>NC_138905.1:82147260-82790247 GCF_965231255.1 Vanellus vanellus | reverse complement strand
GTCGATACTTTGTATTTTTTAGGAGCATGTGTATTAATAGATATCTGTTTTTTTTACTAGCGTTCACTGTTAAACTCTTTAGAAATGCCACCTGACAAAAGTAGTCTTAGTGTTTATTCAATAACACTTTCTTTGTGTACCACATTATCCATGCTGGACAATGGAAAGCATCTAAAAAATGCTGGGTTTGTAAGTCTGAAATGAGAGGAATTACAGGCAATATAAACAAATGGGAATCTCTGACGCATACTAAAATTGTTATAATTACACAGCAGATAAGATGTAGATAATATACCACATCCATCACAGTACATTTTTTTTACTATTGTTATTATCACAGGATAATAATTATTATTATCAAAGGAATGTCATATCCCTTAAAGGTGATAAAATGTTTAAAACATACACTATACAATAAAAAAGATCAATCAAAAAATATGAATCATCTTTATTTTGTGTTGCTAAATACTGTGCTGTCACCAGCACCTACAGTTGAGTCTCACCCCTTTCAGGGCATTACTACAGGTTTTTATAATGTAATACTAGCAATGCTTCCCGCAGAAATGTAAACACCATAACCTACCATGTGCCATGTGGCAAATGTGTCTCTGTGGCAAATGGCATAAAGCAAGACTGACCTTTTGCTCCGTGTATGAGGGAGCTTGATGAGGCCATTTTTAGCCACTACATCACCATGGCAAGTGACTGGTTAGGTAATGTCTACAATGAAAAGGCTACACACCTCAGTGCCTTCCTTTAGCTAAGGAAGCATACGGTTTCAAAGGCAAATACAAAACTTGAGCCTAACAGAGTGCAATTCAGATGGTTTCCCCATCACGTTCAACTGTTCAAATGTGACCCTAATTCAGCAGCAGTATTATTAGTTTTATGTAAAAATGTTAAAAATTAATAAAGAAATCTGCGCTTAAGCTATACTAGGAGGGAAGACATCAATTCTTAAAGCCTTAGAGGAACAATATTCTTGGACAGATTACAGAAAATAAAACATTTGTTTCATTAGTTCCTGCAAGCACATTGAATTGAATTGAAGGCCCAAATTATACCCATGTAAAAAATGTTTTCCAGACCAATGTTTCTTTTGCACATTTATAATCCATTGCTGAAAAAGGAATGTCACATATGTTATAAAATCTTCCTAGACAGTATTCAGAATGTCCATGTAAAAATTTTTAAAACATCCACAGGTTAGTCATTCCTGCAACTGAGTTTACAGTAACTTAAATTAGTTGAAGCACACCTATGTATTTCAGGTAGCTCAGTGTAGGGTGCAATGCAGCTGGGGAAGCAGGAAGACTTAAGTGGATAGTTAGGCCATGCTGTGCTCTATGCTTTAAACACCCACCCATCTGGCACCAAGAAAGCTAAACTAGCTGTAAACTAGATTGGGTATGCCCCAATTTAGCTCATTTTACATTTGCACTAAGTTCATCTGATAACTGCACTGACACTATACATGATCTGAAAGTGAGCATAAATTCTCTCTGTCTTGATGAACAATTTTTATCAGTGGCTATCTCCTGCTAGGAAACAAGATGATATCTTATCACATATTCCTGCCATCCAAGGGCTGGGGAAAAATCTGTACGCTCAAGTACATGGACATAAAAAATACACAGTGGAAGAGCAGGGTCTAGAGTGCTATAAGGGAGTTTCAGTGTGAACAGCACTTAGGCTCTTTAAGGTCATGTCTAAATGGATAACTTCAAACAGAATTAACATTGCCATTTACTGAGCTGGCAGGACATGAGGCAACTTTTGATCAGGTGCCAATTTAAAAATGCAAAAAAATCTCAAAACACTAATGTGATCTCAGCCTCTGGAATGACTACTGCTTTTTCTTTGTTCTGCCTTCATATGCTGGAGTGAAGGAATTAAATGCTTCAAGGAATTCAAATGTCATTTGTCAATGAGATTCTTAGAGCAAAAATACAAATATTCCCATATCTTAACTATAGAGAGCGTACAAAAAGTGTGTAGCAAATGATTTCTTCTTTTTTAACAACTTGTACACATGTAGCCTCAGAGCTAATCCAGAAGTCTGTAATGGAAGCAGATAGGGAGTCAACAGAAACATACAGCAATATAACACAAATGTGTACAACTGTATGATAGCACAACATTCAGTATTAACTTAGCAAACTATTAGTTACAAATCCCACTGTTCTTATCTTCTCTGTTCTAGACCAGCAAGTAGGAGTGTTAAAATAGAATGGGCGTGACTGGCACCAATGAAAGCCACCATTATATACACTGGATCTACTGTTACCCTGTCTTTTAGGTAACTTTTAATACACACAACTGATTGTTTAAAACACAAGGCCTGTAGGCCTTGAACGTATTATTTTCTCATGTATGTCATTCTTCAGTCTGTATGTAGGAATAAAAAAAAAAAAAAAAAATTGTAATGTCACCTTCTAGGAGCTAGACTGGGTTTTCCAAACTTCTCCCTGCCTTGCCTCCTCCCAAAACTGTATTCTTCTAGGTTTAGGCAGAAATAATGAAAAATAAAACTAAGCTTTAAAGCTTTGGATGCAATGTGGAGAAGACATGCTCCAAAGCTTGCACACTAGGCAGGTCTTTTTCTGCTGGGTAACTATGTTTCTTCTCCGAGACTTGAGAGTTTTGAATATAATCCAAGCTTCCAATCTGATCTTGTGTGTCTGTGGTCTAATTCTGCAGTTTTGCCTGCAGGGTAAGAGATATATTAAGGGATTAAAATGCTCAAATGTAAGAAAAAAATACCTACAGTTCTCTGTGACAATCCCAATATTTAAGAGCTGAGATTAAAGAACACATGATGTTCTAATGGCAAAGATACTACTCATGTCTCCAGTGGTTGGATCGCAAGATGGGGAATGGGGGAACAAAGTGTCCCACACTGTGAGAGAAGATCAGGTTCATGACCATCTGAGGAACCTGAATATACATAAGTCTATGGGACTGGACTAGATGCATCCCAGAGTCCTGATGGAATTGGCTGATGTAGTTGCCAAGCCACTCTACATGATATTTGAGAAGTCATGGCAGTCAGGTGAGGTCCCTGGTGACTTGAAAAAGGGAAAAATTGCACCCCATTGTTATAACAGGTAGAAAGGTGGATCCTGGGAACTACTGACCTGTCAGCCTCAACTCTGTGCCTGGGAAGATCATGGAACAGATCCTCCTTGAAACTATGCTAAGGCATATGGAGGATAGGGAGGTGATTTGAGACAGCCAGCATTGCTTCACCAAGGTCAAGCCCTCCCTGACCAACCTAGTGTCCTTCTATGGTGGAGTGACTGCATTGGTGGACAAGGGAAGAGCTATGGATGTTGTCTATCTGGAATTCTCTAAGGCCTTTGACACAGTCCCCCACAACATCCTTCTCTCTAAATTGGGGAGGTATGGATTTGATGGGTGGACTGTTTGGTGGATGAGGAATTGGTCGGATGGTCGCATCCAGAGGGTAGTGGCTCAATGTCCAGACAGAGGCTGGTGACAAGTGGTGTCCCTCAGAGGTTTATATTGGAACCAGTACTGTTTAATCTTCTTCAGTGACGTAGACAGTGAGATCGAGTGTACCCTCAGCAAATTTGCAGATGATGCCAAGCTGAGTCATACAGTTGACACACGTGAGGGATGGGATGCCATTCAGGGGGACCTGGACAATGACCTCAAGAAATGGACCCATGTGCACCTCATGAGGTTCAACAAAGCCAAGTGCAAGGTCCTGCATATGGTTCAGGGCAACCTATGGTATCACTGCAGGCTGGGGGATGAAGGGATTGAGAGCAGCCCTGCAGAAAAGGACTTGGGGGTACTGGTGAGCGAAAAGCTGGACATGAGCTGGCAATGTGCATTTGCAGCCCAGAATTTCCAACCATTTCCCTGGGCTGCATCAAAAGAAGTGTGGCCAGCAGGTTGAAGGAGGTGATTCTGCCCCTCTACTCTGCCCTGGGTGAGAGCCCATCTGTGAGAGCTGTACTGTGTCCAGCTCTGGAGCCCTCAGCACATGAAAGGACATGGACCTGTTGGAGTGGGTCCAGAGGAGGGCCACAAAAATGATAAATGGATGGACCACCCCTCCTACAAAGACAGGCTGAGAGAGTTGGGGTTATTCAGCTTGGAGAAGAGGGAGGCTCCAGAGAGACCTTATTGCAGCCTTTCAGTACTTAAAGGGGCTTATAAGAAAGACGGGGACAAACTTTTAGCAGGGCATGTGGTGATAGGTTAAGGCGTAAATAAAAAGGGTAGATTTTAGACTAGATACAAGGAAGAAAATTTTTTACAATGAGAGTGTGAAACACTGAACAGGCTGCCCAGAAAGGTGGTAGATGCCCCAACCCTGGAAACATTCATGGGCAAGTTGGACAGGTTCTAAGCAACCTGATCTAGTTGAAGATGTCCCCGCTCATAGCACGGGGTTTGGACTAGATGACCTTTAAAGATCCCTTCCAACCCAAACTATTCTATTATTCTATGATACACCATAGTTGCCAGTGAAATCTTACTGACACCAATCATGAACTTCTGCAACAAGTGCTTTTACGTAAGTCAGAATACAAAACTCTTTAGTAGGAGAATGCTAGTATACCACTAAGGCTCTGGCTTTGATGAGGATGAGTTTGAGGTCTTTAGTAAAAGGAATACTATTCCATGTACAGGCCTAGAAGTAAAAAACCAAGAATGCTGAAGTTCATCTAGTAATCTGCTCATACCACATTTTCCCACAAATAAACATAGATTGTGAGACAGCAGTAGACAGTCAATTTCATTCTACACTGCCTCTACTTTCCAAAAGACCCATCCGGACATCTGTCCTGGTATCAGCTGGGACAGAGTTAATTTTCTTTCTAGTGGTTGTTGTGTTTCAGATTTGGTATGAAAGGAATGTCAATAACGCATATTGATTTGGTTGTTGCCAGGCGATGTTTAGGTTTTCAAGGACTTTTTTCAGTTTACCATAGAAGCTGAGAAGCATAGACAGAATGATGGCATGGCCATGGAATATTCCGTACCATATATGTAATGCTCAGTATATAAATAGGGTTGGCTGGGGGGGTGGGTTACTCATGATCATTGCTTGGCACAGTGCCAAATCTCCAGACGGTGAGAGTGACTTATGTCATTATTGTTATTATCGTTATTATTCTTGTTATTTTCCTTTTCTGATATTGTTCTATTAAGCTGTTTATCTCAACCCCTGAGATTTTTTCCTTTCCTCTCCTTTCCTCCCCCTTCTCCCCACCCTTCCTAGAGGGAAAAGGGGGGTGAGTGAGCTGCCACGTGGTCCTAGCTGCTGGCTGGGGTTAAACCACAACAGTATCTAGGACATCTTTGGTTCAGTTGACAAAGACAAGAATTTCACTGGCTTAGGAATGATAAGTAGGTGACTGATTAACACTATATTTTTTTTTGTCTGCCATAAGAAATGGAAAACGATCAGTCAATCAAGAAATATCAAAAAGAAGACTGAATTCATTTCATCCATTCGTAGGGTGAAGTCATCATCTAGTAAAACCAACAGTATTTACTTCTGCAGTGAAATTTTGCATGCAGAAGACAAAACCCTTGGTTTTGATTACAAAAATGAAGCATAGAAAATGGTTTAAATAAAATGCTAAACTCTCTGCAATACATATTTCATACTGCCAAATACATATGCAAACATTTGCTGTTTCCTTATGGCTACAGAAAAGCAATTTATGAAAAGTGACTGCTGATGCAAAAAAAAAAACAGCCCAAAAACTCACAAGCACCACTGAATAACAAGAAACACACGCAAAAATGCCCGTAAGTCCCC
Organism: Vanellus vanellus; assembly: GCF_965231255.1. Taxonomy (NCBI): domain Eukaryota; kingdom Metazoa; phylum Chordata; class Aves; order Charadriiformes; family Charadriidae; genus Vanellus; species Vanellus vanellus. The sequence goes on along the minus strand of NC_138905.1, from coordinate 82,784,444 downwards.
CACTGAATCAGAAGCTCACCGTAAGATTCTTGGTTTATTTACGTTGCTAAGCATGAACATTTATTTTTCCTTATTTCATTCAGAATGCTTTCATAACTAAGGCTCCAAATCAACAATCAATACAGTGTAGGCACAGAAATTCCACTCCATGCTGCTGTTAGCAAGACTAGAAAGACTTATGACTTGATCCAAAGTCCAATAAAATTAGTGGGGATTTTTTCTACTTCCTTTAGAAAGGCCATCTGAGGTCAGCAAGCTGCACTCCTTATTCTGTCAGAAATTCCACTGAGGCAGTGCAGTATCAGTCTCTGCGTAATTACATACATCTTCTTCCTGAAACTGAGGTCACTCATATTAATCATATTTTCATGAGAAAATGACTTTTGGAATCAAACTAGACTATAAAACAGAAATAAAATACATACTATACATTGGTTATGGCAATGTTTTGCACTACTCTAAAAAGATGCACTGTTTAGTTTTTAAACTTTTCTATTACTAGAGCTGGAGTTATTTATAAATATACCTGTCAGCTGTCATGTATCAGTTCTGATTCTTCTGTTATAAATCAAATGCAGTAAGAAATAATAAGCTCTTCAGGCTCACCTGAGGCAATGCACTTGGGCATATACTTTGGAAAAAGAGATGGATTAAATGTTTTTCTCCATTTTTTAGAATACAAAAAATATTGATAAATTACATCAACACATGGTGCCAGATTTAAAACAGACGTAACAGGGAAACATTTTCATCACTGCTGCAGTTACCTAGAACTTCAATCATGGGCTACTAGAAAATATAATGAAAGAAAAATGATAAATAAAAAATTTTTTTCCAGGGTTTTTTCCTTCCCATATTTGCAATCTGATAACAGTAGTTAAAAAAATAAATAAAAGAACATCATCCACAAATACTTTTATCAGGCATACTTTCTGATCAATCTTGAATCAATGATACAATCCCAGTATTACAATATATTCGTCATTTGTTGGATTGAGATTTGCAGGTTCACAAATCACACAGTATCAGTGGTACTGAGGATGTCAGTCTCTCTCTTTTCTCTGTAGTGGTTGGCTCTTCCTTTAATAAAACACTTAACTGTTTCTGTGCACAAGAGAGGAATAGTTCCAAACTATACAGATTTCTCTGACGGACAACTTGATCAAGCTGTTGAAATAAAAAAAAAAAGATAGATCAATTTTATGAAAAACTGGAAATAAATGCCAGGGTTTGTCAGTAAGAATTCAACCATATTCAACAAAAAAATTCAACAACCAAATGCGACAACAAAAGAATCTAAGTAACTTCCATGCATGCCACTTAGAAGCAACATTTTAATGAAGTATGTGAGTTTCTTCCAAATAAAATGTACATAAGGCTAAAAGAAACTTTCCAACAGCTAACAATTTCTACACAAGAAATTTGAAAAAGCGAAACAGCCTAGCTGCCCCACTAGATAAATCCCCACAGCATCTTTTAAAATTGCAGCTGTTGCTTTTACAAAAGATACTGCTTCTGCTTTAAAATGAACACTACATACAACTGCATATTCAAAAATTCAAGGTCTACTGTTAATTTACATGGCAGCATGTTTAAATAGTTCCCAGGGGAAAAGTGGTAATATTTTCTGCCTACTTTGTTTATTCCAACATTTTATTGGAGTCCCCTACTGTCAAACAATGTGAACTATATCCTTACTAGCATTAAAGACAATGGCCATTTCTCCCCCACCAAAAAAGATAAGAACACAATAACAAGATTTGGTAGGTTATGTCATATAAAAGACATAAAAATACAGTTTACTGAAAGGTATTTTAATTTTCTTAACACTGTAATATTAATAAATAAAATGCACTGCAGAATTCCTTTCATTTGAATTTTAAAGTTCAAATGTTAAACAAATGATGTCACAACTGAGAGATGTTTTCAACTGGACTATCCTTAATCAGCCACAAATTCAACTAAATACATACATAACAATGACATAGGGTGACATTGAAAGGTAGTGGTACAAGGCTAATAAGACATAAAAGTTATGCCACTCAAGAGAATGGAAGTAATGGAATTCAGAAGAAGTCCAGCTCCACACTTTGTCAAAGAATTGTGCCCAAGTCCATAAGCAACACCTCAAACTCTGTAACACCAGCAAAATGCTAATGTGAGGCCACATGGCCCTAGCAGACTAGAGCAACTAGTCTAGCAGACTGTTGGCAATCATCTGCAAATGGCTATATTGTTTTCAAAAAATATATCGTACCTCATACATCTAGCACTCACAGCTTTAATTACAGCTTTCAACAAAAAGTCTGATCCTATGGTATCTCTCTGTACATATATACTTATCATTCAGCAGTCCAGTTAGTTGCTCTAACAATCACTTGAATGGACATTTTGTTTTATAACAGATATACTTTTAAAAAATATTAATACAGAATGCAAGGCAACGCTAGAGATACCTTCCCACTTTAGTTTGAACATGCACTCAGAGTATGGCTGCAGTGCTGTGACTGAATACACAAAAGGAAACATTTTTATGATCCTGTGCTTTGCTGCTCTTTAAGTTCCTCTAATATGCAAAACCAGGCTCTGGTAGTTTGAATATTTTGGCATTCTGTTTCAACAGAAATGAATGTGTCAAATTAAGTCACAAGGAGAATACACACATATTTTCTAGAAGCCACAGAATTGTAAAACTCTCCTTCAGTAATATGTTCTTTTTATCCTGGAAATTTCCACCTGTTGTGCAAATCTTTGCATCTCAGCAAAAGCACAGATTACTACTCCATACATAGCCTGATGTGAACCTAGCCCACTGATTTACAACAGATTTTAAAGCAGACGTAGTTCAAATAAATTTCTGAAAAGTCTCCTCTTGATAATTTTAAGTAACAGCTGCTTCTGACATGAAAATGAAAGATTCCGAAACACCAAATTAAGCTCTGAAGAAGCTCTATCTAGAAAAGATAGTCTGGAAGAAATGAACAACATAAACACACTGTTGTGATGGTGCATTTCTTCTTATTTGAAAGGTATCTTGCCCCCTTCTTCATCTCTGGTCCAAAATATGATGACCATTTTGCATGGAGAAGCTTGCAGATGTTTTTGTGCTTGTGAGTCGTATTTCTCTGGGGAATGGGCAGATATAGTGCAATTCACATAAAATCATCTGTTATGTCTTAAGAAAGAACATGAGAAACTTCTTTCTCTAAACATATTATGTCATCAAATTCTGTTGCTTCTGGTAGACATATCAGTTGGAGGAGCTTAGCATGAAACTGATTTTCAATGGTTTCCTTTTATTGCATATGATACCATCTATGCTCCTAGATAGTTCTTTATTGAGCTTTGACCAAGAGCTTTGGCTAAACTCTCCGTTTTCTTTTCTTGCAGATTCTGCTTTAAAGATATCAAAGAAGCTCGCCAGATGTGTGTTCTGATATGCTGCTGTTAACTTTCTTTACCAAGGCAGCAATCTCAAATTGTATACTGTTAAATTTAATTCACCAAGTACTAATGTAAATATTTAATGTGTGTAGTGCTTGGCTTCAATACGAACAAAACAGAATTTCTTCAGGCTTAAGAAAGATTCTAAAAGTCTCAGATGAATTAAGCACACATTTGGGGAGTCTTTGTTAAACTCAAGTGGTTAGTTGGTAGTCTCCCTTTGTCCATAAGAACTTCATTGCTTGTTAAAAGTTTAAGTAAATTCAATAACATAAAAGTTCAAAATTCAGCTGCCCCTTGTCTCCTCAGTTTATGTATAAGCTTTACCTTGAACAGTATGTTTTAAAATTCTTCCATGCTACAGTAAATGACAAAACACTCTGAAAAGACTTGGGATCTTCACATAACAGAAAATGACAAGCAACAAAATTATGCTGGCTTTGAAAATGGTACATTTTAATGTATTCAGATAGAGAACATTCCCATTAACGGAGAAATTGACTGGGAAACCAATCCAATGAAGCTTTGTTATATAATATATTGTTTAATGAAATGTTAGCAACAGACACATTTTTTTTTGAACGGTGCTTCAACAGTGCTGTACTTCTGCTTGCGTAATAAACCATGAGATGTGAAAAGATATAAGTAGGGCATTTTAAATCTTATTTTTCAAAACTCTTCCCTCTATATTTTTAGGTCCTGTTCACTTCATGGAATGATCTCATTATTTAAACAAACATAAATGGACATCTGGCAAATTCAAACTGAATGTGACTCATATGCAAATGTAATCGGTATGAATAACATATTAGGGATGGAGCATTTGCACAACCAAACCAACCCAACTGTTCTAATTCTATAGATTCTGAAAAACACACTGTGTTGGTCCAGATCTATCAATTGAGAGGGCAATATTCTAAATCACACCACCACTGTTATTACTAATCAATGTTTCTCGGGCACAAGTTAGTACACAGGAAGTTCTGTTCAAATACACGGAAACACTTCTTTACGGTGAGGGTGACAGAGCACTGGAACAGGCTGCCCAGGGAGGTTGTGGAGTCCCCTTCTCTGGAGATTTTCAAGACGCGCCTGGATGCAGTCCTGAGTAATGTGCTCTAGGCAATTGTAGTGGTTTAGGCCAAATCCACCACTGGGACCCCAGACGGGACCGACAGATGCTCCCCTCTACCCCTCTACAAAGAGAGAGGCAGAGGAGGAAAAAGAGACTTATGAGTTTAGAAGAAACTAAACTACTTTAATGAAATATTAATAATAAAATAAAAAGAAATAAAGAAAAATATATACAAAACCGTATCAAGCTCCCGAGATGACAATCACGTCACCGGCTGGCACTGGGGCAGTCCCAGGCTGGACTCAGTGACGGACGGGAACTGGATTCCGGATCTGGATTCAGGATCGGGATCACAGGCAGACAAACAGAGTCCTCCTCAGACGTCGGCCATTGAAGGAAGAGCCCGTGACCCTTTGATCCCTCAGCTTTTATACTGAGCATGAGGCAGATGGGATGGAATACCCTGTTGGTCAGTTTTGGGTCACCTGTCCTGTCCGCTCCTCCCTCCAGGTGGGACCCCACTATGCTTTTCCGCTTCCGACCCTCCAACGTGGCAAATAACAAAGTTGGTTGGCCTTGGGTGGTATAGCAATAAGCATAAGCAAGAGCCTCTCTGCATACCGTGCCTGGGCATCAGCTATAAACAATTGGTCTTATCACTCTGAGAGAGTGAGCACTGTCTGCACAATATGCAGTTAATTTCAATTGTTAGAAGAGGCCCAGCTAAGAAGCGAAGTTACTGAACAGAATTGGTTCTGTTTTACCTCAAACCAGGACAGCAATCCTGCTTTAGCAGGGGAGTTGGACTAGATGATCTCTAGAGGTCCCTTCCAACTCTGAAAATTCTGTGATTCTGTGATTCTCTTCCACCATATGAAATCTATCCAGTTCAAAGTTCCCAATTCTGTACAGTGTGTCCTATTGGCACAGCTTTAATTAGCTCGAAGTTTTAATCTTCCTGAACTTCATTATTTTAAGTTAGTCAACAGTATCTTTTTAACTCTATAGATTTATTTTTTTTTAAGAACCAGAGTTTGCCTCTCTATGTACTTGTGTGTAACATACTGAGGAACTGCTATATAACATTTGCAAACGCTGCTCCTGAACCTCATAGGGTCTATACCACTCATGAAATTCTGAAAATCTTTGTGAGACATTCATTTTCCAAAAATTAGCTGATTCTTGCAGGACATTCTAACACATTCATTGCTGCTTTTTCCCTCCTGTTTAAACCTTCAGTCCACTTTTGAGGTCTAAGTGTGATTCCATCATCCTTCTGACCAAAGATGACTGGACGAGACTCGCTGTGGGGTCCCACCTCAGTCATATCCTTAGACCACCCAGAATAATGTGCCTTTGAGCCAGGCAAGGCATGCCCTGAAGGGAGGCAGAGGCCTCAGCAGAAGCCCTATCACTGAATGCAAGAATTTGACTTGGGAAATAAAAAGAAAGGCTCACACATAACTATGCAAAATACTGCCACCAGGTGACTACTTTCATCCCAGGCTGCTCTATTTTACTTTAAGTTGATCCATCTTCCCCTGTACCACTTCATAAACACATAGCTCAAACCAAAGTTAGTAACTATTCTTAGCTCTACATTTTCTTGGCTTTTATCATACAGCTCAAATTTTCTGTAAAATGGAATGAAAGTCTACATGGCTGATGCCTAAAGCAGAAAATAGCTTCTTACACAAATAACTGAACATGCACATCCTCCACATTTTCTCCTTGCAATATTTACCTGCAAATAGATTTATTTTCATTGCATACGTTCTTAGCTTCCCCTATTGACTATTCTCCAAGCCATTAAACATTTCAAATCGCTAGAAGAGAAACCCAGTAAGAACTCTATAAATAACTACTACATGTCAGAATTATATTGTCCATTACTAGTAACTAATAAAATATCTTATGGAAAATAAAATTTTAGGTTTAGCACTGAAGATATAAGCATTAAATTCTGATCTCACTGTAGTAAAGATGTGTTTTGTTATTAATCTCACTGTGGCCTGAAGTTCAGCCAGAAAGTGAAGAAAACAAAATTAATGTTAAATATGGTTCTTCAGTTTTCCCTTTTGTATAAACTTTAAGATGTTTAAAGGTGTATTCTTCAAAACTATTTCTCAGACCATTTTCCAATACCAAATATGTTTGTAGCTGTAGAAAATGGTACATTTATAGAAATATGAATAATTTACCTGTACTTCAAATGACAGTCTGATGATTAATGTATTCAAATGCAGTTCAGCTCACTGTTCTACGTCTGTAATGCTAACATTGGTGAAAGTTGCAATCTTCTTTTTACCATGAGATTCAACAAATACAATGTCCGGAGATCAGAAAAGAGCAAAGATGTTGGGTAAAAAGTTTTTAATTTTGCTTTTATTACTGGTACTTTTCATAGCCGATCACACATATGTACACTGTAAAATAAATAAAAAATAATAATGCCATTATAATTTAATGAAGCAGAGCAAATTCCCTTAAAGATTGTAAAATCAGAAATCACCTTTTGAGTCCTGCTGATTTCTTATGAAACTCATGCAAAGAAGTACACCAAGAAAACATTCTAGCACAGTGATATATATATTTATGTTCATTCATAAAGGAAGGGGTAGGAGGAAGACTTCAAACCCTGAAAAACATCCCTGTCACTCAGTCAAAGAAAATCATGTTTCATGCAAAGACAGGAAATTTCAAATGCAAAATGAGTGTTTTGGGGAATCAAAAACACTGAAATTGATGGGTAAGAGAATGTGTTCTGAAGATCAAGTTTAGCAGGTCTACATTAGTGAAGCCGATACAAAGGATTTCCATTTATTTATCATTTACTGCTAAGTGCTTGTTAGCTGTTGAATTCATATGTTGAACTCATTTGCCAAGGTAGTTCTTTGAATCTGAAAATTGATTAGCCCCAAGTAATTATTTACAGACATTTTAACATTGTAGGTAAAAGCAATCGAGATTTTATTATAATATTTGTCAAAGTTTATCTTCTTTTATTTAGACTTCATTTCCCTAAGTATTTTTATTATTGATAAATATAGAAAAGCTTTTTCTATTCTCTGTTTGTGAACTAACTATAACTAATTTCTATTTCTTATTTTTCCATATGGTTTTGTATTATATGAATTTACTAAGTAAAAAACTTTTTTTAAAAAAATGGTAAATAGAAATTAAAGAATGATGACAAACCTACTTCAGATTATGATTTTTTGATAATTTTTCATTTTATTCTATAGTTCTAACTTAGCAATGTTTGATCAACACTTAGACAGATGTGTTAATGGAGAACAGAATACTAGTCAAAAGTTTTGATGATCATGGACTGCTGTCCTAAATATTTATGTACATAAGGATTAGAAGAAAAATTCAAGTCCGTTTGAAATCAGTGGAATCAGGAATACACTTTAGTATAAGGAAGAACTTATTATGACTCTTGATTTGTTCATGGATGTAAATAATTTACTAAAAAATTCTGTCAGTGGCACTCTCTTCTCTTTGCGGGGACTCATTCCACAAAGTCAGTATGATGTTAAAAATATACTGGGCTGCTCATGGAGCAATTAATCCAGATGCAATGCAACTGCTTGCTTAGAGTCAACTATTGATGTTGCGACTGAATTCACATTTAGGTATTTCTATTTGGACTAATTGTATGTACATCTGTAATAATTTGTAATATTTTTTTAAAAACATTTTAGCATCAGTCCACATTATAAAATATAGTTATGGTCTTTCTGAACAACAGTTTGAACTTCAGAGCTAAGTGGACAAATGACTGCATTTTAAATCTGTAGCCACTTTCTAAACATTTTTCAAGAAAAATTATTTCTGAAAAATTATGGGTTTTCTTGTATGACTGAAATCTTAATTTTTTTGAACTACTCCTGCCCCCATTCATGGTGCACCATAATCCATTGAAATGGACTATTGCAACTTAGCGTTAGGATTCTTTGCATATACTGTACTGGATATTGAATAACAAACCCAGTGTTCAGCAGAACGTTACAGTGTAATTATAGACTCATAAATGTCCTCTCATATATTGATTGGTAGATGTCGTTCTTAGAGGAAAAGTCAAAGATGAGGGGTTTGTTTGGTACAATTCTTACGATGTATAGGTTTTGTTGTTTTGGTTTGGTTTTTTTTCTCCACAACTAACCCACGCTAGTGAATGAGCCTGACATTCTGCAAAATTCTGTAGTTGCAGAAGTTCAGCTACGTGACTATATTTTATAGTAAAACGATGGGCTCAGAAGGCTTTCCCAGTGCACTTACATGAACTTCTCCCCACAGATTCAACAGAAGGCTTTAAAAAAATTCCCTAGCACATTAAATAGACCATATAAAAAAATTATTACCTCAAGGAACCTGCAAATCTGAAACTTGGATGAAGAAACAATGAACTACTTCCTCTCATTTCTACAATGGATGAGAAGAAAAACAGATCCATATGGTGCATATGTGTAGCAGGGCTTATTTTATAGTTAATCCCAGAACAGGACATTTTTGTCTGTCCACCTGTGAATTTCTACTATTGATAACACTTACTAAGTATACAAAACCAAGCTTCTTTGTGGCTGTAATTTATACAGTATCTGCTACACATTAGAAAGCCACGTGTTCAAGACTGAACCTCTAGGAAAGAGTGACGTTTAATAAATTACATTGCCATGTGAAAATGTTTCTTTCTCCTTAAATAAATAATGCTGCAACTTCTAAACCTTAAGGATTTTATGCTCTGAACTTGATCAGTGAAACCATAAAAATAATACCATATGTTGGACACATCTTTAAAACAGATTTGCCTAGTCTGCTGAAGGTGGTGGGAAAACACCCTGTCAACCCTCTCAGAATCTCCCCTGTCACACAGCTGGACACAGGAATGTAAGAAAATACTAACTTTCCTACATATAAATAAGAGAAGGAAATTTGCTTTCAATCAGGGAAACTAGATTGAGTGCATAAAGGAACTAAAAATGGTTGCAACACCTGCTCAGACTACTGCAGAAGGTGAAAAATGGGCATTCTCTAAACCCACAAAAAAAAAAAAAAAGGAAACATTTAAGTGTAGAAACACACGAGCAACCTCTGGGGTGACCTATCTACTTAACAGATTGCGAACACAGGATTTCTTGACCAAGTTATTTATAGGCTATTGTCACACACTAAATATATGGACTCACCGTAATTGCTACTATAATTGCTGATTGATCTAGCAATCAGATTCAACATACTTAAGCCAAACATACAGATATATACGCAAACAGTACTTAAGCATCTTATGCAATGAAATGCTCTTGCTGAATCATACAAATTGAGGCCCTGAAGCTGCAAACTTTGACCACAGTAGTTCCTACCCACTATTAAAGTCACCCATGTATATTGTGTAGACAGAAATCTCATTGATTTTTAAAGGTTTCCAAAATAAATGCTTTTGCAAAACCTTGTTGAACTAGTAGAAAATAAACATCTTCCTTATGGCTTAATATAAGATGCATGGAAACTGCTGATTAAATTTAAGAAGGAAATCAGATTTTTTTAAATACTTATCTTTCCCTTTCTCCTCACTGTTGAGGAGTGACATTCCACTGTGCATCTATTGATACACACAGCCTTTGACTGTTCTTTCCAAGATCATAGGATTTTATAATGCTGACATGAAAGCTACAGGGAACTGCGAAGTTATTGAAATTCACTTCTATTTACAGGCATTGAAACAAAGTACAGCCTGCCATTTCTCATTCCCCCTTATGAGGAAACCTCTACTAGAACACACACTATCTTCAGTGTCAATACATCCTGCTTCTCTTCCTAAATAAAAAAAAAAAACCAACAACCTATATCACCAGCTTCTATGCTTCTCTTGTTTAATGATTGAAGAGTATTACATAGACTACTTAAAAAATAGGAAAACAAAAATCATTTCCACTACTAAAATAAATAACAAAACAATTAAATTTGGTACCTGTACATTCAATGAAAAATGCATATATTTGAATTAATAAAAGAGTAGAACAGGGAATTATTTTGCAAACTGCTTCAAATGTTTTATAGACTACGGGCTGAGTAACACTGGCTTAGAATGGGCTGGTTTCAAATAAACCCAGCTTCCCACGTGTTATGACACATGACCAATTCATATTTTCCTCTGGGCAAGATATCTTCTACTGGTTGTAAGAATGAAAAAAAAAAAAAAAAAGGCAAGGAATTATATGAGCTGGACACAAATCACAGAGATACTGATCATCCCCCATTTAATCAAACTACTTTTATGTTATTCCTGTTGATACTCAGCATCTTAACTCTCGTTATACTTCTGTGAATGCTATTATCGTTGTTTTACAAATGAAGACATGCGAGTGAATCTATGCTGTACGTCTTCCTGAGCAAGATCTGATTCTGCCTGGCATGGAACTCAGCATTGTCTACAAAATCTCTGAATGATAAATGGTTAGCATTTGGTTCTGGCAAGTGTCTGTATAGCTTCTAATATACACTAGATTACAGTCCCCACTAGGCACAGAGCAGAAGACTAATCAAAATGTAACTAAGGGATACATTAATTAGATCACTTCCTCTGATATGGAAGAAGAAACTGCACCTCAATAAAGGATTTGTAAGTGACTCAGAGTGCTTTCTATCCAGGCTTGTCAGATCCTTAGGTCTCATAGAGTGTAGAAGTAATTAATTGCTTTTTTTTAATCTTGAACTGTTTTAAGTACCCAAGTCAGTCTTAGGGACCATCACATGCTGTTTTAATATGGCTACAAATGACTTGGCAGAGATTGCACAGGGCTTCTGTGGAGCTTCATAACTGCAAACTATCATCTCTCCAGGAAAGTCCCTGAAAACTATCAAACCATGCTTCTGGAAAAGCCCTGAGTGCAGGGTTGGGTGCTAGACCTGGTACCAAAGATCCGTTTCATTTGTCAGTATGCATACATGTTTCAAATTAATCCTGGGTAAGCATGTTTGGTTAAAAACAACATCAATCTTCCTATATATAAAAATTGTTATTGTTATCAAACCAAATTAAAAAAATGTTATCTGATGGGCTTATGGTGAGTCTTGCTCACAGAAATGCCTTGCAGCATTAAGATGGTATCTACAGAACTGGATTAATTAAGCCTAACTGAAAAGCAAAGAGCAAATGAAGGCATTAATAAGAACAATATTTCTTTATTCCTGTCAGAATGTATTTTACACTATCAGGGAATAAGTATGTAAAATAGAAATAATCATTGCATCATCAGTGTTTGCAGTGGATACAAACTGAAAAAAATACCCTAATAACATGCACGACTGGGCAACCATAGGGTAAATCTTTCCACAGCTGTATAACTGCTATTCCATTGCCATGAGTGCTCTCTAAATAACTATATCTAATGTGATTCTTCATTAACAGGAGATTCACCAGGAGCACAATTTCCTTGCCTCTAAGAAGAAATACAACAGGTGGTTAATAATACGCATCACAGAGAATCACTGTTTTAGACTAGAAGGTGAAAAACAATTTTATATACAAAGCTGAAACTACAGATAACATAAGGAGTCAGACTGTAGTTATTATACTTAGATATCAAGGAGAATGGAGTTATATTATGATTATCTGAAAGTTCCCATGAAATTGTGGTACTATATGCCACTAGCTACCACTAAAGCAGTGTCTCCCCTAACAACACGCGGGAGTTTGGTACATACTGAAGTAGCATAAGAAAAATCCTACTTCTTAGTTTAGAGGAAGACTTGATTTAACAGTCACATTTTCATTTTTCATTTTAATGAAACTTTAATTATAAGATGCGACAGGATGAAACAGTATATACTTGAAGGCATAAGCAAAGATGATATCACATGAAATACAGATATCTTTCTAAAATTACCATTGTAGAATAAAGATGATGGATTCACATGAAGAAATTCAACAAGGAGAATCAGCCTGCAGTGCATCTGTGATAAATTCAGCTTTAAGTCAGTGGTAAGCATATATATGCATTTGCTCAGCTTTAATTAATCCAAGTTGATCATATTGAACTGATTATCTTTGTATCTAGTACAAAGTAATGTGGATTACACTAACTTAAAAAAGAAAATTTATAACTGCTGCTGTGTTACCAAAATACCTAATTATCCACACTCAAAAATTCTGAATTAATAAACGTCAGTGAAATACAAATCATTGGAATACAAATTTGATTACAGGCACAGAGATGAATTTGAACGAAAAAGGCGGCAAATGAATAAAAGTTTTACTCTAATAGGAATGACAAAATCTTCTCCAAGCCTTGGTCCTCAACGCATTAACTTATTCAGCCTAATAAAATATTAAATGTCTAACCTCAAAAATCCAGCTGACCTGTCTAACTTTCTCACTTGGATGATAAAATAAGAGTATTCATGTTCATTCGTACGCAAGGATCCATAGGATTTTGTTTTGTTTTGTTTTGTTTTGTTTTAATTAGCTTCTCTTAGTCTATCTAAAGCTCTCATGAAAATGACTATGGACAAGAGTCACAATTCGCATTAACAATGAGTAATTCCGCACATCTAATTAAGAACTTTGATTTTTTTCTCTACTTAATCTTAAAACAGACTTTGAGAAAGTTGTACAAAATGCAAAATAATCAATCTCAAAACAAATGATCTGGTTATAATTCTCAGATTTCCAGAAGCACAGTATAAAATACTGTTCAACAGTAACACTGAAGGATGAATCGGGAATAATACAGGAGAGCTTCACTTACAGGGGACAGGAGGTGTGCAAGGATGCATCATTTCCTCCTGTCACGCACAGCCTTCCTAATGGACAACAGGAAGAAATATGGAAGTCCCTTATGTTTCCTTATTAAACACTTGCAGAATAGAGGGATCCTGGATGACAAATGTTGTATTTCCCTGGATGACAGGTGTTGCTTAATCACCTGATGATGTGAAAAACACCACCACTATCCACTGATGGATACATCTGGGTGACATTAGTACAGTGTACACTGCAAATCTTTATTAATGTGAGCAGTCTATATCCACAGAGCAAGTTGACTGAAAATGTGACCAAATCCAAAGTTGACATACCTCTTGCAATAATTATAATGATGCACACTGGATTAAAAACACAATACATCTAAATCACAAGAGTAGTTTTGAAATAGTGTAACCAGTCATCACACTGTTAAACATTATAATTCATCCTGTTATTTTTTCCCCTTTTGGCTTTGATAGCACAATATTTTCTCAGCAATAACACCACTTGATTTCAGTTTCAACTGGAATCTCGCCTGACTAAAGAGTAGAGGCATAATCTCGGTCTTTGTAGATTTATACAGTGAGGCACAAAAGGATATATGAACCAATTTCAACTTAAGTAAAGAATTTCAAGCTCTGGCAATGTTACTCTAAAGTAATTGCAAAAAACATACAATAGGTTATGTGTGTAGTTTCAACTAAATTGCTTTCATCAGCATAAATGATCACTCAAGGAGTTTGAAAATTATAATTTGGTTATTTAACAATTTGTTTTGGATTTTAATGAACCTAAGTAAGTGGCAGAGAATTGTATTTTTTCCCTTTTCCATTTTTAAAGACAGAGTACTATAATTTCCAGGAAATTAAAAATTCTCTTAAATGTGTAATATTTCAGTATTGAAAAGTAGCAGAAAAATGTCATAAAAACATCTGAAGAAAAATGTCTAATAGGATCTATAGACTGAAATACTATATTCCTCTATCAGAAACTACCATTTCATTTTAATATTTAGAAAGAATAATTTCAAAGTTTATTGAGACTTAAAAATTCAGGAAAAAACGCCAAGCTCACTTCTGTATCACATGCAGTACACTGCTTCAGTATGCCTTATTCACAAAGGAGAAAAAGGAGAGCCAGGTGCACCAACTCATCTTACACTACAACTTTACATAAATCCCTTACTTAATCCTTTGGATTTATACTGCTCTTTGAGTTGGGTAAAGGAGCAGTGTGAAAATGCTCCCAAAGCCTCAATGTAAATGTTTCTTTAATCCTATTAAAGCCACAAAACAGGCCCAGCTGAAGGAGCAGGAAACTGAGCTGAGGAACTCTCAATGACCCCATCACTACTGTCTCTCTTGGCACTGACCTGTTGGTCACAAGTTCATCCTAGGCATGGCACAGATGTTCTGATATCAGGCTGATTCAGGACATCAATATGCGGACCCTTATAACACATATGTACATACTAGACAGTGGTGTGTTTTGTAGTAACATGAAGTTTTGCTTTGGTAACTTAAAGATGAATTATTAAAATAGTTGATACAGAAACAGAAGATAGGATTAAATGTTTTTAAATGCGACTTTGTTGCATTACACAGAACTTTGTGTTCCCCAAACATGACATTGAATTCAGCCAAAAATGATACAGATTTATTGCTTTTCTTTTAAAGTCAGAAGAAGGGGAAAAAGTTAAAAGAAAAATACTCAAGGTGACACCACACTTCAAAAACTGGGAAACTGGTCTGTTAAAATGTGTTGGTGGTAACATTTAGGGTTTGGACTCTCATTAATGTGGCCCTGGGGAAAATATAAACACTCTTTCTGAAATTAAACCTTGAGTTTGCCCACCGCAGTCTTGTTTTCAGCTTCGGCTGCTGGCACTTCAGCCTGCAATTGAGGCCTTGCATCAGATGCCAAGCAAAACATTCAGGAACAAGAATGGTAACGACGCCCTATTTTGTTCTAAGTCATATTCAAATAGAGCAAGTATAAAAAAAAAAAAAAATCACTCATTTGAGATTATTAATTTAAAAGAAAATTATTTTCATAACCTCTCCCACTTGCACTTGTCTTTCAGAAGAAAGCTGTGCTTGATGCTTGAAATCAAGCTCACTTGCAAAACAATAACATATCAAAATTCTGATAATAACTGGCTAACATTGAGGGGCATAAGTTTTACCTAAAGGAGTTAAAAAATAAACTCTCTGGTTTTGATGCATGATTTTGCAAGTGACAACACAAATGGATCCCTAAATGAAAGTCATCAACCTGTAACACAAATTTTTCAAGAAGAGTCCTTCCTATTCACAGTGATAAGATATACTAATATCATAACTCTGCTACTGCTCATACCAGCATTTTTTAAAATTCTCTCTCTTATTTCCACCTTCTTTTCCTAAACACACTGCGTTCAAGGTGAGAGTTTGCTGCTCCAGCTATTAGTTTTTCCCTCTTGCCCAAGAAGGGAATGGTCAGCCCTCCCTATCCTACCCCCAGCTTCTGTAATGTCACATGATGCATAGATACTATCCTCTACATGGGAAACTGCAGAGTGGATCTACATGGGATGTATGGAGCATATTATATAACCACTGCTCCAACAGCAGATTAACCTGACTCAAAGAGTAGACTGTAACTGTGACTCAAAGCAGTGATTAAAGACAGCTTACGTGCCACTGGAGAAATGGCAAATTTGAAGAAATTACCAATACACCAAGAAGGCAGAGGGAAGGGTGTGCCAGGACTTCTAAAAGGACTCATTAGGAAATGTTCCATTGCTAATGCACTGTGGTCACTTGAAGAATATGAGATTATGATATACTCTAGATTTCTACCCAATATGCCAAGTGAATTCCAAGCTTTTTTTGGTCTTTATTTTGAAAAGTAATCATTAAAATCAGCTCCGCAATATGAAAGACAAAGTGTGACCAAGTAGGTGCCAATTCACGGCCTAGCTACATCACTGTGTACAACCCCCCCGCTTTTATTTGCAGACTTCCTAGATTTCGGTCTGAAAGCATTGGATAAGCAGACACTGTGTGCTTGTCATGCCTTTCCTAAAGTAAATAACTGGAAAGAAGGCAGAGCGCTAGATTCTTAATACTGTCCTGAATAATACTGTCAGTATGATAGCTGAAAAGGCTTGGCAGCAAACGCTTTTTAACCATGCAAGGACATCACTACTGAACATGATCCACACTAGCACTCTTCCTGGAACCATAAAGTCAACTATGTATTTTAAAAACCTGCAGATCATATGTGTACAGCCTAGTTAATGTAGCATAGTAGTTTATGGTAACAGTCATCTCTGCAATCCAAGACATTAGTAGGTATTTCAGAAGCCTGTCAAAGCACATCATTTCTCATTCACATGCAGTACATTTCTGAAAGGCAGGTAAATGGTTTCTTCTTTTACTTCCACTCACCATCATGCCAGTTAGTTGTATAAATATACACTTTATTAGAAATAGTGAATAAAGTTGCAAGTTTACTTAAGAGTAAAGAAGAAAAAAGTAGATACCATTGTGCATGTATAGAAGTACAGAGAGGAACGCAAAGGTGTAGTCAGCGAGAGAAGGTCAAGGAATTCTCAGCTAAAGAAAGCTGAGAGATGTTACTTACATAATAAATGTCTAGAAGGCAACCAATTTAATAATTTCAGAAAAGACCAAATATAGGTAAGCAATAGCTGAACTCTATGTCAACTCTTACTTGGATAGAAAGCCAAAATGCTATAAAAATTGCTTTAATTGTAATGTGCCACAATTAGGATAATAAGCTTGAAGAGTGATGTATGGGTAAGATGAAAATGGTTCCAGCCTTGTGACATTTCCTTGGTGGCAGAAACACCAATTACATATATAGATTTTTCTACAGAGATAATGTCACCTTCGAAAGTAGAAAATTAAAAACCATTAACAGAAATAGCAAGAAAAAAACCATAGACTTATATGTCTGATAACAGGGGCAAGTAAGCCATTGTTATTTTCTATTAAAATGCTGTTTGGAGGAGTTTTCTGGTAATAATACTGTTTTCAAATGACTTTTTACAATCACAGCCAGTTTCAACTACCGGACAAATATCTTATTTCTGTGCTGATCTTCCCCATTAATTTGACCTAATTGTTAATATAAAAAGGGTTATAAACTACAAGACTATATGACATATAAGGTAACTAAGGCGTTTTTGCTGATAGTTTAAAGAAGTAAAATATTATTTCAACAGCAGCACTAAAATATGTAAAGGGAGAACTTTTAGTCTGATTTGTTTAAGGAAAACTTCATTGACCATTTTCTGTAATATTTTTTATGAGTAACAGAGCAACCATGCAGAAGAACACATATCTTCTCATATGGCTAGCCTTTAGGAGTGAATTACAGACAGTTCTTCAGACAATCTGAACAACCCAAAAGAATTTGCTGCCTCTCCTCAACAGAGTGGATAAATCTAATTAAAGTGAACATTTACCCAGAACTTCAAGTATTCTTCTGCAGTCTTTACCTTGAACAACTGAATGCATGATATTAGTTTTCATCGCAAAATCTTCTCTTAAAATATTAAAGAATGATGAATATTATAGACAGAAGCATTTTTCTCCATATCTTCCAAAACTATCTCTTTCTGAAAAAGTTTTGAGATGTCTTGTCAAAAAATGTTGCCATCATTACTATCTCAAATAATTTTTCTTTTAAACTGATGAAAGTTATTTGAAAAAACAGCTTAGCCCTTAGAATATTCCCTAACAAACTCCTGCCTGCACCAGGATCAGTAAAATCTGCTGATAAGGAAGGCCCACTCTTTCCCTTGGAGTATGAACTGAGATAGGAGGTAAGCAAACCTGTAAATCTAACTTACAACTGAAGGATTTGTGAGCATGTACACTTGATGTCTCTAAAGATTATTTTGAGAGTGATTTTTATGTAAGGTATCATTTTGTTAGTATCAGTAGAAATACCAGCACTTATTTTCAGTTTTAAGTCCTTCCATTATGTTTTTCTATTATTTTACTTTACTAAACTGTTAGTCAATTTTATTTATTGGGGAAATTCTGTGTGTTAAGCAGTAAAAATAAGACTTGTGGTTCCAGACACATTATTAATAGAATCACCTGCCTATCATAACCTTACTTAGATTTTAGAACAATTACGTGATGTTGATAGTACACATGGAGAATCATTAATAAAAACATGTAATTGATCCTTGGGTTTAGGTTTATTTATTTTTTTTATAGAATACTTCAGTTCTGTTTTGAAAATATTAGATACTTCTCAATATTAAAGTCCTCTAGAACTCCAGGCCTTTTAATTTTTTTCTGATTTACAAGCAATAAAAATAATTATCTGTGGTGCCAGCAAATAACTCAAGTATTGAAGATAAACTACTATTACACTCTCTTTTATAAGCATATGACTCAAATAATAGCCAGGTGATGGGACCTGAGAAGACAGATAGCCTTGAAGAACATCCAGCCACCCATATATGCTTTGAAAGAATACAATAAAGATATTCTCTGTGAACACTGCAAAGAAAATACTTCACATATTAGGAAAAAATCTACATAAATAACAAGGGTTATAGCAATTGTAACATAGACCATCTTCCACAATCTATATCAGTAAAGGTGCTTCCAAGACAGATTTTATAGGCTTTGTAGGTGATCTACAAAATCAAAGGTAAAAAAAAAAATCAGTTCTAGAAGAGCATTCATGATAAATCTAATCTGTATGACTATATGTAATTAAGAAATGGAACATATGGAACTTAAAAAAATGAAATGGGATTTCATATCATAACCAACCCCCAAAAGTAGCGTACCACATAGAATAATATTTAAAAGTCCAAAACAAAGGTTTAGTTGTTTTCTTCAGGCAAAATAAACATACAAAATACACTCCACAAATGTAGTACATTATTAAAAATAACCCTGGTACAGAAGAATGTCCATGGAGAAAATTGGGTGTGTTATTCTGATTTACTCATAGATATTTCCTGCTGTCCTGGGTATAACTTGATCACTATTTTTCTTCCCTTAAAAAGCATTGCAACACAAATTCATCTGTGCACAGAATGAAAGGCACAACTCCCTCCCCAAGTTTAAATACTTGTTTGTTTCCAGAATAAGCCCACTGAAACTGGGAAAGTGTCTGACTTGCACTTTAAAGTACAGCCCAAGATGAGCTGACCCTCTATAAATGTGTGTTGATAGGGTAAACTCTCGTGTTTTCCCAATATTCCAAGTCAGAAAAGAGCAAAAATATCTCCAGTTCTTCTAGTTACATGGGAAATAGCTAAGCTGATTGTCCTAGCACATACCAAGACCTCATAGAGGTAACCTCCCATGCATCCCGCTGGCTGGCCAAAATTGCACAGAAAGCACCTGGTCATGGAAGCAGGAAATGGGTCTAAAATTCTAGTTTCCAAAAGTAATTGTATTGTTACCAAACTAAAGGAATAATTTCTCTATACAAAGCCAGGAGAGAAACCTACCAGCTTTTTCTCTACTTTATAGTAAGACAGACATGGCTTATACCAGCTCGTCAGTGATTCTTAAATATAAATAAAATAAATTTGCTGAAATAGGTCCTTAGTTTCCATAATATGGGAAAAATTATTTATTAAATACTAAACCCCCAAAATATCTCATTTGGATATTTGCAATTCTGAAGTATGCACTTATATTTTGGTAAATATTACTCAGAGAAACACAATGTTTAGTTATGCTTTCTTCTAAAGGTTACGAAGCACAGCTGCACAAATCATGTGGGAACACACATTAGTACAGTGAATTTCATTACAATGGTTGTAATGCTCCCAGCTTCTGTCCTTTAAATCGGGATGGAAGTACATTTGTGACAAGTGTCTATGTCTTTCAGGAAAACATGGGCTGCATAAAAACAAGTCTGTCATTCAAATGATTACTCCAGTCCTAACACGTAATCCTTCCCCTGTGGGCCAAAATACACCCTTTAAAGACAATGAGAGCTGTCTACAATGTAGCAGACAAAATATGACTGCTTACTGTAATTAGTTTTGTTGTCAGAAAACAAGCAGTAAATTTTCCTGAATGAAGATGAATCTCAATGTAAATAGGAAAATATAAAATTTGCTTGCTGGCCGGCTATGTGGGTAGTAATTCAGGAGCTACAAATATAAGAAATGCTTACTCTAAGTACTTATCTCATGAAGTAAATCTTTGTAATTCAGAAAATGTCTTTAAATAACCTATTCAGCACAAGATTTATTTGGCAGAAAACTTCCTGTTGTGGCTTACTTTCCCTGTGTATGCTAACTACAAGAATTCATTTTTTTCTCTGCGCACCTAATGGTCACAAAACTGAAAAAGTACATAAATAATAGGCACAATATTACAGTGCTGCATTTTTTGTCTGCTATAAACATGCAAACTGTAACATATTGAATGAATATTTTTTGAAGCACTCAATAGCAATGAATAGGCAGTAAATTACTGAATTATGAGATTGATAAACAACTTTCAATCTAGCACTGACAATAAAAATACTTTAATTGGACAACAGAATACTTTTGTAGACATCCATTCCACAAAAATTCCTAACATTTGTGTGATTTTAAAAGTTAACAATGCTTAGTTTTTAACAAAAGGCAAACAACATTTGCAGATTATGTAGAAACCTGAACAATGTCCAATCTGAAAAAAATATGAAGCAGAGCAAAGAATTTCCTGACCTTTCTAACAACAAATAATTGAACACAGATCTTAGTTTGAAGTACAGTAGTGACCAATTAACTGCTTTGATCATTACAATTTCTATAAGACACCTAGAAATATTTTGGTTTTTACTTTTATCGACTTCAGCCTTACTCAGTTTCTGGACACTTTACAAGGACAGTGTCAACATGAAAAATCACGTTTCTGTCTGAAAGGTTCATATCTCTTTGTTAGTAACCCCTAAGGTGACTAAAACTGAAGTGCATTTGTAAAAACAACTCAAACCACTATGCTATTTCTCTCAGTTTTCCTACTTTTCACTTCCTGAACATAAGTGAAGGAACAAAAGGAGACTTGTCTTGCTTTCCTTAGCTCAGCGTGAGTCAACAGAGTGGCTAACTGCTGCACGATATGAGTTAAATTCATCTGTTCCCAGCTCTACATCTTCACTGATGAGGAGAGTATTTTAGAAGTTGTGAGAACTTATGTACTCTGAGATAGCCACTGGCAGAGAGGCAGGCATACACAAAACAGGTAGGAAGCAAGTATGATGGTGACAGTCTTGAACTTTCTCATGCAATAGTGGTAGATATTAGCAGGAACCAAAACTCAGCCTGAACTCTCAGGGTGGCACTCCAGTTTGTATAGATGTCTCCTCTGACAAACAGGCATATACTTGCTTAATTCAATATTACACAGAAGCTTGAAATTGATAACATTTAAATGATCTAATGTCCTGAGTTAGGAGTCTAGAAGAGCAGATTCTTTGGGTGACCACTCTTCAGGGTGAAGAAATCCTTTGGGAGCATAAGTATTCGTTAAGTACATCTCCTGCTTTCATAATAAAACAGTTTTACCATTGTTTTCTTCTTCCTTGTTCTTTCTACAGAAAGCTCAATACAGAACTGTTTGTTTTCCTCTGAGTAAGGCTGCCTTCTCTGAAACTTTTGCATCACAGAAAGGAACTGTATTTTTTCAGTTGTGGCATTAAGCTTATAGTGAAAGTAATTTTGTAAATGGCTCCAGAGAGGTATTTTTTACCCTAAAAAACCCTCATTATCTTCCACCAAAAAAATGGTGTAACGCATGACAGCTATGTAGCCTGTGGGATCCACAGCACGGGTAGGACAAACAGTGAACCAAACAGGGATAACTACAGCAAGCTCTACTTGCTGCTGCAGCTGCTGACCAAAAAAAAGAAGACAGTGGTGAGGCTGGCAACTTGGAATAATACTAAGTGCATTTATTCATCCAATCTTGCTATGGCTCTGTATCTACACAGAGTATATAAAGAGTAAAATTATTGAATTCATAGGAGCACTTACGGTATTCCTCCCAAACACAGATTCATAGAGCTGGTCAGAGATGTTACCTTCTTTTTCAAAGTAAATCTCATTTACATTGCATAACAAGATGTATGTTTCATGAAAAAATGACAGTCTCGTAAAAACAGACTGTTTCATGAAAAAATGACAGTGTCAAAACTCAAGGGTAGCCTGGGCTGTAGTGACCATAAAATGGTCGAGTTTGAGATCCTCAAGGCAGCGAGGAAGGTGCGCAGCAGGCTGACCACCCTTGACTTTGGGAGAGCTGACTTTGGCCTCTTGAGCGATCTGCTTGGTATGGTGCCATGGGATGAATCGCTGGAGGGAAGGGGGGTCCAAGAAAGTTGGTTAATATTCAAGGACCACCTCCTCCAAGCTCAGGAAATATGCATCCCTACAAAGAGGAAGGCAGGCAGAAAAGTCAGGAGGCCTGCATAGATGAACAAGGAGCTCCTGGACATAACCAAAAGGAAAAGGAGGCCTACAGGTGGTGGAAACAGGGGCGGGTAGCCTGGGAGGAATACAGAAGAATCATTCGAGCAGCCAGGGATTGGGTTAGACAAGCTAAAGCCCAGATAGAACTAAATCTGGCCAGGGACATCAACACAAACAAAAAATCCTTCTGTAAGTATGTCAGCAAGATAAGAAGGACTAGGGAAACTGTGGTCCCTCTCTGGAAGGAAATGCAAGAACTGGTTACCTAGGACAGAGACAGAGCTGAGGTACTCAATGACTTTTTTGCCTCAGTCTTCACTGGCAAGGACAAAAGATGCAGCCACACTACCCTTGACGCAGAATGCAAAGACGAGGATTGGGAAAATGGATAACCTCCCACTGTAGGTGAAGATCAAGTACGAGACCACCTGAGGAATCTGAAGGTGCACAAGTCCACGGGACCTGATTAGATACATCCATGGGTCCTGAGGGAACTGGCAGATGAGGTCACTAAGCCACTAGCCATCATATTTGAGAAGTCGTGGTGGTCTGGCGAGGTTCCTGCTGACTGGAAAAGGGGAAATTTAACCCCTGTTTTCAAAAAGGGAAATAAGGAAGACCCAGGGAACTACAGGCCAGTCAGTCTCACCTCTGTGCCTAGCAAGATCATGGAGCAGATCCTCTGGAAACTCTGCTGAGGCACATAGAAAACCAGGAGGTGATTGGTGACAGCCAGCATGGCTTCACGAAGGGCAAGTCATGCCTGACAAATTTGGTGGCCTTCTACGAAGGGGTTAAAGTGGCAGTGGACAAGGGAAGACCAACTGATGTCATCTACTTGGATTTGCGCAAAGCGTTTGACACTGTCCCACACAATATCCTGGTCTCTAAATTGAAGAGACATGGATTCGACAAATGGAACACTCGGTGGATAAAGAACCGGCTGGATGGTCGCACTCAAAGAGTTGTGGTCAACGGCTCGATGTCCAAGTGGAGAGCAGTGATGAGTGGTATTCCTCAGAGGTCGGTACTGGGGCCTGTACTGTTCAACATCTTTGTTGGCGACATGGACAGGGGGGTCAAGTGCACCCTCAGCAAGTTTGCTGATGATACCAAGCTGTTTGGCGAGGTAGACATGCTGAAGGGGAGGGATGCCATCCAGAGGGACCTGGACAGGCTGGAGAGGTGGGCCCAAGCCAACCTCATGCAGTTCAACAAGGCCAAGTGCAAGGTCTTACATCTGGGTCGGGGCAATCCCAAGCACAAATACAGGCTCGGCGGGCAATGGCTGGAGAGCAGCCCTGAGGAGAAGGACCTGGGGGTGCTGATTGACGAGAAGCTCAACATGAGCCAGCAGTGTGCAATCACAGCCCAGAAGGTCAACCGTATCCTGGGCTGCATCAAAAGAAGTGTGGCCAGCAGGTCAAAGGAGATGATTCTGCCCCTCTACTCCACTCTCTTTAGACCGCACCTGGAGTACTGCATCCAGCTCTGGAGTCCCCAACATAAGAAGGACATGGACCTACTGGAGTATGTCCAGAGGAGAGCCACGAGGGTGATCTGAGGGCTGGAGCACCTTTCCTATGAGGAGAGGCTGAAAGAGGTGGGGCTGTTCAGCCTGGAAGAGAAGGCTCCGGGGAGATGTTATTGTGGCCTTCCAGTACCTAAAGGGGGCCTATAGGAGAGCTGGGGAAGGACTTTTTACTAGGGCGTGTAGCGATAGGACAAGGGGGAACGGCTTTAAACTAGAAGAGGGCAGGTTCAGATTGAACATTGGGAAGAAATTTTTCACTTTGAGGGTGGTAAGGCACTGGAACAGGTTGCCCAGAGAGGTTGTTGAGGCCCCATCCCTGGAGATGTTCAAGGCCAGGCTGGACGTGGCCTTGGGCAACCTGGTCTAGTGAGAGGTGTGCCTGTCTATGGCAGGGGGGTTGGAACTCGATGATCTTCAAGGTCCTTTCCAACCTAAACCATTCTACGATTCTATGATCAAAAATATATTCCAGGAAAATACAATATCTAAAACAGACTTTTGACATCATTACTTGTTTTCATTCCTAAAAATGTTTACAGAAATACTTTAAAGTAACATTTGACTCTCCTGGTCTGGATGATGAGCTGGAGACATGCGTATTACAAGTTGTTTTCACTTTTTAGTGCTAGGCTTTAATTTCATAATTTCAGTTTAAAAAGTCTTAATGAAGTCCATGTATGTACTACTTCACGACATGAAAGCATAATGGATTTATTAAGAGCTCGGTTCTCTAAGCTTCCCGAGAAAATAAAAAGCAGAAATATTTGGAATTAGACCTTGAGTCATAATTTAATTTTTAGCATCTTATCACCTTCCACAAATAATTTTTTTTCTTTTCTGGTAGACACAGAAGAGTTGATTGCACACGTGCCAAAATAAGAACTCAAATCCGAAATGCCCATATTTAGTACTGAGGCAACAAATGGTACATGAGCTACAGGAAGGTCCTAGAAATGTGGTAGCTACTGCCCTCCTTGAGAAAATGGAAAACAAACAAGTGCCTCCATTTGTACTTCCTCATGATGTAGCACAAAGCCAGTGCATTTGGCATTTCTTACAGAGATTATGTTGGGGTTTTTATTAAAAAGATACAGTCGTGTAAATTATTTTTACTCTCTGTTCACTTTGTTTTCAGAACAAGAACATAAGACATAATACAGCATCTAGCTTAAGAGACAAACACTTCTGAATGTTTGTATTTGTCCTTGGTGTTTATAAAGAATACTTTTACAATATGATAGTAAACAAAAACAATCAACACAAAAAAGGAAAACTCAACCATGTCCACAAAGCAGGTAAAAAAATGTATAACTTTTACTTAAGTGTTTCAACTGCAAAAAAGAGCCGGTTAAATTCAAACAGACATGCTCTTGTGTACTGCTTTTTCATGAAACATGCAAAAAACAAAACCATATGATGGTACTTTTTTTTTAACAAGAAATTCCAATAAAATTGAAAATAATAGGAAATATTAACTTGCATCTTTGCAAGGGCCAAACATCTGTTTCAGAGAAATCTCCTCTTAGGTATTTAAACAATGCCTTTCAATTTATATTACAAAAAGTTATAAAAGCAACGAGAGTATCACAAATGTAGCAGGAGTTACCAATAGAAAAATGGTGCTTTTGATAGTGTAGCTTTAAATGTAAAAATCAGTATCAAGCAATAATTGCTTTATTAACAGTTTATAAAGAAACTGAGACATACCTAGTATTGCCATACTTTAAGAAACATAAATGGTAGCAACTAATTTTCAACCTGTCTTAAAAATAAATAAACCATATTCTAGTTTGAGTGATTTTTTTTTGTACTGAACCCCTCATATTTGTGTTTATTCTGCTCTGCAACAGCCATGTTGATTCAAATGGTACCAAAATAAAGCAAACAGGTACCAAAATAAAGCAAATGAGAATTTGAACATATTGAATATTAAATACAACTAAATCAAGTTCCTCTTGCAACCTAGAAAAAGAGGAAATAGAAAAAAATATCCAAAACAAAAGATATGTTGTAAATAATACAAGTTCCTTAATACATTGTCGGTATGCTGAAGGCAAGGGAAAGATTAAAAATAATTCACAGTTAACTTAATGCTAAAATATAATTTAACGAATTTTCTGCTTGAACATTCTCTGAAAATCAGCTTTATCCATTAAGTGGGGGACTGAAATGGTCGAAGGACTAAATGATGGGGACTAAACAATTGTTGGGTACTAAAAATGCATTGAAGGACAGGATCTGTTATTATTTTTGAGACTGACTTCAGTTACACTAAATATTTAACATTGTTGCTGTAGTTCAGTGTTCATAAAACTAGCTCTATATGTCTCTGGCTGAACATTGGTGTTTGAAAGATTAATCATTTGTATTTTAAATCTTAACCATAAACAACTAAATATCAGTCAAAGGTTAAAAAACATAGCTGTAAAAGAAAAATGTGTAAAGCAGTGACCTACAGAGAGAACTACCTGGCTCTTATTGAAAGACCCATTTTTAAACATAAATAATTAAAACCAAATAATAATGTGTAACTAGAAATACAAAAACAGAAGGGCATTTCAAATGACATGTGAAGAATAAATGTTAATTTACCTTCAATACAAAAAAGAAAAAAAATAAAATCAAGCAAGATGTGCTTTCGCCTCAACTGAACTGAGATGAAACTAGCATGTGATTGACAGATAATCAGTGAAACATGTCTTCATGCTTTTAGTTCTATTTATTCCAAACTTTATTCTCTAAGACAGCACATCCGGTAGATCTATATACCCATTCTGATTAGTCAAATTTCTCTCAAGCAAATTTTTCTACAAAATTTAGACACTGGAACAGAAAATTTTAGGCTAAGTATAGGTTTTTCAATAGTTTTCCAGTGTTTTGGAAGTAGAAAGAATATAAGTAAGAATCTCCTCCTCCTTTAGGCTTAATTAAAAAAATAAGTTTTATACACTGCGCACATGAAAAGTCAGTAGAAAAGATGTCAATAAAGAAACCCAAAAAACTACAGGAAAAAAAAATTTCTGCACCAAGATATTATTTCAGATCACCCTGGATCCAATCTATTCCAAATTAATGTTGAGTCACCCTTTCAGAACCCAGTTCAATTATTTATTTGATACTACTGGAAATAATTATTTTAAAACACAAAATGCACAGTAGTGTAGAAATTAAAAAGTCAATCACAAGAATGGAAAAAAAAATTAGGTACAAAGAAAACAGTGCATAACTGTCTTGCACAAAATCTAGTATGAATAAGTAACCATCAAGAGAAAAAAACGAATCCAATAAAATTATTTAAAATGTCAAATGACCCCACAGTAAAAACCCCAAAATGCATAACTGAAAGACTAAGAATTCCTGTAAATAACTAGGAAAATTCAATTACAGTTCTACACTCCAGGATAAAGCTGACTTTTTTGGGGCACTTTTATTCCCACTAAAATCAAATGGGAATTTTACTATTTATTTAAAGGGGTACTGGATAAAGCTCCTTATGCGAAAAGGCTCATAAAATTCTTTATCGATGATTACAGAAAGATCTTTCAAACAATTCCACATGCAAAAATAATGAATAATTACACTAAGGCCACCTTACAGAAGAGCACAAAACCTGGAAGTGCAAAAACCTCTCAACTTTGTGATCATGTTTTAATTGCTCTGTATGGATGCAGAACAAACTTAGGCAAAATTATTACTACAGTATTATTTTGTCTCCTTATACTTTTACAGATAAATATAATGGACAGAAATACCAATTATTGGGAAAGTAATACCTGCACTGCTAGGACTCAATGACCCTCTACTAAAGAAAGCAGTAAAAAAGGAGAAGTTAGAGGTGGTTGACCTTGTTACCAGAAGACTAGGCTAGAAAACACGTTAGGCAAAAAAAGTCCCCACTGCCAAGGATCATTCTAGTCCCTACAGTACCTCCATTTGAATGGCAAATTCATGCACTGACTGATTCCTAATACAACTCATGCAATAAAGGATTACTCTCAATGCTTCAAAATGACACTTCTATGACCACTTGGGAAAGGAATCACATACAATGGCAAAAGATTGGTTTGATAACCCAAAAAATTCATTTCAGTCTTATAACCTTCCCATTCTGAAATACCTAGTTATAAATAAAAGTACTTTCAGAAGCCAATGTGCAAAATAAGAGAATCTGACACAGAATGAATAAAACCCCCAGAACCATCACTGCACGGTTTTTAAACAAACCCTGGACTTGTGAAATATATTTTAGTCAATAATTGCTAAATTGCTAGGGAAATTTTTGTAGCGTACAGCTAAGCTATGCATTCTTGCTTCAGTTCTCAGTGACAAAAGACTAATGAGACTGTGACAGAAACTTTAAGCTCTCTTTTGAACCCTGAGATGCAGTAGGTACTTTATATGTCATAATAAAGATGGTTAGAATTTGACCTTAAAAAACAAACCTCATACTGTTCCTCCACTCCCCTGCAAGATTTTAAGTTTACTAATGTTCATCGGGAATGTGTAGTAAAAAAAAAAAATAATTAAAAAAAACATTAGTAGACTTATACTGGCAGTAGTTTGACCACAGATTTTTTTTACTGGACTTATTTGGTACTTTCTGATTTTGAGAAACAACTGAATTGGTCTTATTTTGCTTGTTCTTTAAATACACAATACTGCCAGAAAAAATAAAACCTGCTTACAATTCAGATGTCAATTTTAAAATGTGATACACCCTCCTTAGAATTAATAAATTTAACAGTAACTGCAGTATACCTGCACACAAAACCATAACTGATCTTTTCTTGGAACTTATCAAGTTTACATTAGTAGTTTGAGATATGAACTGAAAGTAGCAGTTTAAACATTAACTCTATAGCAGTGAATTGAGTGTGAGACCACTTCTAGATTTTCTTTGTCTGATACTGAAGTAATTTTTATGACACAATTTTACAGTTCATGCCATCTGAAGTAAAAAGGATCAATTACAGTGCATAAAATAAAGTATGCAAATATATTTTTGCAGGATCAGAGCTACAAGGATGTTTTCCACTGGATAGTCCATTTTAACAACTAGACCAAAAGGTTACTTGGACTAGAGGCATTTGGACTGAATGATCATTGTAGGTCCACTGCAACCGAAATATTCTATTCTATAATTTATATGTGAATATTTACTTCCCAGTATGTTTTACTGCTGGAATGTCATTGGATCCATGCACCATTTCATCTGCTAGAAACACAAAATGTTGTTTGACTACCTAAAATATTTTTTAAAAAATCAAAAAATAATCCTCAGTAATTAGTTGGCATTGCAGATGTCAACTATTTGATTTGAAAACACTGAATAGACCGAAATTCACTGAATTCAATCTTTTCAGACCTTTTGAATTATTCAAAAATTGTTTTTATTAAGTTGCTCTTCTTGCTTTCCATTTGCAAATTAATTAAAAAAAATCATCTCAGCCAGGCATATAAAATTAAAATATCTTTCAGGAATTGTCTTCATAGAACAACTGCATAAAACAGAAAAATCTGTAGTTCCACATTGTGAATACAAAGAAAAAGCTAAAACATGGCCTTTAGGAATGCTTTCCTTACTTCAAAAAAAGATTGAGAAGCAGGGGAGATTAATATACTGCAATATTGATTTTATTTTATTCAGATACTACTTTCCTGCTATTTTGCATTTTATTTTCAAGTTCATATCCTATTCAGTAATTAACCATTACTCCTGTAAATCAGCTGACTTAGCTTCCCTCAGACCAGCAGATTCTGAAAATTCACCTTTACTACCTTATAACAATTTCTGTCTTCCACTCTACAGCTTCATGGACTGGTGCATCTGGTGCAGGCTGCATTTCATTTTCTTCACGTCTCGGATCAGTGAAAGGAGACCGAATGTAACCAAACGACAAAGGCACAGGTGGTGTCCAAGCATTATTTTACACAGGAAACATACTTCTCTTGTTCTTCCACTCACATATTCGGAATAATTTTAACATACCTCTAAAATTTCAGTCAATCTTGTAATTACATTGCACACAGGAGCAAACAACAAACGTGAAAGTTCCTTGAAACTGGTTACAAAACTTGCACTTTGGGACAAAGCTATGTTTATATTCACTTAATTCAGCACTAGCAAACGGAAACAGAGTGTTAAGTGAATGGGCCAAAGCCCCACATGAAGTTCATAAAAACTGGGCATCACGTACATGTTAATCAAGTCTTTAACCACAAATATTAGAAAAGCAATACAGTTCTACAGATTGGTGGTAGGACACTGCTATGCCTCTTTCTCATAGTCAGTGATTGATCACAGTTTGGGAATTGTAATACTAGGCCACAGTTTACACACCATTAGACTCTACTTCTTGCCCTGATCTCCAGGTAATAAATACAAATATGAATGTATACACACACATACACATAAGAGCCTACATACAGACTTGCAAGTGTATGCTACCACATCAGTGTGATTTAGCAAAACAAAACAACCCTTAAAAAAACCCAGAGCTGTTCCACCTAACTGGTGGAACATAATGGCACTTAACGTACATTCAGTATAAAATCAAACACTAGAATTTCTAAAGAATCAATGCAAAAAGCTGGTAAATGCTTCCTAGTCCAACCAGCAACACAGGCATGGTGAACCTCAATGGCTGGCCTATGTGATCTATTGTATCTTGGGTACTTAATATGCTGGGGCTTGTTACCGTACTGCATGTTTTCAGAGCAAAATGCAGGGCCAGAGATTATTGGATTATGAACATCAAGCAATAAAAGACAATACTGACAAATAAGTTTGTGAATCTTGAGCTTACAACAGACAGACTTTGGATACTCATGGACAAGTGCTTCCTTACTCTTAACTCTCTCTAACCAAACAAAGATTTTGCTTCCCTCTACATCTATGTCTCATGGATATAGGTGGCACACAATACTGTGCTACATCCATGCACTGGATACAAACCAAGAATAAAACTTATTTTTATGACAAAAGTGAAAGTAGTGGCTTGCCATTTAATCATACTTCAGTGCCTATCTCTTTTTTACCTGTGTGCTACATGCCACCTCCCTCCTCTCATTTCCCACTCCACTAGTAGGAAGGGTTGGGTAGGAAACAAGGACGTATCAATACTACAAGGTCAAATACACCTTCAGGCTATTAATAAAGATAATTTTCTGGACAGAATGTGGATGCTGGAGAAAGCAAGTCTGGCTAATAGTTGTAGCAAGTGTATTCAAATTTGACTCAGAAGAGTTCTTCAAGGTGTTATGAATGTTTATATAAACCTCTGCAAGTTTGATAGCTATGGAAGATGTCTTTGAACAGATATGACAGTCTAATTCTGTTTGAGTTATGAAGTGTGCTTTGGAATGGTGGTGGTTATGAAATAATTATGAAATAATAAAGAGTCAAATTCCTGACTGAAATTTCCTTCAAATCTTAGATATCCAAATTCTTAAGATGCTATCTGTGACAACATAAAAAAAGTTTTCGAGTAAAAAATTCTTCATTTAATATAGAACAGAGAAAATAAAACTAAGATTGCAGTACATAAATTGAACTGTTGCCAATATAGTGCTATATATCTTTAAAAACTTTGGATTATATCTGAAGTATGAAAAAGGTATAAATGCAATGCATTGCCGATCTTTCATTTATTGTGTGAAAATATATGTTGCCATCACAGTTTCATTTTTGTGTGTTTTAGCTTGCAGTGTCCTTTAATGAAATGTGAGGAACTGCCAACAAATTCTTCACTAGCTTTAGAGACTTTGTTTGGCTTGAATACAGAGCAAGGTGCATTTGCTTTTGTCTTATGTTGGGCATTTTAGCACAATGATATTGTTGCATCATCTTATTTTTAATCTGACCAACCTCTCATTTTTAGTATTAAAAAAAATAAATGCATTGAAGTTTGCTTGTTTGTGCATAAGAAAATATGAACAGAGACTATAAATCCCTTTTTGTTTCACTGATACTGAATGTGACTCACCTGTAGGTAACAATGTCAAACATATGTGTAAAACTACTTAGTTTAACTCTGAGCTATTTATCTGTGAAAGGCTTTGAAATATGATGGATACGTATAGGGTGTATGATACTTACACCCTAGGCATGGAAAAATTTTATGCTTATAACATTTAGATAAGAATTTTATCAAAGGCAGGACATTTAGTTTACTCAGGGACTAAAGAATTCCCATTGAAAGATCAGGAAATAAAGGGGTTGAAAAGTGCTGCATAAGGACAAAGTAACACCAATTACTTGCTTTTTACTGAGTACCTTTC
The DNA here is from genome assembly GCF_965231255.1 of Vanellus vanellus. Lineage (NCBI taxonomy): Eukaryota > Metazoa > Chordata > Aves > Charadriiformes > Charadriidae > Vanellus > Vanellus vanellus. The sequence continues at coordinate 82,751,908 of NC_138905.1, read as the reverse complement.
TATTAATTCAAATAATTCCATGCATATATACCATATACTAAGTGACTGTTAAACAAAAAATTGTGTGTAGGTGGAAAGAAAATGGAATAAAGCCTCCATTCCTGACGCAAATGTAAATCTAAGAGATTAAGGACAGATGAGTTTCTATTGAAGTGTCTGCAGGAAATGACTGTCTTCTCAAAATGGTATGATCTAGCTGTCAACAGTGAGGCGTCTGCATTATATAGACTAGATGATCTGAACTAGTAGTCCTATTGACCAATTTATTCATGACAGAAGCTATTATTTTCACTTTGCCCACAGCTTATCCTTTGTAAATTACCAACTTCAGACATAAATAAGCTCAAACATCATTGTGTTTTCCCCAAATGTCTGTTTAAATATTTGCCAGTAAGACCCATACTGCTGAATGTAAACTTCTTCACACGCAGCGTAATGGAAGAGAGCTCATCCAATACTAATCTTAAATAGTAGTAGAGCGAAACTTTAGAAGTTAAATCATATTTCCCATAATACTGTTCAGCCCATAAAAGCAGGGAATAGAAGAGGCCAAACACATTATTTCTACTACCTTCTCAGGACAACATTACCAATTAGATTCAAGCTTAGTGATTTTGTTTATTGAGAATACTGAAATAAATTAATTTGATCTTGGGCTGCTACCGCCATATGAAAGAGGGGTTTTTAATTATGTTTTTGTTCATATTTTTATGAAGAGCCTCAAAGTGTTCGAGAAGGGTGTTAATTTTTTCTCCTCTTACTGAAAGCAAATGAAACTGTTTTTTAAGTTACATTTTACTGTTTATATAAAAGTATTAAACTGCAAGTATGCAGCATTAACAGAATACCTGAAACCAAGTTTCAGAACATTACAACATTTCATAACAAGACCAGTGCACTGGCTATAAATCATGCTCAGTAGAATTCCAATACATTTTCAGGCTCTCATATAATACGGGTTGAGATGAAATGTTAACAACCTTTGTGTGCATGTTTTCAGCTTTTTGGCTTGTGATGAACTTAAAATTCTATAAATATACATGAAGAAATATATCATAGTAACAAATTGTTTGAAAAAAGGAGTGACAAATCTGAAGACATAACTCCTGATTCTGTTTTCTTGTGCATTTTAAGACAGGTTTCAGGATTAATAAACTTCACCAATTTCTCACTGCATGTAGTGAAACCCGTTTACCACTGGTAACTCACCCTTTTCTGCTCTTTAATATATTCCATCAGTTCCTCTCTTGTCCTTTTAACTGCTTCTTCGATTGCCTTTTCACTTCGTTTTTGCTCCTCCATTAATGCTTCCTTGATAATTTCCTTTTTAAAAGGAAAACATGTAACTGTAAATATTCAAAATATTTCACAAATGTAATACAGGTCATCCCTTTGTACAAAAATTTTATCATGACCACACTCCTTTCTCAATGATAGTTATCCTAAATGTATGCAATACTTTTACAAAAATTTATGAATTCAGTACTTTAATCACTAAAGGGTCTAAAGAAGAGTGAAATAATCACCTTAAAGCTGTGTTAATAGATACATCATGTTGCCTGAGAGCAGAAGAAAAGGAAGAAATACAGGTATTACATTACAACAGAAGCGGGCATGTTCCAGTTGCTACGAATAGAACAGAATAGAAATAGAATAGAATAGTTCCAGTTGGAAGGGACCTACAACAATCATCGGGTTCAACTGCTTAACCATTTCAAGGCTCACCAAAAATTAAAGCAAATTAATACAGGCAGTGTCCAAATGTCTTTTAAACACTGATAGGCATGGGGCATTGACCACCTGTTCCAGTGTTTGCACCCTCTTGGTAAAGAAATGCTTCCTCATATCATGTCTGAACCTCCCCTGATGCAGCTTTGAACCATTCGACTCTCAGCCTCCTTTTCTCCACATTGCGTGGCTGTTCAGAACTTACGTAAGGGCTTTTCTAACATCACAATAGCCAGAGTCTTAATGACAATAAGTTTGTTTCCAAGCTTTGGGAAATGCCAGGGGCATTCTGTACACAGCAGTAAAAAGCAACAATGGACACTCAACCACACCCCAAATTAGAATTACCCTACATAAAATCTGATTCAGTACTAGAAGTGCATCACGGTAGAGAAACACAGAAACCACTTCTCAAAACTATCTATCACTGCCAATACAACTTATCTGTGTTAGTTATCAGCTCAGGAAACAACTTCTTGTACCAAAGTTACTGTCCTAAAACTTAAGTCCCAGCATCCCAAAGCCACTCACAAAATAAGTAATAACACTATTTATCCAAGTGTTTCGTTTCCAGAGTTCAAGAAAATGAAGTCACAAACATAAGATACCTGAAAACGAACCATACAGAAATGTAACATTTTCAGAAAACTAAAAAACATCCTGTAAAAATAATCACACAACGTTAAATGATTTGGAGGGAAGACCAAGAGGGTCTCAGAAATCAGGTAGCGGCCTTTGAAATTCCTATGCTTTCATGCTAGATATTCAACAGTGGAAGTAGCAGAAACACTAGTGGTGCACCTGCAGAGTGAAGCAGGGATTTGTGACACACATGTCTATTAACAGTATCACCAAGCTTACCTAGTGCATTCACATTTAGCATAAATAGTAAGCTGTAATCAGAATTTCAAAGGATGAAATTTATTTTCTTTTTAAAGAATAAAAATGTAGCATATTTTTATTCTTTATAGCTATTCAGAAATATTACTTTTTCAGAAAAAAAAAGGTTGTGTTTTTTTTGGTTTTGTGGTTTGTTGTTTGTTTTTTTTTTTTTGGCAAAAAGCTCCATTGTCCTTCAAAAATATACACGTGAAAATTGGAGAAAAAAAACTGGTAACTATTGCTATACTCAGAAACTGAAAATAATGTTGTTACATTATTTTTTCCTATGGGCCAAAATTCATCTCCCCTGTTATTGCACCACAGCCATGCACCACAGAGATAGATGAACTGAGGATCCAGTGCATAATAAAAATAAATGGGTAAGCAAAACAGACAGCCATTGCGGCCATGTTGCAGATGCTCTGAGGGAGGGTTTGGAGAGCAGCACACGGAAGAGTCGTCTCAATTTCCCTCTAAGTGCAGACTTGTACCAGTGTTGATCTGCTTGAGGGTAGTAAGGCTCTACAGAGAGATCTGGACAGGCTGGATCAATGGGCAGAGGCCAATGGTATGAGATTGCACTTAGAAAGCTTGTGTTTCCTTTTTACTAGTCAGTGGGGACATAGCTGCTATTTTGTTGATCACATCCATTGGGATCGGATGGCATCCATCTTGCCATTTTATTCCTAAAATTTGGATCTTCTGTGCAGGTCCCTTGACCTTACTTCGTTTTATGGCAAAGCCAGCTTTCAGAAGGATTTGAACTATTTTATTCCCTTTCTCAAAAACTTCTTCTGCTGTGTCACCCCGTACAATGATGTCATCAATGTACTGCAAATGTTCTGGAGCTTCACCCTGTTCCAGTGTGGTCTGGATCAGTCCATGACAAATGGTGGGGCTGTGTTTCCACCCCTGGGGCAGTTGATTCCAGGTGTACTGGATGCCCTTCCAAGTGAAAGCAAACTGTGGCCTGCACTCTGCCGCCAAAGGGATTGAGAAAAATGCATTGGCGATATCAATCGTTGCATACCACTTGGCTGCCTTCGACTCCAGTTCGTATTGAAGCTCTAGCATGTCTGGCACGGCAGCGCTCAGCGGTGGTGTGACTTCATTCAGGCCACGATAATCCACTGTTAGTCTCCACTCTCCATTAGATTTTCACACTGGCCATATGGGACTATTAAAGGGTGAGCGAGTCTTGCTAATCACTCCTTGAGTCTCTAGTTGACGAATCAACTTCTGGATGGGAATCACAGAGTCTCGGTTAGTGCGATATTGCCGTCGATGCACCGTTGTGGTAGCAATCGGCACCTGTTGTTCTTTGACCCTCAACAACCCTACCACAGAGGGGTCCTCTGAGAGACCAGGCAAGGTGGATAACTGTTCAATTTCCTCTGTCTCCAAGGCAGCTATGCCAAAAGCCCACCGGTATCCTTTTGGGTCCTTGAAGTATCCTCTCCTGAGATAGTCTATGCCAAGGATGCATGGAGCCTCCGGGACAGTCACAATGGGATGCTTTTGCCACTCATTTCCAGTTAGGCTTACTTCAGCTTCCAGTACAGTCAACTCTTGTGATCCCTCTGTCACTCCAGAAAAACAAATGGGTTCTTCCCCTCTGTAATTTCCGCTAGAGCCTTATACTCCTGTGGCTCAGCTGTGCCAGGCCATCGAATCCACACATTCCAATAAACCCGGTTGTCCCTTTCCCCCACCTGGCTGGGGACAGGGCCCCTCTAATCCTGATCATAGTATCTGTTACTCACTTGTTGCAGAAGCCACCGAAGGACAAGGTGAGTCGAGCCAGTTTGCAGAGGTGAAAGCCATCCAGCTGGCTTTGGACATTGCTGAGCGAGAGAAATGGCCAGTACTTCACCTCTACACTGATTCACGGATGGTGGCAAATGCTCTGTGGGGGTGGTTACAGCAGTGGAAGCAGAACAACTGGCAGCGCAGAGGTAAGCCCATCTGGGCTGCTGAACTGTGGCAAGATATTGCTGCCCAGATTGAGAATCTGGTTGTGAAAGTACGTCATGTAGATGCCCACGTCCCCAAGAATCGGGCCACTGAGGAACATCAAAACAACCAGCAGGTAGATCAGGCTGCTAAAATTGAAGTGGCTGAGGTGGATCTGGACTGGCAACATAAGGGTGAACTATTCATAGCTCAGTGGGCCCACGATGCATCAGACCATCAAGAAAGAGATAAGACGTATAGATGGGCTCGTGACCTGAGGGGTGGACTTGACCATGGATGCTATTGCACAGGTTATCCAAGAATGTGAAACGTGCTGCAATTAAGCAAGCCAAGCGGTTAAAGCCTCTTTGGTACAGAGGACGATGGCTAAAATATAAATATGGGGAGGCCTGGCAGATTGATTATATCACACTCCCACAAACTCGCCAAGGCAAGCGCCACGTGCTCACAATGGTGGAAGCAACCACTGGATGGCTGGAGACATACCCTGTGTCCCATGCCACCGCCTGTAACACTATCCTGGGCCTTGAAAAGCAAATCTTATGGTGACATGGCACCCCAGAAAGAATTGAGTCAGACAGCGGGACCCATTTCCAAAACAGCCTCATAGACACCTGGGCCAAAGAGCATGGCATTGAGTGGGTATATCACATTCCTTATCACGCACCAGCCTTGGGTAAGATAGAACAATACAATGGACTGCTAAAGACTACCCTGAGAGCCATGGGGGGTGGGACCTTCAAACATTGGGATGCCCATTTAGCAAAAGCCACCTGGTTAGTTAACACCAGGGGATCTGCCAATCGAGCTGGCCCTGCCCAATCAAAACTTCCACGTACAGTAGAAGGGGATAAAGTCCCTGTAGTGCATATGAAGAATATGTTAGGGAAGACAGTCTGGGTTAGCCTTGCCTCAGGCAAAGGCAAACCCATCTGTGGGATTGCTTTTGCACAAGGACCCGGGTGTACTTGGTGGGTGATGCGAGAGGATGCGTACCTCATGGGGATTTGATTCTGGGTGAGAATAGCCAATGAATCACCCAAATCAATGACAGATGGACTTTGATGAGACTGAGTAAAGTGCAGCGTTGATGTAATAAGAACTGATCTCAGCAGCTAGCGCCCAGCAATTTCCTTGAGATCGACATCTTCAATCTGTGGACTGTGGGCATGGACTGCATTGGGTACCCCAGTCACAAGCTTCAAATACAGCACCCACCAGTTCAGCACTACACACCATCTTATGTGCCCTGAGAGACTGTTCTCACCGATGGAGCCTACCATCATGGACTAAGTGAGCTCAATGGACATTTTTGAGGGATGGCCCATAGACTATGGGAACTGTAAGATCTGGGCACGACATAGACGGTATGGAATAATTTGTGGATAATGTCCTGGTTCCAGCAGGGATGGGGTTAATTTCCCCAAGGAGCCGGCAGGGGAGGCAGGTATTCCATCCCACGTGACCCATGCCCAGCTATAAAAGGAGCTAGCCGGGGAGGGGGAGATAGTCGCCATTCGGGGGCGGGCTGCGGCGGTGCGGGTCCGGTCAGTGCGCTGCGCGGTGGTACTGTAATCGCGTCCTTATACTCCTTTACCGGTGTTATTGTTTTTCTTTCTTCTTCCCTTTGGCTGCTCTGTTAAATTATACTATTTCAACCCACGAGTTTGGCCTTTTTCTGCCGATTTTTCCCATGGCTGTGGGAGTGGAGCGAGCGGCTGCGTGGTTCTTTGCTGCTGGCTGAGGCCAAACCACGACAGTCATAACAACCACATGCAGTGCTACAGGCTTAGGGAAGAATGGCTGGAAAGCTGCCTGGGGGTGTTGTTTGACAGCTGGCTGAATATGAGCTAGTGGTGTGACCGGGTGGCCAAGGCGACCAACAGCATCCTGGGCAGTATGAGAAATAGCGTGGCCAGCCAGACTAGTGATCATCCCCCTGTACTCAGCAGTAGTGAGGGCGCACCTTGAATACAATGTTAAGTTTTGGGCCCCTCACTACTGGAAAGACATTGAGGTGCTGCAGTGCATCCAAAGAAGAGCAACAAAGTTGGTGAAGGGTCTGAGTGCAAGTCTTATGAGGAGTGGCCGAGGGACCTGGGGTTGTTTAGCCTGGAGAAAAGGATGCTTATATCTCTCTACAACTACCTGAAAGGAAGTTGAAGTGAGGTGGGTGTTGGTCTCTTTTCCCAAGTAACAGGTGATAGGATGAGAGAAAAAATCCTCATGTTGTGCCACAGGAGGCTTAGATTGGATATTAGGCAAAATTTCTTTACCAAAAGAGTTATCAAGCACTGGAACAGGCTGCCCAGGGAAGTGGTTGAGTCACCATCCCTGGAGGTATTTCAAAGACGTGTAGATGTGGCGCTCAGGGTCATGTTTTGGCAGTGGACTTGGCAGTGTTAGGTTAACAGTTTAAGTTGATGATCTTAAGGGTAATTTCCAACCTAAACAATTCTATGATTCACCTACCACATTCTAGTTAGCCAAAAGTATTGATATATCTTCCAAATAAATAAACATTTATTACTTTGTAATACAAAATTAATTTAGGTTACATAATGAAACCAGAACTGAAATCTCACTCTTTCAGATACATATTAACTATACTTATCATCTGAAAACTATCTTAATAGTCACAGTCTGCCATGATAACGACAATTCAACTGACAGATCACGTAGCCATCAGACTGGACAATCTTATATGATTGTACACTCATACTTTAGTGGGCTTCATCTGAACATTTGTATTTACCAGACTCCTGGTAATAGTCTAGAACACTTCTTAATTTTGGGGATTAATCTTTACCAACCATACACTAGGATGAATCATACAGTTCTATTTCTCTGTGATTTGATGTCTGTTTCTCAAATGAGTTTAAAGATGATCCTGCTTTCTAAATTCAGGAGAAATGAAACAGTAGAAGAAAACACGCAACTTTCTTTCCAGGCTTATGTGTTAAAAAACAGACAACATTACTGAAGTGGCTGATTTAGTTATTTAGTTTGCACTGTCCCTTACCTGCAGCTCACAGTGGGCAAACAGATTTCTGTGTAACAATGACAGACCACTCAAGACTATCAAAAGACAGCTTTGCTGTGGTAGCAATAAAACGGGAAAACTTTTGTCCTTTCCATCCAGTTTTCAGAAGGCTTCAAACAGCAAAAATCATATGACACCCAGTCCCCTAGCCAACTCAGTCACGTATTTTTCCCGTCCTTCAAATTAATCAGTGATATCAGTTTTTCCTTGTGTGAAAAGAATCTTCACTCCTTCTTCTATACAGCCTTTCATGAAGTGATCTCCTCTACATTCTTAAAGCCATCATCTGTCAGTGCTCTATTTCTGACAGTCATTACAGTAAATTATCAACTGATATGAAGATTATTTAAATTCTGATATTACCCATTACTACTGTTTAACAAACTCTTAGCTGCATATACATCCTATCAGTGTATGTCCCTACTTTTCCTTCATCTCTTTCTTTTCTCTTTCCTGTTATGCTGTATCTATGTTTAGATTTTATCCTAATTTAAATTTTGGTTGCAAAGGTAAAAATTAGCCTTTATTTCATCTTCAGCTAAAAAGGGCACAGCATTAGCATTATTTGAGGCTCTTAGTCTTACTGTAATAGAGTCAAGAAAATGGGAAAGCCTAGTTTCCCATAAGAAGCCAAGGAAGAGCACTCCACAAATTGCACTTGAGGTGCAACTCTTCCCCCCCCCCCCCCCCTTTTTTTTTTCTAATATCTGATCAGAGGCTGGAGCACTAAACTACAGTTAGAAAGTTAGATTCTTTTACAGGACTTTATATACATGTGCTTGACATCAGTTACAAGATTAGCATACCAAATTAAAAAATAAAATTAAGTTATTCAAGTGACTCAACTGACAAATTTACAAAATCACAATTACAAAATCACAATATATATATCTGCAGGAAGACAGAAAGAAAAAACAGTGTACTGTATATACTGGAGAACTCCAGTCAGTATTAAAAACAAAATAAATAATGAAGGTTTGCAATTTTATAGGAAAATTCTTTTGTTTCCACACAAGGATCAGGTGGCAGTACTAAATTTTATCTAGGAAATGCAACCACAGACTGCAATGTTAGTGGTTTCTCAGAAAATAGTAACCCTCAAATTATAATGTCTGTGGTTATAAACTACTACAAGCGACTTCTGAAGTCAGACATGGTTAAAGTCTGCGTGCAGTGGCCTACTCCTTTTCCAGACTTTGCAAGCATATTAAAAATAAACTTATCTAATGGCAGGAATCTCTTTCCACTCCGTGCTATTAAGTTGTATAATCTTGAGTGTGTGAGGAAGCATACAACTTGGTTTTTTGTCATGAAAAATGCTTTTCTGTGTCCTTATGGAATCATCATGTTCTCCATAAACACTGGACACACTAACGTTTCTGCAAGAAGGTAGAAAACCAAGAAGAAAGTGAAACTTAAAATATTGGTTGGATATCTTCTTGAGAGAAATGTAAGGAAACACTCCCACTGAAAGTTGGTCATATAGTATGGTCATATAGTAAAGTCAACAGAAATTGGAGATGTCCTTTGAAGAGCAAGTTCTTCTACAGCACATTGCATGATAGTATATTATCAATAGCCTATTTGGGTAGGAATCATGATACTGAGAAAAAAAAAACAACTTTTTGTATGAATCCATAAGATCTTGAACATGTACAGCAATGTTATGGTAGTCCAAGCCTGTTGCTGAAAAAGTACCATTTTTTCTTCCAAAGGTTAACACTCTCGCACCCAATCAAAATCCTACAAAGTCTAACAAAGTTATTTCTGGAATTGAAATATCTGGAATAATACCTGGAATTGCAATGCCAATTTGCTGGGAACTTCAGAAACACAGAATAAATTATTTCAAACTCTGCCTTCCCCATAGGTTTCTGTAACCTATGTATAAGATGAAACAAAAAAGAAATGGATGAAGACAGACAAACTGATACTATTTTGCATTTCTTTAACTGGCAACATGCTCAATGCTTTGTCTATCATAGATGAGCAGAGTTTTGAGGATGTATTTAAGGAAATGAAATGAATATTACAGGATCATAGAATTGTCTAGGTTGGAAGGGACCCTTGGGATCATCGAGTCCAACCATCTACCCTACTCTACAAAGTTCTCCCCTCATCATATCCCCCAACACCACATCTAAACATCTCTTAAACACATCCAGAGATGGTGACTCAACCACCTCCCTGGGCAGTCTATTCCAATGCCCAACCACCCTTTCTGTGAAAAATTCTTTCCTAATGTTCAGTCTAAATCTACCCTGTTGGAGCTTGAAGCCATTCCCTCTTGTTCTGTCATTAATTACCTGTGAGAAGAGACCAGCACCAACCTCTCTACAGTGTCCTTTCAAATAGTTGTAGAGAGTGATGAGGTCTCCTCTCAGCCTCCTCCTCCTCAAACTAAACAGTCCCAGCTCTTTCAACCGCTCTTCATATGATTTGTTTGCTAGGCCCTTCACCAGCTTCGTTGCCCTCCTCTGCACTCACTCCAGCACCTTGATATCTCTCTTGTATTGAGGTGCCCAAAACTGGACACAATACTCGAGGTGTGGCCTCACCAGTGCTGAGTACAGGGGCACAATCACCTCCCTACTTCTGCTATTTCTAATACAAGCCAGGATGCCTAATAATCACCTCCCTACCACGCTATTTCTAATACAAGCCAGGATGCCGTTGGCTTTCTTGGCCACCTGGGCACACTGCCGGCTCATATTCAGCCACTTGTCAATTAGAACCCCCAGGTCTCTTTCTGCCAGGCAGCTTTCCAGCCACACCTCCCCAAGCCTGTAGCGCTGCATGGGGTTATTGTGGCCCAAGTGCAGGACCTGGCACTTGCCCTTGTTGAAACTCATACCATTGATGTTGGCCCAGTGATCCAATCTATCTAAGTCTCTCTGTAGAGCTTCCCTATCCTCCTGGGAATCAACACTCCTGCTTAACTTGGTGTCATCTGCAAACTTGCTGATGATATACCCTATGTCCTTATCAAGATCATCAATAAAGACGTTGAACAGAAATGGTCCCAACACAGCCCTGAGGCACACCACGTGTGACCGGCCACCAGCTGGATTTAAATCCACTGAGCACCACTCTTTGGGACCTTCCAGTCAGCCAGTGCTTGATTCAGCGGATCGTATGCTCATCCAGGCCGTGCGAAGCCAGTTTTTCCACGAGAATTGTATGGGGGACAGTACTGAATGCTTTTTGAAAGTCCAGGTATACAATATCAACAGCCTTTCCCTCATCCAATATTCTGGTTATCCTGTCATAGAAGGAGATCAGGTTCGTCTGGCAGGACCTGCCTTGCATAAACCCATGCTGACTAGGCCTGATCCCCTGGTTGCCCATTATGTGGGTTTTGATGGTACTCAAGATGCCTGCTCCATGACCTTCCCTTATGTCACGTGGAAATCCTCCCAAGTACAAAAATATCATAAAAGAAGGGAAAGCGATGCTGATATCATGAAAGTTTTATGGGTAAAAGCTGATCTCCTAGTAACAAATACTATAAATAGAGGGTAAAGGGCTAGAAAATTATCATTATGGCAGTATTCTGAAAGGAAAAACTATGTTAGGACAGAAAAAAAAAAAAGATGCATTTAATAAAAATACAGGAAAAGGGTGAGCTTAGATTAAGACCGTACCTATGTTGTTAGATACTATATGTCATCTCTTACAGATATGATGCCTAAATGACCAGCAACATGTAAACAATTATATTTACAATTAGATCTGATACAAAAACATGATACAGTCCAGAGTAACAAGCAGCACAGTTGGTCCTTAAGGTACCAGAAAGTATTTGGAGAGTGGGAAAGAAGAAAGAAAAGACTAAGAGACCTACTGAATTCAAATGACAGTGATGCAGTCATAAAGTGATATCTGAGATACTTATCAGTGTTTTTAGCATAGACAGAAATTAAGCTTATAGTGGGCATGGAGAAAAAAGTGAGTTAGTCTTCCAAATTCAATATGAGCCAAGAGCCAATCTTGCAAGGTGTCGTGGTTTGGCCTCAGCTGGCAACAAAGAACCACATGGCCTGATCATAGTATCCATTACTCACTTGTTGCAGAAATGACTTGGAAGTCCCTTCAAGAGGATCGGAGGTGAGATCAGGCCCACTCTGTCTGGGGAGCTGTCTGCTGGAAATGGGAGCAGCACTTTTCCTGGAAGGATCCCCTTTTGTGATTGTTCTTACTTGCAGCTCAGGTACCCATGCCTATAGGTTCAAGGTAGGTTTTCCATCCCACCTCCTCATGTCCTCTCCGAGGTCACGCAGGTAAAACCACAGGGTGCTTTGTGGTGTGTACCCCCTATACTGTCCCTCCTGAGTAGGGAAATGCCTGCTCCTAATAGCTGAGATGCTGGTCTGTACAGGTGGGGAGTGGGATATTCAACCCCCACAGCCGTGGGAAAAAACGGAAGAAAAAGGCAAAAGTCATGGGTTGAGATAGGGCAGTTTAACAGAACAGCAAAAGGGAAAACAATAACACCGATACTGGGATATACAAACGGGATTACAGTACCGCAGCCCGCCCCCCCCCCCCCGAGCGGCAACTGCGCCTCCCTCCCCCTCCCCCTCCCCCCCCCCCCCCCCCCCCCCCGGCTAGCTCCTCTTATAGCCTGGGCATGGGTCACGTGGGATGGAATACCTGCCTCCCCTGCCGCATCCCTGGGGAAATTAACCCCATCCCTGCCTGGGACTGAGTCAAAAGACGGGTTAAGTGTGGTAGAACTAATAGGCCATAAGCCGCGGGAGGAATAAGCAGCTGCAGGACTGTTTTGGCAGACGAGGAAGTTTTGTCAAGCTACTCCCTAGATAAGGAGGTGCTGCTCACAGGGAGAAGAGATTCCCGTTTTGGTGGGAACGTGATCTTTTAGAGCATGTGATGGTGTAAACAAGTAAAGTAGAAAATTATTTGCCTTGGTAGAAAAGTATATAAAGAGCATGCTTGCTTAATAAAGCTGATTTTGATCCTGCATATCAAGAGTCCGTGTCTTTCAATCCACCACACCTGCCGGAACCAGGACACACAGAAAGCATAAAGCAACTATCTAAACCTAGCAGAGACCATAGTTCTTGATCCTGCTAAAGCAGCATAATATCATGGAGTATCAACAGAAAGCTACTGCCAAGCAGTTGCCTAGTGGTATCTTGCCTCTCCACAACATGGGGGTTCCCAAACTAGCCTATCTCCTGCCTTGCCAAAATTACCAGATCGCCTGTTGCATCACACAGAAACAAGAATCAAGTTCTGCAAGTTACAGGAGGTACAGATCACTGGAAAACAGCTCTATCTTAAAATAGTATGATGAGACCATAATAAAGTTTTAGGGAATACCATACCACATCACTTAAAGTGATAGAAGAAGAAACAGATTTTTGCATCATCATTGTAAGAACAGCAGTTGAACGAATGCTTACAAAGAAGCAGTTCAGGAGAAAGTGTACGTCTGAAAGAGATCAATGGACAAGATAGAGAGATTACAGGAGACCAAATGAGAAAAGTTCTGCAAAGGCAACCCTGAAAACTACTGTGTACAACAAAAGAAGAAAATAAAGACAGTGGATTCACAATATGAAATTCATTCAAAGATTTCAAAATCAGGAAAGGGGCATGCGGTTGCACTCAATGTTCTCTATTTTTTTAAGTTACGGAAACTGTGGTGCCAATAAAAAAAAATCCCATAGTTTTGACACCTAAAAAAGATATGTCAGAGAATCTATCTGCAAAAGTAGCCTTACTAGACAATAAAAAGATAAGACAAACGTATAATCCCTATATATTTTCTTCTTTCTTCATACTATCCTCCAAAATACTCATTATATACTTAATGATTTGACACATGAGAAAAAAAGCAGTGTTTCTTACAGATTATAGGGCTAAGAAAGGGCCATTCTACAGCTAGTAAATCTGACTGAAAGCTAGAGTGGGAAATAATTTTTTAGACATACTTTTTTTTATTAGTTCTTCCAACCTTCTCAAATACAGTAAGGAAAAATATTTAGAAAAATATTAATTTTCAACAAAAACTTAACAGTTATGTAATAGCAGAAAAGAAACAAAAACCAGTTTTTTAAGTATACAGCCAATACCTTCATGTTTTCACTTACATATCTGTTGTTCACTTACATATGACTGGGTGTGGAAATTCTTAAGACAATCAAACAGAAATCAAATCAACAGAAGCACTCCCTTAAGCAGAGGTGCATGAATACCAAAACAGTTTTAATAATGTAGCAGTTAAGCAGCCATTCATTTTTTTTGGATTAAGCACAATGTGTTCTAGACCTTTTGCTTTTACCTTCTAAGCAATGGCATATATTGGTATTCATAAACTCATGGAAAAACATTAAACATACTTTAAAGCCATACAGTACAGAAGAATCAAAATTTTTTCAACTATTTTGGTGTTTGCTAGTAAAATGATATTAATACATTCCAAGATAATAAATTAAAAATTTATTCTTCTGCAAAGAACACCACAACATGAACCCTCAGGAGTGTGAACGTATTCATTTGTCTTGAATGCTTAGAGATTTACTCAGCAAAGACTATTGGAAAGTTCACTTCCTTTTTTTTTTTTTCATAAGCCTTTTAGTTAACTTTTCTTGCAAAAATATTTTTTCTTTGTATATCTCAGTTATGCCTTGGCTGAATGAAACATTGCAGCTTCAGTTTTCCTGAAATACCTTCCCATTGGTAAGATCATTTTGCCTTAGTGCTTTTGCTCATGTCCAAGAGGAAGCAGAGTTTATGTTAGTTCTTTTAATAAATTAAAGGCTTTTTTTTTTTTCTAATTATTTGCAGCCTTCAGAACATTTGAGTCTCTAACTTACCTGCTGTGTGGATAATGGCAACTCAGGCTCTTTTTCCTTTGACAATTAGGATAACTACGGTAGATTATACACAGTATTTTAAATTAAAGCGTTCAGGAAATGACAAAGGTGATTCTTTGCTTTGAGTGCTTTAGGAGAGTTATTAATTTCAAGCTATGATTTGGACCTAAATTTCCAGGGTTCACCCTGCAGCTGCCAGCTTTCATTTTACTTTTAATGAATTTTCTTTGAAAAAAAAAAAAAAAAAAATTGTGGTGCATAAATTCTCTTTAGCTTCTTTTGCTACTTCTCCTCCCACTCCCCCCCAATTTCACCTCAATTATGTAACTGAGTATTAGCTTTATAAATTGATAACAGCTACCATGCAGAAAACTCTGTGCATGATAGCATTATAGCTACGGTAGCTACTGCTCTAGCTACTCTACATTACCCACTAATTATAACTACAATATGACATTGTTCTATTTTATCAAAAATTGTATGGATCTCATCATCCTATATCCTCAAATAATTTTTGGGTGTTAGTTTTTCCAAAGAGTAAAAATAGGTGGAAAGAAGATACCAATGGAGAGCACTGTCCATTGCTTTTCCTCTGACGTTTATAGTTGTACCCCAAGAGCTTCACTGCAGTTTCAAATTCTGGGGAAAAAGCTTTTGCTTCAGCCAAATTACCTATTATAGTTTCTCCTTATCTAGGGGGCAACCGCTTCGTTATTCAAATAAGTGTTCTAGAAAAACATTCTAGTTGAAGAATTTCACCAAGCATTCCTCTCAACACTGACAACTACCAGACATATTAAGATCTCCTTGCCACTGTAAAAAACGCCATATAATGTACCAAAAAGAGAAAAAAATATATAGTGGGGACATGCCAGGCTACATCTAGCCTCCTGAATATATGAGTTCCTAATCTATAATGATTTTTCAGTGTGTTGTAAAACGATCATGATGTTACTGTGCAAATGAACATTATCTTTAATCAAAAGACTACTCAATCTTTCAAGGAGGAGAGCTCATTTCCCCTGATTTACAATACAAGTCCACCCTCCCCAAAACTAAGAATCCTTTTCCGAATAAGAAAAAATAAAATGTCTTTTATAAAAGCACTAAGCATGTGGATAACACACGCATAAAACCTGAAGATGCTGCAATCTCAACCAAAAGGAAAGTCTTTTGGACTTCTAATACCTTACAGCCTCTCGAGACAGTGCTCTAGAAACACTTTTACAATTTCCTTGGTGATGTAATACATCTCATTTATCCCTTCAGAGTTTTATGGCTTCAAAGAGTAATGTCTCCAATTTAATTAAAAATCCCATGTCTCTAAGTAAAGATCCCAAGTCACTGGAACAGTCAAAGCTTTCATGAAAACAAATGCAATATTCATGTTACTCTAATCCTTTAATTTCTTTAAAAAAAAGAAGGGGGTATGTCAAGGTTGCTCCACCAAGATGAAACATTAATTCAGTATGTCTTATTTCCTACTTTCACTGTAAGTTTATCTTTACTCTGCTGTTTCATATTTGGTAACAAAATATTTGATATTAATCATAAGTTATTTATTAAACTGTGCCCAAGTCCCCAGATTTGGCAATATTAAATTTATAAAATAAATCTTATATGGAAGTAACATCTCCTTGTCTGCAAACTCAACGTCTATCTGACTGAGGACAAACAATTTTTTAGGACAAAGTTTTGTCAAGCATGAATATCTAACAAGTAAAAGCAATCTCCATAAAGCTTCCACATTTGCATTCACTATGGCTCTGCTGCCTGGCCACTCTGCAACAACAACAAAAGTGTAAAAAAATACCTGTTTCATCCCTGCTTAGTAAACATTCATCTTTTCTTCTTTTAAACAAATTATTTAGAAGGTGAAGGGAAATCTCACCACCTGATTCAGCAGAACTGTGATCTTCAAAGCTTTATTGTTCTTATGCTAAAATTGCCTAACCAAAGAAATGTTAACTAGCATACTTTAAGGTTTTTTCCAATTGCTTTCTCATATATAACCAAGATCTACATGGTTCTTCTAGTGCATGTGTTTAAAACTGGTGAAAAAAAACCCCACCTTTTATTTTACATAGAAATCTAATGGATAATAAATCCCTCCTTTAAAACAAAGAATCAAAACTCTTAAACATATTTTCTGGTCTAGAAGGCAAAGGGAAAGCCAACAAAATCATACCATTATGACACAGAGATTTATTTTTCCTCATTTTCATCATTTAAACATTTCACAGATGCATAATGGTGCTGCAGTTTTTAAAATATGCTTTTCTCATCTAGTTTATCAACTCTTGCCCCATGCATATGACAGCATCCTTTTTCTTAATGGTTCATCTAATTTTAATTTTCAGTGTTTTACATTGATGTGCATCTTCCTTATTCTTAGTTTACAGCCATTTTGCAGAAATTCTTTTTCTTAAGGACAGGGCTGTAGGTTCTTGGTTGTGATTCTCACTCTGCCTGCTGACACTGTACCCCAGTTTCTACAACCAAATTCACAATTCTCTTGAGGGCCTGTTTGGCTGTCAAATTTGGGGTCTCAATTTCTTCTGTTTTGTTCTTATGCAACTCTGACACAGACCAAAATATATTTATACTACATAGACTATAAAGTGGGTTTGTACCTCAAAGAAAATTATGAAATTTTGACTGTGTTCAAATTTTCCCATTAATTATTCGCAGATTTACTTATGGGTGCCACAACTGGAAGCCATTCTACCTCACTATCATGGTTTCAGCTGGGACAGAGTTGACTTTCTTACTAGCAGCTGGTATAGCACTGAGAATCAGAAGAGGAAATGTGAAAAAACTCATAGCTTAAGATAAAGACAGTTTAACAAGTAAAGCAATAGCCATGCATGCAAGCAAAGCAAAACTAGGAATTCATTCACTGCTTCCCATCATTCAGCCACCTCCAGGAAAGCAGGGCTCCATCACGCATAATGGTTACCTGGGAAGACAAACGGCATAACTCCGAATGTTCCTCACTTCCTTCTTCTTCCCCCAGCTTTATATACTGAACATGATACCAGATGCAAAGCATTTGACACCTTCCCACATGACATCCTTGTCTCTAAATTGGAGAAAGACGGATTTGACAGATGGAACATCTGGTGGATAAGGAACTGGCTGAATGGCCGCACTCACGAAGTTGCAGTCAATGGCCCAATGTTCAAGTGGTGACCAGTGACGAGTGGCATTCCTCAGGGGTCGGTACTGGGACCAGTGATGTTTTACATCTTTTTCAGTAACATGGACAGTGGGATTGAGTGCACCCTCAAGTTTGCTGATGACACCAAGCTGTGTACTGCGGTCAACACGCTGTAGGGAAGGGATAACATCCAGAGGGACCCAGACAGGCTGGAGAGGTGGGACCAAGCAAACCTCATTAAGTTCAAAAAGGCAAGTGCAAGGTCCTGCATGTGGGTTGAGGCAATCCCATGCACTAATACAGGCTCAGCAGAGAATGAATTGAGAACATCCCTGAGGAGAAGGACTTGGGGGTGTTGGTGGATGAGAAGCTCAACATGAGCTGGCAATGCATGCTTGCAGCCCAGAAGGTAAACTGTATCCTGGGTTGCATCAAAAGAAGCGTGGCCAGCAGGTCGAGGGAGGTGATTCTGCCCCTCTACTCCACTCTCGTAAGACCCCACCTGGAGTTCTGCGTCCAGCTCTGGGTTCCCCAACATAAGAAGGACATGGACCTGCTGGAGCTTGTCCAGAGGAGGCCCACAGAGATGATCAGAGGGCTGGAGGACAGGCTGAGAGAGTAGGGGTTGTTTAGCCTGGAGGAGAGAAGGCTCCAGGGACAGCTTATAGCAGCCTTCCAGTACCTAAAGGGGGCCTACAGGAAAGATGGTGAGGGACTCCTTATCAGGGAGTATAGCGATAGGACGAGGAGTAATGGTTGTAAACTGAAAGAGGGTAGATTTAAATTAGAAAGAATTTTTTTATTCTGAGGGTGGTGAGACATTGGAACAGGTTGTCTAGAGAAGTTGTGGATGTCCCATCCCTGGAAGTGTTCAAGGCCAGGTTGAATAAGGCTTTGAGCAACCTGGTCTAGTGGAAGCTGTTCCTGCCCATGGCAGGGGGGTTGGAACTAGAGGATCTTTAAGGTC
Organism: Vanellus vanellus; assembly: GCF_965231255.1. NCBI lineage: Eukaryota > Metazoa > Chordata > Aves > Charadriiformes > Charadriidae > Vanellus > Vanellus vanellus. The sequence continues at coordinate 82,733,312 of NC_138905.1, read as the reverse complement.
CCTTCCAACTCTAACCATTTTATGGTACTTTGATTCTATGGCACAGAATATCCCTTTGGTCAGCGGGGGTCAGCTGTCCCAGCCATATTCCCTCCCTGCTTGTTATGCACTTTCAGCCTACCCACTGGCGGGTCACTATGAGAAGCAGAAAAGACCTTGATTGCTTAGCAACAACCAAAACCACCAGTGTGCTATCAACATCATTTCTCTTCCCAAATTTTAGTAGTTGTCCTATGTTTATAATAGCCTAAAGGAGGCAGGCAAGTTCTTGGCAGAGGTAACAAGTGAAAATTTCTGCAAGAAACAAATTTCTACATGAAAGTCCATCCTTCCCAAAGAATTTGTACTCATTAATCAGAGAATAAAGAGTTTAACATTAAATGTGCTATACATTCATGTGGGAGAATTTTGGAACTCTCAAGAAACAGCTGCATTTTCCTTAATTGAAAATAGAGTAGGTACTCAAAAAATGAACTTTACTCAATGGAGAAATCATCATATATTATAACTGAATAAGATAAATTATTACTGTTACTATCAAAGTTGACAGAGCTATTCAGTATTAAAAAAGATGGAACTAACTAAGGCCACATGAATACATCAAGAGCAAGATATTTACAGGAGAATTAATCACATCACTCTCCAATACCTCAGTGCTATTCACCGTCACAACAAGTACACCACTAGATACTCCAACTACTTGATCAACTAGCAGCTTGAGCTGAAAAACCTGTCCTTTTGAAAGGCCTGAATTTCTTCCTCGGAAAAGCACTGACATCTCAGTATATATTTAAGACTTTGAAAGAATACATCCATCAATACTGAACTACTTTTAATATCGTCCTGTCCTGTGAAAACTTCAAAGGCAATATCAACAACAAGAAGAAACTCTGGCAGAACACTCCACAGGGAGGGTAAAGCTACCCTGAGTCACTATGCCAACTTAATCCTCCACTCTTCCACCTCATGGCATTTTACATGCTCCCCAAAACCATAAATGTAGAACCTCATGCATCTGGCTACAGGACTCTTCACCAAAGATTTTCAGGATTCAGCAAAACTCTCCTCAAACTTCATTACCATAGTCGTCTTGCTATTAATCTCTTCGTTCCACAAGCTGTAAAATGTCTGGATTTTTCTTTACTGCAGTAAACAACTACTTTATTGCTCTCCTTTCTATTAACAGATCCTCTACACCACTCGTACAAATTCTCATTCTGGATAGTCTAAATTATTTGTATCGAACTAAACCCTGAGAAAGTGTTCTCAGCTTGAATTTAGCTTTGACATCAGCTGCTTATTTTTTTGTTGTAAAGAAGAGCTTGAGTGCCTAAAGGTTTATCAGTATAGTAAAATTGAAAACTGACATCTTACCACATTCAAAAGAAGTAAACAAGATATATACAAAGTAAAATTATTCTATTTACACTGGAAATGTAAGCAACAGTGTATAATAATGGCTTAGCATCAAAAACCCCCAACTTTTTGTGTAACTGATTAGGTATGAGGTTAATAATTCTGTTTAAGGCCAGAAAGGGAAATGGGGTCTGTTTCCAAAGAGCTGAATTTTAAACTTCTGTGGTAATTTACTTCTATTTTACTTCAAATTTTAATGGTTTTTTTTTTGGTTTATTTTGTTATTCAGGACATTAAAAAAATATAGTAATATCAAATTCCAACACCTGAATGAAATATAACTTGTTTAAAATTCTCCAGACTATAACATTCAAGTATGCCACCAAGAAATCAGTAGATTTACAGACCGTTCCCCCAAATATTTCCAGCATCAGAGACTACAAAATTCATTTTTTGGAAGAGTAATTTAACAGTTATTATAACATATTTAGTTTGTAATCCCTACAATTGTTAAAAGCAATGTTGGGAATGTCCCTCTCAACTTGTGTTAAAAGACGTACCATTATCCTTATAGAAGTACCTCTCTAAAAAGAAACCCCAGAAACATTTCTGGTTCATTACAGGTTTAGGTTTCCAATTTTCATAACCTTCTCTTTATTTTTTACTTATTCTATTTTTTGTCTTAGAGAAGTATCTTTATTCTAAGAGAGATAATGAATTCCAGCATAATAAGTAAAAATATAACATATTTTCTCTTCCATAGGTATAAAAAAAGTCACCTAGACTGTCTACAACATAAATGCCGTTATCTGAGCTCGTCATCTTGGACTCCTTTGGAAGTCAGTGGACAAAGCAGGCACTTACAAGGCATGATTCATCTCATTTCAATATATGTACCTGAAAAGGTCGCAGGAATTTTGTTCTGAATGTGCCAAATTCTCTCCATGCACATAGTGTAGATGAAGATAAACTAACAAGATCACTGTGCATTGCAAGTATCCACTAGGTGCAGTGATGAATGGTAGATGGCATGAAAAAAAAAATCTACCACAACATTAGGAAGACATGCAAAAGAAACAAATAAAATACACAGAGCAGGTCCATGGAAGGCTAAAATATACTAACTTGATTATGCTTCTTTTGCTCTTGCATGGCTTCCCAAACAGCCTGGGCAATCTTCTCTTTATGTCTGTCACGTTCTGCTTCCCACATTTTTCTTTCTTCTGCATGAATCTTTTCCATATTTCTCCTCTCCTCCTCTACTGCTTTCAGAACAGCCTCCTGCACTATTTCTTTTTCAGCCTTTGAAACAAATCAAGCACAAATAAATGACCAAAATACTCAACATGGGTGGCTAACTCATACATATTACTTCTTCTAATGAGGTCTATGAGCTGATAAGATATGGGATATGAATATTCTCACTTCTGAACTATGAGCTTAAATTTATCTTAAGGTGGAACGAAGCAGGTATTACCACTGGAGAATGACTTTGTAGTTACAGAAAAAAAAGACAGTTACAAGCAAGGACCTTATATTGTGTTTTCAGTAGGTAGGAATTTATTATTACTAGTTTGCTTAATGCCAACATAAAAAAAATGCAGCAGAAGCCACATAAGAGTAGGTAGACCATGAGCCTCCCTACACTGCTCGATATTCCCATATATGAGATATTCCTGCTTTTATACTCAAGTATCTAAAGTCCAAAAACAGTTCAAGCATTTTCTGTGGCAAAGTACCCAACGCATACTTAAAACAAATGTCTTCCCTCCCAAAGCTCCTTAGCTCTGCATTCTACAACAAGTAATCTTCAACAAGTACTCTCTCATCTTTTTTTTTTTTCCAATGTTTATAGTCAACCATTACATGAAATCATCAGAAGACACACACTAAATTTGAAGTAACGAGGACAGCTCTATGCACGCTGAGCCACATAAATATATGTATCAGCAAGACAATCATTGCATAATATCTACACATAAATAATGGCAGGCTGAAGTTCAAAATATACAAATGTGGGCTGACAAACCACACACCCCAAACCCCTCCGCCCAACCTCAATAAGCTTACAGGTCATTCCAATGCCCTTTGGTGCTGATTATGGAACTGGTCAAGTGAAATTATAAATGACAAAAAATACAGGGTTCCTCAAATAGCTACAATTATAAATAAAGCTGTTTCATGCAATTCATTTGGACTATTTATTTTATTTAGATATTTAAAAAAATATAATATAAATGTAGGTTAAAAAACGCGCTAATAAATTATTTTATTATATGCACATTTTCCCCTAGATATCAACCATGTAATAGATGTTTCTTGTGTTACTGAATGACATTCAGAGAGGCGCTCAGCTAGTGTGCATATACTACATATGAAGATATACAGGAAATGATAATATAGCCTAATCAACTGTGCTAACATACATCACTAATTTTTCCAGATCATTACATGCAACTGAAATCTTGTACTGGATTCTACACTGGATTCTACAATAGTATGAGAAATGAAAGATAGCTTAACATTTCCAAAATTATTGTCCTAATCCCAATGCACTTAATAATGAAATAGACTGAAGAAATCATATTTTAAAACGTAAATACTCACTTTTAGTCAAACATCAACTTATACAAAATAATTTAAAACCTGTTAAAACATCCGAAGTTTTATGATTTATAAAATAGTTCTATCCTCATTGAAAATGACCATATTTAACAAAAGTTAAATAAGACACAATACTTTCTTAAGATCATCAGCTAACCTTGCTACCTATCTCTTCAAGTTTTATTGATGTTGTTAACCGAAAGATGACAAAACCGGATACTTATGTAACACCAACAACTGAACTGCAATATTGTCACTTCTTGTTATAAACTAATTCAGAGGCTATCTTAGATAGAAGTCACATGGATTATCTGTATTAAGGCATAGGATATAGCAGATATGTTCATGTTTTATAGAATTAGCTTCGTTTGAACACAGATGAGAACACAGAGTTTGACCAATTTAGCTATGTAATGCGTTGCTGAACTTGGCATTTGTAATGTCACACATAGAATCCACATTGCACGTCTACTACTTAACAAGAGATACCTTTGCAGCAGCTGCCATAGCCTCCTTACTTCTTTGTCTTTCTTCATCCAAACATTTGTCAAGCACTTCCTGTAAATGTTATGAAAAATGAAACTGCAATACACAATCAAGAAGTGACTAAAAACCATTTCAAACAGTCAAAAGTGCTTGAGAAAGCTTCCTCTGCCTGTCAATGATTGTGACAGGATCATTCCCAATGAACACCACCGTCAGACTCCTTTTTTTTTTTTATAAATAAAGCAATACCTTGTGTTTTTTTGACTGCTGCATCAAAGCTTCTTCTATCTTTTCTGATAACACTTCCTTCTCTGCTTCCAAAATGTTGAGAAGTACCTGATGCTATTGAGAGAAAACACCCACATTATTGTAACCAGTCTGCTAGTAAAACAGACAAAAAGAACTCATCCAAGACACTTTGGTTTGTCAGTTGCTTACAAAATGACTTAAAATGTAGATTCAGCTAAATGACACATACAGCACTCCTTTAATTGATTTCATGACATGAAAAAAAAATCTCAATAATAAGAAATCTTTAGCTTCCATACTATCTGAGTCTGAAGAGTATTAGGAAAGAAGTTGAAAAAAAAAATCACCATATAAAAGCAACACTTACAAAATTTATAAAGATAGCCTAAGTAACACGACACATTAAACACTTCATTTAAACAGCTGCAGAATTTAAATTATGCTTGTGCTGCCTCTGAGTTATACGTATAGAGGGCAGAAGGCAAATGTATTTTTTTCAACCATTTGTGATACCATGAAAAACAAATGACAAGAAAAGAGAATGCTGCTTTCTTCTAATTTTCTTGTAATCCAAAACATTTTTTCAGGGAGAAAATGAATGCTGAAATAAAGTGATCGAGTAGTCTATATGTAGACATATAATCCATCACTGTTCTTAATCACAGCCCATTTATCTGTATTCCACTAAACCCAGTAAAGCATTTGAAAGATGTGGGTTTTGTCTGTAAGAGCTAATCTGTTTTCCAAAACTAAATTATTACTGGAAATTATTGATGTGGGGTATTTGTAATGAGATAATTGCTAGCAAATCAGTACATTTTGTAACATGTTATTTAAGAGATGATATATTATAACCTTAAAGTACAGTATCAATACCTAATAGTATTTTAAAAGATCACCAAAAGTGTAATAGTAGAGCTTTATATTAATAAAATTGTATATATAATAAAAGTGTATATAATGAAGATAAAATTATTACACAAACACTTATGCAGGCAAATACTCCTTTCACCAGTGTTTCTAAGAAAGTCATCTGTTAAATGAATTTTACTATGTTTTAAATATTGTCTCTAATGGCAGCTAGAAATACATTACCAAATTGCAATACTATGTTCTGAAAAATATTTTTTCATTTGAAGAAGAGAATAGAAAACTTCTAGACTGCTTTATAAAATAAAACATCTATCTGCCCTTCCAGGACAAATATGTAAAGAGGAATTTCCTTGTGAATTTACTTAAAATAGGTCTAAATGGAGTAGACATATTCTAATGGAAAACACCTGTGGAAGGAGTGGTGAAATTCACATCATGGTTACACTTAATGATGTGTAACTAACTTTTCTTGTAGACTTGGTATTTTCAGACATTAGCTTTAATGGCACTTAGAGAAATTATTTTTTCCCAGTAACTCTGAGGTGAAACAATAAATGGATTTTATTAGTTAAATGATCTCCCTGATTCTTCACTTGACTGACTGCACAGACCACAAACCTGTTATTTCACTTTCATTTGAAAGAATGACAGAATAGAAGACAAACATATGCAAATATTTTATCAGACATATGCCACAAATCAAAGTTTACTAATATCAATTAAAATACTGAAACTTTACTTGCTTCAGTCAAGAATCAGCAAAGGGACTTTCTAAAGAGAGCTCATTAGAGAAAATCACCCCTATTTTTAAAATACCTACAATAGAACAGCAGTCAACTTGTTCATCAAGATTAAAATTCCTAATTTAAGATTTGCAGGCATTTAATTCCAGTTTGACTCTGATCATCAGATTTCTAGGTTAGACAAGAAAATCATGTATACATATTTCAAGTTGCCATAATGGGGCCAGCTACCAGATGTATTTTACAACATTCTCCATGGGACTACAATTTTCAGCCTTTAAGCTTCAGGGCAGTTTTAGGAATTTGATTTTACATATATGTATAAGACAACATTCAAGCCCATCCTGGAAGTCCTGAAACAGTGCAGACACTTGCATTATTACAATATAGAACATGTATACATGGCCAATGGAGACAACTAATGTCTGTTCTCCCTGCAGACAATATACTTTCATGACTACAGCATTCTGCATGACCCCAACCTCACTACACAGCAGTTTACTTTTCATAAACCAGTGGTAAACCTAGAATCCTGAAAAATACAGATATTGGGACCAAAACTTTTTTATCATATAGAAACCTGAAAAGTTGTGATCTTTAATACAGCTCTGAAGTAAAAAATGTGTCTCCTTCACTGCAGTAAGTGTGCACCACTAAATCCAGAGATCAACTCCTTGTACAAAACAACACCTGGACACATCAGTTCTGTGGAGATACAGCATACCAAACAAATGGAAATATAGACAGCAGTATAAACTAAATAAGTTTGCTTCTTCTGGAAGCAGAAAGGGAAATCTTTAAAATACAATATACTGCTTTTGCTTGCCACTTAAACAACAAAAAAGGTTGCCTAATAAGTAAACAATTACCATAAAAATGAAGGCTGCTGTGACCACTATTTGCAGTATATTTATTTTAATTGACCTTAGGATCTCCTGTTTCCTTGGTAGATTAGAAAATCTATATGGTATTACATGTTGAGTTTTACAGAATTCACAGAAATTCAGTAAGAACTGTATGAAAAATTGTATCTGTGTATAAAAACACACTAGTTCCTATTTTTCCAGATACCAGCGGTAACTATTTGTGAGCATATTTAGAATTCTTTCAAAATAAAAGCTAATGTCTTCTGGCATATTACAATGCAGCATCTTTTACATTACATAGCATCCCCATATCTCATGGAAATGTAAAATTTATAATTTCAAGATTGTAAGCCTTTTGCGAACAGCTCAGCATGTCCTTCCCTATTATAATGTAAATGTTTATTCATGTGGAATAATCCTTCCATAAATGGTTACCTTCATATCTGAACTTCCAAAAGTTCATATACCATCACAAATGTTGCAACAGCTGTCCATACAACCCAGTAAAGCAAATTCTCTTGTACTAGTCCTAGAGAAATAACTTGAACTGTTTATTTGGCTTCAGAATTTATATTTAGTGAAATAGTTTTCTTTTTCAGATAGAAACATACCTTAAGCTAGTAAATTACATAAACTATATGAAAAGAAATAAGTAACTGGAAACAGACAAAGCAGAATAAAATATTACGTGAACTGCTATTCCCTGAAACAGGTCTGGTGTCCAGAAAGCCCATATTACATAGTAAGCACAGATACAACACAAAGGATGAAAGCTTCCATTCTGCATGTAATTAATAAGCAATTTAATTACTTATTGATAACTTTTTTTTTCAAGGTACTGTACTCCACAGTAGTATCAGCCCTCATACAGAGCCATGGAATCTCCTTGAAAGCTGTGCTTATTAAAATGATGTAAAGACAGCTCAGTGCTATTATTAATCTATTTTATAGAAAAGAATGCACCACCTTATAATCTGAATTCCTTTTTACAGAAGCACAGATTTTTCAAAGGCATACTCAAGTATGCAAAGGCATACTCAGGTTATGCATAACACATAAGCAGAAAATGTGAGAAGTTATGTATAGTAAAGGTTTCTGTGCATTCCCTCTTCTGACAGCAGTCAGGGAAATTTTAGCTATTTCTGTTTAATGACAGCATTCTGACAGACTTTCAAAAAAAGCAGTAATGCAAAGGAAATGACTAATGAATGTATGAAGCTGTTAGTTTAAATGACATCAAGGTATTGTAACCCCTCTGGAACTATTTAAATTAGGACAACTAGCTTTGTACTTCGGATTTTAAAATAATACCTGTACCTTTTACGTAGAGTTATTATATAGAAGAATTAGGTACATTCATTTTCTAGGTGTATACAGAATGACTTTGGACTCCAGTACTAAATGGCCACAATGAACTTTACATACAGTCAGTGCTTTCTCAGTTGGCCTTTCAGATGAAGTTATTAAAGAGAGTTGAAGGTTAAAACAAAAACATATGAAAGTTGAGTTTCACTTCAGCACTTAATACAGTTGAGAGCTTCCAAATGCTCTTGTATTTTTTAAGTGAACAGGAAATAACAGGATGTTTTAGGTTCATTTACTTGGACTATAGATTTTTGTTCAATTGTAGTAAAGGTCTCTTAACAATGCAGACCATTGCTGAATTAAAGATCAAATACGCTCAGATAAATGCCTATAGCTTAGCAAAATTATTTCATAACCCCCTCCCTTTCTCAGCAGGAATAAAAGATATAGAAAGGATGCAAGTTTGCTCCTGGAAACTCTGCTAAGGCACATGGAAAATAAGGAGGTGGTTGGTAGCAGACAACGGCTTCACTAAAGGCAAATCGTGCCTGTAAAAATTTGATGGCCTTCTATGATGCTGTTACAGTTTTGGTGGATATGGGGAGAGAAACAGACGTCATCCACCTGGACTTGTGCAAAGCATTTGACACTGTCCCCCATGACATCCTGGTCTCTAAACTGGAGAGACACGGATTTGACCAACAGACCATTCCGTGGATAAGGAACTGGCTAGACAGTTGCACTCAAAGAGTTGCAGTGAATGGCTCCAGTGACAGTGAATGTCAAGCAGTGACAAGTGGCGTTCCTTGGGAGCCAGTACTGTTTAACATCTTTGTTGTTGACATGGATGTTGGGATTGAGTGCATCCTCAGCAAGTTTGCTGTCAACACCAAACTGTGTGGAGCGGTCAACACGCTAGAGGAAAGGGATGCCATCCAGAGGGACCCAGACAGGTTTGAGACGTGGGCCTGTGCAAACCTCATGAAGTTCAACAAGGCAAGTGCAAGGTCCTGCACGTGGGTTGGGGCAATCCCATGCACAAATACAGGCTCAGTGAAGAATGGATTGAGAGCAGCCCTGAGGAGAAGGACTTGGGGGTGTAAGATAAAAGCTTAAATACCTGCAGCAAATCACTTCTCATTTATGAGAAATCATTTTCCCTCTATTTATTTTGCACTTTTCTTTCTTTACCTTGATGGTCTCCTTCCTTACTGTCTTCTAAATAGCATCAAATAGGCATTCTTGGATAGGGAGGGATTAAAGTACTTGTGAAGCGAGGCTCAGATCACACATTTCCATCTCTAAATTATGACTTGACAATATTCCTCTTTTCCTCTGTCTTCCTGCGGAAATAGTATCAATCAAAGAGATACAACTGGACATTCCGAGAAGTGTTTTGAATGTAGTTAAACTCTCAGGGAGTGTAGTGATAGGATGAAGAGTAAGAGTTTTAAACTGGAAGAGCACAGATTTAGAATAGATATTAGGAAGGTATCTATCAGCACTGAGAGTGGTGAGACACTGGAATAGGTTGCCCAAAGAAGCTGTGGATGCCCCATCCCTGGAAGTGTTCAACACCAGGCTGGATGGGGCTTTGAGCAACCTGGTCTAGTGGGAGGTGTCCCTGCACATGGCAGGGGAGTTGGAACTAGATGACCTTTAAGTTTAAGATGACCTTCCAAGCTAAAGCATTCTATGATTCTACGAATGAATCTCATTCCGCATTTCCAGTTTCCACAGGTAAGAATTATGAACATGTTCCTCTCTCTGTCAGACAGTATTAAAGCAATAAAGGAAGAGCGTTGAGACTTAAAGCACCGCTCTGAGCTATCTATACAATGAATTTTGATTCCCAAGCACTGTAGAGGCCGCTTTCTTTTAGGCTTATCTGGATGTCAAAGTTGGAAGTCTCCTGACAATTGTACCTGTCAAGAAGATGTTGGGAACATCTTGTTCAACAAGGAAACCTAAAAAAGCCTTCAGGAAAGAGTGATCAGTCTCCTGTAAGTAGACTAATGAGTTCATCAGACCAAACAGTCCTATGAAAAATAATCAAGTCTATTCCACTTTTCCTGTAAAAGTTATGAAGGAGACCTACTTATGGAGTCTTACTTTTGGAAAAAAGCACCTAACCTGTGTAGACCATAAGACACTGTCCATGAAGTTTTAAAATGGAAGTTGAAGCGCAGGTTTCCTTTATTAATCAGCAATCCAAGAACCACAGAACAGGTACGAAAATTCTAAACATACTGGAGCTTTGAATACAATATCCAGCTGTTATTAAAGAATACACCTTACTGACTCTCTGGAGGAAAGTGCAAAAATGAAAACTGAGGAGGTTTTATGACTACAGATAATCTTAAAAAAAAAAAAAAAAAAAAACAAAAAAATCACCCCAGCAAAACAAAAAATGTCCTGAACTAGAAATACGGTGGATGAATCAGTGTGACGCAAAAAAAAAATCTCAGTGAAAACTCCACTTTAGTGCAACAAGAAAGTTTTCAGCCAGTGTAAGTTTGCTAGGCTTCACATTCACATTGTGCATGTTATCTATAAGGCACAGTAGACAGCGGAACACTATGCAGAGATACTCAGAGAGATCTAAAAACCTTTAGCTTAGATACAACAAATAGTGTAGGTCCTTAATGCATTACTTTGAACTAATTTCCACAGCCCAGCACCCCTACCTAGCCCTTTTTCTGACAAATCTATGATTTGCTTCCTTTTATTCCTTAGACTGGGTAAGAGTGCAAAATTCTGTAAGGCAAATTGTAGCGGGACATGATGGTCCAATGAGACACAACAAAGTGTTTTCTAATAAAAGAAAAAAAACAAACTTTTTAAAAAAGTGGTATTCTAAGTAGAAAGAAATACTAGCATTTCTACCCTACTCTCTGGAAAGTAGCAAAAGAGAGTCAAGTAGAGTCTTCTGAAAATCAACTTAAAACAAAAGGCATTCAAAAATAGGTTATAATGTTTTCCTCCCTGCAATTTCTCTAGGCAATGGTTCCAAATGAAAATTGTTTGATGTAGATTCAAATATAAATACAGAGGTTCTGTGGTTTTTCTTGATTCCTGTAAAAAAGAAATCAAAAAAATCTTTCTTTTTTTCCTGGAATGTGAGTCACAGAAGACATTGAAAACAGATTTAATCACTGTTGCAACTAGTCAGTCTGTTTTGTTATTTTTATATATTAAATTTATTTCTGGGGAATCATGACATTTTTCTTTCAGGTAAGCATCTTTTGAAGGATTACATAGTATATATTATAATCATTCATAGAGTGAATGAAATAATGCAGGATATGAGCTATTTTACAGCTAAAACACTGTATTATAGCTATTAATAACTAGTTCTAATTTAGTACAGCTATAATCCCTTGCATGTTCCTATTAATCCTAAACTGTGAATTTAAACAAAAACAGAAAATAAGATGTCTTGCATGAACTGAAATGCTTTTAAAAAATATATAGTTTCTTCCTCGGCCCTGCACTGTTTCATTTAAAAAGAATGGAGTACAAGATTTCATCCACAACTGAGGGTGCTTTGCTATAACTAGTAGGCATGCAACTTATGTTTCTGCAGATTGGTTCCTTTACAATATTGAGTAAATCATCATGCACAGATCACGAAATTCAATATGGATAAATACATTTTGTTAGCTGCTCTTCATAGCTTATGTAAAAGTAGTCAGTTAGATAATAATTCAGAAACAAAACAGCAAACAACATCACAGAACAACCAAAGTTAATATGAATATTCTAATACTAAACAGAAAAAAACCCCTTGCATTATTTGTAGTATCACTGCAACAAAATAATGATATTTTACACATTCACAGTTTTTAATCTGAGGAAACAATTTTCACTCACTAATGAAATTAGACTTGGAACCTTCTTTTAATGGCATCATTCTGAAAAACAGTATAAGACATATGTATATATAATTCACCTTCAGTGAATGACCAATTTGTCTTGTAACAAAAAAATACTGAATTTTTTAATCTTATGAAACTGCATTGTAGTTAGTAGTTTAACGGAAAAAACACAGGCATAATAAGTCTTTATCTTTCATCTCCAATATAAATATATATTGTTTTGTACCTTCATTACATATGGACATAGAACAATCCCTGTCCCTCAAGATTTGGAAAAAATAACCTTCAGAAACATTTAGCAAATGTTTCAGTACTTCATCATCAGCATGAATAATAAACCACTGGATTGGTCTTTTTAAGAACTCACCAATTCATATTCGTTAACCTATTTTAACAGGACACCTTCGTAACCCACAAAGTCCTACTTTTATTTCTGTCCCTCATGGAGAAATCTAACAGTAGGAAGAAAAACACAGGTCGTGGGAAACATTACCTCTATGAGGGAGATGACATAACAAAAATATACAGTTATGGCATCATGATTTCGTAATGTTATCAAAATATGTCCATTTCTACATCCTATTCAAAATAACTTGAGGAAAAAGGCAACCTTATTAAAACACTAATAATAGCTTTCTGCTCCGGTAGAAAGGGTAGCTATATTAAGAGCATATTTTTTTATACTTCACCTTTTCTTCACCACTGCTAAACTACGCTTAAGTCAAATGACAAGATCTGGTAGTCATAACTGGTTTCATACACTGTCCTCACTATCTGTGGCATCTGACTGTTTGGCAGTGCAAGGTGGAAAATCTGTCTGAAGAATTCCAACATCTGTTACATATTTCCACTTCCTCAAATTATAACTTATTACTGCATGGTTGAACTGTATCTTTTTGCCAGTTTGAGTTCCAAGTGGCTAACAAAGCAGGAAAACTTTTCTAAGAGAAAGCTCAGGAATCAGTAGAACATTATTGAACAAGAAAAGTTAAAACAATGAAAATATAAAGAAAAATTATAATAGAGGTGATAAAATAACTAAGCCTATACTTCTCCTCAGGGTTCCACTGAGCAGTACACAGACAGAATATAAACTGTATAATTTGAGGCATATCAGAGGCTGAAATTAAGCTTAAAACGTTCTGCTGCATATGTGCTTTATCTTTTATACATAAAATAAGAAGCTATGCAGTCATCCAATAATGAAAATACTTTTCTCAGAAAGCGTACCTAGTGATAGAGACTGTTAAACCCTACAAACTTTGAGATCCTAAGGATACAAAGATAAGGAACTTCAGTAAAAATATAAAGAAAAAAAAGGAAGTATTAATAAGCCCTTTTGGTTTTGTGATCTAATTCATTTCACAGTCTGTATGAGTTCTCACAGAATTGCTCCATCTATCAGGAAAAGTAAAATGAAATTAACTCCTAAAATATTAGCAATATAAATAGAAAAATGTTCAGTAACAGAAGACAGCAAAACAAAAGAAAAAAAAATTTCAACAATAGCTAACAGAAAAATAATTGAGGAGAAAAATCATATTATATAACTTAGTTGTTCCGTATTGACAAGAGTTGATGATATAATTCATAACAATTAAGATTTTAAGGAAAATTCTTGTATAAGCAAAAGGCAGAAAGCAAAAATCCCATGAAAGAGCTACTTTCAAGTGGATCTTGACAAATCCAAGGAAGCAAATGTAATTTCCAAATAAGATTTTTGGTTGAGACTCTGAAAGTATCATGGCTGAATTAACAGCGCAAAGGGAGTGCAAAATCATCCTCTAACTAGCTTATCATAGGGGTAGATTCAATGAAGTTAGAAGACTCTGGCAAGGATTTAAATTTTTTTAAAAAATGGATATGCCTTTTTGGATCTTAGCAATGTAACTTTTCCTTTGGGAGGTAAATACTAAGCAATACTGGATACAAAGTCAACACATACAAAACCAAAACACAGAGTGAGGATAAATCAAAATTTTTCAGGATTTAAGGAAAAAAACCCGCCCCAACCAACCAAACAAAAAAAAAAAGCCTTCCCAGCACAGGAATAGCTGATTCTTGACCTTTACAATGTAATTGCCTCTACATGTGCAGAAATCATACAAGTGTTATGAATTTAGGAATAAATGACTCAATTTGACAACAGGATTCTAATAAATACTTTTCCCCCCCTTTACATAATCAGGAACCAGCAGGGAATAAAGAAGTTCTGAGAAAGTCTAACTTTGCTTTTGGCATAAGAGTGGCACACCTGAAATGCCACATCTAGATGAACTATGCTTAAGGATGAGAGGTTAGGTGCAAAGTGAATTAGATGAAAATGTAGTGGGAATGACTGATAGGAAGTACCTAGTTTTGGAGGGAATGAATAAACAATTATTCCCACGGCAGCAAACTGCAAGATTTCTGAGAACTGAAAGGAAATGCCAAAAGAAGGGGACATGATAGAATTTCCAAACTTATGATAGTTGGAATTAATGAACCAGAAAGTTTACATCCACTGCATTCTTCATTTTTTCAGTCTGCAAGTCTTCAGGATTATTCAAGTACCTACTACTCTCACTGCAAAAATTGACTGTCTCCTAAAAAAGCAAATATTCAAAATTCTTGACGAAATTATTTTGCATATGTTCCCTTCTAGAGCAGGCATTAAATAGCTTTCATAATTACTATCATTAGGTGGGAAAAATATCAAAAGTTTTCAAGAGGGGAAAAAATAAAAAGAAATCAAATTTAATAAAATAAGCATTATTATATAAGCATGCTGCATATTATGAGTAGATATAAAAAGTAAGATTTGAAATAATAGAAAATTATACTTCCGGACTGAGGAACCAAGTCACTGAATGAAATAAACATTTTTTCTGTACAAGATAAGTAATATTTACATTTGACATTTTAGGAATTTTGGGGCGACTTGCTGGTACTCTTCACAGAAGGCTATACAAAACACATGAAAATGCATCATCCAAAAACTGGAGAAGGTAAAGTATCTATCACATTCCAGCAGCTCATTACTATAGCCACACCAGTTTTCTGCTTCTCCACAAGCTGTTTTTGGAAGCATCATACCTTCAAAAAACTGAGTTCTAGCAAATGGAACTTCTATTCTGACTGACCTTTCAGCAAATTGTTTTCAAATTGAAACTAAATCATTACTTTTCTAAGCATGTCTCAAAAAAAGGGCACAAGATTTCATGCACCATCCAACAAATTTTGAACTACTCTTTATCATACAAAGGACAGCCAACATCATGATAAAGTAGAGTGGAAAAAGAATTAAGGACACGGGGCTAACTCTACTTATCTTAGATGTTGTTGCATCTACAAATGCGAGATTTGTTTCATAGTTTCACATAAAATCATCACGAAAAATATCAATATGCCAAAGTGCCGAGGAAGCATTTAACTGAGTTCTTTGCTTTTTGTGTGACACTTCCAGTACTGTTCTCTCTCAGCAATTGTACTAGCAGCTCCTTTGGCTTCTTAAACTACGGAAAAAGTTTCAGCATAATTAACTCTATACAAAGGAAAACTGCAGGCTACACATCTTTATGGCTCATCCTCAAGGTTTACTGAGTAGAACAAAAGTAGTCCAG
This sequence comes from Vanellus vanellus, assembly GCF_965231255.1. Taxonomy (NCBI): domain Eukaryota; kingdom Metazoa; phylum Chordata; class Aves; order Charadriiformes; family Charadriidae; genus Vanellus; species Vanellus vanellus. The sequence goes on along the minus strand of NC_138905.1, from coordinate 82,717,350 downwards.
CCCAGGAAAGCAATATGCGTGCAACTGAGCTACAGAATTAAAGACTTCTATTCCTTGTCTTTCTTTATTCTTCTTTTACATGAATCAAAATGGAAAATATGCAGACTAACATAATTAAGGACCATGGGAAAACATACCCCGTTTAACTACATTTGAGCATGAGAACACTTCTCAGAATGTCCAGTTGTATCTCTTTGATTGATACTGTTTCCTCAGGAAGACAGAGGAAGAGAGGAATATTGTCCAGTCATAATTTATAGATGGAAATGTGTGATCTGAGCCTCACTTCACATGTACTTTAATCCCTCCCTATCCAAGAATGCCTGTTTGACACTATTTAGAAGACAATAAGGAAGGACACCAATTTCACAGAATCACAGAATCACAGAATTATCAGAGTTGGAAGGGACCTCTAGAGATCATCAAGTCCAACTCTCGTGCTAAAGCAGGATTGCCTAGAGCACATTACTCAGGACTGCATCCAGGCGGGTCTTGAAAATCTCCAGGGAAGGGGACTCCACAACCTCCCTGGGCAGCCTGTTCCAGTGCTCTGTCACCCTCACCGTAAAGAACTGTTTCCGTGTATTTGAACGGAACTTCCTGTGTTCTAACTTGTGCCCATTGCCCCTCGTCCTGTCACTTGGAACCAATGAAAAGAGCCTGGCTCCATCCTTCTTCAACCCACCCTTTAGATACTTGTATGCCAATACAATTTAGAAGACAATAAGGAAGGAGACCATCAAGGTAAAGAAAAGTGCAATATAAATAGAGGGAAAATGATTTCTCATAAATTTCTCATAAATTTCTCAAAAATTTCTCATAAAAAAGTGATTTGCTGCAGGTTTTTAAGTTTGTATCTTACCTTAATACACAGATTATTGACTTTTTTAACAAGAATATAAAAAACAACCTCAATATAGTCTACATTTTTAACACCATCTACTTTGATTGATTAGGGAGACAAATTTCTGATACATCAGCTTTTCTAGGGCTTTCAGTGAAAACAGGTCATTCCTTTTACATTATCATGCTCATGGCCTAGCAACCTCAATGAAAAAATTCCTTACAACCTCCTAGTCCTACATAGTAAATACTTTTAAATAATAGATACTTACTTACTCCATCTGTTTATGGTGCCTTTTATGGTCCATGCTTTTTAAAGTTACTCAGTCTCTATGTCTTCTCTGTCTTCAGAAGAAATACCTAATTTGATGTTTGAACAGACTACTACTCCTACTATTCAAACACTGGAAAACAGGGAAAGCTGAAAGACACTCTATTCCACATACTGAAGCATGGAACAGCAGAACATTGCCAGTGATACCTGCCTCTGTCAGCTGCATTCAGCATCCAGCCCAGGCAACTGCTTAGTTAAAATGTCTCAGTGATGAAACCATATTTTTCCATAAGTATGACATATATTGAATTAATTTAAATTATATATATATAAATGATATATATATACAATTTAAATTATATATACATAAAAAATTGCTGCTTTTTCCCACTAAAAATCAAAGTATGCATAGCCTGCAGGACTTTTCCATGCCTCATTTGTCATAAAAGATTGTGGGCACTTACTAAAGAAGGTAAAACTATGATCTAAATTTGTCATTAATCTCAATGAGGATGAATTTTACTGTCAGATGTCTGGTTTGGTTTTGTTTGTGGGTTGGTTTTCTTTTTTTTTTTTTTTAATATAAATATTTTACAAGATACAAATTGTTCTACCCCATATGGCATCTCACTTCTAGCACCGACCGATACCTGACTATATTGAAGCACTTTTATTATCTTGCTGTTGTTATATGTGCCTTCATTTTCTGAGTATTAATAATTTCTATTCAAGTTTGTAAATCATGTTTTTCAGTATGTATTTTCATACAGCACATGAGTTAAACCATATCAAACTTGGTGTTCATTTTCAGGACACAGCATCAAATGTTTGTGTCTCAGAAAAAGATTAGGATGAAATTTGTGATTTTCCAACTTGTTTATTAAAATGGAATATTAATCAACTTGATGTATAATCATTAGTAATCATTTCAGCAATCTTAACTGTTAGCACAGAACAAAATCACTTGAAGAAAAACAAATGTTAAAAGAAACAAAGTGTAAATTTAAGAATAGCTGTATTAAAAAAAAAATAAAAACATACTACACATTTTTCAGACCTCTTGCAACAAAGATTTATGAGTGAACAAAATTTGCCAGTATAAATCCTATTTGATTAATCCTGGTAGTTCTACCATAAGCACTCACACTCGTCTACTTGATTAGGCTTCAAAATCCCAGTTTTGTATCACAGTTAAATGTGGTAAACTTTGATTGAGTTGAATGGGAATAGACTTGGAACTTTGTGAACAAAATGTAAACCTTTTCTGGAATCCAACGGGGGTGTTAAACGTAGATATTATGTGAACTGGGCACTGTGTTATGTCATAAGTACTCTCCTGTCCTATGACCAAGAATAAGTCCCTTACATTGTTGTTATCTCCCCAGGTAAATCTGAACCTTTTGAACATGTTTTCACATTTCTGTCCCCACCTTTTGGTTTGTCATGCAAATGTAACAGATCATGGGAGCAATATTTTTGCTCAATCTGTAATCACAGATTTTTCTATAATTTTCCTATAATGCTTCCAGATTTCATGAGATGGACTCCTTCTTAAGATTCAGAAAATGATATCAAGTCAGTAAACAATATGTTAATTTCAGAAACAAAAAACATTTTCTTAAAATACATTTTTACTTGCTTTTTAGGCAGAGCTTTATGGTAAGCATTAAATAACTGTAGTTCTGTGCAATAAACTCCTCATTTGTGATGGAACAGATTTCTCAAAGCTATTACATCTTTCCTTCATACTGTTTATACACATGCTTATATATTTAATATACATTTGCACTAAGTGTTAATTGATATGGTCAGAACAGTGAAATGGTTATAAAATAGTGTTGGAAATAGGGGAATACTTGAAGTGGACTTTTGATGTATTTAGATCTAATATACCTCAAGAAAATTAAATAAACAAACTACTATCCTTTGTGGTTTTAGTAGAATTGTTGCTAACAGTACTTAAAAGGTAACTGCTAATACTGTTAATTGCAATGTAAACAACTTCAGGATACTATAAGCAAATTAGCTTTTTTTCTTTTTAAACTTACATACTAATGTTCATTATTATTTTGATTCAACAGCTGTACTTAAGTCAAACCAAAATATTTTCAATAACAAAACAGGTTTACAATGTTCAGATACTCGTCAATAACTGATGTGTTTCCAAATACTTGCTATGCAGTGTGCTTTTACTCAAGTCATGTTAAATGAGCAATTACAGGCTTATTTACGTATATATATTTCTGAATATTATATAATTCCTCATAGCTACGTTTTGGGTTTTTTTAATGTCAGATTTCTATGAAATAAAAATAGGTTTGGACAACAGATGTTTGTATCCACCATTTAAGAAGCATCAAAAAATTTGGACCAAAAGCTTGTGCAAATCCTATAAAATCAAATCATGCATTTAACTACATATATTAAAAATAATTGCACATTTTCTCCAAAACTACAGAAAATGGCAGCTGTTAAAGAAGTAAGTATTAAGTCGCTCTGAGATTTTTTCCTCAGTGCTACACTCTTCTTGAATCTGTTCTAAGCAGGTTTAAACATTATAAAACACCTTTGATCCCAAGAAATGAAGAGTTATTATTTATATTGCATTTTTAAATACTTGCATTTACTGTTGTGCTGACAACACATGGTGAAAAATTGATTATTTTCTTTGGTGATCATATATGTTACTTTTTTTTCAAACAGAAAAGAGTTGAAACTAAAAGAAAATCATACAGATTTTTGTATATGCACATCCATACCTGAGCATTAAGAAGTTCTTCACATTTGTGAGAATGTTTTTCAATTGCTACTATATACTGTTTTTCAATAGCTGCTTCTTGCTGTTGAACTGTAGATTGTAGCAGTGCCTGCAAAAAGAAAGCACAGAATTTTCAACAAAGATGTAACTGGGATGCTTATTGGTAACTGCAGATCTGCTAATACTTGTGTATAACCAGAATGTGGAATGCTGTTATAAATTTGGAATGTGCAATAATCAAGTACCTTTCTATGTAACACTACCTTGTTTTCAGTCATGACTGAAATTTTTTGCATCTCGGATTTCTTATACATAGCCTGCTTAAAAGAGAGCAGTACACAGAAGATAGAGAGGGAGAATATTTCTGCTAAATATACTCATTTCAGTGGGACCACACAAGAAGAGAAGCATATGAAAGCTGCTGAAGAAAAAGAAAAAAAAAAAAAAAACACCAAGAAAAAAACCCCAGACATATTTCCCTGGCTGACAAAACTCCACATCCTCTCGGCACAGTGTAAGATCCCAAGGGCCAGGCATGATCTTCACAACCACAAGTCAAGTAAAAGCAGATGGATATTCTGAGTAATTTAAAACATAAAACAAGGGCCCCCCAGGAAGTTCACGCTCAAATGTAAAGCAGTGGAAGTAAAAGTACCAAGACAATAACAAAAAAATGATAAAACTAGGAACTCTCTGTGTGTGAACACGTATGCATGCACTTGACTGAACTCTGCAGCATTTCCAGCATCTGAACACAGAAAGGGAAATAAAAAAAAAATTAAGATATGTGAAAAAAGAAATTACCATTTGAGGAATTACACTCAGGCTTCCTTAAACAATGATGTTATTTTAACACAGGATTTACTTAACTCGTGCTTTGCAAGTCTTTTTCCCTAATATTATAAAATATTTATCTCACTTTCCAAATATTCATTTGGCTATTTGTACAGAATGTAGCAAACTATTTTTAACTCTTAATCAATATAGTGAAGTAGTTGAAATTACTGTGTAAGTTAAAACAGACGTAAGTTTTATAGAAAACAGACCTTTGGCCCAAATATGGACAAAGAAAAAAAACATCACCTTTCAAACAATCTTTATTTTAGAGATATATTTACTTCATGGAACATAACACACCCATTAAATATGATTTTGAATACCTTTTAAAAAACCCAAAAATGTATACAAAAAAAGCGCCAACTGATAATTTTTGTACTGTCTTTCCAAATTTTCCACTAATTAGCCTCTTATGCCAAAATCAGTGTTCTTCAGTAATGCTATAGTATGGTAGTAGTTTTCAGCACAGGTTCAGAAAGACTTAAAATGTAAAAAATGGTGCTTAACATACAATTTAATCAAAGTGTAAGAAGTGTTTACTGGTGTTTGCAGGGGATTTAGCTAGCCATAAGTTTACTTTAATAAAAGCCAATTTCTTTCCAACTAAATTCAGTTCTTTTATTGATATAAATTCAGGCAATAACAAAAACTTAACTCTCAAAGAAGTATAACTTCTGTATGCGAAATTTTGTATGTTAAATCCTACTGTGTATAAACTAGAATAGCCCGTTATCACTGGCAAAAATTAAGTCTGTACTTTGGGGTACAGGGTTTTTTTGCCTAAACTATTGTGATAAGAATTGTTTCATGTCACTGGCACAAAATAAAATTCTCAAATTCTGATCTTAGGGAAAACAGTAAACAGAATGGTCATTAAGTTGGAATGCTGTTTCACAGTATCACAGTATGCTAGGGATTGGAAGGGACCTCAAAAGATCATCTAGTCCAATCACCCTGTCGGAGCAGGGACACCTAGATGAGGTTGCACAGGAAGGCGTCCAGGCGAGTTTTGAATGTCTCCAGAGAAGGAGACTCCACAACCTCCCTGGACAGCCTGTTCCAGTGCTCTGTCACCCTCACTGAGAAGAAGTTTCTTCTCAAATTTAAGTGGAACCTCTTGTGTTCCTGCTTGAATCCATTACCCCTTGTCCTATCATTGGTTGCTACTGAGAAGAGCCTGGCTCCATCCTCATGACATTCCCCCTTTATGTATTTATAAACGCTAATAAGATCACCCCTCAGTCTCCTCTTCTCCAAACTAAAGAGACCCAGCTCCCTCAGTCTTTCCTCATAAGGGAGATGCTCCACTCCCTTAATCATCTTAGTTGCCCTACGCTGGACTCTCTCCAGCAGCTCTCTGTCCCTCTTGAACTGAGGGGCCCAGAACTGGACACAATATTCCAGATGCGGTCTCACCAGGGCAGAGTAGAGGGGAAGGAGGACCTCTCTCGATCTGCTAACCACCCCCCTTCTAATACAGCCCAGGATGCCATTGGCCTTCTTGGCCACAAGGGCACAGTGCTGGCTCATGGTCATCCTGCTGTCCACCAGGACCCCCAGGTCCCTTTCCTCTACACTGCTCTCTAACAGGTAGCTCCCCATCCTATACTGGAACCTGGGGTTGTTTCTGCCCAGATGTAGGACCCTACACTTTCCCTTGTTGTATTTCATTAAGTTAAGTTACTCCCTGCCCAAATCTCCAGCCTGTCCAAGTCTCTCTGGATGGCAGCACAGCCCTCTGGCGTGTCAGCCACTCCTCCTAGCTTAGTGTCATCAGCAAACTTGCTGATAGTACACTCAATTCCCTCATCTAAATCATTGATGAATATATTGAATAATATGGGCCCCAGCACCGACCCTTGAGGCACTCCACTGGTTACCGGCCTCCAACTGGACTCTGCCCCATTGACTACGACTCTCTGGCTTCTCTCCTTCAGCCAGTTCGCAGTCCACCTAATTATCCGGTCATCCAGTCCACACTTCCTCAGTTTAGCCATGAGGATGCTGTGGGAGACCGTGTCAAATGCTTTACTGAAGTCAAGGTAGACCACATCTACCGCTCTGCCATCATCCATCCACCTCGTTATTTCCTCATAAAAGGCTATGAGGTTGGTCAAGCATGACTTCCCCTTGGAAAAGCCATGCTGACTGCCCCTAATAACCCTCTTATCCTTGATATGCCTTGAGAGGGCACCAAGGATAAGCTGTTCCATCAGTTTCCCAGGGATGGAGGTGAGGCTGACTGGTCTATAGTTACCCGGGTCCTCCTTCTTGCCCTTTTTGAAGACTGGAGTGACATTTGCTTTCCTCCAGTCCTCAGACACCTCGCCCGTTTCCCAAGACTTGGTAAAGATGGTGGAGAGTGGTCCAGCAATGACTTCAGACAGCTCCTTCAGCACCCGCGGGTGCATCCCATCTGGACCCATTGATTTATGGATGTCCAGGTTGCTTAACTGGTCTCTGACCCAGTCCTCATCAACTAAGGCAATCATCCATTGACTTCATCTTCATCTGGGGTCTCAGCGGAACAGGACTCCTCAGGACAGCCCCCGACAGAGTAGACAGAGACAAAGAAGGCATTCAGTAGTTCTGCCTTCTCTGTATCTTCTGTCACCAGGGCACCCACCCCATTCAGTAGTGGGCCTACATTGCCTCTGGTGTTAGTTTTATCTGCCATGTATTTGAAAAAGCTCTTCCTGTTGTCCTTGACCCCTCTTGCCAGGTTTAACTCTAAGGAGGCCTTAGCTTTCCTAGTTGCCTCTCTACATCCCCTGACAGCAGCCCTGTACTCCTCCCAAGCGGTCAGCCCCTCCTTCCATGATCTATAAACTCTCTTCTTCCACTTGAGCTTGCCAAGCAGTTCCCTGTTTAGCCACACAGGTCTCCTGGCTCCCTTCCTTGACTTCCTACGTGTCGGGATGCTCTGATCTTGAGCTTGGTAGAAGCAGTCCCTGAATGCTGACCAGCTATCCTGGGCACCTTTACCTTCAAACATTCTGAGATAGCTTCTTGCGCACACCAAGGGTTGAGTCACTTTATGCGCTTTACAGTGTAAACTTAACTCATGACTGTTAAATTTCTATTAAATATAATGAACTTTCAGTTTTCAAGGAAATAATTATCATTCATTGGATGGCATGTACAGGTTGTTAATTTTTAAATTTATTTTATTATTTTCTTTAGAAAATACATAAAAATCTACATTCAGAAACAAAAGCTGTCCTTTTCTATCATACACACTACTAATATAGTCTAAATAGTACCACAGAATTGATTCTGTATTTGACTATTCCACTAGCTGGCCAAGTAAGGAGACAAAGAGAAAAATTCCCCTATGTTGCACAGTACTTCAGTGATAGCTTCCATGTTGTGCCATAAAAAAAGTCCAGATAAAAATCTTTATTTTCTATGGAGAGATGCAGCAGATCAGCCAGTCAAACAGGCCTTTAAAATACAGGCCTTTAAAATACAGAATAAATTATTTACGCCAAGGCCTAAATCTTTTCAAGTCACTTAAAAGAAGATCAGGTGTGTCACACAATACCCTGAAATAGCAATAACTCCTTATTATAAATATAAGGCTTTCCTTTTCAAGACAAATCTAAAGATTCTCAGAACCTTATGGTTTTAAGATATGCTTACAATCAAAACAGAATGCTGAGCTCCGATTTATTTTAGTGTAGAATGTTTTTATTTGCATGAGAAAATTTTTATGCTCAGGACCAATCATAATTGTTAGTACTACCAGGTAAGGCACTTCTATAAAACAGAAAGTATACGCTTCTGAAAAGTGTCATAGATAATTGGCATGACTAGACAAATGTATCTTGACCTTTAAATTAAGACTTTCATTCTTAATTTATCATTGAAATCGTGTCCCATATTTAATAAATTATCACAAATAAGACAATTTTAAAAATAAAATAGAAGCCAAACTTGACAATTTCCTTTAATCTAACATGCAGTTGTTGCTTAAGACACTACTATGTTCATTGCATATATCCTACAACTGCCTGGCGCCAACTGACTATAAAAAGTAAATATGAACATAAAGATGTCATAAAACAATGTCTTTCCAAGATTTTAAAAAACAAACAAACAAAAAACAAACAGAAAACATGAAATTTAAAAATTACATCATTTTCTTCTTTGATCACAACCACCATTTAAAGTTTCTTGATAAGGTAAATACAGCAGATATGCATGACATCCATACAAAGGTTTTGCAAATTTCAAGACAATCAACTACTTTAATTACTATTAAAAAAAAACAACTAAACTAATTACCTAATACACTAAACTAAAACATACATTTAGCTATTTGATGATAGGCATCTCTAACTTACAGTCACATACGGATGGATGTGACAGTTGGAGCCTGTCTTGCCCATAGTGATCATGAAATGATAGTTTTTGATTCTTGGAGAAGCAAGGAGGAGGGTCAGCAGAACTGCTACCTTGGGCTTCCAGAGGGTAGACTTTAGTCTTTTCAGGAACCTGCTTGACAAAGTCCCTTGGGAGGCAGTACTCAAGCGCAAAGGAGTCCAGGAAGCCTGGACGTTTTTCAGGAAGGAAGTCTTAAAGGTGCAGGAGCAGGCTGTCCCCGTGTGCAGAAAAATAAGCTATTGGGGTAAAAGACCAGCCTGGCTGAACAGAGAGCTGTGGTTGCAACTCAGGGAAAAAAGGAGAATTTATGGCCTTTGGAAGTATGGGCAGGATGCTCATGAGAACTACAAAGATGTAGTGAGGGAGAAAATTAGAAGGGCCAAAGCCCAACTAAAACTTAAGCTGGCTACTGCAGTTAAGGACAACAAAAAAAGTTTCTACAAATACATTAACCGTAAAAGGAGGACTAAGGATAATCTCTGTCCTTCAGTAGTCAACGGTGGAAACATAGTGACCAAGGATGAGGAAAAGGCCGAGGTACTTAATGCCTTCTTTGCCTCAGTCTTTAACAGTAAGAGCAGTTGTTCCCTGAGTACCCAGACCCCTGTTCTAGTAGACAAGGACAGGGAGCAGAATGAAGTGCCCATAATCCATGAGGAAACGGTGACTGACCCGCTCCAGCACCTAGACATACTCAAGTCTATGGGGCCAGATGGGATCCACTCAAGGGTACTGAAGCAGCTGGCAGAAGTGCTTGCCAAGCCACCTTCCATCATTTACCAGCAGTCCTGGCTAACTGGGGAGGTCCCAGTTGACTGGAAGTTAGCAAATGTGACGCCCATCACTAGAAGGGCCAGAAGGAGAATCTGGGGAACTATAGGCCTGTCAGTCTGACCTCAGGGCCTGAAAAAGTTATGGAACGTATCATGCTGTGTATCATTATGCAGCACATGCAGAACAACGAAGTGATCAGCCTCAGTCAGCATAGGTTCATGCTGGACAAACCTGATCTCCTTCTATGACAAGGCGTCCCACTTAGTGGATGAGGGAAAAGCTGTGGATGTTGTTTACTCGGACTTCAGTAAAGCCTTCACCACAGTTTCCCACAGCATTCTCCTGGAGAAACTGGCTGCTCATGGCTTGGATAAGTATACTCTTCACTGGGTAAAAAACTGGCTGGAAGGCTGGGCTCAAAGAGTGGTGGTGAATGGAGCTAAATACGGGTGTCATCCAGTCACAAGTGGTGTTCCCCAGGGCTTGGTATTGGGGCCAGTTCTGTTTAGTGTCTTGATCAATGACCTGGACGAGGGGATCAAGCTCACCCTCAGTAAGTTTGCAGATGACACTAAGCTAGGCAGGAGCGTCGACCTGCTTGAGGGTAGGATGGCCCTACAGAGGGATCTGGACAGTCTGGATCAATGGGCTGAGGCCAATAGTATGAAGTTCAACAAGGCCAAGTGCTGGGTCCTGCACTTAGGTATAACAACCCCATGCAGTGCTACAGGCTTGGGGAAGAGTGGCTGGAAAGCTGCCTGGTGGAAAAGAACCTGGGGGTGTTGGTTGACAGCCGGCTGAATATGAGCTAGTGGTGTGCCCAGGTGGCAAAGAAGGCCAATGGAATCCTAGCCTGTATCAGGAATAGTGTGGTGAGCAGGACTAGGGAAGTGATCGTTCCCCTGTACTCGGCACTGGTGAGGCCCCACCTCGAATACTGTGTACAGTTTTGGGTCCCTCACTAAAAGAAAGACATAGAGGTGCTGGAGCATGTCCAGAGAAGGGCAACAAGGCTGGTGAGGGGTCTGGAGAACAAGTCTTAGGAGGAACGACTGAGGGAACTGGGGTTGTTTAGCCTGGAGAAAAGGAAGCTGATGGGAGACCTTATTGCTCTCTACAACTACCTGAAAGGAGGTTGTAGAGAGGTGGGAGTCAACCACTTCTCACTAGTAACAAGCGATAGGACAAGAGGAAATGGCCTCAAGTTACACCAGGGAGGTTTAGGATGGATATTAGGAAAAAGTTCATCACAGAAAGGGTTGTTAGGAATTGGAACGGTCTGCCCAGGGAAGTGGTGGAGTTGCCATCCCTGGAGGTATTTAAAAGACAGGCAGACGTGGTGCTTAGGGGCATGGTTTAGTGGTGGTTTTGGCAGCGTTAGGTTGATGGTTGGACTTGATGATCTTCAAGGTCCCTTCCAACCTAGACAATGCTATGATTCTATATTTCTTTTAGTACAATGACAATAAAAGTTTTTTGACTAATTGCTATTCTGGGCAACTACTTACTGCTGCTGAAACACCACTTTCTTCCTTAATTAATTACACAATTATCCTGGTGAACTGATGTTCCATAAATCTATGGCCACTGACCTAATATCAAGCTGGCATTCTTGAAGCAGTCTCTTTTTAATAGCTCATTGAATCATTTCAAGTAAGGTTACAGTAGAATGTAGCCTATGGCATCTGTTGCATAAAGTCAAAGGGTAGAATTTCAATATGGGTGCTCTTGGTAATTCATTTCTCCTTCTATATATTGTGCAATGAACTTCCTTGACACAGGGTGGCAAGGGTCATACTGTATTAACAGCCAGTTTCAGAACTGTGATGGCAAGAGGCATCTGTCTTGATGTGAATGTGGTTCTGCACTCCTGTTGCCTCAGTCTATGCTTGTTATAGTCATAGAGAAAATGGTGGGTTTAGATTTTCAGGATTTCTTTACATTTATCAACCAGTCCTTACTGCTTCTTGGATTTTATTTTTTTTCCCCTTTTCCTTCCTCAGCCCAACACACTTCACAAGCCCTAACCTACACCTGCCTTTAACCAAAAGTGAGGTCGTCTTTTAGGCCTTCACTAGAGCCAAATAAACACTCATCTTTTTCAGGGAGTTACTAGATCTTCTTTACCCATTTTTAGTTTCTTCGGCTTTCAACCAACCCGTTAGGTAAAACATTGTATCAGGGAACAGTTTAAAGGACTGTGGTACCTTAGATAAGCAGCCATGTCAAGCAGTTTGCTTAAATTCAAATACAAAGCCATGCATGAATATAAGAGCAAACCATAATTATGGTCGTAAGTACATCATCATTTGAACTGATGCCTTTCCACTAATCAAACAAAGACAGAATTTACAAGGCTTATGTACTGAATAATCAAAGTATATTTAGGTATAGTAAAATAATAATAGTAACATCTTTCCTCTGACTACTGAAAAGAAAACAAAAAAATATCACCAAAGCTCCAAGTAATCAGAAAAACATACATACATTGCCTTTTAACATTTCCTTCTTCCCTGTATCTCATATTACAGTTTTACCATTACTAAATTGGGAAAAAAAAACCCCTCACATTAATTCTTGGTTTTCTCAGTTAATGTCTACACTGACATTATTTTACTAGGTTTGGTTCAGTTATAGTTCATTTTCAACTTGGCATAATCTTCTTAGCTAAGCAAAGCTAAAATTTGGTCAAGTTTTAAGCCTCAAACTTTAATCTGTAGCCAAAATCACAGAAACTATTATTTTCTCAAACCATTATCAAAACCTTCACACATTTAAAAGACAGTACAAAACATTTTTAAATTAGTTTGCAGAAAGATTAGAAGTTAATCCATCTTAATTTTATAAACTGGAATTTTACCAAAACAAAATAAAACTTAAGTTTTAGTCCAAACCTCTGTTTGAGCTCAGATAAAGAGCTAACCTTAGCTTTAAATTTCATAGATTAGAGTAATTTTGGAAGATACCATGTTGAAACTAGATCCAAACGTCTTAATAAGAACTTTATCCATAATCACTTTGGGGTGTCCTTAAGGGAACGTACATCTTAATTACTCTATTACATAAGTAGTCCTGGAATGTAATTGACAACACACTACATGTATGGTGGCAACACTGGAAAACTGCATCACCGCACACAGACTAGAGACTGACAAACTGTACTGTATCCAATCTGAGAAGAAAAGTTTAAAGATCAGAAAAACACAAATGATCACAAAATTTTATCCTGTATTTCTACAGGTTGTGTTGTATATAGAGTACTAGATGGTTTCTAAAATCTGCCTTCATCCTTGGAAAGGCACAAGTGCAATGATTAAGATTTTGCCAAAACCATAGCACAGACACCCCAGCCCAGTTTTAATACAAGCCTATTTGCCCAGCCCTATTGCATACTCTCTTAATTCTACTGGCAATAGAAATCACAGCTGCTTGTCCAGAACAGGATTTATTGTACAGCAAAAAGCTAGAATTTTTGAGAATTCTTCTTTAATTATACAGCCAAGATATAGACTGTAACCCCCAAATTCATCCTGAATTCCCTAACAGTAATAAATTACCAAATCTCTTTCTATGAACACTCTCTTTTTATAGAAGGAAAAAAACTAGTCAGAAAAAAAAAAGGCAAGAGGAAAAACAGCAGTTTATTATCCGCTTTCATCTTTTCTGAAAAACAATATAAAAGCAATTCCAATCTGCAAAAAACAGACTTCTCAGATGTGAGAAGTGTTTGAAAATGTTAAACTCACATGAAACATGTATCATGATACATACAGGCTGCTGCATTATGTTCTGTGTTACTTAAAAGCACTGCATCAAAACCCTTAGTCAAAAAAAGAAAATCCTCTCTGATTTCTTTCCCTTGTTAAAGCATCATTAACTAAATACAAACCAGTACTGCAAACACCTTTTGTCTTCCAAAATTGCTGAGTCAGGATGTCCAAAACAAGTCATCTTTAAAAATAAAGTTACCTAGTAAAAAGTAAAGTTACTGTTCTGCTTCAAACATATGAACTATATTGAACACTAACATTAATTTCAGCAATAGTACATAAGAATTCTATGCTTCAGAGCATTAGACAATGATTCACCTAATTCAGCATCCTGTCTCCACCACTAATTAATTTCTACTACTTTATTTAAGGACAAAATATAATTATCCAATTGTTGAATGATAAAACAGAGAAGGGAATGCAACCAAAATTCTTTCCTGACCCTTGGAGAAGATAGAGTAACCAATAAAATGTACTATTTGATTGGTTGTGTCATAACTCAGTTATTAACTAGTACACATACTATATAAATAAAACTAAAAGATTTTTGAAAGTGTCTTTTTCAACAGAACCCAACTTATCCACTTCAGCCCAAGATATTGCGTATTTTCATGATCAGGCTATTTTCAGGTGAGCCTCCCTTTAAGTGAAAATGAAACATATCCATTTAGGTGCTATGGAATAAAGGGTTTTTTTGTACAAGTGAATATTAACCAAAATGAAAGCAATTAAACTCCTGCGTAGGTCAGAGTCAACTCGCAGTTTACAATGAAGTAGGTTATAAATGAAATAAAACAAAATGTTGAGTTCAATTTCCTGAATTGTTTCCACTCATAGTCATAGTGTGCTACCAAAGCTTTAAACAGAGCTCGTACTGTGAAATTTTACATATCAAGTCACAAAGTATTTCCTGTGGAAAATTCTTCTCACAAGTTATTCTTCACAAAAGGTCAACACATTTTGATGTGCATCAGGGTATGAGGAAGATTCATGGTTTCACTAACCACTATCCTGTTTATAGTGTGAACTGGATATTAGTCAGGTGTTTCAAAGACAGAACATAAAAGACATTTGAATCAAATACAAGAATAGGGCAATGTGTTTTTCGTAAAGCTGTATAACCTCAGTTTCATTTTCAACTGCTTTTGGCATACCAGTAATGATTAACAACTTACAGTTTGCATACTATGCTCAGTTTATCTAGATATCTCAGTGCTCTCCCAGCCTCCTGCCAAAAACAAACTGCAAACTTACTCTTAATCAAGCCTTTTGATTATTAAAATATTTAACAATGTATTTTTTGTTCTACAGTTAGAACCACATATAAAAAGCCATCCTCACTAAAAGGGAGGGACAGATTCTTGTAATTTTTACAATTACTTTTAAATATCAAGATGCTTTAATCAATAATGAAATATTTTTGATAGCCAGATCTTTGGAAGACTGATACTTGACTGTACCTTGCTTTTATCAGAATTCTGTAGAAAGATTTTTATAGTAGCATCACTGTTGTACATAAGTACTTACAGTAGACTTACTATACTGTAAAAAGCCATCAGCACTTTGTGACAAAGAAGAATATTGTATTATATTCAAGGCCCACTTGAATTCTAGTGCAACTTACACATAGACAAGTGTAGAAGTTGGAAGTGAAATACAAGCCCTTGCAACAACTTTTGAATTTATCCTTTTATGCATGTGTCAGGCTTTCCTGAGCCAGTATGTCACCTTGCAAAACTTAATAAGCTAAGCTGGTGTTCTAAAGAACTGAGAACTGGCCACATTTCAAGAGTTTTCCCTCCTCACTAGGGACAGACCAGGTCTAAAAAAAGATATCCTGATTCTAGATTGAGTTATTTTGTAATGAAATCTTTTAAATTTTCCTTTGTTTATTAGAGGGTAACCTTTCAATTCAGAGGTCTATTATTGACACAAAAATTTTTGAAAGACAATCTGATGGCCTCCACATATCCAATACTTTGCAATTCTGTCTGTTCTTACATTCTGGAAAGCTGAAAAAACCCAACCACCTAAACCGAAAACTTATAGACAAAAATCTCACTGTAGGAAGGGCTGGAAAGGACTGTGCATCTTGAAGTTAATTTCCATAAAAGGAAACACACATCTGATTCACGCAAGCTGTCTTTTAGAAGACTAAAAATTGCATAAAATAATCTAAGTATATAAATACCATCAAAAAATACACCTGCCTGTAACCTCATATTCTTTAAAGCTTACATCAGAGGATACTTTATATGGTGAGAAAAATAAACAAAAGAGATTAAAATTCTTAACTTGTCTATTTACAGAACTACAGCAATTTCAGGACAAAAGCTTGATTAAACAAGCAGAAGAAAAGTCCTTATGGTGCTCGTGGTAAATATCTTAAAATGTGACATGATCCCACAATCATCATTTCCAAGATCTACATTTACTCTTCTTTACCGTAGTTAATTACCAGGGATAAAAGTTTAAAAAAATAATGACATGAAAGACAAATTAAACAAAATTAGGTAAACATGAGAAGGGGAAACTTGGCCTACACAGAACACTAAGATCATTTTTCATTTGCTTTCCCATGTTTTTTAATACAAATTTCATGACTACGTTGTAGATGGTTTATTTGTTGAAAGGAAGATAAGAATATAAGATGCTTAACAATGGCCAAGGTTTTTGTGGGTTTCTGCTACAAAGTGTCTAATGGTCTCTGTTAACGGATTTCCCAGCATGTTTGGCAATTTCAAAGACAACTGCAATAATTCTAAGGGCTTTGGTATATTCAGGTCCTTGAAATTAGATCATTATTTGACTTCTTGTGTCTATTTGACTTCACTGTTGCCATATTAAAAGGGACCAGTCACAAGGGTAGGAATTGAGAGGGTTTAGTCTTGAACTTGAGTGCCTGGTCTACCTAGGGATAATGTATTAATGAAAGAACAAAGTGGAGAAATATTGTCCATTTACAACAAATAATTCCCCGAAATACAGGAGAGTGATCATCAGGAAGTGTAACCCATTTTCAAGCACAGAAAGATAGAAAAAGTCTGCTGCAGTAAGTCTGCAAGGAGTAATAATTAGCTCTAAATGTTAAAAAAAAAAAAAAAAAAAAAAAGAACTTTCGGTTACTAACTTTGCAACCTTGTAGACAGAAGTGAAAAAATGGCAATTCTCTTTTTCTTTGTACACCAAAAGAAAGGCACTTTTCAGAGGAGCACTCCTGGACCTAGTATTAACCAACACAGAGGGACTGGTGGAGGACATTAAGGTTGGGGCCACCCTAGGCTGTAGCGATCATGAAAAGACAGAGTTCAGGATCATGGGTACTACACACAAAACAAGAAGCAAAATCACAACCTTAGACTTCAGGAGGGCTAACTTTGATCTCTTCAAGAAACTGCTTGGGGAGATCCCGTGGACTAGGGCTCTGGAAGGCAAAGGGGCTCAAGAAAGTTGGTTGGTATTCAAAGACCACTTCCTCCAAGCTCAGGATCGGTGCATCCTGAAGAGCAAGAAATCGGCCAAGGGATGCAGGAGGCCTGCCTGGTTGAGCAGGGAGCTTCTGAACAAGCTCACGTGGAAGAAGGAAGTTTACAGTCAGTGGAAGAATGGCCTAACCCCTTGGGAAGATTACAAGAATGCTGCCAGAGTGTGCAGGGATGAAACAAGGAAAGTCAAGGCCGCCTTGGAACTAAACCTGGCAAGGGATGTCAAGCTCAACAGGAATGGCTTCTTCAAGTATATTGGAGGCAAAAGGAAGACCAGAGAAGCTGTGGGCCCACTGTTGAATGAAACAGGAGCCATGGTGACGGAGGATGCGGAGAAGGTGGAGTTATTGAATGCCTTCTTTGCATCGGTCTTTACTGCCCAGCCGAGCCCTCAGGAGTCCCAGGCCTTGGAGAAAGTAACGGGGAAAGAGGAAGACTTCCCCTGGGTTGAGGAGGATCAAGTGAGGGACCAGTTAGGTCAATTAGATATTCACAAGTCCATGGGCCCTAATGGGATGCACCTGAGAGTGCTGAGGGAGCTGGCAGAGGTCATTGCTGGGCCACTCTCCACCATCTTTGAAAGGTCGTGGAGAACGGGCAAGGTGCCTGAGGACTGGAGGAAAGCCAGTGTCACTCCGATCTTCAAAAAGGGCAAGAAGGAGGACCTGGGGAACTACAGGCCGGTCAGCCTTACCTCCATCCCTGGAAAGATGATGGAACAGCTTGTTCTGGGCATCATCTCAAGGCATGTGGAGGAAAAGAAGGCTATCAGAAGTACTCAGCATGGATTCACCAAGGGGAAATCATGCCTGACTAATCTGATAGCCTTCTATGATGGTGTGACTGGATGGATAGATGAGGGAAGAGCGGTAGATGTGGTCTACCTTGACTCCAGCAAGGCGGTTGACATGGTCTCCCACAGCATCCTCATAGGGAAGCTTAGGAAGAGTGGGTTAGATGAATGGACAGTAAGGTGGATAGAAAACTGGTTGCAAGACAGAGCTCAGAGGGTTGTGGTTAGGGGCGCAGAGTCTAGTTGGAGGTCAGTGACGAGTGGTGTTCCCCAGGGGTCAGTACTGGGTCCAGTCCTGTTCAACATATTCATCAACGACTTGGATGAGGGGATAGAGTGCACCCTCAGCAAGTTTGCTGATGATACAAAGCTGGGAGGGGTGGCTGACACACCAGAAAGCTGTGCCACCATACAGAGACACCTGGACAGGCTGGAGAGTTGGGCGGAGAGGAATCTTATGAAATTCAATAAGGGCAAGTGTAGGGTGCTGCACCTGGGGAGGAATAACTCCAAGCAGCAGTACAGGTTGGGGGCTGACCTGCTAGAGAGCAGCTCTGTGGAAAGAGACCTGGGAGTCCTGGTGCACAACAGGATGACCATGAGCCAGCAATGTGCCCTTGTGGCCAAGAAGGCCAATGGCATCCTGGGGTGCATCAAGAAGAGTGTGGCCAGCAGGTCAAGGGACGTCATCCTCCCCCTCTACTCTGCCTTGGTGAGGCCGCACCTGGAGTACTGTGTCCAGTTCTGGGCTCTCCAGCTCAAGAAGGACAGGGAACTGCTGGAGAGGGTGCAGCATAGGGCTACCAAGATGATTAGGGGACTGGAACACCTCTCTTATGAAGAAAGACTGAGGGAATTGGGTCTCTTCAGTCTGGAAAAGAGATGGTTGAGGGGGGACCTGATCAATGCTTATAAATACTTAAAGGGTGGGTACCAGGAGGATGGGGCCAGGCTCTTTTCAGTGGTGCCCAGTGACAGGACAAGAGGTAATGGGCACAAACTTGAGTATAGGAAGTTCCACCTAAACATGAGGAGGAACTTCTTTACCTTGAGGGTGGCAGAGCACTGGAACAGGCTGCCCGGGGAGGTGGTGGGGTCTCCATCTCTGGAGACATTCAAAACCCGCCTGGACACGTTCCTGTGCAACTTGCTCTAAGGTGGCCCTGCTCTGGCAGGGGGGTTGGACTAGATGATCTCCAGAGGTCCCTTCCAACCCTATGATTCTATGAAATCCACCACTAGGAAAGACTTATCTATGCTGGGAATAAAGAAAAGGCAAGTAGTTAACTCTTTTCCATTGTTGTTCAACCCAGAGTTTCAATACTTAAGTCAGAAGATTTGGGGCTTGAGGGATTCTGGGGATTATTTTCTGGGGCTAATGATGAATAGTTCATATTTTTATATAGCTACCTTTATACAATCAATGTCGGGCATTACATTTACCAGGCTACAACTCTGCTTGGAGTGGTATTACAAAATTATAATTGGCTGGTATCAGAGAGGATTGGTCATAATTTCAACAGTCATGAGTGCAACTGAACCTGATTTGGGCAATGAGCAAGCACCTGACTGGAATGATCTGCATCAGTTTGTTTTATTAATACCCAGGGAATGCAAGATAGGACTGTATTCATTGTAAGTTGATGAGGCCTTCTACAGACAGCTGAAAGTAGTCTCACAGTCACAGGCCCTGGTTCTCATGGGGGACATCAACAACCCTGATATTTGCTGGAAAGGCAACACAGCCAGGCATGCACAGTCCAGGAAGTTTCTGCAGAGGACTGATGATAACTCTTTGCCACAGGTGGTGGAGGAACCAACAAGGAGACATGCACTGCTGGACGTTGTACAAACAAACAAAGAAGGGCTAGTTAGGGATGTAAAAGTTGGAGGTAGACTTGGCTGCAGTGACCATGAGATGGTGGAATTCAGGATCCTGCATGGAAGAATCAGGACAAAAACTAGAATTACAACCCCGGACTTCAGGAGAGCTGACTTTGGGCCTCTTCAAAGACCTACTTGGAGGAATCCTATGGGTTAAGGCTCTAGAAGGAAGGGGGGTGGAAGAGAGCTGGTTAATATTCAAGCACCACTTCCTCCAAGCTTAAGATTGGTGCATCCCTATGAGTAAGAAAGGAGGCAGGAGACCTGCATGGATGAGCAAGGAGCTTCTACAAAGAAGGAAGTTTACAGAATGTGGAAAAACGGACTGGCCACTTGGGAGGAATATAGGAATGTCAGAATATGCAGGGATGAAACAAGGAAGGCTAAGGCCCACTTGAAATTAAACCTGGCAAGGGATGTCAAAGACAGTAAGAAGGATTTCTTCAAGTACATCAGTAGAAAAAGGAAGACTAGGGAAAATGGGGGCCCACTTCTGAATGAGGTGGGTGCCCTGGTGACAGAGGACGCAGAGAAGGCAGAGTTACTGAATGCTGCCTTTGTTTCAGTCTTTACTGCTAAAGCCGGCCCCAAGGAATCCCAGACACTAGAGGTAAGAGAGAGGTCCTGGAGTAAGCAAGACTTTCCCTTGATCGAGGAGGGTTGGGTTAGAGATCATTTAGGCAAACCTGACACCCACATATCCACGGTCCCCAATGGGATGCACCCACAAGTGCTGAGCGAGCTGGCAGATGTCATTGCTAAGGAACTCTCCATCATCTTTGAAAGGCCATGGAGAACAGGAGAGACGCCTGAGGACTGGAGGAATGCCGATGTCACTCTAGCCTTCAAAAAGGGCAAGTAGGAGGACCCAGGAAGTTACAGGAAGCCTCACCTCCATCTCTGCTCGTTCTGGATGCCATCTCCAAGCATGTGCAGGGGAAAGAAGGCTATCAGGAGTGGTCAGCATTTATTCACCAAGGGGAAATCATGCTTGACCAGTCTGATAGCCTTCTCTGATGGCATGACTGGCTGGGCAGATGAGGGGAGAGCAGTGGACATCATCTAGCTCGACTTCAGCGAGGCTTTTGACACCGTCTCCCCTAACATCCTCATAGGCTTAGATAGTGCGGGTTAGATGAGTGGACAGTGAGGTGGAGTGCAAACTGGCTGCATGGCAGAGCTCAGAGAGCTGTGATCAGCATCGCAGAGTCTAGTTGGAGGCCTGTAACTAGCGGTGTTCCCCTAGGGGTCAGTACTGGGTCCAGTATTGTTGAACATCTTCATCGACAAGCTGGATGAGGGCACAGAGTGTACCCTCAGCAAATCTGCTGATGACATAAAACAGGGAGGAGTGGCTGACACACTAGAAGGCTGTGCTGCCATTCAGTGAGACCTGGACAGGCTAGAGAGTTGGGCAGTGAGAAACCTCATGAATCTCAACGAGGGCAAGCATAGGGTTCTGCCCCTAGGGAGGAATAACCCCGTGCACCAGAAATGGTTAGAGGTTGACCTGCTGGAAAGCATCTCTGCAGAGAGGGACCTGGGAGTCCTGGTGGACAACAAGTTGGCCATGAGCCATGTGACCTTGTGGCCAAGAAGGCCAATGGTGTCCTGGGGTGCATTAAAAAGAGCAAGACCAGCAGGTCGAGGGAGGTTATCCTCCCCCTCTACTCTGTCCTGGTGAGGCTGCATCTGGAGTCCTGAGTCCAGTTCTGGGCTCTCCAGTTCAAGAAAGACAGGGAACTACTGGAGAGAGTCCGGTGGAAGGCTACGAAGATGATTAAGGGACTGGAGCATGTCTCTTATGAGGAAAGGCTGAGAGACCTGGGTCTCTTTAGCATGCAGAAGAGAAGACTGAGAGGCGATCTCATCAATGCTTATGATTATCTGAAGGGCGGGTGTCAAGAGGAATGGCCTAGGCTCTTTTTGACCAGCGATGACCAGGTGGTGACCAGCGACAAGACAAGGGGCAACAGGCACAAACTGGAACACAGGAAATTCCATCTCAACATGAGGAAAAACTTCTTTACTTTGAGGGTTACAGAGCACTGGACCAGGCTGCCCAGAGAGGTTGTGGAGTCTCCTTCTCTGGAGATATTCAAAACCCAGCTGGATGCATTTCTGTCCAACCTGCTCTAGGTGAACCTGCTTTGGCAGGGGGGTTGCACTAGATGGTCTCCGAAGGTCCCTTCTAACCCCTACCATTCTGTGATTCTCTAAGAAAGATTTTCTTTCCTATGCCTTTTAAACAATTCAGCATAGTTGTTTAGGAGACTTTCCACAGTCAAGGTAACTTGAGGATCACTCAACATGTCTGATAAATATAAAAAATTCACAAACATATGAGTAGTTAAAGAGTCCCCCAAATGTAAAATATTACGTTTATAATTACAAAACCGCATTTGACTCATTTACTTAAGGAAAAAAAAAATCTTAACCCAGTTCCACATTGAAATATTAACCATGAATTAACGTTTTAAAATAATTCATGAGATTATTTTCTCAAACAACACTACAGAACAGTTTTTGCCTTCACTGAATTCTCTGATAATTCACTGTTATTCCTTTTTTGTAAGTAAATGGCAAAGCGTTACTAAAAAGGTATTTAAACTATAAACAAACAACCAAAAAAAGCTAGATATTTTTTTTTAAACCTAACAAACTTTTTTGATTCTTCCTGCTACCCTGAAGAATAACTTACCACATGTTTGCAGACAAGGTTGGTTGCAGTACTTTACTCATAGGCTGGCATCTCTGATGTTATGTCTCCTCAGAGTACTGTGATCTCATTGACCAAAATATGGCAACTAACCACAGGAAGACTTGTATGAAGTACATTCATGCCATGGTTCCCTGATATTAAAGAATGTCTTTATATAACTTGAATATAAACAGTCTATGAGAAGTAATATTGCTTAGAATCACAGTATTCAATTAAATCCCTAATCTTTTGTGCTAAATCAGAAAAAGTGATAAACATAAATCTTCTTTTCCAGATAGCATTTCAGATGTTCCCAGCTGCTGTAGGCTTGTAAAATAATTTTCAAAAAATCAATATGGCACATAAGTATGTTCCTTTACCCAATTATACATGAAGAAGTCATTCCTGAAAAGGGAAAATATCATCCATACAAAACTCTCCTTTAGCTCTCACAAAGGCATTAAAAAAGCAAAAAATTATATCTAGAAAACATACAGAACTTTCATGCTATACTATAAAATTCTCTCATTTCACAATTTGTTTATATTTTCAGAAATAAAAAGGAAACATAAGTACAGCAATTACCAATAGCTCACTGGATTTTTCAAAATCTAAGTTCACACAGAAATAGCCAGATGTTTTATACACATCTAGCACAAAACAGAAGTGAAAAACGTTGACACGCAACACGTTCCGTGGCCCATCCAAAGTGGGACAGTGTGAAGAAAATTCCCATTCTAGGGAAGTGATCATCCCCCTGTACTCGGCAATGGTGAGACCTGACCTCGAGTACTGCATTCAGTTTTGTGCCCCTCACTACAAGAAGGGCATTGAGGTGTTGGAACGTGTCCAGAGAAGGGCTACAAAGCCGGTGAGGGGTCTGGAGGACAAATCTTATGAGGAATGACTGAGGGAACTGGGTTTGTTTAGCCTGGAGAAGAGGAGGCTGAAGGGAGACCTTATCACTTTCTACAACTACCTGAAAGGAGGTTGTAGAGAGGTGGGGGCTGACCTCTTCTCCCTGGTGACAAGTGATAGGACGAGAGGAAATGGGTTCAAGTTATGTCAGGGGAGGTTTAAATTGGATATTAGGAAACATTTTTTCACTGAAAGGGTTATTAAACATTGGAATAGGCTGCCCAGGGAGGTGGTGGATTTGCCATCCCTGGAGGTGTTTAAGAAAAGGGTAGATGTACTTGGGGACATGGTTTAGAAGTGGTTTTGTCAGGGTAGGTTAATGGTTGGACTTGGTGATCTTAAAGGTCCCTTCCAACCTCAGCAATTCTATGATTCTATAATTTGAGAACTTCCATTGCAAAGTGATCCCCAAGGAAGTATGGGAAAAGAAAAACAATTTTCCAAAGTGAAATGAGGGAGGTATGGAGAAATGCAACATCCCCAGTGGCCATGCTTAACTTTTCTCAGGAATGGAAACTTTTCAAAACTTTTTTTCTGAGTAGGTTCCCTGTAAATGAAATTAGTGTAAGTTGTATTGATGGAGACAGACATATTTCTATAGACAGTACAATTTCAACATTAGCTAGAACACTACTAACTGTTACTAACAAAACTACTAAAAGGCTTTCTTATTTTGAGTTGTTGCAAACACGTATGATGACTAGAATTACTTTATACCTTTCTGCAGCCTATGACATAGGCTGCCTTCAGGCAGAGAATCCTAAAAGCATCATCAGGTCCCCTACAGAGTGGTGCTCTCTCAGACTTGGAGCTTGGTAGTCCTACCTTACATGTGAGTAACAGACTCACACCCATTGAAGCAAATGAAACATGTTTGTGCTTAAACATAAAAAGATTTAATTACGAATGGATTGGACAGTCCTACCTCCATAAGCAGCTCTATAAGCAGTCTGCAAAGATACAACATGAGACTATTCCTTATGTACACTTGCACCAGCACTGATCATGCAAGCATCAGCACAGGGCATCTTAGCCCACTGTTCGGTTTATCCCCCAGCATCAGCTCTGTTCACCAAAAGTGGGCCTGGAGCACTCACATTCCAGGATGCATTGCAACCAGCCAATGTTGTGACATTTCTTATCTCATCACCAAGGGAAACATCACTCCCTTACACGGAATCCTTCTGTCTCTGGCATTCCTGATTCTAGCAAGTTTAAACCACTCTGCAGTTGGGCTTTCTTGCCCTCCACGCCAGATCATTCCTTGGTCATGAATTACCATTGCTGAGCAGTTACAATTTGAATTTCCCCTTCACTAACTATATTGTTAGATTTGTTGTTCCCAGCTCACAGTTGCCTACTAGGTCTCGTGTCTCCCTTCTCATTCTCAAAAAGAGCCTTCTTTTCCATTTCCCTGTATCAGGTGATTTTTTCCTGTCAGATGTTCTTTACCTCCTTAAGTCTAAGTAGAATTCTTAGCTTTATGTACTCTTATCCTTACTTGATTCGGTTTTTGTCCTCTATGCTTTTCTTACTAGAAAGTTTCCATAACAGTAAAAACACACAGATTTAGCGTCCATGGTAACATCCAGTTCTTTCATCTTACCAGCTGAGAGGAGTTAGGAACAACATGAGAGAAGAATTACAGATTCAGCCTTATTTCATCCTTAACACCTTCTATTAAGGCTGCGTAGATAAAACCCTGCTGAATTGCTCTGTGAGGCTGCTTTCCTGTAAGCACACTTTGTTGAGACCAAGATCCGAAACGTGGATATGTGATTAAAAAAACAAACCTGAAGTTTACCACAACTGACTGAACATTTTTGTTTTGTTCTGGTTTTAAGTTCCATTACTGAAAATGGCTAACCTACTTTATCTAAGTTTCCCAAAGTGCAGAGTGAGAAAATACGTCGTGCAAAATTTCAGGCCAAACAGTCCAAATTGGAAGCAACAGAAAAGACAGCGTTAAAATGAAAGAGGTTGAGCAATCGAAATAAACAGTACTACAGAAGACTGCCTGTAGTGCATACTTATTATATACCGTTACAATAATATTATTAGGAAATTGTGTTATCTTGGCAACTCATTTACCTTGAATTCTTCAACGATAATACTCAAGGCTTCATGACCAGATTTTCTCATGTCTTCTAACTCTTGCTTATGCTTTTCCTGTACCAACACAACAATTTTAATTAGGAGAGTAAAGACCATTTATTTTCGTCATTTTTGACATCTTTCATGAAGAAACACACACATCTTGACTCTTCAGATATTATATATATGCTCAATTCAAGTTGGTCCTAGTATTAAACTTTTTCTTTATTTCTTACTTTTATTTTATTAGTCCCCAGATAATTCTAAATGGTTCTCCAAATGTTTTAAGATTTTCTTTGTTACTCTGATTTTTCTAGTTTCTTGGCACCTGTGGATGGCACGACTTCCAAATCACTCTTAGTAAATGTTATTTACTGCCTATATTAACAAAAATGTTAAAATGGACTAGTATCAGATTCAGCTTCCTCAGAAGAGCACACCCTTCTCCTACTCAGTATATAGCTCCTTTTTTATCATTTTTTTTATTCTTAATGTTCTCAGGAAAGTTTTCTTGCATAAGACATCCTGAATATGTTTTTCAAATAAAATAGTAAACAGTAGAGCTTATTTTATTCATAGCATTATGTAAAAATAATGTGGATAGAAACATTCTAATATTTTTGCCTTTACAGAAAAATTCTTGCTTGTGGTTTGCTATCTGAGTCTGGAATGTGAACAACTCATTAGATTCTCACCAACGTTTCACAATTATCAATGAGCAGCACCACATTTTCAAATCATCAGTTAATAATAAGATGAAAAACTTTCCCTCCCCCGCACATTCTTTGCTTCATGGATCTGTTCTTAAATCAGCTGGTACAGCAGGTCATAGGTGTTTTAATCACCTTGGCAAAATGGTGCACAAAGCAGAAAAACATTAATCACAAATATTACCTTGCAGTGAGTACAGGGGAAAAACATATATGACTTACACTACATATTTATAGCTTTTTGAATAGAATTCAAGTTGAAATTAATACAATTTCATGTTTTCTAACATCTGTATGTTTTAAATAAGCAAAACCTAGTGTCTAACAAAGCACGTTCAATTTTATTATGAAAGGCTATATTACACCATTAAAAATAAATTAATCAGTCTGTAACTCTATATTTGATTAGAGGCTGCTGCTCTGCCATTCAGTTCCTTTCTCCTGAAAGGGACACCTTAGCCAAAAGTTTAAAATTATAGCTATACAAACTTCTTATTGTTCACCCAAATATAATGAGACATTCAGGGTCTCTTGAATAGAACTGTTTTGTTTTGGTTGGTTTGTTGTTTTTTTTTGTTTGTTTTGTTTTGTTTTTTTTTTTCTTGTGAAGCCCTGCAAGAACAACTGATATGAAGCAGAAGAACTGAAGATGGAAATATTTTGACATGTAAATAAACTACTACATCAGATAACAATGCACAGCATCTGGGTAAATCAGTTTAATCACATTGTGATGCATTGGTATAACTGACTCCACAAACCAGTTAAACTCAGATGTTATATATGCAAAAAAAAAAACAAAACCCAAGCTGCTGAGCTAGAAATATTTTTACAGTACAAAACTCCGTAATTGGTATAAGGAGGAAAAATGTGATACAGTGATTAACTCCAAAACTTGACAAATCATTAACAAATACATTCCCTGTGAAAAGTGAACATGGGGGGAAAATTGCAAAAAAAGTAATTACTATAGTAGCTTATCCTGGATTCACAAATATGAAAAAAGAATTGTATAGAAAGAGGAAGTTAATTGTCATTAAATATTCTAGCTTAAAAAAAAAAAAAAACAACACCAAAACAACAAAACCAAAACTGAAGATAAAGCATTCCATGTTGAGAAAAGCCTTTAAATGTGAAGAGTTAAAACAATAAGATTTCCATCTAAGGTCTGTCAGAATTACCTTGAATGCAACAATGAGACATAGTGGATCAAGTGTGTTGACCAAGGAAGTACCGTATTTCAGTCTGGTAAAAAGTACAGTGCCTCTCACTAGCATTATCAGGCAAATCAAGAGAGGAAGCAAAAAACATCATTTTCCCCTCTTACAATAAATCTCTCAAGTTTTTCAGAATTAGTGACTTGTTCAAAGTCATGTACTAAATGCAAACTGATAACACAAGTTGAAGCATCAACACCAAGGTATAATTACCAACATGAAGATTTCAACCAACACATTTTAAAGTACTTAACTTTCTTAAAATATTTCCTAAAGTAGAGGGAAAAAAGTAAAGAACTACTAGTAAGGCATCTGTTTGCCTGGGTCAGGTCTAGCAATCAATTTCTACAATAGAGGTAGAAGAGAGAATGAAAGGCCATTATTACAAGCAGACAGACAAAAAGTTTATGGTCACATTGCAATTCTTCTTCCAAATAAGGTCTTTGTACAGTCTGATGAACACTACACTGCCTTTGTTTTATGTCTATTTCCAACATTTTTCAGCTAAGACAGAAGGCCTGTAAGTTTATTTCTTTTAACTTGTAAAAGCACATTTCAATTCTGTTGAGGATGGCTGGCCTTTTCTTCTGAAAGTCTGTAAAATACTGTTTCAAAATCTTATAGATGCATCACTCAAAGGAATGTGAGCTTGGTCCTTGTAATACAATCCAATAAGGAGAAGCCCCAAAGTCACTTTAAGTAATGCATTTTGGAAGCGTATGCATTGATTTAGTGTCTAACAGTGAAGATACATCAAAGTTCCTGAGTTTCATGATTTGGCTATGAACACAACAGAAACATCTAAAGAACAGCGACACACTAATTTGACGAACAATGGGCATGTCAGTTCTTCATAAACCCTCAAAAGTGTAGTTTCCATAGTAAAATGAGATTAATTAATTGACATAACTACTCTTAGAATTATTACTCTGCTTGTAAGAAGGAAAAGGGAAACTCTATGAAAAGTTCTGAATGGTGTAGGCATGAAATTAAAATGTAATATTCGTATTTCCTATCAAAGAGAGAATTTTATGTTTTCTGGCTCTTGTAGAATTCTCCTGCATGGTTTGTATGACTTTGGAGAGGTTTTTAAAGAACGTTGTTGTTCCTTTCTTTTATTTAATAAATGACTTTAAGAAAGGAATCAAACATGAATTGAGAAGTTTGAAATTTAAGTAAAATCATCTTCAGAGGACTTTAACCCCATCCCCTCGTGCCTTATGATGGACAGAATCTCAAATCAGAACGCTGACAGTAATTAAACATAAACTTGGAAGACAGAGGGGTTTCTTTTATTTTGTGATCAAAATCTTGACAATCATTCCAGAGAGCATGAGGCATTCTGCGTGGACACACTATGAAAGTAACAGGCAATTCATTGCTCAATGGTTATCAATGTTCCAGTTTTTTCCGTTTTGTGATTCTTATATGAGGAAACATGTCATTGTGAACAATTCATGCATAAGAATACAGGCTTTAATGCTACCAAATGTACATGCTTTAGGAAACTCAGATAAAACTGGAATGATAAGGATGAGAAAATGGTATTGAACTTTGAAAGTTTTCTTACAATCTAAAAGCAAAATGACTCCAGACTCTCCTTTTCTTTTGTTAGGCCACTGTGAATCAAACCACTGTAGAAGCAGATGGATCCAAATGCCCAGTGAGCTTCTGAGAGGTGCAGTTCTTAATGATGCTGCTGGGCAGGGAAGTCTTCTGAAATGGCTGACAGCAGGAAATGTTGCTGGCCACCTGAGATCCAGCTGCTTGTCACTGCCTGCTGATTGCATTAGCCCTTCTTTGAGATGTTTAAGCTGAATTGCTTCCTATATCATTTCAGTCTAAGTGAACCTTTGTTAGCATAAACAATTTAAGCAGGGTTCTTTTTTAACATCCAACATTTTGGCAGAAATGCAGGGCATGTGTTTGTGAATACTGGGAAGTGAAAGGGTAACGCCTCTCAGAGTACTATGTAAGATACGCAACAAGAAAGCTGGAGAGGGATTTTTTTGCAAGGACATGCAGTTATAGGATGAGGGGTAATGGCTTTAAACTAGAAGAGGGTAGATTTAGATCAGATATCAGGAAGAAATTCTTAACTCTGAGGGTGGTGAGACACTGGAACAGGTTGTCCAGAGAAGTTGCAGATATCCCATCCCTAGAGGTGTTCAAGGCCAGGCTGCATGGGACTTTGAGTAACCTGGTCTAGTGGGAGATGTCCCTGGCCATGGCAGGGGGGTTGGAACCTTTAAGGTCCCTTCCAACATAAACCATTCTATGATTCATGAGATCTGATTGGGTAAGAAGAGAAAGTAAAGACCTCAAAATTATTTTATTTCATTATATTTACTTACCCTAAAGTTGATACTTTTTTTCTGCTAACTTTTTAAGAGGCAGACTGTCTTGAATCGTTGGGGAAAAGCACATGCCACCCATAGACTCTGCACAGATTCCCTACTAACATTCCACTCTGCCATGCCTGCATGTCACACATATGTAACAGCAGTAAGTGATCAAAATGATGCTTAGTGGATGCTTAGAAAAATTATTTGTGCAAGTGCTCCTAGCAAGTATATAAAACAGCATCAAAAAAGAGACTTGATACTGCAAATTAGGGCCACGAAACACAGCCACCTGAAAAGGAAGCAAATGGCTACCTATCAAAGCATCTTTTGATAATAATCAGCCCACAAGAGTAAACACCATAATATTTTCACAATCTCAGTTCTACAGCAGGTATAACTCACACCAAAAATCCCAAAGTTTTAAAAATAACTGAAGAAATTAATTTATATCATACATATTGAATTTATGACATTTTCTCCACTAATTTTTCTCATGTGGTCAGAGCAAAAGAAATTTAAGTTAAATCTTCCTCTTGTTTTCTTAGATTATCAATAATCACAATTTGTAACATTAAAAAATTAGAACAGCAATACACAGATAAAGCAAAAGGTAGTACTGCAAAGAAGCACTATGAGATTGCATTTATATGTGGGGAAAAAAGATAGAAGAAATAAAATCAATTCAGGAAAAGATTCCAAATTTTTTGTCCGCTTTCACAAATAATCAAATGTGATCCATAAAATAAAATCCTATATTCTGGGGTCAACTGATATTATGTTATTTTTACATTTTATGTTACTTATTCATAAACCCTGTTTAAAAACAAGTTGGGAAAAACATGCCAATAAAATAGCAAGTTAACACAAAGCACCCACATTTAAACTGTACAAATGTTTCTGTAACACCTGTTCAGAGCCTTATGTGTTACTATATATAACATGCAAGCCAGTTATCTGAGTTGATGCTGACTGCCTACCTTCCATAAGGCTGTGGTATCTTCAGAATTAGCTGCAGGTCTGAACCAACACCTTAGAAAGTGATGTACTCTCTTCCCTCCTAATTTCTTTACTAATGCAAAAATGCAAATTGTAGTGCACTGCAGGCAACTAAATTAAAAGACAAATTTCAAATCCATCTTACAGAGTTTTGCTGTATGCAATTACATCATTAAGACTTTGCATATTGGACTCAATTCCTCCATTACATCAAGATTTTCCTCTCCACAAAAATTATCAGCTTTTTTTTTTTCTTTCAACACAGCATTTTAAAAATAATAAATAACACTTAGTATCAAAATGACTCTGTTAGGAAACTGGAAATTTCTCATTTGAATATATATATTTCCTCCAATTCACCCAAGTATAGAGAAAAAAATAATTTTACTAAATACAACAGAATCAAATCACTGAAAAAAATGAGTTAAACATGATGAGAATCAGTCCATAATGGCTAATTAATATACACACTAGAGTGTGCTATTGTATATAAAATACAGATTGGTCACTATTTCTGTTCATGCGAAATCATATGAGCTCTCCAGAACTAAGACATAGGATTGCCTTCAGGTCTACAGCAAAGCAAGTATTTTCACTTTGGTTACATCACTAACATCCTCGTGAAAGATACAGCTGAGAACCTAAAGATAAGGGCAAATACTTTTACAGGGAGAAAAGAAAGATTTCAGATTTCCTTATATAACCAAAGAATATATAGTATGCACAACCTTAAGCTCACCACAGACACCAAGGAGATACTATCATTTATTTTACACAAGTAAACATCATGGCTACCAGGAGTATACAACAACAGAAAACTTTGAAGTGAGTAATGAAGTGAGGCAGCAAAAAAACTTTCATGAGCAACTTCCTAATATAGCGATGAGGACGTTTCCTGCTGAGTTAGAACTGAGCTGAGCCAGAGCTGAGTGAGTGTGAATGGACCAGTCTGCTGGGAGATGTTATGACTGATTAAATGTGAAAAATTATGTAAAGGAAATAGTATGGAAGAGCTTGTACGTATCCAAAACTCAAACAGAATTATAGTTCCCACACCACACGCAACTAAACTCTTCAAGTATTTGCAGTGTATAATAACATGGATCTCTACCCTGCCACATTTAAGACATTAATACTGTGTGAAGAACAACTACAGTTTATATCTGTTCATTTCTTCTACAGGATGTAAATACAGAGACTCTTCACTGAGGAAGAAATTAAACAAGAAAAGCAATAGCTAACTCACGTGTCAAACAATCTGTTTATTAATACTAAGTGTTTTTAGTATTAATACACATTTTGCTAACAAAATGGTATGATATCGTAAATAGCACAGTACATTTGGCTCAGGAAGCTCTCTCTGACTGTCTTCAGGTTTCTAAAACATTATATAGATAGTTACTTCTTTGGGACAGAGCTACAGCTGTGCCAGGGCATCTTATGCCACTGATGTTTTCCTACTTCCCTACATAATCTACATGATAGAGCATAGTAGCAAGAGAAAGCAAAGAAGAAAGAGCATGCAGGAGAGCAATCCCAGGGAATCCGGCAAAAGAGAATTTTTCCATTAAACAACACAGTAAGCATGAAAGGAATTCTTATCTTCATTAGGACATTCTTATGTCTTTTATCTCAAGAACATCAGTCTTCAGACTAAATTAAATCCCACAATTGTTCATAAAGAACAAAATATTAACTTGGAAAGGGTTGCCAGCTGTCATCAATAGCTACTGATACTGAAGGGATAATGCCCAACACAAATTTATATATTACATGCATTTATACATATTAGTATTTAGGTATTACTCTACTATAGTATACTGTGCGTTACTGTATATAAATATATAAGAAAAAATGACACAAGGAGAGCTTTCCTTCTTTCTCTAGATAGGAAACTGACCTGCAGACTGCAAAGGGACAAAAAAATACTGCAGAAGACTGGGTTAACCCAATGAGTAGAAAAGTAGAGAGTCAAGCAAAACTCAAAAACAAACAGGAAACATAGACAGGTTGGAAGCACAGACACGTAACCTGGGAGGAATACAGAGACATTGTCTGAGCATGCAGGGATGAGATTAGGAAAGCCAAAGCCCAGCTGGAATTGTATCTGGCAAGGAATGTCAAAGACAACAAGAAGGGCCTCCATAAGTAGGAAATGACAAAAGGAAAGCTAGGGAAAATGTGGGCTCTGAGCTGAAGGAGATGGTGGACCTAGTCACAGAGGACAAGGAAAAGGACAAGGAAAAGGCCAACGTACTGAATGCCTTTACTAGCAAGACCAGCCTTCAGGAATCCCAGAGACCAGAGGAAAGTCTGGAACAAGTACAACTTACCCTTACTGGAAGAGGATCAGGTCAGGAAATATTGAAGCAAACTGGACATAATTAAGTCCATGAGGCCTGATGGAATGCAACCACAAGGGCCGAGGGAGCTGGCTGATGTCATTGCAAGGGCCCTCTCAATACTTTTACACTGATCATGGCAACTGGGAGAAGTGCCTGAGGACTAGAGGTAAGTAAATGTCTCTTCTGTCTTCAAAAAGGGCAGGAAGAAAGACCCAATGAACTACAGGCTGGTCAGCCTCAGCTTAACACTTTGGAAGGTGATGGTACAGCCAATCCTGGAAACCATCTCCAAGCACAGGAAGGACAAGAAAGTCATCAGGAGTAGTCAGCGTGGCTTCACCAAGGGGAAGTCATGGTTGACCAACTTATTACTTTCTATGGTGAAATGATTGGCTTGCTAGATGAGCGGTGAGCAATGGACATTGTTTGCCCAAATTCCAATGAGGGCTTTGACACTGTCTCCCTTAAGATCCTTATAGAGAAGCTGTTGACATGGGGGCTGCATAAGCAGAAAGTGAGGTGGATTGAAAACTGGCTGAACGGCCAGGCCCAGAGGGCGGCAATCAGTGCCATGAAGTCGATAGTTGGAGGCCAGAAACTAGTGGTGTACTCCAGGGGTAAATGCTGGGTCTGATTGTGCATAACATCTTCATTAATGATCTGGATGATGTGGCAGAGTGTACCCTCAGCAAGTTTGCAGATGACACAGAACTGGGAGGAGTGGTTGATATGGCAGAGTATCAAGCTGTCATCCAGATGGATGCGGCAGGCTGGAGAAATGGCCTAGCAGGAACCTCATGAAGTTCAACAAGGGGAAGTGCAAAGTCCTGCACCTGGAGAGGAACAACTCCACACACAAGTACATGCCAGGAGCCACCCATTTGGAAAGCAGCTTTGCAGAAAAGGACCTGAGGGGTCTCACTGGACAAGAAGTTGAACATGAACCAGCAATGTGCCTTTGCCGCAAAGAAGGCCAATGGTATCCTGGGGTGCATTAGGCCAAGTATTGCCCCCAGGTCGAAGAAGGTGATACTTCCCCTCTACTCAGCACTGGTGAGACCACACCTGGAGTACTGTGTCAAACTCTGGGCTCCCCAGTACAAAAAACACATGGACATTACTGGACAGAGTCCAACAAACTGTCACAAGGATAATGACGGGACTGGAATATCTTTCACTTGAGGAGAGACTGAGAGAGCTGGGTCTGTTTAGTCTGGAGAAGAGAAGGCTCAGGAGGGTCTTATCAATGCATATAAATATCTGAAGGGAGGGTGCAAAGAGGACAGAGCCAGGTTCTCTTCAGTGGTGCAAACGCCAGGAGAAGGGGCAATGGCCACAAACTGAAACACAGAAAGCTCCATCTGAACAGTAGAAAACACTTTTTTACTGTGAGGGTGATTAAGCACTGGCACAAGTTGCCCAGAGAGGTGGTGGAGTCTCCCTTCTTGGGGACATTCAAAAGCCATCTGGAAACAGTACTGGGCAACTGGATCTAGGTTGCCCTGCTTGAGCAGGGTGGTTGTAGTAGATGACCTCCAAAGGTCCCTTCCGACCTCAACCATTCTGTGAACCACAATCATATTTACCAAGCCCTAATCTATTAGGTTTCAATGATGAGGGTACTTGTTTTTCCCTCAAAACTTTTCCACAGAAAGCACTAAAAAGAATTTGCTATTGTATTAGAAAGCAAACAACAGTGGAGTGTTGCATATCTATGGACCTATCACAGGTGAACTACTTCCAAAGGACCCATTGCCTGCAGCTCACTACAGCATATATGCCATTTCCAATATTTATTCTGGATACAACCTTTTATTCCTAGTTTCAAACATATGAAACTTCAAACCTCACAGTGAATAGTAATCAAAATCACCATTTATATCAACAAAACTATAATTGAACTAAAGATACCTTCTGTGCCAAAAAATTGGTAACATTTCCATCTGCAGCCTTATTAACTTTTGAGAAGTCATCAAAATATGTTTTAGAAGCATAATAATTGAAGCAATACATATTGAGTTTTCACAGAGTTGTACTATTCATGACACATAATGATGTTCATAGCACATTCCTAGAGGATAGCTTTAGTCTTTTCATACGTTTAAAAACCCAAGACGACTACAAAGAAACTTGACATTCAGTCCAATAGTTTCAAAAGCATTCAGGCAGAAATTCCACTTAAGCATAATAAAAACTTTCTAAGATTTAATTCTAGAAGATATAAAGTAACAACTCATGGCAACATTGTATGTAAAGACTCTAAGATTAACATATCTTCGACATTTTTCCAAGGTAATAAAAGAACAAATTGTTTTCTTCCTTCCCCATTTATGCAGTAGAGAAAATAAGTTGAAGTTTAACATAAACAATCCTATTTACTACAAAATCAACAGCAGAAGTTACATCTTTATATTTGAATTTCCTTTTCATTTTCAGTAGTATCCGAACTATTTTTTTTGGCTCCTCTTGTTCAGGAAGCAAACAATGTTGATAATACCTCTTCTTCCAATCTTAACTCATTTTCCAATTTGTAAATACATTTCGGAACTGTAAAAACATTCCAAATCAGACATGCTATCTGAAAAGCAGCTGATCAACAGCTATTTTCCCAAAGTACAAGCAAAGCAGCTATAACACAAAGTGTTTGCTATATTTTCTCAGGGCTACAAATCCTTTTGTTTGTTTCCTGAAGACAATGGATGAAGGGTATGATGAGCAAGTTGAACAAAAATGACAGAACTTGCTGGAAAACCAGAGAGAGACGAACAATAATCTTTTAATCAAGTTGCTGTATTTGTTCCATCAGAAAGGTGACAAGAATTTAGGTCAGAAGACAAAATTAACAACAGTTTGAGAAACTGAGCATCAAATCAAGGAGCTTGGGATAATAGAAGAAAAACAGGTACTGAAGAAGATGAGAGCAAAGCCTTATACAGACTTGCTCACCTGAAGATCTGCAAGACAAGCTTCTCTTGGACTTGTTCAAGAGAAAAGAGGTTTATGAAATAAAAATTGAACACTTGTCAGTTAGACCATACTGCCCAACCCATAATGCAAACTGCATCTGCAACTTACTCCCACATTTTCCTTGCATCCAGAGAACTGCTATGAAATTGTAAACTTCTAGATTAAATTGTTCGTTATTTGTTTTACGTACCTGACAAATTCATAAATAATCTAAGCGTGTAGAGGAAAAAAAAAAACAACCACCACAATCCAAAGAGACATGTTACACCTTCAACACAGACAACAAAAAAGTAAATCAAGACAGCAGAACTAACTTCTTATTCCATATTTTAAGATTCAATAGTACTACTATGGTTTCTGAAGGAAAGGGTTTATTGCCTAACATTGAAAAATTCAAACTAGAAGGAATCACCTCCCACATTACAGAAGAAGGTACCCAAATCACAGATACACAGGTTTTATAAGACAACCTTCTCTCTTGTTGTTGTGTATCTTAGGTAACTAGTCATGCAGTTCCATATTCTAAATGACTATATTTTGCTTACTATAAAAGCTCACATAGATAGAATAGGAGCCAATACTATGCAACCTAACAAGGCAGATATACTTAAAAACACCAAAAATGTTATATTCCATACAACAGTGATTTAAATTTAAAATAACTGATTTTTCACACATTACTGACCATGCCCTTAATTTGTAATGTCTTTTTGCTGGCAATGAGGTAGGCCACATTGGAGTAAAATATTCCAAATAATACAGCCTGAGGAGTACTCCCTAGATTTGAGTTATGACTTTAGTGACTGGGAGTGGGCTATTTATTTTTCTCAGTTTATGACCAAAATATTAAATAACAAAATCACACGATCATTCAGGTTGGAAGGGACCTCTGGAGGTCATCTAGCTGAAGCTTCTGCTGAAAGCAAGATCAACACTGAATTCAGACCACATTGTTCAGATTCTTGTCCAGTCAGACCTTGACAACCTCCAAGGATGGAGATTTGACAGCCTCGCTTACCTTCATCACAAAAATATCTTCTTCCTTATTCCAAGCTGCAAATTCCCATGTTTCAATTTATTACAATTTCCACTTGTCCTCCTGTTATGCATCTCTGCAGAGCCTGCCTGGCTCCGTTTTTCTGACAGCTTTGGACATCCACTATTAGGTTCTCCCTAAGCCTTCTCTTCTCCAGGTTGAGGTCAAGATATACAATAACCACTGCATTCCTCTCATCCATAGTCTACGTGTCTCATCACAGAAAGCAATCAGGTTGGTCAGGCATGATTTACCTTTTGGTAAATCCATGTTGGCTATTCCCAATCACCTTCTTCATGTGCCCAGAAATGGCTGCCAAGAGCACTTGCGCCACGATCTTCCCAAAGACCAAAAGTCCGGCAAGCCTGTAGATCCATACATCATCCTTCTTGTCTTTCTTCTATAATCACTTTCCTCAGTCTCCGAGTTGATACAGAACACTCTCATAGTGACAGCCGACTCCCTCATCACCTAACTAAACCAGGCTGCTCTCCTGAACTCTGATCTGTACTTTCCTATGATCCGTGGTCTGAAGCTGCTCATATTTATGAATGACCTCACCTCTTCTTCCCTGCCTTTCTAATGAGCTGATATCCATCATCCATACTAGTGATCCAGCCACACAAAGTTCCTCAACACATCACAGTTATTTCAACAGTGTCATAGTTCAGCCTTTGCACCCAGAGCTCTAGCTCCTCCTGCTTGTTTACCAGACTGCATGTATTTGTATATGCACATTTGACATGGGCCCCTGAAAATCAATTCCATTTTTGTGATGCTTGATGAGTGGGAGTTTGGTTTTGGTTATTTCTTTTACCACTTCCCACCTCTGAGGCAACTAAATTCACACTTCTTAAAAATAAATAAATGTTAGACTCATACATGAGAGAAGAAATACAGTCTTGCTTCCCTCCTTTGCAAGCAACACATAAGGTAGAGAAAAAGAGATAACAGTATTTAGTTCCTGAGGCTGTGTTCAAGAACTTTGTCTTGATTACCAAAGATGATCACAACCTCTAGTTGCCTGTACTCAATGAAGTTCCAGTTGTAAAGTATTTGTAACAAAAAAAAAAACACAAAACCCCACCACCAAAAAAAAAAACAAACACAAAACCCCTCTCACACTTTGGGGCCTAGATACAGACCTAGACATCTGAAGAACATTCCCATGTGAAAACTGTAACATGCATTTATTTCTTTTTTAAATTGTGAGCTAATGGAAGGAGCTAGAAACCAGAGAAAAAAGGGGTTTCTACTGTGAAACATTAATATCATAGAACTAAAAGCAAAACTACTTACTCCAGAGGAGAAAAGTTACATTTCGGGGGGTGTGTGTGTATGTGTAGAAAAACTAATTAAACCATTAAAAAGATTATGTATTTAATCTATTCTCTTTCTCTAAGCAAAGTGGTCTCTTAAATCATCAAAAATCAACTTTTTTTTTTTTTTTTTTCAATTTAAGCCAGAAACACTTCAGATGTAAGTTTCTGAAAAATGTTAGCAATGATTGATACCACTTTAAGTTACATATAGGTAACTAAAAGCTATTATAATGTTGGGGTTTAATTGGTTTTGTTGTTTTTTTCAATTTGAAAAACACTTAGACCTGCTAGATTTTCAAAACTACAGATCATTAAGCTATGTCATCTAATCCATTTTAAAAAAGTTACTATGGTAGAAATTAATTACAAAAGGCAAAGGGATTCATACAGATAAATATTCAAAAATTTAAATCTATAGTGAAAACAACAAAAATAGACATCTATCTGTGCTTTTCAAAAGACACTTTAAGAGGAATAAAACTCAAGATTGTTGGCAGTGATATGGCTATTTTATTTATTTTATACCCACCGTTTACTTCTCAATCTTGATGATACCAACACTTAAGAAAAAGAAATTGTGAGGTTCTTCAAGAAAAAAATCCCATTTCTTTTATAACAGAAGTCAGCTTTTTTGAAAGCAAAAGAGCAGAGTATTAATTGAAGGATGAAATGTGAAGCTGGGGTCGGTGTTAGAACAATATATTTAAGTCAAATCTGGCCTTCAGCTGAAATTTTGATTTACTTCAGTTGAAGCTGTGTGTGGATATGCAAAGAAAAACTCCTGCCTAGCGCCTTGTCTCCTGCCCAAACAAGGAACAGAGTTAAAGCAACATGAACAGAATTAACATGGATAAAATTTAATTTCTGTCTTCTTACAGTCTTTCCTTTACTCATTGTCTCAGTATGAGGACTGCACTCCCATCCAAGACTTGCACACGCATGCCTTTGAGGCAGTGACTGACTTTTCCATTACTGTATCTAATATTCACACTAAGTCTTTTTGACTTTGCCATTATATTATTTCTATAATACACTCTTCCCCCTCCACTCTCTCCTTCCCTCCAACAATGGTAAAACCATGGTTCTCATCTTTGAAATTTTTTCTTTGGACAACATTAACTCTCTCCACAGGTCCCTTCTTTGATCTATTCAATGTGTTGTTTTTTGTTTTAAACTGCAAACAAATACCCCCCCAAAAAATACAACAATGAAAATCGCCAAAAACTCAGCCCAAAATCCCACAGGGAAAAAAAAAAAAAAAAAAAAAAAAGAATAGAAAACACTTCTCCTCCCAAAAAATACAGAGTAGGACAAAAT
This sequence comes from Vanellus vanellus, assembly GCF_965231255.1. Taxonomy (NCBI): domain Eukaryota; kingdom Metazoa; phylum Chordata; class Aves; order Charadriiformes; family Charadriidae; genus Vanellus; species Vanellus vanellus. The sequence continues at coordinate 82,677,578 of NC_138905.1, read as the reverse complement.
GATAACAGCAAGAAACCTCCCGTTGCTGAAAAAGTGAGAAGCAAAGGGATTTTAATTTGGACACAAATATCACTTCCTCTAACTCTACAAACTAAGACCATACATATGCTACCCTATTTGAGAGTCCCTCTGTTCCTTTCTACAAGCTAGCTGGCAGGGATGCAGAAACAAGCTCACACATTTTGTTGTATAAGACAAACTAAAATGTAAACACATTTTAAAAGGCTGTAGCATTAGGAATTAATTTGACAGAAAGCTTTAGCTGTATTCTAACATTGTTTGAAAATTCTTGCTATTTTAGACTATGTCAGACCTCCCACAAATTGGCTAATCCAGATGAGAAAAAAAAGCACGATTAAGACATGCTCTTGTTCGGAGCAGCTCCCCTCTTCAGAAGGGCACAAACATTGCATACAGTAAGGCTCTTGGTTAAAAGTCTTTTCAAAAAGTGAAAGCAAACCCTGCTGGAATATAGCCTTTCTCAACTGGATGCATGCAGATTTATTAAGCATATGTAAAGATATTTAAAAGCCTGGAGGTCACATTTAAAAACCTAAACTAGTGCAGCAGAGATTAAAAATAAAAAATATCAAAAAATGAATAAAAAATTGTTTCTTCCTTGAAAAAATACTATTGGGTTTCTATTGTGCAATGGAAAATTCATCAGCTATAGCAGCGATTGGTATCCGATAAGATAATTTAATTGGTGGTGACAGAATAGGAATGTGTTGAAAGTTTATGAAACACTGTCATAGGAATTGCAACACGTCTCAAAGAACTGTATATTTTTATTTAATTATTATTTATTTCTCAAAAGAATGTGCAAGTAAAGACAGACAACCTTGATGTGAGACGGGCGGCATGTGCCACTAGACCCTCATCCATGTGAGAACTACCTCATGAAAATATTATGTGAAATATATCTTCAGACTACTCCTGTAGTCTTTGTTACAGGACAGCTACAACATCCTCTTTCTCCGTGCATGCGAGATGTCCATTGTATTTTTGGCTGAATACCATAAAGCCCTGAAAAATTTTCCTCAGTTAACACGGTCACCATATTTTTAGTAAGTAATAGCCGTATAGGATAGGATAGGATATCTAAGACCTGCCTAATCTAGCTTAAAACAATAACATTGACTATGGTAAAATGATATATGGCTAAAAGGAATCTTTATAAGCAATGGGTCCAAGTCCCATTCACTGAAGCAACTTCTCACCACTCCAGCTGCATGCAGCTGCTTTCTGGCTGGTCATCAGGGGATTCTGTGCAGGTAACAGAATTCCCAGGTCGCACAGATATGATCAGACTCTACAGAAACCCAGAAACTGTTCTCCTCTAGTGAAAAATATTACATTTCTCTGTTTACAAGAGGGAAGTTCCCGAATGAGGCAGATCCAATAAAAGTGATAACAACATTGAAAAATATCTGATAAATACTGGAAGACTCAAGAAGGAAGGAAAAGAGCAAAATCTCCCTAGAAGCAGCTAATTTCATCATAACCTAGTACAGATTTTCTTGTGTTCAAACAAAAGTGTTTAAAACAACTCATTATTAAAACCATCAATGAAAATTGCAACTGCTACACAAAAACAAAACCCATGAAATTAAATATTCCTTAACAGAAACAAGCATCAAGTATCTTCTTACTTATAAAAGTAAGTAATTACAAAAGTTACAGTATCATAGAACTGTAGTAATAAGAATATTTTCTTAGCAGTTTTAAATAGTAATTATTAAATAGTACAAAGAGTTGTTTCTGTTTGTTTTTTTTTTCGGGGGGGGGGTGGGGGGGTGGGGGTGGGGTGGGTGTATATTGGTGTTTTCTTTTTTAAAACAAAATATTTCACAAAACAGTGCCACAAGAGCAGGCAAACTGAAACACAATCATGGTTTAGTCCATAAGATGGAAATGGATTTCTCCTTTTCTTTATCGCTAACAAGAAGGCTCTTCAATCATAAAAATTACTTTTCCATTTACACAGTTTGAATGTAAGGGACATCCAGAATATTTTTCACTACTTCTTGCTTATAAGCTTAAACTATGTTTTTCTTTCTTAGCTTCCTTGAAGTAACCTAGCCTTACTTCAAACTCTCTACTTAGCAGATAAATGGAAATTCACTTTTCAGTGATATGCCCACTTCTCTCTATATACTCATCTCAAAACTCCTATACTCTCAGTGCTTTGAAAACCTAGCACAGGAACCTGGATTGCTCTCCTTACATAGAAAGGAACTACATAAAGTGCAGAATTACTAGCTGAAATTATCCTTACTATAAAGAAAATTATTATAATACATGAAGAAATTCAAAATTGCTCTCAGTCCTTTATCATAGCATCTTGGATTATTTTTTAAGCATTAATCAGACTCACATTTTCATATTTTAAGTTAAATTTCATTATGGTATTTATTTCCGGAAATTAATGTTGATCATCCTAAACAATTACTTGTTTGAGGATGCAAAAAAATTGTAATGCATATCAAAAACATTGTCTGTCTAGCAAAACATTTAAATAGCAGGTTTATTTTTAAGGACTTTCATAGGACTAGGAAAGTGTTTTTGCTCAAAATCCTTCAGGTTTAAGAACAAATGTTCTAGTTTTCAATAGTATCAGTTTTCTTTAAATGATAAAACTTTAGCCAAGAAAAGTAAAAAAGAGTTCTCAGCAGTTTAAGTGCATGATTATTTTAAATGTCACATCCTGTTCTGGACAATTTAAGCCTTTAATGAGGAAAAAATACAAGTCTCAGCAGCAATTTTTTTTTTTTTTTGTAAGAACAGTAACAGTGAAGTAACTAAAAGTAGTGTCACTATGGTTGTCAGCTTCTCTGAGCAACCTGTTCCAGTGCCTTATCACCCCCAAAGTGAAAAATTTCTTCCTAATATCTATGCTACATCTACCTTCTTCCAGTTTAAAGCCATTACCCCTTGTCCTACCACTACATTCCATTGTAAAAAGTGCTTCCCCAGCTTTCCTGTAGGCCCCCCTTAGGTACTGGAAGGCCGCAATAACATCTCCCCGGATCCTTCTCTTCTCCAGGCTAAACAACTCTCTCAGCCTGGCTTCATAGGAGAGGTGCTCCAGCCCTCAGATCATCCTTGTGGACCTCCTCTGGACCCACTCCAACAGGTCCATGTCCTTCTTATATTGGGGACTCCGGAGCTGGACACAATACTCCAGGTGGGGTCTAACCAGAGTGGAGTAGAGGGGCAGAATCACCTCACTTGACCTGCTGGCCACACTTCTGATGCAGCCCAGGATATGTGTCTTTCTGGGCTGCGATCACACACTGCTCATGTTGAGCTTTTCGTCAATCAGCACACCCAGGTCCTTCTCCTCAGGGCTGCTCTTGATCCATTCTCCACCAAGCCTGTATTTGTGCTTGGGATTGCCCTGACCCAGATGTAGGACCTTGCACTCGGCCTTGTTGAACTTCATGAGGTTGGCATGGGCCCATCCCTCCAGCCTGTCCAGGTCCCTCTGGATGTCATCCCTCCCCTCCAGCATGTCTACCTCGCCAAACAGCTTGGTATCATTGGCAAACTTGCTGAGGGTACACTCGACCCCACTTCCATGTCACCAGCAAAGATGCTGAACAGCATGGTTCCCAGTACTGACCCCTCGAGCCATTGACCACAACTCTGAGTGTGACCGTTCAGCCAGTTTCTTTATCCACTGAGTGGTCCACCTGTCTCTCCAATTTAGACACGAGGATATCGTGTGAGACATTGTCAAACACTTTGCACAAGTCCAGGTAGATGACATTGATTGCTCTTTCCTTGTCCACTGCCGCTGTAACCCCTTCGTAGAAGGCCACCAAATTTGTCAGGCATGACTTGCTCTTGGTGAAGCCATGTTGGCTGCTACCAATCACGTTCTCATTTTCTATGTGCCTTAGCAGAGTTTCCAGGAGGATCTGCTCCATGATCTTGCCAGGCACAGAGGTGAGACTGACTGGCCTGTAGTTCCTTGGGTCTTCCTTATTTCCCTTTTTGAAAATAGGGGTTATGTTTCCCCTTTTCCAGTCAGCCACAACTTCTCAAATTTGATGGATAGTGGCTTAGCGACTTCAACTGCCAGTTCCCTCAGGACTCACGGATGTATCTGATTATGTCCCATGGACTTGTGCACCTTCAGGTTCCTCAGGTGGTCTCATACTTGATCCTCATCTACAGTGGGTGGCTCTTCATTTTCCCAGTCCTCGCCTTTGCTTTCTGCATCATGGGTAGTGAGGCTTCAGTCTTTGTCAGTGAAGACAGATAAAAAAAGTTGTCGAGTACCTCTGCTTTGTTTCTGTCCCAGGTGACCACCTCTTCCATTTCCTTCCAGAGCAGGCCCACAGTTTCCCTAGTCTTTCTTTTCTCACTGACATACTTATAGAAGGATTTTTTGTTTGTGTTGATGTCCCTGGCCAGATTTAGTTCTATCATCTGGGCTTTAGCTTGCCTAACCTAATCCCTGGCTGCTGAAACAATTCCTTTGTATTCCTCCCAGGCTACCTGCCCCTGTTTCCACTCCCTATAGGCCTCCTTTTTACTTTTGATCATGTCAAGGAGCAACTTGTTCATCCATGCAGGCCTCCTGGCTTTTCTGTCTAGCGCCTTCTTTGTAGGGATGCATCACTCCTGAGCTTGGAGGAGGTGATTCTCGAATATTAACCAACTTTATTGGGCCCTTCTTCCCTCCAGCGATTCATCCCATGGCACCATGCCAAGCAGATCGCTCAAGAGGGCAAAGTCAGCTCTCCCAAAGTCCAGGGTGGTCAGTTTGCTGCGTGCCTTCCTCGCTGCCTTGAGGATATTGAATTCCACCATTTCATGGTCACTTTGGGTCAGGCTACCCTTGAGTTTGACACTGCCTACCAGCCCATCCTTTTTGGTAAGAACAAGGTCCACCATCGCTCCCCTCTCCTCGTTTGCTCCTCTACCACTTCGCAAAGGAAGTTCTTGTCAATGCAATCCAAGAACCCCCTGGATTGCCTATGCCCTGCTGTGTTACCCTTCCAACACATGTTAGGGGGGTTGAAGTCACCCATGAGAACCAGGGTCTGTGAACTTGATGCCGCCCCATCTGTCTATAGAGGGCCTCATCTGCTTGGTCTTCTTGGTCAGGTGGTCTGTAGCAGACCCCCAATGTAGCGTCCCCTACTCCTGATTTCCCTTCAATCCTGACCCATAGGCTCTCAGTCAGCTCTTTATCCATCCCTAGGCTGAGCTCCATGCACTCCAGCTGGTAGTTGACATTTAAGGCAACACTGCCTCCTTGTTTCCCTTGCCTATCTCTCCTGAAGAGCCTGTAACCTTCCATGCCAACACTCCAGTCATAAGTCATCCCACCGCGTTTCTACAATGCCAAAGTGATCGTAGCCTTGAAGGCATGCACACGTCTCTAGCTCCCCATTTGTTCCCCATGCTCCATGCATTTGCACAGAGGCACTTCAGCCGTGTCTTCATTGAGGCTTACTAGGCTGGAGCAGTTGTAATTACTTTGCGCTGCTCTCCAAGCGGCATTCCTTTGCAGTGTATTAACGATGCCTCCCCATTGGCTCCTGTTACCTCAGGAGCTCCCAGTTCAAGGGTTATCAAGGATTATCTCCTCCAACCTCAAGAATGGTTCACCGTGACAAGCAAGAAATCAAGCAAAGGCAGCAGGAGGCCTGCATGGATGAACAGGAAGCTCCTCACTAAACCCTGTCATAAAAAGGAAGCCTACAGAAGGTGGAAGCAGGAACAGGTGACCCATGAGGAACAGAGAGTTGCTTTCCAAGTGTGTAGGTATGGGATTAGGAAAACCAAAGCCCACCTGGTTTTGAATCTGGCTGGGATGTGAAGGGCAATAAAGGACTTCACAAGTATGTTAACAGCTGAAGGAAGACTGGGGAAAATAGAAACACACTGCTGAGTGGGGCAGGGGCCCTGGTGACAAAGGACATGAAAACTGCCTTCTTTCCCTCAGTTTTAACTGGTAAGACTGGCCCCTAAGACTCAAGAGAGAGTTTGAAGCAAGGAAGACTGAAACCTTCAGTGGAAGATGGTCAGGTTAGGGAACACTAAAACAAAGCGGACTTAGACAAGTCCATGGTGCCTTAACAGAATGCAACCACAAGCACTGAGGGAGCTGGCTGATGTCACCGTGAGTCCACTCTCAATTATCTTTGAAAGATCACGGTGATTAGGGGAAGTTCCTGAGGACTGGAATAAAGCAAGCGTAATGCCTGTCGTCACGAAGGGCAGGGAAGAGGATCTGAGAAACTACAGGCACATCAGCCTCACCTCAGTCCCCAAGAAGGTGATGTAGCAACTGATCCTTGAAAACATTTCCAGACACATAAAATATAAGAATGTGTTGTCAGTACAGACTTACTAAGGGAAAAAACATGCTTAACCATGGCCTTCTACGATGAGTGGTAGAGCTCATCGTTAGCAAGGCTTTTGACAGTCTCTCCCATAACATCCTTATAGACAAGCTCACAAAGTATGGGTTAGATAAGCGGACAGCGAGGCAGACTTCAAACTGGCTGAATACCTGTGTCTAGACAGTCGAGCATGGCCGAAAGTCCACCTGATGACAAGCTGTGCACCCTTCTATGATGTTATAAGTGGTTGGCTGGATGAGGGGAGAGCAGTAGATTTCATCTACTTTGACTTCAGCAAGGCTTTTGACACTGTCTCCCACAACATCCTCATTAGGGAAATGAGGAAGTGTGGGCTAGATGAGGAGACAGCGAGGTGGATTGAGAGCTGGCTGTGTGACAGAACTCAGAGGTTTGTGATTAATGAAGTGGTGTCAAGCTGGAGGCCTGTAACCAGTGGTGTTCCCCAGGGGTCAATACTCGGTCCAATCTTGTTCAATATATTAATCAGTGACCTGGATGGGAGGACAGAGCGTATCCTCAGCAAGTTTGCTGATGATAGCAAACTGGGTGGGGTGGCTGGCACCCCACAGGGCTGTGCTGCCATCCAGCGTGACCTGGACAGGCTGGAGAGCTGGGCAGAGAAGAACCTAATGAGGTTCAACCAAAGCAAGTGCAAGGTCCTGCACCTGGGGAGGAAGAATGCAAAGCACCAGTATAGGTTAGGGGTGGACCTGTTGGGAAGCAGTTCTGAGGAGAAGGATCTGGGGATCCTGGTAGATAGGAAACTATCCATGACCCAGCAATGTGCCCTTGTCGCCAGGGAGGCCAATGGAATCCTGGGCTGCATAGGGAAGAGTGTGGCGAGTAGGTTGAGGGAGGTCATTCTGCCCCTCTGCTCTGCACTGGTGAGGCCACAACTGGAATACTGTGTCCAGTTCTGGGCTCCCCACTTCAAGAGAGACAAGGAACTACTGGATAGAGCCCAACGTAGGACAACTAAGATTACTGAGGGATTAGAGCATCTCCCTTATGAGGAAAGGCTGAGAGAGCTGGGACTCTTTAGCCTGGAGAAGGCTGAGAGGAGACCTTATTAATGCTTACAAGTATCTAAAGGGTGGGTTAAAGGAGGATGGAGCCAGACTCTTTTCAGTGGTTCCCAGTGACAGGACGAGGGGCAACAGGCACAAGTTGGAACAAGGAACTTCTGTTCAAATACAAGAAAAAACTTCTTTGTGGTTAGGGTGACAGAGCACTGGCACAGGCTGCCCAGGGAGGTTGTGGAGTCCCCTTCTCTGGAGATTTTCAAGACCCACCTGGATGCAGTCCTGAGTAATGTGCTCTAGGCAATCCTGCTTTAACAGGGGAGTTGGACTAGATAATCTCTTGAGGTCCTTTCCAACTCTGAAAATTCCATGATTCTGTAGGTTGACACTGGGGCCAATACTGTCTAACCTCTTCTTTAATGACCTGGATGATGGGGCAGTATGCACCCTCAGCAAGTTTGCAGATGATACAAAACTGTGAGAAGTTGGTGATACACCTGATCACCCAGCCATTCAGTGGGTCCTTGACAGGCTGGATTTTAACAAAGGGAAATGCTAAGTCTTGCACCTGGGCAGGAATAACCCCATGAACTAGTACACACTGAGGGTTAAATGGCAGGAAAGCGGTTTTGCAGAGAAGAACCTGTGGGCAATGGTGGACAATTAGTCAATTAGTATTGACTACACCACTCAGCTTGGTGTCAACCACAATCTTGCTGAGGGTGTACTCAATCCCACTATGTCATTAATGAAGACATTAAATAGTATTGGTCTTAGTACAAACCCTTGAGGGGCAGCCACTTGTTACCAGTTTCCATTTGGACATTGAGGTGTTGACTGTAACTCTTTTACAGCAGTGCAGCCAATTTCATCAAATCCATCTCTCTCTAATTTAGAGGCAAGAATGCTGTGGGAAACTGTATCTCAAGAGGTTCCTTCCAACTGCAGTCATTCTGTGAATGAAATGTTTTAGGTGGAATTTTTCTACTTTATCACAATTATTTTTAGAACAGTATTTTTCAAACTAAGAACTGATATATAGGGGAGCCAAAGAGCTCACTATAAAGCATCACAGCAAAAATTGACATAACTGTCAAATATCATCAGATGTTTTCTGCGAGTCACTAACCTTTTGACTGATATTTATTAATTAAACAAAATAGCATTGAGCTTTCATATGTGCTTTACTGCTAATGTTGCAATCAAAAGCAGCAGTCACAGCAATACTCCAGATATCATTTACTCTGAATCAACTGTAAGTTTCCAGTTTCCATTAAGTACAAGACATGTTCAAATTTGAGAGGTTTATGAAGATTCTTTTGTAAATTAATTAATTAATTACCATTTAAAATCCCATTAAAATTGCTTACATTATTTCTAAGTGTCCATGTGTGGCAAAACTGAAATAGTCATTAAACCGGTTCAACACAGCTAGTGTGCAAGCATAGAAGCAGCTATCTTTAACCTACTTCAATAGCTGAGAAACAGAAATAGGAAAAACAACAAAACAGTACGCTATTTTTGCTGTTTGCACTCTCCAGATATGTCAGTCACACCTAAATCTCCAGAGCCAGCTCAAGAAGAGAAAATCTGTTTCACAACCTATGGTTTAGTCCATATTTTCAACCCTCCTTCCCCAATCTGAAGTTAAAGTGAAATTATTTAAAATGTGACTGAAAGCATAGCACAAAACAGGCTACAGCTACGCTTCTCTTGCTATAAACGTTCTTATACACTATCACGTTTCAGTAAAGGAAAACAGTAACTTTTCTCTTAAATTCCTACAGAGACGTTGGGGGGGAAATATCTCAGAAAAGCATAAATAATTTCTTACTTTCAATTACCAAGTTCACAGATTTGTCGTAATAAACACATCAAGGTATACTTAGCTTGCAAACAGAAGTAAATTTGTCAGTCCCTGCTTCATCACTTTCCCTGGAATGGAGATAACCTTTGCAATCAAAATAATAAAAAAACAATTTCAAATGTGACCTGCAGTTTGAAAAAAAGAGCACGATTACTCCTGCTATACTTTATGTTATGTTCAATATAATGGCAACAGACAAATTCTTGGATTTTATCTTCCATCACTTTCATTTCCCCCCTCCCCCCCAAGAGCTATCCCCCAAATAGAAAAAATGGTCTCTTAATCAAAAGAGGATAAAGACATACCTGTTTGAATAGGGGTACACTATATTAACTAGAGTATTAACACACAGAGAATACTTCCTCCAGAGAAAGTTATATCTTCCAATACATGATACAAAATTTACAAGTTCTTCCAAGAGCTTGTTTTGCTAGACATCCAACTGCGAGATTGCTTCTTGAAATGAATGTTCATACAAGGCCAAGATCGTTTATGTACATTTGGTTATGCTCAACACAGGGGTCTTCCAGAACAGGAAGCTTTCTCTCTGGGATCACCTGCGTTCATTCCAAATATGCAAACTTTGATACCTTCCTATTGTCAACATGAACAGGCCAAATATTCAAGATGTGCATTTCAGACTTCTCTCATGTGTCCTCAACATTTCAGTCACTGAGACTCCTCACAACATGGACAGTTGATGGATCACATACTGCAGGTCTAACGCTGGCTAGAAATGGACAGTGTCTGTGTATCAACAACAAAACAGAGGCTGGGGAAGTTAGGGAGCCCAGTTTGTTCTTCTCTCAAATGCTGGGAAGTACCTATATTAGAGGCAAAATTATACTTCCCAGTTGTCAACACTGGATAAGAAAGGAAGAGGTGAAAGCAGATGGAAGGTACAGAAAGGCTGAGTTTATTCATTAGGTAAGCAAGGGCAGGAACAAGTGGAGAAATAGAAGAACAAATAAAAATAGAGAAGGAGGAGGGGGCAAAAATCCAATAATGTAGGGAACTGGGAAGGAAGAGGTACCTTATGAAAGGTGCAAAACAGAAGAGTTACCCCTAAGTCACAGTCATCTGTACCCTATGCACACCAGCCATTCTGTGTCTGGATCAGCACCACATGGCATCACTGTTACAGGGACAAGGTCCATTAGAAGAAGTACTAGGCCTTGGACAAGATCACGCTAGGAGTAGTGAAGAGAGCTAATATCTATGATCAATTTCCCACTCCTCAATCCCTATAAGTACCTTCTATTCACTTTTACCTGCTGTCCTCCTCCCCTTCTTGCAACACCACTGAACCTTCAGCCCTCAAAACTACAACTCTCCAAAGCTGCTTTACCCTTCTCAGCAACCAACATCCCTATTTACTTCAGGAACATCTTCTGTCATCATTGCAAAACTGAATTTTTCCCACCATAAATACAAAATTAGTTACCTTGTTTCTTGTTCTTGGAATTGTAAAAATGTAATGCCAAGTCTTCAAAAGAAATTCTTTTCATTACAGGAAGTTTAGCGTGTAACCACTAGAGCTAGTAGTATTTACTTATTCAGTCATTTATTTCATTGAGATTACTGTGACATTATTTGAATCTAAAATCAAAGATTTTAGGATACATTACAAAATATTATGAGGCTTAATTCAATTCTGAAAGCAAGAAACTCCATGAACGGTGGTGGGGCAACAGTTAAGACACATCATTTTAAATATAAAAGAGGAAAAAAAAAATCAAGAGGATCTATACACATAAAATCAGGCATTTTCAGATTAAGCTGCATTATTTAACATTTCTTTTTCAACATCTTATGAATACAAGCAAGTTTTTACATGTATTAGGTGCAATTCTTGAGATTCATTATGTTCAGTCCCAAATTATATCAGAATCACTGTTAGTACAATTCAACTTAAAGGCAAAATTGTGTGATGAACGTAGCATTAATATACTTTTAATTCTTATATACTTACAAAGTATTTTAAAGTTTTGAAGCATGTCCAAAACCAAGGAGACAGACACAGTGTGCATTGTGTTTTATAAGAATATGTGTGATAGATAGGTCCAATATATAAAAAATAAAATTAACAGGCAATATTAATCAGAATAAAAATAAACTCATCCCTCAGAACCAGGAGGGAAGAAACTAGCCCAAAATCTCAAGTTCCCCTTTTCCTGTCTTTAACTGCACGTAAAGTCTTTTCCTCATAATTTGAAGCTTTACAATTTAATGTGACATTTGCACAACTACTCAAGTAAAAGATTCCCCAAACATCAACAGTTACAGAAACAACATCTAATACCAGCAATGATTGAACTTAGGTTACCATGCCATTTAAGCCCAGCTAGGTGCTACTGCATGACCTAGTGAAGTCTTTGGATTATTATGTACTGATCTGTCAATGTCTTCTTCAGTATAAGCTTCGTCTCTTACCTTTCTAAAACACCATCTAAACAACAGGTCTATCTGACCTGCCCTTTTTTTTTTTAACACACAAAAATATCATTAAAAATGAAATTATAGTATTAAGCGAATTCATTTTTAGTCATGACTTTTTGCAACCACAGGAATATTGCTAAATAAAATAAGCACATCGAAGTCACTTTTTCAATAAAAATTTAAAAGACAATCCCTAAAAAAAGGTGGAACAGAAACAAAGGATTCCAAAAGAAAACCTTTTTGGTGCTTTCAAAACAACTGTAGATTTGTTAAGTTAGAAGAATAGATGTCAGTTGCTAAAAGAAAGAAGAATCTATTTGAAAAAGAAGGATCACACCAACTGTATTGTTCTTAAAAAAAAAAAAAAAAAAAAAAAAAAAAAAAAAAGCCTGCTTAACTTCCAGAAAGTGGTGATGATGGGAAAAAATGTGTATAACCGCAACTAGAATTTTCCAGCAGTAATGCAGTATTACTTCAAATGGTAATGTGTGGTAAATCAAAGAAATAGCGGAGGAAAAGTATGACCCAATTCATAGTGAATCATCAAAACCAGTTGTCTGTAGATAGACCAAACATCAGAAGTCTTATCAGCTAAACAATCTGTCCAAAGAATTAAGTTCCTCCTCAAGACACCAGAACCCAGGCACTATTTTCCCTTCTCAAATTAAATGTTCCCTCTCTGATTTGCAAATAAGAAAACATCACCTACTAAACAAAGTATTCATTTTGATGTTAACGGTTTTTCACTACATTATGAATTGGGGTTTGGTAGTCTTAAAATGCAGCATTTATTCATTTCTACAACATACTACAATGAGGCTGCAGCAAAATTTTAGTTTTATAGGATTAAAATGGCCACTAATTCTGCATTACAGCCAAAAACATGTATTACCTAATAGTACTAAATGTCTTGAAAATATGCAGCACCTCAAATTTAGAGAAGAGCTGAGGTGTTAAAAGTTGAGATGAATATATGTGATTATATGATCAAAAAAGGGGAAAAAAAAATAAGATTGACATACAGACAAAAACAAATGTAAAAATCAGACACACATTTGCACTTGTTTCCTTCCTGTCTAAACAAGCAAGGAATTATAAAGCCAAAATTGCATTTATGCAACTTTATGGTTGCAACACTGCACACAAGTCAAGAAAACTAAAATTACACTTCCCTCAGCAATTTTAACTCAGCTACTCTTTGTATGCAAACAGTTAGAATTACAGTATGTTATTCTGTCTTTTAAATACTACAAACACCGAAGCAAGAATGTGGGAATCGTAACTAATTTCACCAGCATGTATGAATTCAAGATCTCAAAAAGACCATTGCATTAAATACTGAAAGAACCTATAATACTGGTTAACAGCAATTTGTTTATTCTATTTATGAACCCATTGCTGCTCCTTTACTGTCTCTGGTTGTTGTAGTAACATAGGGAAACAACATTAAGAATGTGAAAATACTACACGTTCTCTTCAATCTTGATTTTTTTAAAGCTAATTTTTAGACAAAACACACAACTTTTTACTTTTCTCATTTACACAAGCACAAATGTGGTAACACTCCCTTGTCATCCATTGGTTAAATGCTAACACTATACCAAAGACTAGGAATTCTGCTCCTGCCCCACCAATTAGGAGCAACGATTATCACACCCTTTCAGTTCTTCCATTTTCGGTACTACCAAATTAAGTATAAGGCTTTTTCATACCCACGATCAGGGAAGTTTGTGACTAGTCCAGAACATAATTCACTTCATCAGCATGCTAACCCAACTCAGAAAACACCTGTAGTATGCATAATGTTCCTACCTTGCCTTTCAAAATATTTAATATCAAAAAACCTGAAAGCATATTTTACTGAAACAATTTTGTGACAACAAAACTATGGTAACATAACTGTCACCCTTGACTGAGGCAAGAAATCAATAGTAAAAGATGGAAAAAGAAGAATTACTGGCTTAGTTGACAAAGATTAATGAAATCTTCTCTCAGAACTAAGCACAATAACTTCACAAAAAATAAGAGTCTAATCTAAATACCACCTTGTTAAAAATCTGGCTCTATTACCTCCAAACCAGTTTTTGAGAATTCCCTATGTCACAAGTGTTAGAAGTCAGTTAATTAGTGAATATAAAGGTGCATGAGCTAATGCATGTTCATTTGCATGCATATTCATTTGTTTTACATTTTTATATTCAAATATTAACACAGAAATTTCATTTAAGAGGAATTAAGTCAACGCACACCTATAGCTTAGGATGCCAGAATCAGTTCAGTTTCTTAGGATGCCAGAATCAGTTCTTGAAAGTCTTACCCTGAGGCTTCCCAAAGTCACCACTTTAAAGCTTTTAAGCTTTTCAAGTCAACAGCACTAATAACCAGCCTATTCTACTGGAAAAAGAAATGCTAGCGAGACAGATAGCTGTACTGTGTGGGTGCCAGATTTACTCCATGTGTGGCCACAGGTGTTGACCCTAGTGTGTAGGAGCCAATGGAGAAAGACAAAAGCAATTGGCATTAAAAGCTGTACTAACAGAAGGCATCCAATATCCAAGTTTCACAAAAGTCATTTTAACTGTCAACTCTTAGAAACATGACTCACTTGTCTTCTCTGATTTGATTCTGGCTATATCCAGAAGACAAGAAGAGCAAGTACATGAGGTTTTTCTACAAAGTAAGTTAAAGGTTCTGACTCTTTCTCATTGCCATTCTTGAAAACTGTAGTACCTGACTCAAAGAGGTATGATACAGATAGATTGATACTTGCAAACCTCAGTAACATTTCCACTACTTAAATATTTCTGCTTGAAGAGCATCATGAAAGTATTAAAAAATAAAATCCACTAATTCTAATGTCAAGAGTTTGAGGATCATTAACTGTAGCTGGTATGACAGTCCATAAATTAAAAGGTTAAGTAAAACTTATTTTTATGACATAGCTAAGCAAACATTTCTTTCATTGAGTAGGATGTTACACAGAAACAAGAAAAAAAAATAGATTATTATATTATCGTAAGTTCTAGGAAGAACTGCAGACAGGAATTCAACACAAATTATTACAGTAACTCTGAAGTCCAAACAGGAAACAATGCAGTAGCTACTTAAAACCCATCCACAGCAGCAAAAGAAAAAAAAATTAAGTGAAGCTGAATTACCAATAAGAAACTTTTGAAATGTTGTAAGGCTATAATATTTAGTTTGTTCTACTGTAACACTGGAAGAAGACTGAAAACTTCAATGAAAAATTTGTCTTGTATGTGAGACTTCATACATGTATTTAATGAATTATGTTGATTTTTGCAGTGGAAGCAATTTTAATTCCATTGTCTAGCATCTATTTACACTTCACAGATTTTTATTATGCAACACATTATTCCATATTCAAGTCAGTTAATACTTTACAAGTAATTGGCCATAGCTACTCTAGAACACGCTAAGTCATATTGTTAACATACGTGTACTGTGCAAAGTATTTTTTTTATTCATCTGTTCTACGAAACAGATCATAATAAGGATGACTGATCAGAGTTACAATAATGTACTTATGCAAGTCAGGCTCTGACCTAAAGACTTTAGAAATTCTTTACATTCAAAAGGCTTTGAAGCAGGTCTGTACATATTTAACAGAGTATTAGCTGGACATAAATATACTCTACGCAAAATCCTCCTGAAAAGAGTAAGATGCTATAAAAAAGAAATTACCTGGACCGTCTTGTAATGATCTTGATATGAAATTAATTTTTCTTTTTTTTCCTTCAAGAAATCCATTTCTAGAATACTATGTTTTTCCAGTAAATATTCTAATTCCTATAAAGTTTATAAAATAAAATACGTGAAGTTACAAACATTTGCGAATTGTGAAAATACAGATTCAGTTAATCATTTTAACTAATTTAATTTCTGAAGACTATGACATTTGCTATCATAATATACACAAAGAGTTGTGTAAGAAAATTCTGATTGCAGTCTTTAAATTGAGATAATATTTTCAAGTAGTATGAAGTATTTAAAAATCAAAGGCATGTCCTGAAAGGCATGTCATATGAGGAGCAGCTAAGGACTTTGGGTTTGTCTAATTTAGAGAAAAGAGGCTGAGAGGTGACCTCATTGCTCTCTGTACCTCCCTGAGGAGGGCATGTGGAGAGGGAGGTGCTGATCTCTTCTGCCTGGTATCCAGCGACAAGACACACGGGAATGATTCAAAGCTGTGCCAGTGGATGTTTAGACTGGACATTAAGAAGCATTTCTTTACCAAGAGGGTGGTCAAACACTGGAATGGGTTTCCTAAAAAGGTGGTTGATGCCCCAAGCCTGTCAGTGTTTAAGATGCATTTGGACAACGCCTTTAATAATATGCTTTAACTTTTGGTGAGCCCTGAAGTGCTCAGGCAGTTGGACCATATAATTGTTGTATATGCCTTCCAACTGGAACTATTCTATTCTATTTTAATTATTTCCACATTTTTAATAGCTGTTCTGTCTTTCTGTATTTGAAAAGCAGCATATTAAATGTAATTCTAGCAAATGGTTTCACTACAAAGGCAGAAATCCCATTACATACAGCCCTAAGGATCTCTACCTACATCTCCAAAATGAATAACATTTAAAAATATTCTGTCATCTTGGTGAGACCCAGTCTAGAAGCCTGCTCAACATGAACCAATAGAGAGGAAGGAGAATGACACTACTGACAATAGACTTCAAAATTATTTGCTATTCAAAAAGCTCAAGATTTTTATTTTTTCCCTAATGCAGCTGTTGCTCCTACCAAATTCATTCCCACTATACATAAGCTGTTGGCACCATTTCAGTTGCTCAAGAACAACTATTTCTGCAGCCACGCATGAAGCCAGTATAGAAACAAATGACCTGCCAGATCACTGTACAGCTATTCAAACAAAGGCACAACTAAAAGGGTCATAAGGAGGACAGAAAGAGCAGGTCTGCTTAGTTCAATCCTGCTTTTGGACAAAATAATAAAAACAGTTCTTGAGATTTAAAGTCTTTGATTCAACTGCAGAGATAGAAACCGATTGTGCAATACTTCTTAAATTCAGAGCCTAGCCTATCTCATCTTACAGTCAGTCTTCACGCTTCCCTTTCAGCCCTCTTCTATACACTTAATTACTAGCAAAATCAATCCATTCCAGACCTCCTCATCTTTGGCTCTAGTTATTTATCCTCATTTTCATTTCCAGCTAGCCATTTTGTCCTTCTCTAGCACACCTTGATAAATATCATGGAACAGTATTAAGAATAGCAAAAATTAAACTTACTGTCCCATGTCTCAGTGACCTTTTGCTAACTCAGATGCATAACTACAGGCATAGCCCTGATGGTACTCACTCTAGCATATTCAGGTCAGAAGGAATATGAAGAATTTAGTTAGAAGAGCTTCCGGGGTGGGGGGAAGTGTTATGTGTTATGTTCATACAGATAGCCAAAGATACTTTTAACTTCAGTGACCACACGCTCACTCTCAAAACACGGGGGAATCACAATACCTTCTAACCACATCACTCAATGCTAAGAAAACTTGCTGTCTTTTTTTTTTTTTGGTCTTTTTTTTTCCCACCCCATCCAGGAAATATTTTTTTTTCCTGAAACTTTATTAAAATTCAGCCTAAATTGGTACCAGGCATGAAAAAAAATATATATTTTGGCTGATTTCGGACAATTTCTCTGGAATTTGGCTAATTTCTACAAAAAATGAATTGCAAATCTCTGCCAGCTCCAACTATATTTAAATCCTATATGAATGCCAAACATTTGTATTAAAAAAAAAAAATTCATACCTGTTTAATTTTTAGTTTTTCTTTTTCAGCTGTGCAAAGCTTGATTTCTAGGTTTGCAACAGCTTGTTGAAGGTAGCTCTTTGCTTCATTTGTTCTCTGTGTCTCAGCATCAATCAAAGCAATGGTTGACGTAACTGAAGTCTTGTCTTCAATTACATTCAAAGAGGTAACTGGAGTATCTGCTTGAATCTAATTCATATGAGAAACAAAATGGTAAAGGAAATGGTAATTCAAGTCAAATTTCATTTCCAGATGACATTACAGAACTTAAGAACTGTAAATACTAAGGTTACTTTTTTGAAACCGCACTTCTCTGAAATTGGCCATGCACACTCATATGTAGGATGTGGTGGCCAAAAAGAAAGCTCCAACAACGGAACAGTAGCTAGTAATTCTAGACGGATTCACATCAATCCTTCCAATCTCCTCGACTGCTTTTCAAGAATACTTTAGGAGAAAGCTTTAAGGAGGAGGATGGCACAGATACCGAAGTTTCCAATGAGGTCAAAATACTCAAAAGAGGTGGAAAGAGACAGAATTAAAACTGAATCATCTGTCTCAAAGCATCAGGCTTACAGGGAAATAAACTCTCATTGGATTAGTCACTCCATGTTTTCACCCAATGCAGACTGCAAACAGTAGCCATGGAAAGGGAATACGATTTTTTCGTGCTAAAATAAATATCTCATCTTGATGCTAGACCAACAGAACAAAGTAATTGGGACATGTCTAATGCCATTTCAGTGAACTGTAGAAGTACAAAAACTGAAACTGAGGCATTTAGAATACACAACCCAAAACAGATGGAACACTGATAATAAGCCCGGACTTTCAGAAAAGCACAAAAATAAATTAGGTGAGGTTTAAAATATTTTGTGGTATAATTAACAAAAGCCAAAGGGTTTTTTTTTTTTCCTTCTTAAAAAAAAAAAAAAGGCAAAAACTTGTTTATATCACAGCAAAGGAACTTCAAAGAAAAAAGATGGTAAATTAATCTCAGCTGCCACTTTTTCAACAACTATTTGAAAGCCAAGAGGACTGAAATTTGGAGGGGTGGTGAAAGGAACATCTCAATGTGTTTATTAAGAGAGGTTTGACAGATCTGATTTAATCCATTCCCTTAACACCTTTTATTCCAAACAGAGACTCAAATAATAGGTTGACTTTTCAAAAAATAAGTATCTTTCAAAGGATTCAAGGAAAGAAACAAACAAAAATAGCTGAGATCTTGACAGTACACGGATACATAAGATCAAGTAGACAAAACAACCAGAAAGGAAACTGCAGTTTGTGCTCTCCCTTCCATAAGGAGCAAAGAGAAGCTAGATTCTACTAATTCTGTTTCTGAGTATTACTCAAGATTAGAGTCTGGCACTGCCAAAAATTGTGATGTTGAAACCAGAAACACTTCAGGTTTTTTTTTTTTAACATGAAACCTCAACAAGCTCTGGAGATACAGTTATAGAAGAATACAGTTCTCATAATATCCTCCTCTAACAGGTGTAAGAATATTTTATTATAGTTTTATGCCAGCCGTTTTCCTTCGGTTTTATCTAAAAGTGCAAAGTATCATCTCCATTTCAAAATGTTAAAGGACCTTCTCTCAATTCCCTTACTCCCTTTAGTAACACTTGCTAATGTTGTATTCTTTAGCTTATATTATTTCCTGCATTAAAAAGAGAGCTTATGGAACCATGGGTCTGTCAGTAGCTGACCAGAACAAGATGAGAAAAATTGAAACATAGCCTACAACTAGAATTTGCACACATAATTATTCAGAAGTAACAAAGTGTATTTCTTATTTTTTAAGACTACCTAACCAAACGCCTTTTTTTTTTTAAAAAAAAAATACACCTAAGACTTAGTATTCTGGACTATCTAGTGTTCTATCCAGAGAACACAGAAGCTGAAGCTGCTGGCCTAGCTCAAACAAGAAAGGATACAGATTATTCACATTTCACTGTTAGCCAAAATAAAAAAGGGTAGGATCTGTTGTAGCTGAAGAAAAGCGTATTTTGATCATCCTGCCAGTAATAGAAATTTGCTTATCAAAACATTGTCAGAGAGGCAGATGAAGAACTTTCAACATAGAAAGTTACCCTGGCTGGCATCAGTCAAAAAAGAAAACAAACACTCCCCCCCCCTTCAAGAAAAAAAAACACACAAACTTTTGGATTTCTAAGAAAATTTCTGTGGCATCATTTGCATCTGGGCACATCTCTTCACTTTTTATAGGCTCTCCCCAGAACATTAGGCTAGGAACAACTAGAAAACAGTAACCAATTCATTAGTAAAACTGAACTATTGGAGCTGTACTAGCCACAGTCCTTCTGGAAGCGTGAACATACAGATACTGCTCAAAGGAAAACCAATAAGAGTCAGTTTAATCAAAACAAGTATTTTTTACACATTGTTTAAATAGCTTGAGAAATGCTTTTAAATGGTCAGATTATGGAAATCTGACTTAATTGTGAAATTCAACTTTCACCACGAGTAGCCCTAAGACTTGATGGGACTACCAGAAAAATAAAAAAAACAAGTAAGTGCTGAAAACAGGAGGGTCGCAAACTAGCCCAAAATATTGATTGGTTCAGAGAAAGCCCAGGGCACTTTCTACTTCAATTATATACCACTATGCATCCTGAAACAAGGAACTTTATAATCAATAAACTTGTTCAAATAGATGTCACTGCAACCAATAGCAATAAAAATTCACCTGGGATGGTAAATCTATTTAATTCTCGTCCTTAGCAAACTAGCATTCTTGTGCTAGTCTCCAGGCAGAAATTATTTTCCCTCCCTTGCTCATCTAATTGTTTAATTGAAAACTAAAAAGAAGCTAAGATCAGTTCTCAGCATTATTGAAGCCATAAGGAAAAATCAAGAGGACACAACTAGGACTGTGTCAGATGACCAAAAAAAAAAAAAAAAATTTTAAAAGTAATGGGGGAAAAAAAAGAAAGTAAAATACAATAAAATAAAAAATAAAACTAAAATGAATTTAATTACGTAAAGATTAAACATTAATTCTCTAATCCTAAAACAACTTGAGAAAACATAAAAGTATATGTATGTACAGCCATTATCTTTACAGCTTTAACAGTAACAAATTTTTTTTTAGAGAACCTTCCTGCTACTGTTTCCTACTTTATCAGCATGCCTTTAACTTTTAATAACTCTTAACACACCTCTCTTGCAGTCCATACCACAGTAGTACAGTCTCCCAGTCATATGATTTAAACATAATTTAAAAATTATTTTACTTCAAAGTCTGTATCATAGTACATATCTGCTGCTCTTAAAAGGCAATTCAATCTAAATTTCTACAGAAAAGACACAATGCTAAGATATTTAATACATCAAGTTCCCATACTGAAACACAAAAATTGTGGTTTTACCTGTTCTTCAAGAACAGCTGGGTTTATAACATTGTTAGCTGTTTGAATAGCTGTTACCACATTATCACCTGATAAACTGAATGAGTCAGAAGGAACCAGGCAGGGAGAAGGCACAGAGTGCTCCAGAAGAACATCAGGAGGTATATGGACTTCAGATACTAATGCAAAAATAAAAAAAGAAAAACACACACAATATGAAGAAGCATTCAAAAATTAATTCTGTTTCTGAAATCTATACCTAGCAAAACCTGTCACACTAGGAGCAAGTACAGTCATACTAATGTAAGGTTACGTACCACTTACAATCTAATTGCACTGAAGAGTAGTTCCATACAAAGGTCCTGTGTTTTTGAGTACTATCAATTAAGGACATTCAAATCTGTAAAGTCACTCTAAATTCAGACTTGTAACTTACACACAGGTTTCACAAGACAATGGCCGTCAAAGACAGCAGTTTTAACTTTTGTCTCTTTCCATTCACATAACCTTTCAGCTTCACCATGATCTTTTATCAGTTTAAGTCAACTGTAAAACCATACTTCAAATGTCCTAAGTGTTATAAATTTTAAAGGTTAAAAAAAAAATCCTCAACTGTTTTAGAAGACATATACAAACAGCTTGCCAAGACACACGACAAAAGCAGTTTTACATTTTATAAGAGGTCAAAAGATAAAAAAAAATGACCACGTCTCTAGCTAATAAAACTTAAGTATAATACTGGAGTGAGTAACTTCCATACTGAGTAACTTACATAACAGTTTCCAGTTATGCCACAAAAATCCTGAACAGTGGATCATCATTATCAACCCAACACAACAGAAACTTGAACACTTTTATGAAAGATTCAGACATAAACTAAATTAAAAGGAGAAAAGAAAGCTAGAATTGGGTTTAGGAACAGTCCTGTGATTGTACTTACAACACAGTGTGTACTTTGTGTTATAAAAGCTGCCTTAAAGTATCACAGAATCACAGAATCATCAGAGTTGGAAGGGACCTCTAGAGATCATCTAGTCCAACTCCCCTGCTAAAGCAGGATTGCCTAGAGCACATTACTCAGGACTGCATTCAGGCGGGTCTTGAAAATCTCCAGGGAAGGGGACTCCACAACCTCCCTGGGCAGCCTGTTCCAGTGCTCTGTCACCCTCACCGTAAAGAAGTGTTTCCGTGTATTTGAATGGAACTTCCTGTGTTCTAACTTGTGCCCATTGCCCCTTGTCCTGTTACTTGGAACCATTGAAAAGAGCCTGGCTCCATCCTCCTTCAACCCACCCTTTATTATGTACGCCATAATAAGGTCTCCCCTCAGCCTTCTCTTCTCTTCTTTACATACATTTTTAATTTAACGGCAAAGTGCTGCAAACTTGGATAAGGTTAGCTACAGGTATGCCTTTGCAGTAGACGAAAAGGTATATCCAATTGCCACAGAAAAATCAGCTCACATTATCATTACACATCTGGTAAAATGTGAAAGATGCCACTAGCCCGGAGCAAGGTTCAGCCTCTCAATGTCACTGTTTAATACTGCACAAGTATGTATACACAGCACAAACAAGTGTATACATTGCCCTAAAGGCATTCAAAAGGACACACTAATCCTTGAATCCAGGTGCTCCATGTCCCATCTTCTTGACCTCCCAGTTCTGGGTTTCAGGATAACATAGAGGAATATGCAAATCTCATCTAACAAAAAGAAGAAAGAGAATAGACCACAAGACAGCAAAAGTATCAAGATGCTAACTGCAGCAATAGTAGAACTGGACATGTGGGGAGAAAAAAAACAAACAAACAAACAACACACCAACCAAAAAAACAGCTGAGCAGAAAATGGAAACTTGGATGAAAAGCCTAGAGGACGGCACTTCAGCAAACAGAACTGGAAATAATCTAAGTAACCAGGACAAAACAAAGGACTTGGACACAACTGCATCTTTAACAGTAAACTCTTCTCCAGAATTGGAAATGGGACTTTTTAGGCTTCCTTTATATACCATAAGATATTTGTGAAACTCTCCTCCCTTTCCAAATATCTGTTAACAAAGGCAGCTTCCTATAACAATTACCTACTCCATTACTTCAAATGACAATGAGATGACAGAGAAGACCTTTTAACCTCTAAAAACATAGTAACGTCTCTGTTTTATGCTATCACTTCATACTCTGAACTCCAGTTTGAAATAAATTTCCAACAGATGGAAAACGAACTAAAATAATGTACAGCAAGCAATTCTGACTGAGTAGACAAACTATTTCTCTTACCAAAATTGGCAACTAACAAGGAAAAACCTAGTATGACACCAACCCTTACGGTGTTAGCGTTCATTCTTTGGTGATGTTAGCATTTATCCTTTGGTGATGATCACCATAGTATAGGCATAGTTCACATATAAATACTTTATCGCAAAAGTAAAAACTGAAACTGAGTCTGGATATGGATGAGTACTGGAGACCAACAGAGATTAAAGCTTACAGTATTCACATATTTTGGGGTATCCAATACTAGACATAAGACTTCATTTTTCAGATAACACAGTTTTATGTTGAACTTTCTATAATCAAATTGAGCTTTCAGTGATTCCAGTTATAGTAATGAATGTTTAGCATTTTGGGGGGGGAAGAAAAAACAGAAACAAAAACTCCAACTCTTAAGTTGTCAAAATAAAGCCTAGGAAATGAGGAGCAACAACTGGTGACCACCTCTGAACACTATGGTTTAAACTTATTCAACTAAATACATGACCTTGCAGAAGACAAGAAGAGGCGGCAACTCTCCAAGGTATCATTCAAACATCTTTTTTACAAAACCTTCTTTTCATTTTCAGCAATGTTAAAGATTCATAAATTGGACATTCCTAGAATTACATGTGCTATGCCTGTAATTCAAGCTCTCTTTATTCATTCCTCTTGTGTATATACTGGTGAAATTGCATTAGCATTTTAGTTCAGCTCAAAATTCGCTTACGGAGACAACCCTCAATCATTCCTGCTTACTATGCCTTAGTTATCATAATGGAACAGTTTTAGAACCCCTGAAACAAAAACTTGCCTCTGATAAAACTCCAACAGTTAATGGATGTTCAAGTCCAGAGGACCAGGTTAATGCTAGTCTGAAATAACACTCCTGAAGTACATCTAGTAGGGATATTGGCTTTCCAGCACCACTTCACAGATCCTCTCCTCTTCAACTGCTGCACCACCTGCTATGATACACAGCCATTCTGATAATAATGACAAAATATTCTTCCACATCATCCTGACCTGATGCAACATATCTCCTCTAACTTCTTTGGTAAGCAAGGCAGGAGTCTGATAGTCCTGATGAACTTCCAAAAAAAAAAAAAAAAAAAAAACAAACCCCAACATGTTATTTCTCATTGAAGCAGGTATATCAAAAGTCGTATAACGAAGAAGGCTGAAGTAAGATGCAGATATAAGTTATTGCCACAACTGTACTTAAAAAATCTGACAATTTCTTAACCCTTCACTTCCCAGTATCGAGAATATTCTAGTACAGGTTTGTATGTAAGAACTGACAAAACCATGAAGTTTCTCAATAGAAACAGAGATCAGTACAGTCTGCCACCTTGCTCACGAAAGAAAAAAACCTATACCTTTATCCTACTAATGAAGATCAAAAAATATTAAAATTACTGGGGCATCAGAAATTCTGAAAACAAAACCAAGTAGGTGAACATGAACTAGTAAATAAATATTCCATATGAGTTGTATACTTCATACTGAGCTTCAGAATGATGACATTAGATATGAAATATACCACCAAAAAAATAAACATAACATTTACTAATTGGATGTTATTTGTATCCAGCAATTACGACATGATAGGTCAGCAGGGCTCTGAGGCATAGACCATATAATAATTCTTTGGCATACTTTTGTAGAATGTTTGAAAGTACTTGCAGCATAGTTCCCCTGCATGTAGGTTTCAGCCATTAAAAATAAAAAACCCAACAAGCAAAACCCAAATTTCCATCCTCAACTGCCCATTTCCTCAATGATACAATTCAATGACCCTTTAAGTCATACTGTATACACTGCAAACTGTATCACTGAACATTCTCAGTTAAAAGTAACATTCATATAGAAAGTTTAAGACCGGTTTGTGTGTTCAAATTTCAGTGATCTGCTTAAATCCTATGCTCACATATGGCTGCTCAAGCACAACTGTAAGAGACAGGAAACTGTCTTCTACAAGGCAGGAATTTCTGACAACTGTAACGTCAGAGCTAGAACACAGGGATCTACAGCCTGCATAATGCTGAATAAACAGCTTAGGGAAAAATATACTGAAAACTATATTTACAGACATCAACTAATTTACTTTTGCCAATAGACAGCAAACTAGAACTCAACAGAATATGTCAATGAATTCTAAAACACATCAGCAACAAACCTATCATTGTCAGTGAAAACCAACTTAATTTATGAAAGAACAGAATCCGTTTAAAATATATATATATATATATCTTTTCCCGTGAAACAAAATATAACGACTAGTAAATTTAATTCAAAATAGACAAAGTATTTCCCATACTTAAACTGCTTTTAGCTCAATGTAAATGAATAATTAGAAAGGGCTGAATTGCTTAAAGAACGAGTGGAGGAATACATTAATAGGTATCAACTGACACCCAATATGCCCAATATAATGTTGTTAAGAGTCTCAGATGTCATGTACAACATTCTGCAAAGCTGTAGCATAGCAGTTTTAGTACTTTCCTCAGCAATTTTAACTTTTTTTCCCCTTAGTTTTCCTTTTAACTTTTTTTTTTCCTTAGTTTTCCAAAATCAAAACTTTTTATCACTGTCTTTGCAGATCACAGATTCACCAGAATGAGTTGCATTTCCATATCTGTTGGGGAATTAGAATTGATAGGTAAATGTCTACATAACGCTGAAGTAGATAGCAATTTCTCCGTTGACTTCACTGAGCATGAATAACCTCCTGTCAACAGGAAACACTTGGCTGCTTCTGTACGCATACCAGTTTACAGCACTACATAAACATCTAGAGAGGAAGAAAAACCACTCTAATGCGCTTTTAGGATGATTTCTTATAGTTCACAGCAGAAAGCATCTTCCCCATGTTTTATTCTTCCAAAGCCAAACTATTCCAGAAAATAAGTAATTACATATACTATTTCAACATCTTAAATCTAAGGTGATATGGAAATTCTGATTTTATTTCCTAATTTCTTATTTAAACTTTTATACAGCCACCAAAAATTTGCAAAACTGCAACCATTTAATTGAACCTCAGAAATACATCTGTCAGTATTCAATGACTACAAAAGATAACAAAACTGAGAACTCCTTCTCAATGTTGGTTTAGTGTTTGGGGTTTTTTTGTAAATTGTTTTCTAGAAAACTGTCATTATGACTATGTTTTAAAGCAGTTTGGCAACTGTAAGGAAGAAAGAGGTGGTAGGTAATCTAATAAACAAGAAAATCTTTTAATCATATGTAAATTCTAGATAGTCAAATCCGAGTTTTCAAAGCCACATAACCCACATAATGGCAATGTTAGCAAACAAAAAACAAGACCACACCGGAGTTAAATGAGGCTGTATACCATTATAAATAAAGACCTTTGAACCCTGTCCAATCATGGCAAGGAATGACACCAGTTTTCTCCAATATCCTCAGTGATATATTAGTTTCCCACAAATATTTCCCACCCCTTCACCACCCCTCCCAAGTTGACATCCCAGAATCACAGAATGGTAGGGGTTAGAAGGGACTTCTATAGACCATCTAGTACACCCCCCCTGCCAAAGCAGGTTCATCTAGAGCAGGTTGCACAGAAATGCATCCAGCTGGGTTTTGAATATCTCCAGAGAAGGAGACTCCACAACCTCTCTGGGCAGCCTGGTCCAGTGCTCTGTAACCCTCAAAGTAAAGAAGTTTTTCCTCATGTTGAGATGGAATTTCCTGTGTTCCAGTTTGTGCCTGTTGCCCCTTGTCTTGTCGCTGGTCACCACCTGGTCGTCGCTGGTCAAAAAGAGCCTAGGCCATTCCTCTTGACACCCGCCCTTCAGATAATCATAAGCATTGATGAGATCCCCTCTCAGTCTTCTCTTCTGCATGCTAAAGAGACCCAGGTCTCTCAGCCTTTCCTCATAAGAGACATGCTCCAGTCCCTTAATCATCTTCGTAGCCTTCCACTGGACTCTCTCCAGTAGTTCCCTGTCTTTCTTGAACTGGAGAGCCCAGAACTGGACACAGGACTCCAGATGCAGCCTCACCAGGACAGAGTAGAGGGGGAGGATAACCTCCCTCGACCTGCTGGTCTTGCTCTTTTTAATGCACCCCAGGACACCATTGGCCTTCTTGGCCACAAGGTCACATGGCTCATGGCCAACTTGTTGTCCACCAGGACTCCCAGGTCCCTCTCTGCAGAGATGCTTTCCAGCAGGTCAACCCCTAACCACTTCTGGTGCACGGGGTTATTCCTCCCTAGGGGCAGAACCCTATGCTTGCCCTCGTTGAGATTCATGAGGTTTCTCACTGCCCAACTCTCTAGCCTGTCCAGGTCTCACTGAATGGCAGCACAGCCTTCTAGTGTGTCAGCCACTCCTCCCCGTTTTATGTCATCAGCAAATTTGCTGAGGGCACACTCTGTGCCCTCATCCAGCTTGTCGATGAAGATGTTCAACAATACTGGACCCAGTACTGACCCCTAGGGGAACACCGCTAGTTACAGGCCTCCAACTAGACTCTGCGATGCTGATCACAGCTCTCTGAGCTCTGCCATGCAGCCAGTTTGCACTCCACCTCACTGTCCACTCATCTAACCCGCACTATCTAAGCTTGCCTATGAGGATGTTAGGGGAGACGGTGTCAAAAGCCTCGCTGAAGTCGAGCTAGATGATGTCCACTGCTCTCCCCTCATCTGCCCAGCCAGTCATGCCATCAGAGAAGGCTATCAGACTGGTCAAGCATGATTTCCCCTTGGTGAATAAATGCTGACCACTCCTGATAGCCTTCTTTCCCCTGCACATGCTTGGAGATGGCATCCAGAACGAGCAGAGATGGAGGTGAGGCTTCCTGTAACTTCCTGGGTCCTCCTACTTGCCCTTTTTGAAGGCTAGAGTGACATCGGCTTTCCTCCAGTCCTCAGGCATCTCTCCTGTTCTCCATGGCCTTTCAAAGATGATGGAGAGTTCCTTAGCAATGACATCTGCCAGCTCGCTCAGCACTTGTGGGTGCATCCCATTGGGGACCGTGGATATGTGGGTGTCAAGTTAGTTAGATGTTAGTATTCTGCAGAAAACCACAATGTATTATGAAAAGAAACAACTGAAAACAACCATTTCAACACAACAGCTGAAAACAGTACCCTTCAAGCCATGCAGATGTCTGCACAGCAGTACAGATCACCCCATGTCACACTGAAAAGGCTTCAAAACATCTGTTCTTTCAATGCCACAAACAAGACCATCAGAAATACCGAATTCTTCATTGAAACATGAAAAATAGGCTTTGTATACATGTGCATTGTTAATGAAAGAATATTAGAAAGAGGAGAGAAATCTTCTCCCGTAATTTGCAGAATGTCCTGTTATTCAAGAAGGCGTTGAGAATTTACTGTTAGACCAAACACAAAACTTGGCCGAATTAATTCAAAGGGTAAATCAAGAGCTTCAAAGTTATATATGCTGCCTCCAGATCTCCTTACAGAAGGTAAGCATGTTGACATGACACAAAGCATAGAAAAGATTCCCAAAATAACTTAATAAATAAATAAAGCTCCTCTGATACACCTTTATTCCAGGAAGTACAGAAATAATGTTTCTTTCAAAAAGTAATAACTAAAATAACCTTGTATCAATACAGACTGGAGGCCACGTACAAAAACTAACATTTTTTTCTAACATATGTGTCCAAAGGATAGAAGAAAAGTAAAGTGTTACTCCGTATGCAGCCAAACCAATGGAACTTGAGAATGTAATATGGCTCCACATTAAGACGTGTAAGCTTACATGGCCACATGAGCATTACAGTCAGCAGAGACTTAGTCAATACAACTCATGGACACAAAGAAGCTACTCAAGCTCACTCTAAAAGCTGAATTTTGCTTTTGGATATCTGAACAGCTCTCCAATTCATGGAATGAACTGATTACATTTCCATTAACCAAATGGAGGTCACCTAGACCATGTAAAACAGTGAAATGAAGATATTTATGCTTTAGTGCTGGCTTCCATACAGTTGTGTTCTTGTCCCCTAGTTCTTTCAGTTCCATAGCTACTACCATCTAGGTCTATGGGAGACAATAGATTATAGCTCTTCTAAACCTCCAAATATGTATCAACACCAGACAGCTTCTACAGAACCCACAGTGACTGGATTCAACCTTCCTTTTCTCCAGTGAAGCACCAGGTCTATCATTACTCAGTCCCTGATTAAAAAAAAAAAGAGAAGTGTAATTAACAGACTATAAGTGATTTCACTAAAACTAAGCAACATATTCAAAATCTATAATAGGAGAACACAGACTGAAAGCAATAGCATAAACCTCCTTTCCTCACAAAATGAAGCTAAAAAAAAAAAAGTCTCCACCTCATCCACAGTTAACACTGCCATGAATCTGGTTTCACCAGATTGTTTGTAAACAAAATCATTTAGGTTTTCCACAGCTTGAATCCGAAACACCTGCTCAGACTGCACTTCCAACCCATTTCCAGATGGGAATTCTGTCTTAATTCCACTGAAAAAGCATATCTCACCCTGGTGGGTTTTCTGTCTTCTTTTTAAAAACAAAGGAAAACAAAAAAACCCCACCTTTTGTTTTACTTAGAACAATCCATAACAGGTAGATTCATGAGGCTCCATCTCAGCCAAAACAGTCCTTTGGTGAACATACACTTAGTTTTTCCACCTGCTCCATTACATGAGCTCCTTTGGATGCCCAGAGAAGAACTCCTGCCAAAATGAAACACTGACACAGCATGTAGAGACCCAGATCCTATTCCTACTCTTCACTGTAAGCAACAGACATACTATTTATAACCTTAGAAAAGCAGAGATAAGACCAGAATCTGTTGACGTACAAGCAGAGTACTAAATTTCAAGATCCTCCTTTCAGGCATAAAGGTACACAAAACGACACCTACAGAAGTGCAAGAAAAAAACCCCTAAAACTAATAGGGAAAAAAAAAAAAAACCCAAAAACGTAGGTACTTAGGTACTTCAATATTCCAGTACACACTTACTAAATTGCAAACTGACATCGTTCTTTAAAACATTATTTTTTTAAGTTGCACAACAATGTGTTTCTACTACTAAGCATCTAACAAAGAAACAAATCAAAACTGACTTACAAATAATTATTTATTTCATTGAAGTATCTTGCTTACAAGTTGCAAGGACCATTCTAGAGAGTCTAAAATACTTAAATGTTTCTTAAATAAAGAAGTGTATCAAGTTACCCCCGCTAACATCTCCGAAGTCAACATTAACAGTTAGATTTGGCTACTGTATTAAAAAATAGCTCCATTTAAATATTAATGTTCAATAAATGAAATTATCTGAGAACAGCATAACTGTTCCTTTGTTTCCTCAAAAAAGTTAGTTTATGAATCCAAAGAGCAAAATCCCCTGAAGTGTCTTACAATAATAATTATATAATTATATATATAATTATAATATTTAAGATAGTCAACCTCCTTGAATCTCTTCTGGGAACCAGATGGACTAGTGATAAGGCACTAGAATATTCCATAATGTATTTTAGACTTCTTAAAAACCTAAATACAGTTCAAAACTAAAAACAAAAACTTAAGTCTGAGGCTTAAACATAAGACTTAGTACTCCGTTACTGTTCTTAGAGAGATCTCATTTTTCGAAAGAACAACTTATTTCTAAAGTGTTTTGTTGTTTGGTTGTTTTTTTTTAACTAGATTTTCCTCTTTTTCAAGTTTACGAATACATTTACTGAATCCAAGCTAAGAAAACACTGATGTTTGAGTAGTTCCCTCACACCCATGAGGGAACATCAACAACATCCCCAGACATTGGGCATACAGTAGTGATTCTTTTTAGTACTTCCTCATGTTAAAGCTGGAAAGAAAAAAGGAAAGCCATCACATATGCACATATGTAATCACACTATGTAAGAACTACTTGTTTCCACTCCCATTAAACAATCAGAAGGAATAGACCCAATACAACAGGTATTCAGATGCCGCTAACAGTAGTAGCAAAGATATCTAAGTAACAGGACCGTACAAATTCCCATTATTTTCTTTCACTACTTGCTCATTCCTTCATACTCATAATGCTTACTTTCTCACAGAGCTAATATCTTCGGACCAGCGCTACTTTCTATTCCCATGTTTATGCAGCACCCTGTACGATGTGTTCTAATTCAAACTTGAAGCCATGAGAGAGAAAAAATAAATTTGTTCTCACTTTTACCCTTCAGAATAAAACCAGTGCTTTCCTATCAGGTGACGCTGCTAGAGAAGCCTAACAGAAAGAGGTGCATATTCTCTGGTAAACGTCCTGGTGGAAGGGGAAAGAATAGTATAATATTTCTGCTGTACAAATTCTTATTTTTCTCCCTTTCTGAACCAGCAGCCACAATTAATAAACATTTGCTGATTTGAAGTACTGCATAGACAGACTATTTGCACATACCAATATCCATTTTATCGTACTGTAAGTTTACTGAAAAAGTGAAATCAGCATTCAAAAAGACAGTAAGAGGTCCAAGACAAATTTCAAGGCCAAAATTTCTCACTGTAATCAACACTGGTGCCTTAGAAATAATTTCTGTTTTCTTCCTGCATGCTGAGAAATACTGCAACAGGTTTCTCTATTTTGTTTTATAACTTTTTGTATCTTAAAAACACCAGATATGCAGGAAATTGGTGAAATAAGTACATACTCCTTCTCCATAAAGTTCACTGAATCTTGGGTGTATATAATGGTATCACATTCCAAATTTATCAAAATCACCTCAATAGCACTATAATAAATTTGAATTTCTCACATTTTTCAGTAAACCATACTGAGCGACAAATTTCTAGGGTAAGACAAGAACAACTTGCATATAAATAACATTGGTCAGACAATTCAGTTATATCTGTTACCAAAAACATTAACTTACAAGTCAATACCTAACAAGCATTTTGATTCATCCTATTAAAAATTTTCCTCTTGCAATAAGTTAATTTATTCACAGCAACATCTGCATGAAATCCAAATGAAGATTTTACAGTAATAAAATATTCTGAATGCAAGCGTTTTTTTTTAATTTTTAAATACTTAAAATACCTTCGTATAACATACCCTAAGAGTTCTGTGTCATTTACAAATCATACATACAAATACATACATACTTACGAATCATTTAAATTCCACCCACCTTATTAGATTTAAATTAGACTACATGAGATAAACACCGCACAGCTATACTGGATTTAATTTAAACAAACACATTCAAATATACTAATGAATCTAAGCAGTATTTTTGAATAACAGTCAAAATTACAAGATGAAGAATAAAGTTATTTGGGAAAATATAGTTTCCTTGTTATTTCTTTTCCTTTATTTCAATCACAAATAAAACTAATTATTCTGTAATGGATGAAAGCCAGTAACGCCAGAAATAAATAAAAACATTTCAAGAACATGATTTATGGGGAGTTCGTATTGAGGCAAATCCCTGTCTAATTTTTAAAACTATAATTAGTTTGCATAATTTATTCAGCATAATACTATAATAATAGGCAGAAATCTTCCATTCCTGATCAAAGAATAAAAAGTAGGTTGTTTGGTTTTTTTTTTGCCTAATGCTGCTAAAGTGATGTTTCTTTTTGTGAAAGCAATGAAATCTAGACTAAATTCCCACAAAAAAATTAACTGCCAAACAGTAACTCCTTAATCTTTAAGTTCTACTGATATTGTACATTTATCCACTATCAATGAACATTTATTTATTTCTTAAAATCCAGACAGGCACCAAGCATTTCTATAAATTAATAAAAGTAGCTCCATAATGTTTCAGCTTCTGCTTGAGATAAAGGACATGTAATATATTTTCTAACTTTAAAAACTGCTTAAGTAAAAAAGATCATCCTCCCCCCAAAGCAACTAAAAGACTTTATGACAAAAAACTCTAATGAAGGAAGCAACATGTTCAAGACCTATTTTCATGTTTACTTTTTGTATGTTTTCCCATCATTTGCAACAGACCTTCCATACTCAAAAGTAAGAATATACTTTGAGTGAAGACGCTCCATTTCTTCTCCCCATGAGATGCCAATCAGCCTTTGAACTGGATAAACTATACTTCTCTTTCACTCCTCAAGAAAGTTTAACTTTGAGAAGCGCAGCTTCCCAAAATAATTACTCAGGAACATTCTTATGCTAGGTTTTCACTGCTGCCTGTTCTTTTATTGTGTATGAACATCCTCTGGGTACCAGTATTTACAGTGAATACAGAAGGATAGCAATATATTATTAAGAATTTTTATAGTGATTTTATCAATACCTGTAGGAAATGCTGCCCAAGCAATAGCAGGGGATGTCGCCTGCTTTTCACCATTTCCAAATTCATAACTCTCTGCTGCCTAGACACACAAAATAATTATTGTTACATATTTTACAGAATACTATAAATTCCTATAAAAACAGTTGAAAATAATTAAATTTCAAAATCAAGTCATGCAAATAACATACCTCAAATCCTCCAAAGTCATCATCATCCATCTTGCAACTGGTCCTGAAATATAGCAGAAATCTTGATTTAAAAACAAACAAGAAAACCCCACTAGTTAGATCCCCTTTACTCATAAAGTAACAATAAAAACTTCGTAAAGCCAAAGGTATGGTATTAGTTTTAAAGGACAGACTCAGGTAGCACAAGTCACTGTGGTCAAACCCTAAAAGCCCATCAGTATAAGGTCAAACCCTAAAAGCCCATCAGTATGAAGTAATACAATGTTCTACACTGCAGGAAAATGGGTATATTCATTGGCCAGTCTCATAAGAGTAATGTGCTGATTTTATGATCAACTAGGTGTCAACAGACAAAATGACTCATATATTTGTACTTCAGTTACATGGCAGATGACTAGAGACCGTCACTTGGATACAACTGCTACCTAGGTTAACTACGTGCTTTTGATAACTTCATCACATTCTCATTTAGAAATGAGTACTTGAATGAAAGACTGAATACCCATCTCCACAGGTTACCTGAAGACTTCCAAATTTGCAAGGTCTACAAAAGATTAGGGAACCTAAATAAAAACTTTTTCCACATAGAGGATGCTAGGTCTAGAACTGCAAGATCTCTCTTAAGAAGCACTTTCTTATTGATCAGGGTAAATGAAAATATTTGGTATTTTACAATGGAATTTGAATATCTTCAAGAGAAAAGATAAGCCCTGCCCATCGATATTGTCAAACATCTTTTGAAAGCAAGAATGTAGAAAAAGCTTTCCAAGATAGGAAAACAGGAAGATGGTACTTTAAAAGCTATCTCTATTGCTCTCAAGTATAGCAGTCAAGTCTCCAGCACCTCAACAAATGGTACTGAAAACACTAAATCACCTACTCTGGATACATATTTAAAAAAAAAAAAAGTCCAGGAAGTAGGATTTCTGACCATCAGATTCCAAAATGAAGAACTTTCTTCGTTAGTAATGAAGATGGTCCAACTTAATACAATCACGATTTACCATGTACTTCGTAGTTTTGTGTCTATGATTTAAAATATAAAAACATTTTTCATTGTTACATTGCTTTTCCAAATCAGCACTGTGATTAAATCCAAAAACATTTCTTGCTTTTCCCATCTCTTCTTAGCTGTCTGGCAACATCAGCACAAACTGCAACTTCGAAAAAGACTGTGGTGAATTTCTGGAAATTTTTCTGCTACCACAGAGGTCCTTCCCTAGGTTTCATGGAGGGGCTGATTTAGATTTTACACACTGATTAGCATTTTTGAGCTGTAGCCCTGAATTCTGTGGCATTTTGATGTATTTATAGTTAAACTGCAGTTCCTTTTACAAAAATGCAGGACAAGTACGCAACTAATGAAAGTAATTAAAGATCTATATGGCTGTTCAAGAAGGGTTATTATATGTATTAAAAAAATAAATCATTTTGATACGCGAATGAAGGACGATCCAAAAAACATTTAGTGTCTCTACAAAACAACAAAATGTTTGTAAAGTTAATTGACTTCAGTTAAAATAGACTATAGGCTGGAGACACTTCTATTACTGTGAAAGCACATGCTCAGAAACAGAGGTATTCAAAGGGTTTGGACAAAATCACCAAATTAAAGTATTAGAATGTCAGAAGGGGATAGATTCAGTTTATATCCATTGCTGAAAATCGCTACCAAGACAGATTTCAATTCAAACACACATCTTCCAAAGTTTAACAAATTAATTTCCAAGTTCTTGATGAACTTAGTTTAAAACACCACTATGACAGTGTAAGCAGATTTGGTTAAATTAAAGAAGAGTATCATCCAATATTCACACATGGTATACGAACTAAGTATCTTTTTAGGGACGGCGAGAGGTTTTATTGGTTTTGTGTTGGTTGGGTTTTTGTATTGTTTTATTTTTTAAGAAAGAAAGAAGGTAGTTGCATATTTTTCCCATCAATGTTAACCTTAACCAGTCAAACATTCACGCATTCCATTAACATTCAGAGCTTAATATAGAACTAAAAAAAAAAATAACACATGCTCACACAAATGATAGCAATGGAAGTTGTATGGACAGTACATCACTGCTAAATCATAGAATGGCTTAGGTTGGAAACAGCCTTGAAGATCATCGAGTTCCAACCCCCCTGCCATAGGCAGGGACACGTTCCACTAGACCAGGTTGCCCAAGGCCATGTCCAGCCTGGCCTTAAACACCTCCAGGGATGGGGCCTCAACAACCTCTCTGGGCAGCCTGTTCCAGTGCCTTACCACCCTCAAAGTGAAAAATTTCTTCCTAATGTTTAATCTAAACCTACTGTCTTCCAGTTTAAAGTCATTACCCCTTGTCCTATCACTACATGCCCTAGTAAAAAGTCCTTCCGTAGCCCTCCTGTAGGCCCCCTTTTGGTACTAGAAGGCGACAATAAGATGCCCTCGGAGCCTTCTCTTCTCCAGGCTGAACAGCCCCAACTCTTTCAGCCTCTCCTCATAGGACAGGTGCTCCAGCCCTCGGATCATCCTCGTGGCTCTCCTCTGGACATGCTCCAGCAGGTCCATGTCCTTGTTGGGGACTCCAGAGCTGGATGCAGTACTCTAGGTGGGGTCTCAAGAGAGTGGAGTAGAGAGGCAGAATCACCTCCTTTGACCTGCTGGCCACACTTCTGATGCAGCCCTGGATGCGGTTGGCCTTCTGGGCTGTGATCACACACTGCTAGCTCATGTTGAGCTTCTCATCAATCAGCACACCCCTCTGGGCTGCTCTTGATCCATTCTCCACCAAGCCTGTATTTGTGCTTGGGATTGCCCTGACCCAGATGTAGGACCTTGCACTTGGTCTTGTTGAACTGCATGAGGTTGGCTTGGGCCCACCTCTCCAGCTTGTCCAGGTCCCTCTGGATGTCATCCCTCCCCTCCAGCGTGTCTACCTCACCAAACAGCTTGGCATCATCAACAAACTTGCTGAGGGTACACTTTGACCCATGTCACCAGCAAGTTTGTTGAACAGTACAGGTCCCCAGTATTGACCCCTGAGGAACACTTCTCATCACTGCTGTCCACTTGCACATCAAGCCATTGACTGCAACTCTTTGAGTGCGACCATCCAGCCAGTCGTACTGTCTGTCGCATTGCTGTCTGTAGCAGACAGCAATGCACAAACAACTGAGAATGTCAATATATTCACGCTACCTACCATTAAACGTCATCCAAAACAGACTGGCGACTTATATATAGGTACTGCAAAATGCAGCATTCAAGAAGCAATCACAATCAGAGCAGTCAGCTGGAGAAAGAGAGGCTTTAGAAAAGCAAATAGGTATTTTATCTATATACTATGTGTCACATCAACAGGTCCTACAGGGTCTACCCAAAGTTACTTCAAAGGACCTCAGGAATTACTTCAAAGGACTGCAACACATTTTCTCCCCAAAGAGCAAGAAACATTATTCCCATTGTGTCAAAACTGGTTATGCCTCAACTGGAGAAAGTACATTCCATACTCAGCATTGTGTTTTAAAAAGACAAACTGAAAAGTTCAGAGGAGTGCAACAGGAATTAAAGCAATTTTGGGAAGGAACACTAGAATGGAGCCACTTTTTTTTAATTAAAAGAGGCAAAAAAAAATATCTATAAAATATGAAAAATAATGTTCTAAGAAGTGATTAAGTACTTTCATTTACTGACAGAAGGCAATAAAGGATAGAAGCCTATATAGGCAAAAGGTGTGTTAAATACTAGCGAGGATTTCCAGGAAGGCAACAAGAAAGTTTGTAAGAACCTGTGTATACGTAAAACAGAAGTAACATTTGATAGAGAAAAAGGATGTAGGGCAGAAGGAAAAAAAATGGAGACCAACTTGTTATTGAATTCAGCATCTCTATTACTACATTACATATACAGTTTTCCTAAGTCTGGTAATGATCACAGGACTATTTTGACCTAAGATTACCTTACTCCACAAATTTTAACACACACATTTCATGGCTGTAAGAGCATGATTAATCTATGAATTATTCCACGCATCATTTAAATGGAATAAAAGAGAAACAGACTCCAAGCAAGTCTCATTAGTATAAATGGTGTTTTCATCCCTAACTGCTATATCTGTTCTTAGGAGATCTCACAGGAATTCTAGGCTAAGTGATTCTCAACCAGCTACGAAGGACTGTTTGCTATTTGTCTATGCATAATATGTATTAATACATGTACACACACCTCTGTTTTCAAAAACAAAGCTAAGTTTTTAGTCCATCGAAAAGAAATCCTGATTTGTTTACATGCTTTGTTTAATATAGGGAAAAAAAATCAGAATGAAACGGGCAAACTTAGCATGTATTACAAGCAGGAAGCAAATTAGGATAGAAAGCGGGGATTAAGTCCTGAGGGATGCTGACATAAGACACTTAAACTCAAAGGCTGAGGTGTTCTTTTCAAAGACTGTTAGTGCAAGAGCTCTTACTCAGAAATGTCTTTCCAAAAAGATATTTCTTCTTGCATGAAAAGAAAGAGGTGCTTTTTGCAAGGAGAAAGGAACAGGGACACAAATACTTTTTAGGAATTGTTTAGAAAAAAATTAACTGAGCCTATTTTTAGCTAGGAATCTTTCATAGTTCTCAAAAGTACACATGGATTTAGGTGTAAAAAAATGTTTAAAATATTAAAATAATTCTTTATAAACGGAATTGATAACAACACTGAAAATATGACCAAATACATAATTTCTCAATTCCACCCCTTATTCTGGTGATGGAAATACATTTCTGATATAAATAAACAGCAGAACCAGACTAACACTTCACATCAAATTGCAACAATTTTGGGAGCAACATTTTTTAATCAATCATCTATTCCAAAAAGAGTAATCAGACTTTTCTTTCCTCACAGACTAGAAACATTTTTTGTGGCACCGGAATAGGAAAGAATACATTAGTGCTGACAATCTGCAGAAAGATTTAAAAAATAACAAACACAAAAAAAAAAAAAAAAAGAAACAACCCACAGTCTTACCATGACTAAATGTGGTCTCTTAAAATATGCCCCATACTGGAATTAAGTAACTGTAAAATTGGGCAACAAGAAGTCAACCTCAAAATTACAGATTCATAGAAATTATGGTTGGAAAGGATGCAGTAGGTCATCCAGCTCGGGCCATTTCCAAAACGTTATAGTTCTCAAGTCATGTTCTAAAAGACTTAAGCTCTCCAGTCACACGCATGTAAAAAGGAGTAAACTTTTCATGGATCATAAATATGTAAGCCACTGTATTTCTAGTAAATTTTATCGACAACTTTTTATTTACCACATCATACAATAATTTAGGCCAGAATTCAGACCTGCAGGTCATACAATCCAATCTCCTACTCAAAGCAGGGTCAACACTGCATTCAGATCATGTTGCCCAAGACTTCCTTCTCTTTGACTGATAACAATGCATGATGAATATATTCAAATACAGACAGCTGTGCATATCTGAGATCTTTGCAAGCTTTCCTACATAAAATGCAGTCACCAAAGCTTGACCACCAGCTTAACATAGGTCATGAGAACTTTGGCAAACACACTTGCCTAACAAACATATCAAAATCAAGGTTTTATACATAGGAAGTCCAGAAGCCATTCACAAGGAACAAGACAAAAAAATGTAAGCTGGCAAAATAGCCCCTCTTCCCCATTCCAATTGTTAGGAGAAGGAACGTTGTAAACCCAGTATTCTTCATATCCAAAAGGCAAAAGTGGTAGAGAGACCAAACAGTGAATTAAGAAGGATTCTTCATTTACTTAAAAATCTACCTCCGGTTAGTACGCATTCAAATTAACGAAGTCCTGATCTATTACTTGATAAATCTAATATAAATTTGCCTCAGTAATAAAGACAACTAATTTTGCGAGGTACATCCAACTGGATGATACATTACCTGGCCTGTAATTTTGAGTAAGTAGCTAACCTACTTGCAGAACTTTGTACATTTCAAAGGAACAACTTCCAGAGCATATTGCTCTTTGTTTTGTCAGAACAGTAAGTGTGGAGCTGGCTGAGGGCGGGGCTGCTGCATTTCTAGTTCTGGCAAACACTGTAGGTGGTTAACCCCTACCTATGACAACGTATCGGTTTTACTTGCATGTTTATGCTTACTAAATGACTCATTCAATGTCTTCAATCTAGGATAGGCTTATTAGCTGTTTCTTCACTGGACATAACATAGACCACATTATTTGAAGAATAAACCTTTGGTCGAAACTGCAGGCTCCAAAAAGCCTATCCAAAATAAATATGAGACTAAAAAAATAACAATAAAATAAAATTTCAAAATAAGTTATTTAGAAAGCATATATACCGGGAATACCTTTGTGATAAAGAGCAAAACAGACGATAAATTTCTGTATCACAAAGTTCTAACCAGCTCATATGCATTTTTCCTCGTGGCTCTTCTGCCAAAACTTCAAGCACCTCTTAGCAATTTTAAAACGTGAACAAACTTTCTTCTTTTTACCCAGCTGATACAGACTCGTCTCCTGATCTATATCAATTACAGCTTCAGGACAAGCATGTGGCTTCTTAACTTATACTAGCAACTAAGTCATTAATTAGAAATTTTTGATTATAGAATACACATATCCCAAAGGATACAGGCCTAAGAAAAAACAGAATATGAACATACAGCATAACGAAAGCTAAAATAAATTTAGAGCACCTGTAAAATTTTCTTAAAGAAAAAACAAAAAAACCCCAAACTTGCATTTCTCACTCCTGCTTGAGATCTCAGCACTAAAAGTAACCTGTTTAATAACGCTTAGACCATAAACAGAGGAATACTTTCCATTTATTATGGCCAGGAATTCAGTGGCATGAAAAACAATATAAACATTACCACAGACCATTATCAAAACAAAAATTAAACAATAGCTATTGGCAGATTTTTTACTACTTTTTTTTCTTTTTTTTTTTTTTTTTTTTTTTGAGACTGAGGAATTCTAACTTCCCTTTCTAGCAGTATGGCTAAATTCTTCTAGCATATCTGTCAGGTATCAATTTCTAAAAACGGTAGCTGCAATGAGGTGCTGAAATGTAGGTGATTTTTTTTTTTTCCCCTTCAAGAAGAATGAAATAATGCATTAATTCCAAATCCTTCAAATCAATGGAGACTTCAATCCTTTTAGTGTTTTATTTTTGTAACTTCCAGTTCTGTAATTTACGTCATAGCAATATCTTGTTTGGAATGAAAAGCTTCTGCAGACTTTTTTTTTTCCCCTATTAAAGCAGCTGACTATACAGTAAAATTGAATGGAAAAATTTCCTACAAAGATAGCATGATCCATGTGGTTAACATTCACTTCGCGGTTTGTTATTTAATGAACAGAGTTCACAGTCTTCTTACAGAAAAAGAGTATTCTGTATTGGTTTTAACGGGAAAGCTCTTAACAGCTCCTAAATTCTGCTTTAAATTTTTAATATTTATCATCTGTATCTGAAAATGAAAGTGTATAATTGAGCAGGGGCTAACATCACAAGACCATGAGTACATGAGACCAGAGGGAAATTTAGGACTGTCTTTCAATTTGGAAAATTAGACTGCATTCATAATTACAATAAACATGTTTTTAAAAAAAAAAAAAAAATCTTGGACATAACAAATTTTAAAACGACTTCCATAAGAAATTAAGATTTTGTGCCAAAAATATAAAAAAATAGTTCTATAAGAAGAAATCAGGCTAATTATTTCCTCAGAGAGACTTAAAATTCTTTGACTATTAAGAAATATGCTACTTCAAGTGCTCATTAATGAATTTTCAAGAGGCTATAATTTTTAATGAGATATCTTTAAGACTTCTGGCTAGAACCAAAGGTAAATATTAGGAAGACCTTTTAAGAATAAATATAAGCTTTTTATCATTTCAGAGAGTGAAATGGCCAAATAAAACTGGAAATTCAATTAAGTTTTCTATTTTTAGAAAGGGGTTTTGTGGTTCTCAATTTTTGGTTTGGGCTGTTTTGGGGTTAAAGTCTTTTTTAACCACAATACAAGGCAAACAGCTTCAAAATTTTAATAAAAAGGAGAAAAAGCAACTAATTTGGAAAGTATCATTTAATATTATTTGAACCCATGAACTGTTGGCAAATATATATAGCATCCACATCTCTATATTAAGAGATGAAAAATTTGCTTTCATACTACATTAGAAAAAGAAAGCCTAATTTTTTTTTT
The DNA here is from genome assembly GCF_965231255.1 of Vanellus vanellus. Classification (NCBI taxonomy): domain Eukaryota; kingdom Metazoa; phylum Chordata; class Aves; order Charadriiformes; family Charadriidae; genus Vanellus; species Vanellus vanellus. The sequence continues at coordinate 82,635,777 of NC_138905.1, read as the reverse complement.
TTACTTGAAGTAAAGCATCTAAATCCCTATAGGAATACAAACTCATGTCTGTCTGTACACGCCAATTGTTAAAGAAGGTCATTAGATGAGGGGACTGAGAACCTGTAACACCTAAAACGCAAGGCTGAGACTGAAACAAGAGTATTTCACCTCTTCACTCAAGCAAGTGCCCTTTTATCTTTCAATCAAACAGACAATAACACCCCATACAAAATTGTTCAAGGGCTGTATGCCCTACCCCTATCATGAGATAGTGAAAATCATGCATCACCAAAATGCCAATGTTCTCCATCATGTTACAGTGTGCACTTAGTCATAATGGGCCATGTAGGAAATCCCTACCACCATGAAGCAGTATGCCTATCAGCTCCACAATGAAAGGCACAATAATATGGCAATTATTACCTGTATTTGAACACACAACAGAAGCATGCCCAATCACATATTCAAGAGACTTCAAGGTTATGGGGAAAAAGAAAAAGATGAAAACACAGAACACATCACAGCAATTAATTAAAGCCTGGGAAGTGAGGCCGGTTTGTTTCAATCCCAGTACTGACTTAATAAAGACTTACTAAATAAAATACCTTTTTATTAAAAAAAAAAAAAACAAAACACACAAACAAAAACCAACAAACACCACACTAAAAAACCACCCAAACAAACCAAAGCAAGCAGATGAAAACATCACCTATTTTACAATAGTAGTTACTTATATTACAATTGATTCGACTGAAATCTATGGGACTTTTAAGAAAAATGCAAGTCGCCCTTTGTAACTAATTCTTTTCCACAGCCCAAGTAAATCAATACAATTGAATATATTTAAGGAATCACAGAAAATATTTAGTTTGGGAAGCCTCTCAGGAGGACATCTGATGTAACCCCACCTGAAAGCACGGCCACCTTAGACACTCTATCAAGCTCTTTAAGGCCACATACAGTCAAGTTTGGCACACCTGCAAGGATTCCAGTCTAACAAGGTGACAGCAGTCAAACACTAGAGCAGATACCCAGAAACTTTTCCTATTCACATTTGTCATCTATTCATTTAACCATTTATTCTGAAGAGTCTCCAGAAAGTTTCAACACTTAGAGATGGGAACAGCACATTAAGGAACATGACAGTCAAAGTCAAGGATTGATTTACACAAAATAGAATATGTAAAATAAATGTCAATAGTTAAAACTTTTCTATTAATTCCTACAGTGAATTTAAGAATGAAAAGAAAAACAAAAAAAAAGCCCACACCCACCACCCCTCAAAACAACCAATAACAAAATTTATTTTACCACTTAGTCCTTTTCTCAGGAGACCCCTGGACCAAAAGATCCCGATCCTGTGAGAAGCATGTAAGATTTTATATCCTATGATATGGTATTTCATACCTAGCTTCAGGAGTAATTTGGAAATAACACTACTTACATGTAACAGTGCTGTATGTAATAGAACAGTAGCAGCAAAAGCTGTAGCATTTGTACCAGTTTCACATAACAAGAACATCTCATGCAATCTGCAAGGCTTCTATAACTGCCTTTCCCACTTTTATTTAAAAAGCCTTTTTAGAACAAACCACAGCATATTATTAAACACCAATAAACATACCTTTTATAAGCATCATAAAGTGGCAAAATTTTCAACAACTGCATAAACAAAACAAACACAAACAAAACTTATCTTTTAGCTGAATAAAGTCCTTATTAAAGAAATAAGAGTAAAAATAGTTTACTAATCATATCTTCATCCTAAAGGTACTGAGCTAATATGAGCAAAAATCTCCACACAAAATATGTATTAAGATAATCTGAAAAATCAGTTCCACAAAAAATTCTTGGTTTAGAACTCTTTTAGTCCTCTTCTCCAGCATATGCTTTTGGCTTTTTTAAACAGTGCTTAAGGCAGGATAAAGCAATACAGTGCAAATGCCAAGTCCATTTCACCTCCCTAGTTCAGATACAGCTTCACAAGAAAGAAAACGAGTCCCATTTTTACCCAGAAGAAGAAAAGGGGCTCTGATAGCTCCTACAGAGAAGGCAGGTACTGGTTTTCAAATTCATCTAAGACTTAGGAGAGAAAAAAAAACACCATAGCCTTGTGTGGAAAATGTATTCAAGAACTGGCAATTCCTCAGACATATCCTAGAAGAAACTAACATCAGAAAACTACCAAAACCATGTTCTCTGAAATCTGGTCTCTGAAAAGTTATTAAGAAACGTATTTCTAAAAGGTACGGTGCATTGAAAGAATTTAGAATGGTGTTCTGTGAGTGACAAAGAACAAAAGGATACACACTGTGAGCAAAAGAAATTACTAGTGGGGGATAAAAGGTTCAATATTAGATAGAAACTATATGACTTTCACTCATTTTTCCTGAACTCTACATGTATGTAAAAATCACCAAATACATGGTGTGCATTTATGTATAGAAAAGAATGAATATAAATTGGGAGAGAAGTGCTTTCTCCTAGATCAAAAGGTGAGAACCCTAGAGCCAACATCTAAACTACTACTCTGCTTATGATTCAGAAATAATTGCCGAGGTTGACTTCAGAGTATTTCCTGAGGTAGAGTTCTACCACATGCATGTAGCATTTTTGTTTCTATACCAGACCACAACCCATGGACCACATGGGGATTCCATGCATAAACATAAGTACTCAGAGGATAACATTATTCAGAAGAAAAAGCTTTGCAAGTATCATAGTGGTATTTCAGCACATATTTTCAATTAAAAGGCTGAAGAGAGAAAAGGTCTGTATACTTTGGCTTCCAAATGTCTTGGTCACTGAGATCTATCTATGGCCAGCAAAAAAACCCCAAAAAACAAACTCTAAAAAAAACAAATATGGATTTCATTCCAGAGGGTTACCTATTGGCATAAGTAATTATAGTAATACATGTACTTCTTCACTGAGGATCTTCTTTACATTTTTTGCCCATGATTCCTTGTCAGCTTGTCCCAACTTTAAGAATTTTCAACTTAGAAAATACCAACTTTTTCATTCTAGATATTCAAAGATGAGTTCAAATGAAACCTTATCAACTCCAGCAGAAGCATCATATTACCATATTATTCAGCTTATTTCTTTGTCTCCAGAAGACACTTTCTCAAGACTTAATTCTAACAGCCTCAGTAACTCAAGATTTTATAGAAAGTTCTTCCAAGGTCTTCAGTTTTCACCATAAATGGCTTCTTGTCACCAGAACACGGAAAGACTTTTTTGTTTCATTACAAAAATAAAGAATCACACAGTTAACTAATTTTTAAATTTCTCTAATGGCCCTCTATAAACTTTCTCTAGCACAAATATATTTTTCCTTCAAAAGCCACACACAAAGTGTACATAAACTGAGAAGCCTGAAAAAGGTAATACAATTCAAACATATTATGCTTTCTGGAGGAAAATCCTCCCACCTCACCAAGCCTTCTTCCCATCTGCCCCCAAAAAAACCCTCAAAAAGTAGTCTGAATTAAACTGGAATTAACATTTTTGTTATGCAAATCTAGGCAATACAATATATCTATAAATAATCAACATCAAGTCCAGATCAACAATCTCTGTAACCCGTATTCAGAACAATGATAATCAGAAGCCCTGGAAATTAGTTTGTATTCTACAAAAAAAGGTAAGAAAAGTGTGACTTGTCATCTGCTAACTAGGTCACAAAGATCAGACACCAACAGCCCTGCAAATGCCTGAGCAAAAGTGATCACAGTAGTGTTTAAAGTCAGCAAGAAGAGGCTTGAATATTTGAACAATAACCATTAATACCCTATACTTACACTCAATAATAATAAACCCAATGCATTTAACAATTAAAAGTTCCAGGTAACTACTATAATTTTCTTCAGAGACTTCAAGAAAAAATTTACATGAATGGACAACTTCAGCTAATGCAGTCATTTGCTAAAATATCACATTGTTAAAAAAATATTAACAGAAAAATCATAACAATTTTTAATGATTTTCCTTCACTCATAATGAGTAGTAAATACGTTAGGCTACTTCTATAATCAAACTACTATTTTCCCAGGACAAATATTGCTGAGTGCACAACTTATATGGAAAATTATTATCATAAACATTCCATTAAATAAGAACAAAGAAAATGTCTTTTTTTAATCCAAAATGCCAGGATAATTTTAAGAAATTCAAGCCTAGTGCATTTACTGAGAGCAGCTCAGAACACAGCCTGGCTGTCTGTCACCAGGATACTGAATGGGAGGTGCAGTCTGCCAGAAGACTATAACTAAATTCAACTCTGCAAACTGTTGGTCTTCTTTCACCCTTCCCTCACTTTTTTATTTAGCATTTGGTTCTATAATTCAAACCTAGTGGAGGAACCAGGATTGGATTAATAAGCAAGAACTATACAGTAGCCCCTGCTGTAACAAAGACAGTGCTAATGTTCCATCCCTCATCAGTTTTACTAACTTCAGATGTTCCATAGTAATTTATAGTTTAACCAGGTTAAATACAGATGTGTGCATTTTTCCATGGGATCCAGTACTGGCATACAATTAAATACATTTTCAGTTTTTTTAAATAAAAACTCTTATTTATTATCTAAACATCTAAACTAGGTGCTGTAATCAGATCACAGTGTATTTTATGCTATGAGATTTAAACAATTTAAGAATAACTGCTACCTGAAGGTGACCATTTAAAACAAAAACATGCTGTGTTTTTGGAACAACTTTGTTAACTTCCTTCTTTTTTTAAGAAAAACAATTCAGGCATGTTAGAATGATAATTACTTCATTTCTAAGTGTGTGTTTCACATATACCATGTAGATCAGCAGTAATAAAAAGTTACTTAAATTTTTTTGTAACTGTTTTTGAGGACTCTTGCTACTCAATATTCTTTACTAAACTTTGATATGCATCCATTTTACTAAAACATGTCTTTAATACAGTTCACATCACAATAACTGGATAAATTAACTTCCTTAATCCTTCTAAACACAGTCTGGAATACATTAAGACAATCCATCAGGCCAGTATCTTTACCCTTGTAAAAATATTTTGAAACCTTTTACTGATAAATTCATTTTCTAACAGTATTACCCTTGGCCCCTTTCAAATGCATGACAAAGGTGGTTTACTTCTAAAAGTGTGCACTGAAAGTATTAAGGATTTATATTATATATTTTCTGCTTGCTATAATTAAAAAAAAAAAAAAAAACACACAAAAAACCAAGTAAACCAGTCATAGCTGCTCAACTGTGAGCATACCCCTGGGGCAACATAATGTGTGTATACATATATATATGTGTGTAAAGAGATAGCACGCATTTGTTTTCAGATAGTAAACCAAAAAGTATCTATGTATATCAAAGTCTTCAGGGCACACAGTCAATTTAAATGTAATAATTTCCAAAAATAAATATAATTCAGCTCTATTTTGAAATTTTCAAGCACATTAATTCTTGCGTCTTCTCCTTTCAAAGGAAATGTGGTTCCTGGATCAACTTTCAACGCCAACAAACAAGAAGTCAGCCATCTATATAAACATTAAAGGCAGTTCATGAATGCATTTATAACGATAACTACACCAAATCTCAGGTAACTTCAATACTGATAAAGTTAGATAGCTGTATCATACACTTTTAAAGCATTTATTAACTAGAAAATAAGTATTCACAAAAATCCTGAAACAGAAACTATTTTTTGTCTTCTAATAATAAAATTAATCCAATCTTGGAGTATCAATATCTCATTTCACCATTCATCACACAGTAATTAATATTAATTTCTGTATGAATAATTTTTAAGTGGACTGTAACTTTTAAACAAAAGTGGTTTTAAATTCAGTTTCTGAGACCCTTTCCACAGTCATTTAGCACTAATGGATAGTAGCATTGTAAATCAAGGACTTGTCCAGACCAAAAAAAAAAAAAAAAAAAAAAAAAAAGGCAGTAAACGAAACTAGTTAAAGTTTCCCATGCAACATACAGAAACATGAGAAAAACTTAGAACCCACCAGCAGAACATAGCACAGGTCACAAGACTTGACTGAAAACTAGCATTTCAAACTAGGTACAACTTTTCTTCAGTCTACAGTTGATCAGGCCAAGATACTGATTTTCACTCCAGCAGCTTATAAACTAAAAGGAAGTTGACTGTGGCATGTATATAACATGGAAACCTCTTCAGCAGCTCTGCATTATTTCAGAAGTTGCACCCCATGGAAAGTCTTTTTAAAAAGACTGGTAAGTGTATGCCAAAATATTTTGTTTTCCATCTAAAACAACATTAAATTCCAATCCTCAGAGACAGGATTTCCAGTTTATTTCCCTCTATACACATACACTAAACTCAAGAACTGCAACATAGGAAAGTGTTGTTAAACATTTGAAAAAGGAGTAAGCCTAGTGCTAACAAGTTGACTGTAGGTCTCTTTTCCTCAGAAATTAAAAAAAAGAAATTGCATATGTTCTGTGATAAATAAGATATCTAAGTGAAAATGGAGGTATTTAATAAAAAAGGATACTAAACCAAATTCAAATTAATGCATTTCCAATCTTTCCCTCAAGCCTCACCTCAAGATAAATGAGATCAATTCTAGCAGTGTGTTCTGGCAAAGTATTTAATGAGGAAAAATTCAACTGTATAGAACTACAAGACCAAGTTTTCACAACAGTACACAGAATATTGGATAGCTTTTACCTACATTCACATTATTTAAAAACCTTGAGCCATGGAATGAACTTATAATTATTTAGCATATTTATTTATTTACAAGCTAACAGAACTTCAGAATCTAGACCATGTACAGAAAGCACTGTAAGCAACAAAATCTTCTCATGGTACTAGATGACAGGTTTCAAACAGCGCAAACTCTATAATCAATATTTTGCTAATTACTATTACTTGACACTTATTAGTGTCCCCCATTCTATGAAGACTTCAGCTGCCATTAAAATAACAAAAGATGGTTCTTCCATTCTTCTCTTTACAATTGATTGTGTTCAAAACTAATTTACAGCCAAATAACTCTTCTGATTAAAAGTAGGATCTTGCATTGGCAGCGCAGTTCAACACCACCTTATTATTTACCAAACAATCAATTCTGTGCAAGAAATTATACTGTAGCAAAAACTACAGCAAACACAATCAAGAACAAGCACTGCATATAAGTAGTCTGCTGACTTTTTTTGGCTCTGAAACATTTGAAAATAAACCATTCCATAGGCCCTCTAATGGAAAGCAGAAGGGGAGTGGCTTAAGAGTGAATTTAGCATTTGCCTTTACTTTTCAAGGGCATCTAAACATACTCACACAGACACCAAGACTATTTCAAATGTATATTGTTAGTATGGACTTCTAAATCAATATTTAAAGCACTTTTCATTTAGCAGGCTTGTACCTTGATCTAAGTTTGCCATTACCACTGCAAACTGAGCTAAGGACTCATTGTCACATGCACTAAATAACTCTAGGTCCAAACTGTCTCAGAGGTTTTTCAGAAATCTTAACAGAAAAGCACAGCCAGTACTATTTTCCTTTGTATAAAAAGCTACCTTTTTGCTGGTCTGGAAGAGAAAAGAATTGACTAGAAATCAGTAAATACTATTTACATGTCCCCTATTTGAACTTCAAATTAGTTTGGTCTCTTAACTATCTACAACAACCTAGCATCACAAAACCTTTTCCAAACCTTCGGAAGTTTTGTATTTTGAGTCTTCAAATCTTTACCTGCAGCCTAGCTCAATTAATCACTGTCATCTATTACTGTTATTACCTGCTCTCTCACACACATTCTCACAGATAACACTTAACATCCAAATTCACTTCTCTGATCTAGATGGTACTCTCAATATAATTTTCACCAATTGTTATACCAAGGGATGTCTTCTAGCAAGCGTAATCAGAACTGTTTATCTCTTCAACTTTTTATATCACTCAGTAACAGTGTCTTTTAAATACGAGTTATGCATCCTGTAGCAAGCCATGGCTTTCATGTGCCTTTCAATGGACTGTGATTAGACGCAAACACCTGTAAGAAGTAAATGGTAAAGCATGATACACACATACCTCACAGCTCATACTTTGCAGATACCATCACAACCAGAAGCATATCACATTAGTAACCTTTTAGTCCCTTCCTCTACTGCAGGGGCCACCAGTCAGAAAAATAATACCCACATATTCAGCCTGAATACACAGAACTAAGAACAGAAAAGAAGTTTGCTTCATGGACAAACTTCGCAAAGGAGAAGAGCATGAGAAAAAAAGTTGTAACTGCAGCAGTGATACTACTTGTTGACAACACTCTGTCCAGGCTTAACAGCAGCCTAACGACACAACAATCTGCTGCCTAACTTAGCAGACACGTTAACTAAAGACTTTGACAACCCCTTACACAAACCATTAGGAAATTGCTGTACAGAAATATAATATGTAAACAAATGTGTTAGATGAACCACTCAAAATTTTTTTTTATGTCACCCCTCACCCCCAGCTTAGGTCAACAGTTACCTATTTCTACGATATGCAGTTTTATTTTATTTTATTTTCTTAACAGGTCTATTATCACTCAATATATTTAGATTCCTATGTTTCACCCATTAGAGCCAAAACCATATGCAGAAGATTAGGCTAGCTTTCTGATATCTCCTTTTCCCTTAAATTTACAACTCAGTAGAAAACAGAAGTATAAGCAATGTACCAGTGGAACAAAAACTGTTTTATCTTGAATCGTTTCAACTGAATATAATCCCCTGGGAAGGAGACAAAAAATAGCTTATAAAATTCTAATTTTAAGGCTTGTAACACAGTTACAGACAATCTCTTCATAATCTTGTATATTGAATTCAAATTGATTATGAAATTGCTGCAATGGGTTGTTAGTTTCTGCTTCTCAGATGAAGGGATTTTATTTATTTTTTAAAATGTTGTTACTTTCAGGGCTAGGTTAAGCAACCTGTTTCACTCTGCATTTAAATGGATTATATTCACTTTTAATAGTAGACACCATTAAGTCTGCTGCTGCTTAGAGAGTAAAAGGGATAAAACACATTTCAAAGGAGCACCAATTGTCCTCATAGTTTTCTCTGTTCAGAGAAGATTATGCAATGTATTTCCTTCCTTACCTCTTAAGTTGTTTGATAACACTTACTGAAAAAAAAAAATCATTAAAAAAAACCTCTCACCATCTTCCTTTTCTTTGTTAGAATATAAAAGCAATTGAAACCGCTAAGTACTACATCAGGTGTGCCTGGAGTTCTTCACCAAAGATATACACAAAATGACAGCAAAAACACAGTCTTAGTCGCAGCTGCTATACCATATCAGCCCAACTAAACGTGTACCCAACTCTGAGATCTTGGCCATAACGGCACCACACCCCAGCCCCCTTCCCTCCCTCCCCACCCCCACCCCCCACCCCCCCCAAAAAAAAAAAAACACCCAACAATAACACCAAAATCAACACAAAGATAAAAAACACTGAACAACCAGTCCTGGAATTTATTTTACAGCTACTGACCAAGCAGCAGTCTGATCTTAACAAAAATGAAAATCATAGGTGTGTATGATCTAGTTAACTCCCCAGCTCATTTTATACAAAATAACAAGATATCTGCTAACCAGATAGACTGAATTTGGACCACTGATTTTAAAGTGATAGATTTGGACCCTCATCACTATGTCCCCAAGGCATAGAATCACCTAGGTTGAAAGGGGCCTTTAAGATCATCAGCCACCCATCAACCTAACACTGCCAAAACCACCTCTAAACCATGTCCCTAAGCACAATGTCTGCATGTTTTTTAAATACCTCCAGGGATGGCAATTCCACCACTTCCCTGGGCAGACCGTTCCAATGCTTGATAACCTTTCTGCTGAAGAAATTTTTCCTACTACCCAATCTAAACCTCCCCTGGCACAGCTTTAGGCCATTTGGTCTTGCCCTATCACTTGTTACTTAGAGAAGAGATCGACCCCCACCTCTCTTTCAAGTAGTTGTAGAGAGTGATAAGGTCTCCCCTCAGCCTCCTTTTCTCCAGGCTAAACAACCACAGCTCCCTCAGCCGCCCCTCGTAAGACTTGTTCTCTAAACGTCTCACCAGCTTTGTTGCCCTTCTCTGGAAATGCTATGGAATCTCAATGCCTTTCTTGTAGTGAGGGGCCCAAAACTGAACACAGTACTTGAGGTGCAGATTCACCACTGCCAAGTACACGGGGACAATCACTTCCCTAGTCCTGCTCACTATACAATTTCTGATACAAGCCAGGATGCTCTTGGCCTTCTTGGCCACCTGGGCACACTGCTAGCTCATATTCAGTCAGCTGTCAACCAACACTCCAGGTCCTTTTCTGCCAGGTATCTTTCCAGCCACTCTTCCCCAAGCCTGTAGTACTGCATGGGGTTGTTATAACCTAAGTGCAGGACCCAGCACTTGGCCTTGTTGAACCTCATACTATTGGCCTCAGCCCATTGATCCAGCCTGTCCGGATCCCTCTGTAGGGCCATCCTACCCTCAAGCAGGTCGACACTCCTGCCTAACTTAGTGTCATCTGCAAACTTACTGAGGGTGAGCTCGATCCCCTCGTCCAGGTCATTGATCAAGATACTAAACAGAACTGGCCCCAATACCGAGCCCTGGGAAACACCACTGGTGACCAGACGATAACTGGATTTAACTCCATTCACCGCCACTCTTTGAGCCTGGCCTTCCAACCAGTTCTTTACCCAGCAAAGAGTATACCCATCCAAACCAGGAGCAGCCAATTTCTCCAGGACAATGCCGTGGTAAACAGCGTCAAAGACTTTACTAAAGTCCAGGTAAACAATGGCCTCTCCCTCATCCATTAAGCATGTGACTTTGTCACAGAAGGAGATCAGGTTTGCCCAGCAGGACCTGCCTTTCATGAACCCATGCTGACTGAGGCTGATGACCTGGCTGTCCTGCATGTGCCACGTAATGGCACTCAGGATGATCTGCTCCATACATCTGCATTCTGATCTGCCCTACTATAATTACATTCTTAAGGAGTTAGAAACACTTTTAGTAAAAAAACATACAAACTGCAACACTTCTAGAAAACTGCTGATGGACACAAAAAAAAAAATTGTCAGTGCTTTGTGCTAACAGGTCAGAACGCATGTAGTCTGGTTTGCCTTTTTTTTTTTTTAATAAGGAACTGTATGTTTGTTATCACTAACAGATTTTCCCTTAAAACAACAAAAAAAAATAAACAGCTATCAGCAATCAAAATATTTTCTGAAGTCATTACTGTCTTAGAAAACACTTCTCTCTAAAGTCAGTCTGCAGCTCCTCTAGAAGTAAAGCACAGAACGCTTTCCCTACCACACAAAAGATTATTTTTTTTAACAGTTCTGGTATTGGCCACAAGCTTCTACTACATCAGAGACCAACCCCTTTCCATTTTCTTACTACTACTCATGCAATAATCACAAATGTAATGTGGTAAAGGAATGAAAACTGACTTTCAAAGATCTCAGGCAAAAACACTGGCTTTCTGAAATCCAGGCATTCCAAACAAGGGCTGCTGTATCAAAGGAGGCAAAAGGTATACCTAGAAGAAGATAAGGACCTATCTCAACAACAGACACAACCCAATCAGGAAATCTAATTATAAAATGGTAATTATAAAATGATAATCCATTCTCACCTTTGAATAAAACACATGTACAAAATTCCAATGTAACATTATTCATTCTATTCCATAAAAAAGAACTTCCATTTGATAGAGAGATACTTATACTTTCTGCAGTAACATTTATCCAGTTTTAAATACTGAGAACATTTTCATCACAACCATATTATAAAAACTCAACAAACATCAGAAACGCACACAAAAAAAATCAACAACAAAGACTCTTAGAAAGACTTGAGTCCCTTAATTATTTTTCAGAACAGGACCTGCACAAGCGCAATGATGACACGATCCTACTAATGTTTTCTTGTATCTCCACGGACTGTTAAATGCAAGTTGCAGTCTGTATCCTGCGTCTTTCTAACATAAGTGGTCCTATAAGTTTTAATGAGTTTGTCAAGTGGCAAAACAATTTTTTTTACATTTAGTTAAAAAAAATTAATTAAAATTTTTAATAGAAAGTAATTAAATGTTTAAAGTTTTTGTTTTTTACATTTCATTAATTCATTATTAGTAACATTAATGATACATAAAAACATTAGCAAAGTATAGTAGAAACAGTGACAATAAGTACAAATTCTACAATAACTGAAAACTGAAATCCACCAGACTCTCGGGGAACAACTACTAACTCTGTGGGACTCCACAGCCAATTTCTAAAATTCAGTCAGCTCATCTCAGATTGAATTTGTGAGGGAAAAAAAAAAATTAAATACATTTTGCTTCTTTACATTTTCCTAACACTTTTCTATATAGCCTGATTCAAACTCAGATCAGTTTATATAATCATACACTGCAGAATCACATTGCCCCGATATTACCATTCCCTTTAGATGCTGACCTAATGCCAGAAGAAACCCCATTTATACACTGAAATTTCCAAAGCTTTAAGCTTTTTTTAGCGTTACAGAAGGTATGTCTCATGTTAATATGTGGACAGAGAATTCAGAAGCCAAATTCTTCATTTGTAGGAGACACCTACATGCCATACTCTTTAAGAATATACTTTGCCCAATGAAGGCACAGGGCAATCACTAAGCAATTTCCAGTACTGTAAAAACAGCCTTTACAGATTGTAACAGTAATTCCCTGCAGCCAGGCTCAGGAGGTATTTCTTGACAGAGACACCTCTGGACGTTATGAAAAGCCCCAAATAGTACCAGGGAAACACGGACCCAAACCTCAGCGAGAATTAATGATGAGATTTTCCCAGACAGCAGGTACCTATTCCAGGTATGTAACAATAAATGAAGCCTCTCTAAACCTGCTCACCTTCAGACAGACTTCTCCTGTCTTCACTCAGGATGCCCAAAACAACCATGTGCATCAGCAAGCATGTCTACAGCAGTTACTTTCTTGAGAAGTCCATAGCTTAGAGCAAGTGTTTGTCATCCCTTTCAGCTCATATTTATTGAGTATCCTCACCCAGGGCTGCATCTCTTCTCCAGAGAGTTCATAGAATAGAACACAATATTTCAGTTGGAAGGGATCTACAACAATCATATGGACCAACTGCCTGAGCGTTTCAGGGCTCACCAAAAGTTAAAACATGTTAAGGGCATTGTCCAAATGCCTCTTAAACATCAACAGGCTTGGGGCATTGACCACCTCTCTAGGAAGCCTGTTCCAGCATTTGACCACCCTCTTGGTAAAGAAATGCTTCCTAACGTCCAGTCTAAACATCCCCTGGCACAGCTTTGAACCATTCCCATGCATCCTATCACTGGATACCAGGGAGAAGAGCTCAGCACCTCCTCTACTTCCCTTCCTCAGGAAACTGTAAAGAGCAATGAGGTCACTTCTCAACCTTCCTTCTCTCCAAACCAGACAAGTGCAAGGTCCTTAGCCACTCCTCATAGGACATGCCTTCCAGCTCATAACATTCATATTGAAGTAAGCATGAAATTTCTATTACCTCTTCATATACGTTTCTCATCACTTCAAACAGATTATTGCAAATTGTACGTTTTCCTGCTTCTATTCAGATCGAAGGACTGTAGTGCCTTGGCGCAGCTGTGTTGTCACACAATAGCTTTTAAGAATGCAATACTTCATAATCAGAGTACAATTTTTCAATATATGTAAAATCTGAAACACAACCAATAAGTATACTCTAACATTGTCGTTCTCTGTGGTAATGCCACAATGAACTGCTTTTATAGAAATAACACATCACATTAAATCCCTTTTTAAGTCCTTTGTTGAAGTAAAAGCAACAGCCCTAGTAATTAAGTCAGGGCTACAGCCTTGAAATTTGTCAACTGGAAGAATTTGGGTTTGGATGTTTTGTACCTTAACATGTTTGCACACACTATATCCTTTGTTTCCAAATAAAATGTTTTTTAATGTTGTCAGCCCTTAATGCCAATTTCCAGCTGGCATGTTGATGGACTACAAGCAATCTACTCTCCAGTACATACTGCTTTGCCCTGTACAGTATCTGCTACAGCCTTATAATCCAAACGGAAGATGAATAGAAGCAAGAGTCACAATTTTGAACCACTCCTGCTACCAGCATAATTATAACTACGTTTTCCTAAAACTTACAAGTAAAAAGCCCCAACCACTATAGTTGCATAGTCACTTAAAATTAGTTTACATATCCACACAAAAATATGCCATGTTTTCCAGAAGGACCGCACTAAAACAAGAAAAGCAATATTCCTGGAGTCTGAAGGTGGAAGAATTGGACAAGACCCATCTTATACTTCACTGCACCAGAAAACTTGCCCAACTAGTTAATATTGGAGTATTACAATGCCACGTGTTATCACATAAGGAAATTCACAAAAATAGCTAAAACATTTAAATTCGGTTCTTTGATCAAGAAGTACTGAATAGGTGAAAACTTTACATTCTAAAACTATTACTAGAGTTGCTAGCAGGAAAATTAAAAATCAGAGTTTAAGCTTGTATTGTTTTGAGTAAGAGGAGGCTTTTAAAGTCAGTGTTCCATAAACCACATGACATTTTAGATCTTTTTGTACTAAGTGAGCACTATAGTTTGGACATGCTTGATTTTCTTAAAACTAAAACTTAGATATTCTGCAAATATAACAGAAGACATATTTTATATCAACTGAAATTAGCAACTTAAACTAAAGCCATTTCCATATGCTTCTCTGAAAGACATACAAAAACTGAATTGTGATCACTTTTATGACAAATAACAAAACCCGCTTTTCTTATATAGGCATTATACAGGCATAAGAAACATTTTTCTTCCTGAGGATCCAAAACACCTTTATAAATATTTTGTCCGTTCCTCTAGCTCTGTTTCAAAGGCTTGAAAAGTAGTAGACAGAAAGGCTACACAGTATCTGTAACAATGTGATCAATAGGAAATATTAGCTTCATGTATGCAAACAAACTAAGGCAGACACCACATCCAGCTGCTGAAAAACTGCAGAAGAGTTCTATAAAAATGCCATCCCTAAAAATCTCTTTTAGGAATATCCATCACCACTTTAACAAATAAGTACATGTAAAGCAATAAATTTATTTCACTTTCTTTTAATTCAAAAAGTCCTCTGAGATTGCTTAAAATGAAACTTATGGGTACGTAATTCTGCTTCTCCAACCATACCTTATAATGGAATTTACATCTTTAAGCCTTGGTTTCATCAAAAGAGCAGACAGAACCCCCAGAATTAATTTCAGTCACTCCAAAAATAAATCTGTCAACCGAACAACATAAAGGAAAAAAGCCTGCTATGTCAGAAAAGCAAAATTCTTCACAGTGGACAATCCCAAACTCTTCAGGAAGAAAGAATATGAACCCTACTGTACGTTAAGAAAGTCTAGATACTATGCTATTCTACATCAAGAACATTACAAGTAATTTAATTCCTTTCTGTAGAAATAGCACCACTTCTGGAGACTCTGGTCTGGAAAGCAAGTACAATGGCTTAAGGGACACAAAAAGATAAAGGAAGATTAAGGTTGCAATAGGCCTTATCAGAAAAGCTAAATCTAACTTTAAAATGTAAGGTATTTATTTTTACTAACACAAAAAAGGGTTATTTCCACATAAATCTTAAGTCTTTAGACATGAAAAATAATCAAAATGGAAAAACAATCCCTGCCTTGAATTTGATGGTCTTATGATTATAAATATCAAAGTAACAAAGTAGCAAAATGTAACAGATGTTAAAATACAATGTCTGAAAGTCACCTTTTTAAATAATCCACCACTTACAATGCACTTAAAGGTAGATTTAGTCTGCATGACTTAATATTCACACTGTCTGCAGCCTGAAACCTCTAGTGTGCTAGGGGAAAAGCCCTAGAGAAAAGAAAAAACACAGCTGAAAAAGTATCAAGATTGGTTAAACAAGAGTTTTTTCCTTCATTACTATGATCAAATTAGTTTTACATAGGCAGAAAGAACTTTCTTGTAAGGGCATTTAAGTGTCAAAAACTGAACAAATGGACAACAGCAGATTACAAAACACATGCACATCAGACCATTGCAGACTGAAACAACCACCTTGTGAACCTGAATGGACTCAAACGAACATGGGCAAGAAGGTATAGCAAACTTCACATTTTGAGAAACACAAAAAGCTTGTTTCCATCATATCACAAACTTTTTTCCATTTGGTGTTGCAAGCTTTCCTGGAAGTTGGTTTTCAGTAAACAAGGAGGAATAAAGCCAACTGCTCAGATACACACCATACTTAGATGTCTTAGCAGTTCTGTAAACATTTAGAGAATGCCAGTTACTGCCCTTAAGATGGCAATCCAATTGGACCAGAAATATGCATTAGAGCATAACTGTATTTTGGCACCTATAAATCTACGTAGCTATCATCATCCTGAACGTCAGCCTGACACCACATAAACAGCTAACATTGTTTAGACAATATACATTCTTCACCAAGCTCTGGCAGTAGTTGTGTCACTTGGAAAGAAATGCAAAGGAACTGGCCTAACAGTCCATGGTGTTCAAAGACATGCAGAAAACAATCAAGGAGCATGTAATTAAACGCAAAAGTATTTAAAATGCATTAAGAGTTCTAGTGAGGCGCTGACTGATCAGTATGTCTCAAAATCTTTGTGGAAGTTTATGTACGAACATCACAAATGTAAACATGTCATCAGGGATACTCAGTTTACAATCATTTCTACCTCTGGGTAGAATTAAAATGAAAGGAAGCCTTAAGCTCATTATAGCAGTGGTCAGAATAAAGATTATCTACTATTCATTGAGCATCCAGCCATCACCTGTTTGAACACTACTGTAATTTTTTTCTTTAAAATCCTACCAGCATGGAGTTCACTACTGCTACTTGTTAAAAGACATTGTCTACAGTGCAAACTCTTGAAAATGGTCAGCAGTCTGCTTCCTGTATTAGTGACTGAGAAACTGACATCCCTGAAGGAAAAACAAGGTACTAGAACACTAGCACAAATAGTTAGACATTCAAGCCACGGATACAGAAGCACGCAGAACAAAGTCGTAAGTTTAAGAAATGTATGCATAAGAGCAAAATCTGAAGACCAGTAGAAAGCTAAACAGCCAGAAAGCACTGATAAAAACAATTAAGCAAGTCTACAGAAACAGGTCTTCAAGCACTGTGACAAAAATTACCCAAAGGCCCACTAAAACGCTGCAGTAAGATGGCAAGGAATGCATTAACAATGTGTAGTTGGTAGGCAAAAAGAATTGCTAAGATAGGAAAGTATAATTGCTTTTAAGATAAACTATAGCCTCCTGAGAAGAGCCAAAGCTGCAGAGAGTTCATCAAGGGAGTACCTCAGAGCAAACGGTTAAGCTCAGGTACTGAGGTACCAAGAGGACATAGCCCTATTCTACACATGAGAAGTCCCAAAATCTAAAATGTTTAAAGACTAGATTTATAGAAAATGTTTTAGATGCCTTGAAGATTCGGATGGATTTTCAGAAACACTTCAACATCTAACTCCATTTATAGTAACAGATAATAGGTACGCAAGCACCTCTGAAAAATCAGACTAGATATTTCACCACAACTTAAGATTCCAGACAATGTTTGAAAATTTGGACAATCATAGTTTGGCCTCAGAAGCAGAGAAGTCATACCCAAGATTTCCAAACCTCTGGGCTACAGAATTACTCACAAGATTCTCCCTTCCTGTTGACAGGGATATCAACTTTCCGGTGGATGGAAGGAAGGTTCCCGTTGTTCCTCTAAACTACTTTTAAAAAACCCTGTTGTAGAAGCCCTTTAGTCACATCACTAAAAACGGCCACCACAGCACACGGATATCAATACTGGTGGGCCGTAGCTGGGGCACCGGTAGAGCCTGGCCCCGGGGGCTGCACCGGAGGAGGAGTCAGGCAGGCCTCACAGAAACAATCACCTGCCGCAGCCAGGCCCTACCACCGCCGGTACCAAGCCAGACTCCACGCCCTATAACCCCGCTGAGGGGAGGGCGGTGAACCAGATGGAAACAGCACCCGCCTCCACGCCGCTCGCTCGGCTCTTTCGGCGCAGGTGGGCAGCCTCTACGGGGGAGGGCGACAGGCAGCGTCCCGCCCTTCACTGCCGCCCGCTCCGCGGCCGCCCCTGCCAGACACCCTGCGGTCGGCGGAGACCGCTGCCGTTCGCAAGCCTCCTGCCGGCTGCCTCTGCCGTCGCGTTCCACCCCCACGCAAAACCGCCCCCGCACGCGAGCCCCAGCCAGCGCAGCCTCACCCGGATGTGGATTTCATGCAGCTCCCTCCCGCACGCACGCACACCCCACCCCCCTTCCCCGGCACCCCGGCGCGAGGCGCCGGCGGTCGCTGATTGGGTGCCGGCGAGGGCGGGCGCCACCGCCTGAGGCGGGAGGAGGCGCGCTCCCGCGGCCTGGCCGCCGGTAGCTGCCGTAACTGCCGGCTTGGGGCCCACCAGCGGGGCACCGGGCGCCGCCGCCCCTGGGTGCCTCGGGGAGTGGCTGGTCATCCTCGGACGGCTCCTCGGCCTTATTCTTCCGGGCCGGGCCGGTCACGGAAACCTGGCGCCACTGGAATCACCGGCTGGCGCTGGTCCCGGAGCAGCCCTGGCCCTGGATGGAACCTTTGCTTCTTGGCCTTTGGTTCTGCAGTCCAAATGTGGTTGCTTGCCCTGCCTGCGTGGTGACCTTATGATCGTTGCCTCAAGCTTTGTCTTCAAACAGCAGTGGCGCGTTTAGTTAGCACCAGCTGCCACTGTTACGCATCATCACAGAAAATGAATCGAGAACTGACTGGATGGTGAAGATCAAACCGCCCCCCAGGTATCGACTGAAGGAGAAGATAAGCTTTTGGGCAATTGTCTCTGCAGTTGCTGTAAGCTGCTGAGAAGACATGGCGTAAAGTGGCAAAAACTAAGGCAGAGCATCCAAGTGGTGAATGACATGCCGTAGTGTGATGAACTGGGGAAACTTAACTGGTTATTTTCACTACTGAAACTATTCTGTGGACAAAACAGTTTAAGTGTCTAGTAGAATAGATACTTATTTAATGAACAGTGCATTAAAAGGCACAGAATGAAAATCCTTTAGTATTACGGCATTGGAAAGTACATTGCAGTAATTTTCGTATTCCATACTGTGTGAAGAAACAGAAAATATGGTTTAGACTATATTTCCCATTATACCTGACTGCGAAATGTGGCAGGAGAACATGATTTTTTTTTTTTGTAAATAACATATATACCTTTATCAGTCTTTTTACAAGTTATGCCATGCATCGCATTAAAAAAAAAAAAAACAACAAAAAACCCACTTGTGCCTTAATTACTGGAAAAGGTGAAAGTTTGATGGATATTTCTGAAACATTCATCCTCAGTACACAAAACTAAGGGCTCTTGTTTTCTGCATTAGTTAATCTTCCACTGCAGTATTAACCCAGCTAAAGACCATTATATAGGTCAGTCAGATGGTAGAGTTTCTTCTTGGATGTACAAGGGGAAAAAAAAAATATTCTTAAGAGAAACTTTTGAATATTCTGTATTGACATTCTGTGTTGACATTCAAGAAGTTCTACAAAGTTTTACTCGGTAGTTATCTCATTGGTTTTTGTAATACTAAAAGTGAAAATTCAGGTTCTCAGGACTTCAGGAGATCCTTTCCAGAGTGGTGTTCAAACATATTTTCAGGTCATGACTGCCTGTTCCTGTTTTGACATTTGAAAATGTCACTTTTTTGGCTATCAAGGTATTATTCTCTTTGTACAGATTAATGCAAATTTCTGTTACTGATTACTGAAGGCAGTAATCCTGAAGTATGTTATGTTTATAATGAACATACTCTGTTTTGCCTCTCTGCAACATGTTCCTTTTTTAGAGTTTGCCATACTGTTTTTGCAGGGGGAATAAGCATATTCTGGGAAAAAAGCCTAGAAAAAATAGCTCTTACCAAGCTAAATGAGGTAATTACATTTTCACTGTGTTTTTAAAGCACAGCTGTATCGTTTGGGTTATGAGAATTAGTAAATAATAACTTTATACTTTTTGTCTTATGTAAGGGAAATGTCCCTTCAAAATGCAGGCTTACCTAGTTAGCTCATTTTCTCCATTTTGAAAATCAGTAAAATTAAATGTGTTGCTTATTTTAATTTTAATATTTTTTTTTTATTTTTCTCAAGTTTAATGGTTTATAGTGACCATTATCATATGACTGTTACTTTTTATCTGTGTCAGAGCTTGGTAGATGATAAAAAAATGAAATCGCTTTTGTTTTGATTTTCCACTAAAGCAATTATGTTGATATTGTATCTCAATACTTTCAATACTATTTTAATGGCAGGTAATAAGTATCAATGAAAGATGACGTATAGTTACTCAGTTTTCTCTGTGCTAAGAAAATGGCACCACTAATGTCATTCTCTCAGTAACTGAAGAAGACTGATAAAAATTATGCTGTGATTTTAAGTAGATACACAGTAAGATTACAGTATCTTACAGAGTTCCTTGACCCCTACAATCTAAACAATCACTAATATTCTAAAGATTTTTTTAGTGTTTGTAAAAATTGAGTATGCAACTTCTATGTGCATGTATACTAAACCAATACTGGTCTAGAAAACAAATTCATAAGCTATTAAATGTATGTTTCCTTAATTTAAAGTCCTCAAAAATGTCTTGAATCTATGCAAAAGCATCTTCTGTCCCTAATTCATGTATTAACATCACAAGAGAAGAAAGTGTCCCTAGTATACTAAAGTGGTTCCAAAACAAAATCAAATGTTAAGGTTTTTCATGTACAATAATGTTTAGTTTGTCTAAAAATCAATTTCAACATCAATTCTGCACAATTTAGGTTTTTGTAACACAAGCCTCTATCTCTGGTTGTTTATTTTTTTCCCCCAAAATTAACTCAAGTGGGAAAAGTCCTTTAAGTCTATAATTTTCTAAATTTCTGTATTTATGGTTTCCTTAGCGGTCTGATGTGGTTTTGTTTTGATAATCATCTTCCCTGCTGAGTTGCCACACTGTAGGCCTTGAAATATGCTGCTATTGGTGAATCTACTTCAATGTTTACTTCAGCTGACCTGTCTTAAGGCATTCATCAGTTAATGTTGAAAATCTCCCTGGATAATGCCCCATATATTTTAGGAGTATTTCCTATTATAGTGCATCCCAAGGAAATAAAACAAAAAATTTCTTACTGTCTAACGCTGCAGTTAATTGAATACTCTGATTTGGACAGACCATCAGTATAAATTGGTGGCACTCTTCCAAAGTAGGACTGATTCGTGACAACCACTCTATTTTGGGAAAATAAAAGATGAAGAAACGAAAAGAAGCAAGAAAATCCATTTGTCTCACTCTCAGACTCATTCCCTGAAGCCTGAAATGGACAATTTAATAAATGTAAATTCAGCAATTAAAGAAAAAGCAAGAGAAGGAAACATGTTCCACACTATACACTGATTACATTTTTTAAAAGGAATCAGGAAGTAGAAGCTGTACAGGAGACATCTTTTAACTTAAGATTGAATTGAATTATCAAAAGGCTGATTGTTTGTTTGGTATCTGTACTCAACTTTAAACTATGTTTCTCTCTACAGTTTTATGAAATCTGAAAAAGACCTTTCATAATACTTAGATTGCTGAAAAACAGAAAGTCCAGTATAATTGCACCCAAAATAGTTTGAACCAACCTAAGACCAAAAAATTCTTAATTTGGGCTGAATGTTATTGTTATGTCTCCTAGAGAGCAAAGTTATTAAGAGATTTCTGTCAGTTCTGGAACTTTTTTTTAATTGATTCAGCTTTACATGGTAACATTAGGAGGTTATAAATAAGTGGTTAATACTACCCTTCAGTATAGCAGTTTGTGTGGTATGAAGCAAGTCATATTTGTGGATCTTCCAAATCAAACAATGTTTATAATGCTATTGGACTGGGTGCTTTGTTAAATCTTTGTAAAGAAATAAGAAAAACTCTGTTGAACAAGCGTGATTTATAAAGTAGATATGAATTGATTTACCACTATTAAATGCCATTGTTAACATAAAGACCTGACTTTCTTACTGAGGGAAATTGGTGATATAACTGACAACAAAATGAAATATTCACTTTTCTTATTCTGAAGCAGATTGACACGATGGGACATAGGACAGTAAGCTGCTTTGTATCAAATATTACCACTATTTTAATACTGTACCATTCGGCATTTTCAAATACAGGCAAGGCTTATAGCGTCTAAAGTCTTTATGATGTTGTCTGGTGATCAGCAGGAAAGAACAGACCAAGTTCAGCTTGTTAGCAAACTATCATTTCCGGGATAAGAACCAACATACTCTCTTATTCTTATGGCCAATATTAGGAGCAAGATCCAAACAGTTGAACAGTTTCAGTGGGCAGGAGAAGAAAATACTGTGTCAACCCTGAAACTAGCCATCATGTGTAGAATGACTTAGTCTGTTTCATTGACTTAAATCTGTGATTTTTCCCGTATTGAGGTCAGCACTCCTATCACCACCTAGTTCAGTCCTTACTGGTATTACCACAATTGGCAGTAAAGCAAAAAGCATATTTGTTGCTAGACCACAATCTGCCTGCTTCAAAAAATTCTGCCACCCTTTTCTACCCACTAAAAAAAACCCCACAGTCAAAGCATACTATACTCCTTTGCCTTTGCAGGTTTTATAGGTAAAATCATGGTATAGAAATCATTGCAATTTCCTTTCCAGAAAATTTACTAAAAAGTAGACATTTAAAACTCCCGTTGTTAAACAAAAAGCCTGCTATAGAGTACATTTTTTTCCCAACCTATTGTAATATATTTCTCCTTTTGGATGACAGCAGCAGAACCCAGAGGCAAAATTCTGAAGTATTTTTTCCCATTTATAGCCTTTGTCTATTGGCAAACTCTTGGTTCTTATAGGCAGAAATGTAAAGTTTTCTCCAGGTTTGTCAAGCAGAATTTCCAATAAAGTATTGTACTATACCTGCCATCTCAAGTGATGCAATCCTGTGCATGCAGTAAATTAGTAGTATCCAATTTATTAACCTCATCTAATTGTTACAGCTTTTATGCATCTACATAGACACCGTACCTAGGCAGTGGTGTTTTTCTGGATTGGCTAGGTTTTTTTAAAATATTTGGTCCTGCTATTTTATAAATTGTATAGAAATACTTTTGAATTTGCAAATAGTAATCTATTTTTCAGCTAACTTTTTCCAGGTTTAGTTGAGTTGTATGTCGTGTGCATTTGTATAAGCAGCAATACTACACTGGAAACTTCTTTGTGAAATCATGTTAAAAGGTTTAAGATGGATTTTTGGTTCACAAGAGCAATTCTTTTTAAATCAGTTTTTGTGTACATCTGCAAGGGCAATTTATGAACAGTGCTCTTACTTCAAGTGGTATTTTCCTACAGTATTTTAGTTTCCGTTATTTAATATTAAAACAAATAAATATTTGAGTTCATAGAAATTCTAGAGAAAACAATATTGCATAAAGAAATCACCTAGTCAATCACAGAAAACTGCACAAGAGCTGGTAGTTTTGTTAAGCTGTGAGGGAAATGTCCAAGTAGTCCTTTTTAAAGCCGTTACAAGCGTACTTGCAGCAATTTAAATCAGTCAAACCTCATCAACAAGAACTAGGGCTGTATTCTTCAGCTGGTAGCTCATGTACACACATTTTGTGGGGATTTGAAAGAGTGGACAAACAAGGTCCATAAATTCTCTCAACACCAAGTTCAAGAACTCTGAACTTTATCCAAAACAAATAGTTTCTGAGGCAAAACTATTGCCATATTTTTATTTTTTCACTTGGCTTTCTTAGAACTTCAGTATTCAACATTTCTATAGATCATTCTGAAACATGATTTTATTTCTAATGTAATCAGTACCTTCTCTGCAAGTTGCCAAAGTATATAAAGTAAAGCATGTGTCGTGGGTTAACCCCAGTAGGAGATAAAGTCAAAGGGGCAAAAGTTTTCCTAAAGCTTGTGGTTCTCTTCCCTAGTTGTTTGTTTGGTGTTTGTTTTTTTTTGTTTTGTTTTGTTAGTTTTTCTATTTAATTTAATTTTTAATAAATACATAAAAAGAAAAAGACAAGCTTTGCAGCACTACTGCATTTATCCCACCAACATGGTTTTGCGGAGACTACCTCAAGGAATGACAGAGCAGTTAAATCATGCCACTTCACTTACTTCTAGTACCTCAACAAGAGTACAAATATTTGAAAAGTAGAGCTTTATCATAAGGATTTTGTTTGTTTATTTATATTTTGCTAAAATTACTGAGAAAATTTATAATCATAAGTTTGCTGTATTAATAGCAATGACTTGATACAGACATTAAGTAATCTACGAAGTCGTGCAGTCAGTCCTGAACTTCCCCAAAGCAGGAAGTGACACAGTTCTCTCTAAGCGAGGGAAATCCAGGGCTGACAGTGTAAACAAGTGTGTCCTAGGAGGCACCTGGGAAACAGTTTTGCTTGCAGTGTTACCATAGGTTTAAATTCTGGCCTTAGGACTGAAGAATATGAAAAAATACAGCCTTCAGAATCATTCACATAACATGGCACGAGTATTGCTTTACAATATCAAAACACATCCAGGAATGGTGACTCAACCACCTCCCTGGGCAGTCTATTCCAATGCCCAACCACCCTTTCTGTGAAAAATTCTTTCCTAATGTTCAGTCTAAATCTACCCTGTTGGAGCTTGAAGCCATTCCCTCTTGTTCTGTTATTAATTACCTGTGAGAAGAGACCAGCACCAACAGTGCAGTGTCCTTTCAAATAGTTGTAGACAGTGATGAGGTCTCCCCTCAGCCTCCTCTTCCTCAAACTAAACAGTCCCAGCTCCTTCAAACGCTCTTCATATGATTTGTCTGCTAGGCCCTTCACTAGTTTCGTTGCCCTCCTCTGCACTCACTCCAGCACCTCGATATCTCTCTTGTACTGAGGTGCCCAAAAATGGACACAATACTTGAGGTGTGGCCTCACCAGTGCTGAGTACAGGGGCACAATCACCTCCCTACTTCTGCTGGCCATGCTATTTCTAATACAAGCCAGGATGCCGTTGGCTTTCTTGGCCACCTGGGCACACTGCCGGCTCATATTCAGCCACTTGTCAATTAGAACCCCCAGGTCTCTTTCTGCCAGGCAGCTTTCCAGCCACACCTCCCCAAGCCTGTAGCGCTGCATGGGGTTATTGTGGCCCAAGTGCAGGACCTGGCACTTGCCCTTGTTGAAACTCATACCATTGATGTTGGCCCAGTGATCCAATCTATCTAAGTCTCTCTGTAGAGCTTCCCTATCCTCCTGGGAATCAACACTCCTGCTTAACTTGGTGTCATCTGCAAACTTGCTGATGATACACCCTATGTCCTTATCAAGATCATCAATAAAGACGTTGAACAGAAATGGTCCCAACACTGAGCCCTGAGGCACACCACTTGTGACCGGCCGCCAGCTGGATTTAAATCCATTGAGCACCACTCTTTGGGACCTTCCAGTTAGCCAGTGCTTGATCCAGCGGATCGTATGCTCATCCAGGCTGTGCGAAGCCAGTTTTTCCACGAGAATTGTATGGGGGACAGTATTGAATGCTTTTTGAAAGTCCAGGTATACAATATCAACAGCCTTTCCCGCGTCCAATATTCTGGTTATCTTGTCATAGGAGGAGACCAACAGTCTGCTTTTTCTAGTTGCTTGCTTTGGTAAAAATAATTGCCAAGCATTTAAAGTATAATTGGCAGCTTATAAGTAGTAGTTTATTTCTAACGATATATTGCCATTTTTTGAGGATAAGATGGAAGCAGTCTTAGTTTAGAGTGTAACAAACATTTTATCTTGTCTTTGTAATTAAAATACTTGATAAATGGTCAACAGGGTTTTTAGAGTGGCAATAGCTTGATAGCTGCATAAAAAGAAATGTGGCCAGCAAGTCGAAGGAGGCAATTCTCCCCCTCTACTCAGTTCTCGTGAGACCCCACCTGGAGTACTATGTTCAGTTCCAAGGCCCCCAGCGTAAGAAAGACATGGACTTATTGGAGCCAGTCCAGAAGAGGGCCACAAAGATGACCAGGGGGCTACAGCACCTCTCCTATCCGGACAGGCTGACAGAGTTGGGGTGGTTTAGCCTAGACAAGAGAGGGCTCCGTGGACACCTTATAGCAGCCTTTCAGTACCTCAGGGGGGCCAGTGGGAAAGAGGGGGAGGGACTCTATCAGGGAGGGTAGCAATAGGACAAGGGGTAATGGTTGTAAACTGAAAGAGGGTAGATTTACACTAGCCATTAAGAAGTAATTTTTCACAATGAGGGTGGTGAGATGCTGGAACAGGTTGCCCAGAGAAGCTGTGGATGCCCCATCCCTGGAAGCGTTCAAGGCCAGGGTGGATGGGGATTGAGCAACCTGGTCTAGTGGAACCTGTCCCTGCCCATGGCAGGGGTGTTGGAACTAGATGATCTTTAAGGTTCCTTCCAACCCAAACCATTCTATGATTCTATGACTTCTAAAAAGCACCCTGGGCACTACTGACCTGTCAGCCTGTCGTGGTTTGGCCTCAGCCAGCAACAAAGAACCACGCAGCCACTCGCTCGACTCCCACAGCCGTGGGAAAAATCAGCAGAAAAGGGCAAAACTCGTGGGTTGAAATATTATAATTTAACAGAACAGACAAAGGGAAGAAGAAAGAAAAACAATAACACCGGTAAAGGAATATAAGAACGCAATTACAGTACCGTAGCACAGCGACCAGACCCACACCACCACAGCCCACCCCCAAGTGGTGACTGACTCCCTCTCCGCGGCCAGCTCCTCTTATAGCTGGGCATGTGGTATGGAATACTTGCCTCCCCTGCCGGCTGCTTGGGGAAAATAACCCCATCCTTGCCGGAACCAGGACACAGCCTCACCTTTGTGCCCAGCAATATCATGGAACAGAACCTCCTTGAAGCTATGCTAAGGAACAGGGAAGACAGGGAGGTGATTTGAGACAGCCTGGCTTTACCAAGGACAGGTCCTGCCTGACCAACCTAGCGTCCTTCTATGGTGGAGTGATTACATCAGTGGACAAGGGAAGAGCTACGGATGTTGTCTATCTGGAATTCTCTAAAGCCTTTGACACTGTCCCCCACAACACGCTTCTCTCTGAATTGGGGAGATAAGGATTCTATGGGTCAACTGTTTGGTGGATGAGGAATTGGTTGGATGGTCGCATCCAGGGGGTAGTTGTCAATGGCTCAATGTCCAGATGGAGATCAGCGACAAGTGGTGTCCCTCAGGGGTCCATAGTGGTACTGGTACTGTTTAATATCTTCTTCAGTGACATAGACAGAGGCATCAGGTGCACCATCAGCAAATTTGCAGATGACACCAAGCTGAGTTGTGTGGTTGTCACACCTGAGGGATGGGATGCCATTCAGGGGGACCTGAACAAGCTCAAGAAATGGACCCATGTGCACCTCATGAGGTTCAAGAAGGCCAAGTGCAAGGTCCTGCACATGTTCAGGGCAACCTCTGGTATCAACGCAGGCTGGGGGATGAAGGGATTGAGAGCAGCCCTGCCAAGAAGGAATTGGGGGTACTGGTGGGTGAAAAGCTGGACATCAGCTGGCAATGTGCAATTGCAGCCCAGAAGGCCAACATGGGCTGCATCAAAAGAAGCGTGACCAGTAGATCAAGAGAAGCAATTCTGCCCCTCTGCTCTGCTCTGGCAAGACCCCACCTGGAGTACTGCATCCAGCTCTGGAGTCACAGTACAAGACGTGGACCTATTGGACAGGCTGAGAGAGTAGGGGTTGTTCAACCTGGAGAAGAGAACACTCCAGGGAGACCTTATTGCAGTGTTTCAGTACCTAAAGGGGGCTTATAAGAAAGATGGGGACAGAATTTTTAGTAGGGCCTGTAGCGATAGAACAATGGGCGATGGTTTTAAACTAGATAAGGCAAATTCAGACTAGGTATAAGGAAGAATTTTTTTATTGTGAAGGTAATGAGACATTGTAACAGGTTTTCCAGAGAGGTTGTCGATACCCCATCCCTGGAAGCATTCAAAGTCACATTGGACAGGGCTCTGAGCAACCTGATCTAGTTGAAGATCAGGTTTGCCCAAGAATTAGCAAGGCTCATTAACAGGGCTTTAAACTACACTCAACAGGGGTAGGGGGTATTATTGGGTTTCCCTGCAACAAGCCAAGGGATGATGTATCAAGCAAAGAGGAATGGGGTGCTAGCGAGGGCCTGATGATGTTTGCTCCGAAATGTGCTGGCTACGATGAAGCATGCTTAAAGTCTTACAAGGACGAGCCAGGAGCTCCTGGGGCAACAGGAGCCAATGGGGAGGAGCCGTTAATACACAACAAAGGAATGCTGCCTGGAAAGCAGCGCAAAGTAATTACAACTGCTCAAGCCTCAATGAAGACACAGCTGAAGTGCCCCTATGCAAATGCACAGAGCATGGGGAACAAACACGAGGAGCTAGAGAAGTGTGCATGCCTCCAAGGCTACGATCTCATTGACATCGCAGAAACGTGGTGGGATGACTCCTATGACTGGAGTGTCGGCATGGAAGGTTACAGGCTCTTCAGGAGAGATAGGCAAGGGAAACAAGGAGGCAGTGTTGCCTTAAATGTCAACTACCAGCTGGAGTGCATGGAGCTCAGCCTAGGGATGGATAAAGAGCTGACTGAGAGCCTACGGGTCAGGATTGAAGGGAAATCAGGAGTAGGGGACACTACATTGGGGGTCTGCTACAGACCACCTGACCAAGAAGACCAAGCAGATGAGGCCCTCTATAGACAGATGGGGCGGCATCGCGTTCACAGGCCCTGGTTCTCATGGGTGACTTCAACCCCCCTAACATGTGTTGGAAGGGTAACACAGCAGGGCATAGGCAATCCAGGGGGTTCTTGGATTGCATTGATGACAGCTTCCTTTGCCAAGTGGTAGAGGACCAAACGAGGAGAGGGGAGCAATGGTGGACCTTGTTCTTACCAAAAAGGATGGGCTGGTAGGCAGTGTCAAACTCAAGGGTAGCCTGACCCAAAGTGACCATGAAATGGTGGAATTCAATATCCTCAAGGCAGCGAGGAAGGCACGCAGCAAACTGACCACCCTGGACTTTGGGAGAGCTGACTTTGCCCTCTTGAGCGATCTGCTTGGCATGGTGCCATGGGATGAATCGCTGGAGGGAAGAAGGGCCCAATAAAGTTGGTTAATATTCAAGGATCACCTCCTCCAAGCCCAGGAGCGATGCATCCCTTCAAAGAAGAAGGCAGGCAGGAAAGCCAGGAGGCCTACCTGGATGAACAAGGAGTTCCTGGACATGATCAAAAGTAAAAAGGAGGCCTATAGGGAGTGGAAACAGGGGCGGGTAGCATGGGAAGAATACAAAGGAATCGTTCGAGCGGCCAGGGATCAGGTTAGGCAAGCTAAAGCCCAGATGATAGAACTAAATCTGGCCAGGGACATCAACACAAACAAAAAATCCTTCTATAAGTATGTCAGCAAGAAAAGAAAGACTAGGGAAGATGTGGGCCCTCTCTGGAAGGAAATGCAAGAACTGGTCACCCAGGACAGAGACAAAGCTGAAGTGCTCAATGACTTTTTTGCTTCAGTCTTCACTGGCAAGCAATGCAGCCACACTGCCCATGATGCAGAATGCAAAGGCGAAGATTGGGCAAATGTTGAACTGCCCACTGTAGGTGAAGATCAAGTACGAGACCACCTGAGGAACCTGAAGGTGCACAAGTCCATGGGACATAATCAGATACATCCGCGGGTCTTGAGGGAACTGGCAGATGAAGCCACTAAGCTGCTAGCCATCATACTTGAGAAGTCGTGGTGGTCTGGCGAGGTTCCTGCTGACTGGAAAAGGGGAAACATAACCCCTATTTTCAAAAAGGGAAATAAGGAAGACCCAGGGAACTACAGGCCAGTCAGTCTCACCTCTGTGCCTGCCAAGATCATGGAGCAGATCCTCCTGGAATCTCTGCTAAGGCACAGAGAAAATGAGGACATGATTGGCCTGGAAAATTTGGTGGCCTTCTACAAAGGTGTTACAGTGACACTGGACAAGGGAAGAGCAACCAATGTCATCTACCTGGACTTGTGCAAAGCATTTGACACCGTCCCGCACGATATCCTGGTCTCTAAATTGGAGAGACATGGATTCGACAAATGGAACACTCGGTGTATAAAGAACTGGCTGGACGGTCACACTCAAAGTGCTGCGGTCAATGGCTCGATGTGCAAGTGGAGACCAGTGACAAGTGGTGTTCCTCAGTGGTCTGTACTGGGACCCGTGCTGTTCAACATCTTTGCTGGTGACATGGACAGTGGGGTCGAGTGCACCTTCAGCAAGTTTGCCAATGATATCAAGCTGTTTGGTGAGGTAGACAGGCTGGAGGGGAGGGATGCCATCCAGAGGGACCTGGACAGGCTTGAGAGGTGAGCCCAAGCCAACCTCATGAAGTTCAACAAGGCCAAGTGCAAGGTCTTACATCTGGGTCGGGGCAATCCCAAGAACAAATACAGGCTTGGTGGAGAATGGATCAAGAGCAGCCCTGAGGAGAAGGACCTGGGGGTGCTGATTGACGAAAAGCTCAACATGAGCTGGCAATGTGCGATCGCAGCCCAGAAGGCCAGTCGTATCCTGGGCTGCATCAGAAGTGTGGCCAGCAGGTCAAAGGAGGTGATTCTGCCCCTCCACTCTCTTGAGACCTCACGTGGAGTACTGCATCCAGCTCTGGAGTCCCCAACATAAGAAGGACATGGACCTGCTGGAGCACGTCCAGAGGAGGGCCATGAGGATGATCCGAGGGCTAGAGCACCTTTCCTATGAGGAGAGGCTGAAAGAGTTGGGGTTGTTCAGCCTGGAGAAGAGAAGGCTCCAGAGAGACCTTATTGCAGCCCTCCGGTACTTAAAGTGGGCCTACAAGAGAGCTGGGGAAGGATTTTTTACTAGGGCATTTAGTGATAGGACAAGGGGGAATGGCTTTTAACTGGAAGAGGGCAAGTTTAGATTAAACATTAGAAATTTTTCACTTGGAGGGTGACAAGGCACTGGAACAGGTTGCCCAGAGAAGCTGTTGAGTCCCCATTCCTGGAGGTGTTTAAGGTCAGGCTGCATGTGGCCCTGGGCAACCTGGTCTAGTGGAAGGTGTCCCTGCCTATGGCAGGGGGGTTGGAACTCGATGATCTTCAAGGTCCCTTCCAACTTAAACCATTCTATGCAGAAGTCCCTGCTCATAGCAGGTGTTTTGGACTAGACGACTTTTAAAGATCCCTTCCAACCCAAATAATTCTATGATTCTATGCTTCTAAGTACTGTTGCTGTTGATATCTTGTGCAGAAGACCATCACTCATGAACAGCTTTAGAGTCACCACATTCTTATTTAGATCACCGAGATAATATTTTGCTTGCCACTTCTCTGACTTGAATGGAATTTTAGAGTTCTGTCGTTACAGAGATAGGTCCTTTGCTAGGGACAAAAGTCATTGGGGTCTTCCATATCAACCTCTGAGATCCTATTCATATTTTTCAGGCCTTAATGATTCTCATGGAATGTATTTCAGACTACAGGGTTTGCTTCCAGCAAGCAAGATCATAGGATTTCCATTCCGTCAACATTCTGAGAAGGATTCTATAGGTGTATCCATATTAGCATTTTAGTTTAGATCAGGGGTGTGCCTTTGAAGTGAATCTCTCAATTGTGCCTACTTACAGCACTTCAAGTGACATTGTGGAATAGTCTTGGAATACATGAGCTGAATTCCTTTTGAATGAAACTAAACTGGAAGATGCCTGCCAGGTACTGTACCTAATATCCCCAGCTGTTAATAATTCTTTGGTGTATAAGACCAGATAGAGCTAGTCATAGAATCATAGA
Organism: Vanellus vanellus; assembly: GCF_965231255.1. Taxonomy (NCBI): domain Eukaryota; kingdom Metazoa; phylum Chordata; class Aves; order Charadriiformes; family Charadriidae; genus Vanellus; species Vanellus vanellus. The sequence goes on along the minus strand of NC_138905.1, from coordinate 82,603,840 downwards.
ATTATTTAGGTTGGAAAAGACCTTTAAGATCATCGTGTCCAAGCATAAACCAAATGCTGCCAAGTCCACCACTAAACCTAAGTGCCACTTTTACATGGCTTTTAAATATCTCCAGGGATGGTGACTCAACCACTTCCCTGGGCAGCCTGTTCCAATGCTTAATAACCCTTTCAGTGAAGAAATTTTTCCTAATACCCAATCTAAACCTCCTCAGTGCAACTTGAGGCTGTTCCCTCTTGTCCTATCGCTTGTTACTTGGGAAAAGAGACCAACAGGTAGTTGTAAAGAGCAATAAAGTCTGCCCTCAGCCTTCTTTTCTCCAGGCTAAACAACTCCAGTTCCCTCAGCCACTCCTCATAAGACATGCTCTAAACCCTTCACCAGCTTTGTTGCTCTTCCTTGGGTGCTTTCCAGCACAAACACCCTGGTTAGTAGTTGTCTGGGGGGAAAAAAAAAGTCATGGTTTTGCACCTCTTGCCTCCACTCTTACACAGAAGTCTCATAGAAGCAGTTGTGCTGAAAAGGATCTGGGGGTCCTGGTGGAAAACAAATTGAACATAAGCCAACAGTAGGTTCTTGTGGGGAAAAACACCGACTGTGTACTGGGCTGTATTAGCAAAAGTGTTGCCAGTAGATTGGGGGGCACTTTTACACAAATCTGATTTTATTAATTGGGATTAATGGAATCACTGAAAAGTTTCATGTAATAGTGAACTCAGACTATGAAAAGACTACGCTAGCTGCCACTGCTGGCATTCAGTAGGTACTTTTCTGTTACATAGATTATGAGCTAAGTATTAGGCCAACCCTGAAGTTTTCTTCATTGTGACAAATTAGCTCCATTGCTTTCTTTGCAGCTGTGGGTGGAAGATTTCTTCTTCCAATGCCCCTGAGCAAGTAATGCAGCATAGCGGTTTTGTGGCCTATAGCTGAGATGGAAACAGGACTTGAGTCTTAAGTACAACGGAATCAGATCTTGTAACACATAATCACCTCAAATATTTTGTTACTATTAAATGTCTATGTATTGCTAAAGAAAGGGGATTTCTGCTCATTTGTTAGAGACTGAATGAATGACTCTATTGTTAATTAGAATCGGATTGCAAAAAGTGTTTGCATTTGTATGAAGAAAATTCAAATTGAAAAGTCACTGTTCAGTCTTGCCCACAGTTGTGTGCACATACTTTCTAAAATCAGCAAGTGTTGGCTAGCATTGTAACAGGTAAATGACACATATACGTGTGTCTAGGGGCAAGAATGACCCCACAGGCTGTAAGACGTGCCACCACCTAACTTTTCACATTCCATAGACATGGTGTGGATAAGACTAATTCACACTAATAAGCATGCCTGTACATTTTAAAATTTGGATAACATTATTATAAATGTTCTTCTGCATAGTTTAAACACCTATTTATAAAGCAAAACCTGAATTCCATTTCTATGTACATTTTCTATTAACTCAGATATACTTTGTGAGGGTTTTAATTTAATAATGGTATTCTAACCAGAACTATAGAAAATTCATTTTCAGGCACATGTCAGGGAAATTAACAAAGGTATGTATAATAAGAATTTTCATCAGCTAGTTCTTTAAATGCCTGTTTTCTATAGTATGATACCTATTTTCTTATCCTTTACCCTTCTAATAGTCTGTGTTTTTCTGTGTTTCTCAGAGATATGAAAGATCTGCAAAGCTACAGTCTCTGGAGTTGTGCACAGACTGCTCCGCTAGCTTATGTTTAGACTCATCCTAGGCTCAAACAGTTAGAGAATTTTCACAGTAGGAGCTTGGACTTGCCAGATATTCCATATGTGCTGTGCCTTTCAGGACAGACCATTTGTGCTCACCACTGTGAACATCTACTTTATGCCTGTGTGGTCAGCCAGATTTGATCTACAAGACTTTCAGTAATGGTCTGCAACTGATGCATGTATAAGATACACATCTGTGGCAAGGGGATTTCCAAAATCAACCTTCTGTCCAGCAGGTTAGGGGCTGATGCCCTGTGGCCTAACACTTTGAATGCATCATGGAGGCTGTGGCCTAACTTGCCTATTTCACTTGCAGTCATTCAAGTGAATCACAGGTGCTCAAGAATTATGTCATTTAGATTACATCCAGTCTGCTCGTCACGGAACAGGCAAGCGTGCCCCTGCAGGGCCAGTTGAGGTTCCGTACGTGCAAGTACAAATTCTTCATTTTTTAATCTTGTAGTTATATTCTCCTGTTGCATCAAGATTGGAGTCATATTTCATCTGTGGACTTCTTTGTATGCTAGTTAGACGTTTGTTAGAAGAAAACGTTTTCTTCCTTTAACTATTTCCAGAAATTTTATTTTTCTCCTAGGCCCATATAGTTCTCTTCTGTATTGTTATTTACTCACCTGTTTCATGTAATAGCTACGTAATTATATAAAGACTCCCCCAGGAAGCAAATTCTGTTTCACACCTAACAGATTTTTAGTAGAACACTGAGATTATGTTGATATTGAGTCATGGTGGAAGGACATGGCAAGCTAATACACTTTTGGAGGACTGGAGCCAGGACAACTTATTTCAGTCATGCCCATTAGCTTCTGTAACAATAGAACTGAAGCATAAGTCAGATCTCAGTCCTTTGTTTTTGTTCCTTCTCCAGCATAGAGTTTCACTGCCAGTGAGCAAGCTGTAATATGCTAAAGTTGAGTCTGAACATGCATTAACATGTAGATAATAAAGGTGTTACAGGAACTAAATTTTAAGCTTGAGATTGTACAAACATAACAGTGCAGATGTATCCTGAGGAACCAGGAAAGTTTGTGCTCCAGAACAGAGGCTACTGACAGAAAAATATCCTTTATTTAGGGGATGACTGTCATTCTGAAGTCCACTGACACATTTCAGGTCTATTGTTTTGTTATAGCAGGTCTTGTAAGAAGCCATGAGAGTGATTATGTGGTATTGATAGAATCTATCCAGCTTCAGGAACACAGGACCAAACCTGTTCTTAGTTTTGGGAAGGCATTCATTCTCAGGGATTCCATTTTTTTTAGGTTGGGTTGGTTTTGGCTTTTCTCCAATGAATATCCTGAGGTTTGATTGAAGTTTCTTTTCAGTCAAAATTTACATTAAAAAAAAAAAAAAAGGGCATTCATTAAGCACATTCTTTTCAGAAAAATTGTGAGACTACTTCAACACTGCCAGTTATGATTCTTTGGTGAACCAAAAGATGAAATGAGAGAAGAAAACCTTCATGAATCATGTGTAAGCATAGACAGTGTCTGGTTGTGAAGCATTGTCAGTGGCAATCAAGGCTTCTTATCAGGGCTTTGAAAGGAGGGAAATTATCAAGTTATGATAGTCCTATGGTAGCCATTCCCAGATAATTGTCAAAGGCATAAGGCAGGTTTGTTTTTTTTTTTAGCGAGAAAAGGCATAAGGCAGGGGTATTTTTAGTGAGAAATTGCATACTATTTCCAGAAATGGGTAATAATCTTACTCTACTGAAACTGAAGATTCTTCAAATTAATCATTTTCTGTATTCTTTGCACTACTTATTTACAATTTAACTTTTTTTTTTTTTTTTTTTTTTTTAAGATTACAGAGCTGGGTAGTTGAAAGAGGTCTTTCCCTTTACAGGAAAGTAAGTACCCCGCCCACAATCCTTAAGAAGATGCTCCTCTTCTATGTAAGACTTATAAATAGGCTAAGACATTTGCAAGACAGACAAGTTGTGGCTAAAAATATTAGAACCACTGTTTTTCTATAATTAGTTTGTCATAACAGCATGGAACCCAGATAACTTTAATTCTGGTTAATTAGTGACCAACTGATTATGCTGCCCTGATAAACTTGAACTATCAGTGGTTTAGCAGCAAATAACATAGTGCTGTAATAATGATTATATCTACCTACACTTTAAAATGTTTATTTACTGTTAGAAATGTTTCCCTTACAAATTACTTTAAGGGAGTACTATTCTCCTAGACAGCTAGAAAAGCAAACATTTGATGTGTGGGTGTGCCATAATAAAGATATTTTATGTTATTAGACCATTCTCTAGATAAAATCTAGGGGGTTTGAGCTTAATTAAAATAGATAATAAAATATACTGCTGCAGCACCAGTAAAATAACTTCATTTTTTTTCAAAGGGAAGGGAAAGGCTTTAGTATAACTGAAGAGGTGTACTGTTATTTGTAATACCTTTAACATTTGTTTGTATGCAGTTACTTTCTTTGATTGCTTCCACAAGTCTTTCAGGGAGCAGTAAAAGAGAAAAACACTATCAAAACATGGTTATGAATCATTATATTTAACTACTGGGATTTCAAGTTCATTTTAGAAGCACAATGAATTTCATTGGGTTTTGCATATGGCACATTTAGCTTTTTGTTTCCGCTGGAAAACAAAATGATCAGGCAGTTCATGAAATGCTTTAAAACAAATCTGAATTGCAGTTTCCTTTTCCGAACCTGCTTTATATTTTCAGTGGGTGTGTTATCAAGTAACATTTCATTTTGGATGCATGAAAACAATTTTAGCAACTACTTTCTCCCAACATAAACAGCAGTAGAGCTAATTTGCCATAGAATTATCTACTTAGCCCACCCTGTTATCTGTGTAGAAGATTGGTCTGAATGGCTTCTGTAGAGGTTGAGAAAGCAGCATTTGTCTGCAAATATTTTAGGTGAGGTTTTAATTGAATATAAACATGAACTGCACGAACTTTGGCACTTGAAGGACTCCTGAGAAAAAGCTATCACTAGTAATACAGGACTGTAAGTACTCACATATTGTAAGGATATTGCATCAAAGCTGTCACTTGGTAAGCATATCAGCCTTTCAATTCTGTCTTAGAAACCAACCGGATGCTATCTAAGTGTGCTTAGCCAGCTGAAAGCTATCAGAGAGTTCCTCCAAACAAACATTGTTTGAATTAATATGTTATTTCCAAATGAGTTACATGGCAAGATATAAGGTAACATGTGGTTTAGAAAAATAAACCTAAATAAAATGAAAACAGAAGCAGCAGAAACTCTGAGTCTTGTATGAGCTCTATGTACATTTTATCTATATGGTAAATGACTGAAAATTAGAAATAATATTCTAAGGAGAAAAGGTCGGGATACAAAGGAAAAATTTGAATATAGCGGAAGCACCCGTTAAATATTAGTTAAGTGTGGAAGTGAACATTTGGTAACATGTTAGTGAAATAGCTATACCTTATTATATAGGTGGTATTCAGTTCAGATAATACTGCTGGCATAAGTTTAAACAAATTTCCTTTACATGTCAGACCTGATCCAAAGACCGACAATGTCAATGGGTTACTTATCCATTCTGTCATTTCTAAATGGACAAAGGTGAAGATTTGGAAAAGCTGAGACTATTAGCTGATGATCAAGAATGACTGACTTAAAGAGCTTATGGAAGAAAGGAAGCCAAGCGTGGCTGCACTGTAGTCACCTGGCTTCTCTGCAGATTCTCCAGTCCTGCCTTTTCCAGTTTTATTTGAAGTACTGTATTCTCTGATAAAGCACGTGTTGATCAGAGACTACTCATGGTGGTAGCTTCCAGATATGAATAGAAGGGGACTGTGGTGATAACATGAAATTGCAGAACAGAGAGTATTCATTTTTTAGAAAGCTCATCACAACAGGATCTGATCATGTTCTCAGAACATTCTGTAAATTAAGAAAATACTGCCTGTATTTTTCAAATGAAGAGATAAGGCTCATGAAAAAATGTGAGCATGCTGGTAGGTGAGGCTTAGGCATAACTGGGGAATGAATCTATAAGTCCACATTTCCTTCAAAGTATTTATTCTATGCAAGTACAGATCATTTAGAAAGCTCTGCTCTTTTGAGCTGCAAACTTGCAGAATCAAATCAGTAAGTAGCAATAAATGTATGGGAGGTAAAAACGTGACATATCTCCCTTTCTTATATAAAAAACATTAATATGGAAGAGGTTAATTAAATGAGACATTGCACTGGACAACTGATTTTCTGTTGGTTTGTAAACTCACATTGATACTGAACATTCATTCGTAAAACCAATACAAATACTTAAATAGTGAAAGGTTCACTGAAAATCATATAGTTTCTCTGAATGTCACTGCTCATTTCTTTGTAAGAAAATCATATTATTTACTATTCTTTAGTATTTCATTTGGGGTAACCTATTGGTCAATGGTTAGACATCTTTGGCATTCAATATACGCTCAATGTTCAGTTGCTGATAAATACGTAAAAGCATGTTTGTCAAGAACAAGAGACAGCATGGTCTTCAGGACCTTTCTGGATTTTATTTATATCTACTAAGCCACAAAGTTTTCCTCTTCTCCATTTCTTTCTTAATTATGTTTTTTTTCATGGCCATGAAACTAGACCATACAGATGCAGCCTCAAAATTATCTGTAAGAAACCATCTGTTAGAAAAAAAAAAAAAGTGGTTTTCTTAATTCACAGACCCACAGACCCATACAGACCAAATGGATATTTGTCCTTTTTTAAAACACCTTTGGTCTTCTCCATATAACATCTCCTAGCACAACTTAGAAACAAAGCTGTTTCCAGAAGTGATTAGGGTACCTGGACGAGAAATTGTGTTCTAACAGTTTTAAACTTTTAAAATCTATTGTAATCTGTTTAATCTCATGATTAAAAGGTGCTTCTTTCTTCTCTCTAGAAATCAAACTGGTGAAAATATGTTTTATTTTGATTTCATTTGTTTTTTAAATAGTTTTCTTCCTTGTTTAGTAATACCACAAATTGGTAAAGAGTAGACAAAAAAGCTTGAGAGAGCAAGTTAAAATACATAAAGAAGAAAGGTGTAAAGTTGTATAAACCAATTTCCTTAAAGTTGTTTAAATACTGTTATACCCCTTTAGGCCTATTTGGAGTTATACAGCAGGTACAAGAGAGGACTGACCCCTCAACTTCTGATTTATACTAACCTGTAGTTTAAACTAAAGTCTAGAGGTAGCCCAAGTTTCGTTTAGACATTCTCTTGATTGACCTTATCTGTATTTATCTAAAGAATATCTCATTCTCCAAGTTATAGGCATGCCACTTCCTTTCCCTGCAACTTTTTTCCCCCATGAAATCCTAGGAGCTCAAATTCACTGGATAGAAATGTATGCTCACTAAATTTTCAGCAAAACTGTCCCTGGGAACAATCTTAGTATAAATTACTAGCAGAAGGATGAGAGAACAGGTTTCCAGTATCTATTATTTTTATACTTTCATTCTTAAAATATCTCTTGTGTACAGGCTAGATAACCATGATCCAACTACTGAAGATGCCAATTAATTACTTCACAAGCTGAGAAAACCCTATAGTTTCAGGTAATGACAAAGAAAGTTGTTCTATGCCAATGCTGTAATTATTTATCCAATGTTTATAGACATGATTGTATGTCCACACAGATTTTACATACCACTATTTTTCATACCATCTGTAATTTAAGAATTCTCTGGCAACTAATTGTAAACACTTTCTCAAGCATGGCATATTTATAAAATCTTCTTCCATTCTGGCTCATATTTAGTATTCATTCACTTTCATCAGCTGTTAAAAAAAAATAAAAAACAAATTTTGGAGAGATCTAGGTGAACCAGGTAAACTCTATTAAACTTTCAAGCATCTTCTCACTCAAAATCATCTATCTCGGTTTAATACTGTTGCACATTATCATTTTCTTTCAGTTACTGTGGAAGGGGAAGTGCATAGGTAAATCCATGGCATCTAGACCATGTATTGTGGTAACAATGTGCATCTAATATTGAAGAAATAAATATAATTATTAGTTCTTTCCTGCATATACATGACTCCCCTGAAGGTCTCTGGGAACTGCATATATGTAAAGTTAATTTTGATGTTAAATGCTTATCTCCCCATTTAAAGAGGGAAAAGTGGCTTTGGAATGAATGACCAGAGTCATTAGAATTGTACTCAGCAACTAAAGTTGTTGCTGATACTTATTTTGTAGTGAAAAATTATGAAAGCTTCAGTTTGAACATGATATTTGACTGCTGCAAGTCTTACTCTTCAGAATGCTAGTTTGAGTCGTATCTTTCTTCTTTAGACAAGTTAAAACATATTGCATAACGGAATCCCCGTATTTAAGCATATTGCTGCCATCATATGGTTATCTACTTATTTGTCAGACAGGTATAATAAAGGCAGTTCTCCTTTTTAAAAGAAACATTGTTATGTAAGGAAGTTTAAAGTTGCACAGTGAAGTAGTAATGAGTGTAATAAAGTTTCTAATCCTTTTTCATGTTTAGACTATAACAGCTCTGTCTGTCTCTGAATATGAAATAAACTGTCTCCTGAAGCTAAATGAGTAAGATGATGTTCTGTGTGATCCATACAAGACGACATAAGAATAATGTACTTAAATATTAGTCAGAAAAAATACCGTGGGAGAGAAGTTGTGGGAGAGAAGTTGTGGGAGTGAAGTTGTGGGAGTTTTGCCTGGCTAAGGACTGAATAAAAACCAGGAAAAGCTGTCAGAACCCCAGGTGGTTAGAAAAGTAATCATGTCAGTGTGTAACAGTATGTTAAATCAAATTCAGTCTTATTCATTTTGTCTCTGATCATAGAATCATAGAATCTTAGAATGGTTTAGGTTGGAAGGGACCTTGAAGATCATCGAGTTCCAACACCCCTGCCATAGGTTGTTAGACAAGGTTGCTCAAAGCCCAATCCAGCCTGGCCTGAAACATCTCCAGGGATGGAGCTTCCACAACTTCTCTGGGCAACCAGTTCCAGTGCCTTACCACCTTCAAAGTGAAAAAATTCTTCCTAATATCTAGTCTAAATCTAACTTCTTCCAGTTTGAAGCCATTCCCCCTTATCCTATCACTACATGCCCTAGTAAAAAGTCCTTCCTCAGCTTTCCTGTAGGCCCAATTTAGGTACTGGAAATCCGCAATGAGGTCTCCCCGGAGCCTTCTGTTCTCCAGGCTGAACAGCCCCAACTCTCTCAGCCTATAGATGATCTGCTGATCATCTACTTTTTGGAGCTTCTCATGCAACCTTCATCAATTAATATGTTGGCTGTGCTTGACTGATTTTTAAAAATGCCATAGATTGTCTTTTCAATCTCTGGCCTATATTTGTGCTGGTGAGCACAAGTCATGTTGAAGCAAATGCTCTTTCCTTTCTACTTATTTGTCCCATAGAGATCGTAAGCCTAGCCAGTAACACACAGTAACAATGTGGCTAGTAAGAAGAAAAAAAAAAAAAAAGGAAAAAGAAAAAGACGAAGAAGAATGGGATAGGAAAGGAAGCATATACCCATGTGAATATATTATTTAAAAACTTTACTTGGGTAGAGAAAATGACTGCTAAAATGAATGCAATTTTTTAACATTTTTGGAAATAGTAACCAACAGTATGATGAAAACTGTCTGCATTTGAAGACAAAATTGCTTTTTTTCTTTTAACTTTCAGTAGTATAAAGTCTCACATGATCAGACCTGTTCAGTTTACCTCAGATCATTCAGTCTGCATGAATCTCTGCAACATATTATTTACTTTTAAATCATTCTACAGGAAGTGACAAATCTGTACTTAAACATTTGTAAAAGATTAACTTAGGGTTAAAATAGCTGACTCATAGTGCTGTAGGAAATATAGCTAAAACAGCTTACTGAGCCACCATAAAATGGATTCTGACCCTTAATCATAGTAGGAGAAAACAGCAGAAGAAAAAGAGATAGAAATGACAATTCTGGTCAGTCAGTGTAATGAACTTTACTAAGTTCAAAAAGATGTGTATCTTCCTCAGCTATAAAACAAGGCTCTATCATTTCCAGGTGAGCTTCATTGTATTGGTCCAAAATTTCAGAGCAGACTAGCAAAATTGTATATTCAACAGAGATTTTAATCCTAAGTAAAACTGCCAGACTGCACTAGACAACAAAGATAAACCTGGTTCTCATATGTATTGGAAACAGATGTTGAAGGCTTGTAACAGTTTTATAAACATGAGCTTGGAATTACTGCATTGCTCATAAGTAGTGAAATAACAAGTGCAGGTTCACATAACTATGCAGGGTTTTTTGATCCAAAGGAAGAAAAAAAATCTCTACAGTGGTTTTGTCTCCATATAGAAGGTTTTCTTTCACCTTTTTTTTTGTTTTAATCCATGGTTTTGCAATATGAAACTGGTTTTGCACCTTCCATTGCCCAAGGATGCTCATGTAGTAGCACAGGCCAGAAGTCTTCTGTTTTACAGGTATCTTTAACATTCATGTTTAATAAGACTTATAGAAAAGCAGAAGAGGAAAACTCAAAAGTCTCTGGCTATTGCTGCTATATGTTACACAAATAAAAGTGAAATCCCAAATCTCCCTTGAAATTCCACTTCTGTGGCAGCCAGCTGCATACTACTTTAGCATACAATGGAAGTCAGTAGAAGAGGAATATAGGTCATACCAAAGCTGGAGCATCCTAACAGAGGACACTCTGTGGCTATCCTTCTCTCTTTCAAGTCAAGACAGATTTAGTTAGAGTATTTTCACTGAGACAACCTTTGGTGACTTGGCACAAAGAGATAATGTGTTTAGTCAGGCCACAAGAACCCAGGCACTTGGGACTCACTACTAACACCTTAGAGCCAAAACCAATTTCTTATATTTCAATCAGGAACCCTTCCACAGCAAGGAACACCAGGTTCATATATTGCTGCTAATGACAGCAGCTATTTTTCTGGTATTCTGTGTTTTGGTGTTTTGTAGGATTTTGGATTGCACCCCCTATAATTCACTTTGAGGTAATCCAGTCCTGAAATATGAAAGCAAGGATCCTAACAGCAAATTTCACAGTCAAAGGTAATGTTTCAAGGACAGACAATACGGCATTTTTGGTAGCTTCTTCTACATGATCAAAGAGCAGCTGGTGTCCAACATAACTGCAGATTTGCAAATTTAAGTAAGAAATAGTGAAACAATGAAGGTTTTAGTGGTTTTACAATTCACTCACTATGCCCAGCCATGCCATCAATTTAATCCCAGTTGCACTAAATGAATCAGCAAGATTTCATCCTTCTGCAGTTTCCCCAGACTTTTGGCAAGACACTACTGCACTGATTGTTAGAGGAGTGATAAAATGTTGATATCCTAGAAACAATACCTGGATCCTATTACTACCACTCACTCAACAGTCTCAAATGCACATTGAACAGGAAAGATGACAAGGCAGATCTCCAATGTAGTCTCCCATCAGAGTACCTTAAGGGGAAGGAAGTGATTTTCACACATGGCATTCTGGGAAAAGCAAATTAGGAGAGAAACAATTCAAAAGCAGTGTTCATCACTGTTGTGTAATATGAAAGTCAGTGAAACTTGGAAGACAAGTCTAGCAGTATTAGCATAGACGTACAGTCATAATGCGTTCTCAGATGGATGGAACCAGTGCAATTTCCTTTCCATACCCATGCAAACAAAAGGACTAAGAAGGATCAAGGAGCTCTGAGATAAGCGGATCTTTGGGAATTTTCTTTGCCACAGGCTCTGCTGTGATTTTAATGAAAAATAGAATGCAAATAATAGGTTGATAGTTAATCAAGTCACTCAGCATCAAGTGTCCATTTTTCTTTGTTACAAACCCAGTTATTACATATATCTTACACACATAAAATTGAGTTTAAAGGCTTAAAAGATCATGTAGGATTGTGAGATCATGAAGTACTCAAACTAAGGGACTGACAGAATTTTGGGTCACCTTTTGTATATCCATTGAGATCATGAGATTAAAGACCCTATTGTTTTTTATTTTCTCCAGGGAAACCTCTGTACACAGGGTGGACAGCCTTCAGTTAATGAACAGGCATGGAGCATCTATAAAAGTGGTTTTTTTTTTTCCAGTATGTGATTTCATGCCCTGTTTATTGCAGACTGTTGGATCTATGACATAATATCAGAGTTGCTCATTTCTCTCTGGCTTTTGTTTAATATTCGTGTCTACAGTTTATGAATGCTTCTCAAATATTTGTGGTATTATTTTCACAAGACAATCTCAGGGAATGCAGTATTATCTGTAGAGAACAGAAGCACAAAGATCTGCAATTCAAAAGTATTCACTGACTGCACGGGTCAGATCTTGCATGCCCAGGAATAGATCTTTTCAGAACATACAGGATTATCTATTGCTTAATGTGCTCAAGGTACAGGTCCCATACATGTCAAATACGGTCCTGAGCTTTAGGCATTTCTATAATTCAGGCCTAAGACAGACACCTCGAAAATGGAGAACATGCTTACTGATCATCTGGGAAAGACAGATTTCTAAGTCAGTTGTCTGTTATTATATGGGAAGTAGTCTAGAAGAGAATCCTCCAAGTCGGTATCTGATAGCCATGAAGACATTTTTTCTCTTACACTGTGTTCCTTGCCTTATGACTCCCTTTGTCTTGGACTTCTGCTATAGCTAAAGTTCCCTTCGTTATACTGAAAAAAAAAGGGGGATCTTGTGTACAAATAACTCCTTGACTATGTAATTAAAGATTATATTGTGACTATGCACGTGGTGGCCAGTTAAGGTTGTGTAAGTAATTCTAGTTTGGGCTTCTCATAAATGTTAACATTTGACTTTATGACCATAATGCATAATTCTCATGTAATGTTTTATTTCTTCTCAACTTTTTAAGAAATGAACTGGAAAAAAAAAGTACTGTATTCTGGCAGCATGTGAAATGTCAGCAGGATTGGAATTTAGATACACTGTACTGCTTTGTCCTACATAAACTAACAGAGTAATTGATTGCAGGATGACTAACGATTGTCTAGGTGAACCAGAACAACCAGAAATAATACATTTTTCTACCAAAGTAACAAGATGTTGCCTGGTAATTCCTGATTCCTCTCAGGAGGACTGAATTCTGCAGTCCCCTCTTTCCAGGTCCAGTCTCTTTGCCTTCCCCTGGGATTTTTTTATTCCAGGCTTGGTTTCCTTCTATGGCTCCTGAAATAACCAGCCAATATTCATTGGCTAGTTGTCCAGCTTTCTTCCCTCACTCTTGCTTGTCTACATGCAGCAGACTGGGAATGTCTAAGCCCAGCTTTCCTGCTAAGCACTTTAGTTGTAGCATCAGGCAGTTCCAGTTCCAGGTTGATGAGAATAACTGCTTATCAATAACTTCTGCGATGCCTAGACCTCACCAATATCTCCTAGTGTCTCTATCCTTCCTGTCAAAGGCCAGTTCAATTCTACTCCCTCCTCCAAGCTCTCACAACTTAACCGCTGTTCTTCTCCTCCCCATATATTGAAACATCCTCCTTCCTTTTCCCTGCCTTTCCTTGCTAAAGGGACAAAATATTTCGGAGTGTCTCTCCAGATAGCTGAAACTGACCTGTATGACTGGCACAAAGTAATCCTGGCAAATGAAAGATTCTGACCACTGGTTTTCTCTCCAGTGCATCTCTGTTTTCCCACAAGATCTGTAAATAGATAATCTTAAGGTGAGGTGTTTTTTCCCCTATGCATTTCGATAAGCTGCTTTATTGTTTTACTACAGTTCAGCACTATTTTGGTTTATCTGTTTTTAGACATGTACAGAACACTTACTATGCTGTGAAGTGGATTATATAAGGAATAAAAATACATTCTCAATTAGATATAATCAAAATTTGATTTCTGCTTCATGCTGTAAGTTTGAGCACGGATGATTCTATCAATCCTTCTGGTCCCCACCCTGTATCACTTTACTGCAAAGAGAACATGATTTTACATGCTGAATAATAGTGTGTTAAATTTGAGGCAATGGAATGTTTTGCCATTATGGAACTATGTTTATATGGAGGTGCAAAGAACTCCCACACACAAAACCTGGTGATTAATTGGGTATTGTGGGTGCTCGATGTTTTGAATTTAGGCTTTTAGAGATTAGTAAAACCTGCTGCCCTGTGGTATATAATCTTTCTTCATCACAAAATAGTAAGTATTCATAGCTTTTGAGCCTATATATTGCTTAATTACGGTTTCATTTGAGAATTAAAATAAAGTAATGTTGGGCTTTGTAACTGGAAGCATTAGCCATTGCATTTAGAACAATTTTCAACACAATTGAGCTGAATAAATCTCCTTACCTGTTGTATTTTTTAATTATTTTATTTTTAAGTGAATGTAAAGTTATTCATCTGTTTTGAAATGCTATATGTTGTTAAATGGCTACATTTCAGTGGGCTTGCTTTATTAATTCAGTTTCTTTTCAACAGCAAAAGTCTATGAACAGCTGGTTCTCAGCAACAGGAAGGCCTTTTGGAGAAAGCTGGGGGCTGAGAACGGAAAGCGATGTCAAAGGTACTCAACACTTTCCTCTCCTCCAGGGGACCAGCCAACTCATCCTAGAAATTGCGCAGCAGAGTGAGAAAGTGTTCTGATTCACTGTACATCCTGGGCAGTCTTGGCCAGAGCAGGTTCTGTGGGACCCCACCCCTTTCCTTATTCGTGGTAACATTTCATTCGCTTTTGATTGCCTTTCCACATTAAGCAGATGTTTTTATTAAGCTCTCCAGGGTGACACACAGGTCATTTTCTTGGGTGGTTACTGTTAATTCAAATGCAACAATGTGTATTAGTAATATCCTTCCAACACACCTTGTTTTGTATTTTCCATCATGAACTTCCTCTGCCATTGTACTGCATAATTGGCTAGGTTTGTCTTAACTAGCTTAAATAACTGCTCAGTTAAATAATTGTTACTTGTTAAAAAAATAGTTCCATGTCAGATCTTGCAATCATGCTGATTAAGCCCTAACAAAACTAAGTTCTTTTAGTCTTACAGTGTTCTGCTGCTAACCACTGCCATATTGACAACTGACCAATTTATCCTATTCTGTTTTCTTTTAGCCATTTTGTGATCAAAACACAACTACACCTCCCACCTTACAACTTCTTAGTTTCCTTACTAACCTCTTGTGGGGTATACTGTCAAAAGTGCTTTAAAAATCTAAATAATTTATGTTAGCAAAATAATTCTTGTTCCTCATCCAGCTGAAGTCTCTCAAATGTTCTCTGAAAACTCTCAAAATGTACTAATTCAGAAAAAGGGTCAGGAATGATGGTAAATTGTGGTTGATATATTTATTTTCGGTAGTTGGCAATAACTGTATTGATGCTGTGTCTGGCTCTAAGTCATTTTATTCATGTCAGAAAAATTAGTAGTATTAATTGTTACTCTGGGATTCCAATGAACTCCACACAGTTTCCGGTACCAAAGGGAGGCAAAAAGCTCTCATTGCACACCTGGTCTGTCTGGGAACTGTGTGTTCAGAAGTTTTGGGTAGTAGTAGCATTGGAGGTGCTGGGCTGGAGATCAAAGAGCACTTTTAGAAACTGGATGAGGTCAAAACTCTGTGTGAAATGGGTCCCATCACACCCCACAGTGTCTGCCTTCCTGCTGCCAGAAAGCTTTAATTGATTCCATGGAAATCCTCTCACAGCTGACCTAACCTCTTTGCTGCCAGTTTTATATGTCTGGGGGACAGGAAATATTTTTGGCAATGAGAAGACAGAGAACATGCTGAAGGTAGTAGAGAGAAAGCACAATCACAAAGGACTGCAATTATTTTATTGGAGTTTGTAAATTGACTGGGGGGGAGGGGAAGTAACCTGATTCTGCAAAAGATAAGATGCTAGATAAGGATGATGGTATGATCTTTATTGCTAAGAGATATAGTAATCTTTATGGAGAATGCCTCTTACTGTCGACAGGATTAAGTTCCATTCAGCCTTTCAGCTTCCAGTATTATTGAACTGACAATGCACATCTCACCTCAAGGATCCAGCCTGGAATACCAGCATTGTATCAAAGGGATCTGAAGAAACAGTCAGAGTTCTTTCTCTTTAAATTTCATTACAACTCCTCGGTATGCACATTTGCTCAATGAACTTTCCTAGCTGCGCCAAATACATACATTCTAAGCAAACCTCAAAAGGGAATAGCTTAATGTCATGGAAATAATTACCAGCAAGACATGTTACGCTTCCTGCCAATTCAACAAGAACCCTTTTTTTCCAAAATGTGAATGTTATATTGCTGCTTAATAGTCTAAACTTCAAAAGAAACAGTGAAACTCTCTTTTATCTTGGCAGAGATGAACAGCAGCACTGCCATACTCCCAAGCTACAATCTAGAAATACTTTGAAGTGTATGATCCAAACACTGTTAAAAACTGTAAGGTGAAAATTGACCGGGAACCTCTTTTCATATACCTGTAGTTTTGGTATACCAGGAAACACCTGCTCTCACATTTTTTGCAGTTCATATTAAGTACATTTCCCTTCAGATGGAAAATTATCTTTTATTTAATGTAAATTTTGATGATACACTAGTCACGTTTAATCCCTTTTGGTTTCATCTATCATATCACTGAATGGCTCATGGAAGCAGTTTAAAATGAGTGGGTTAAAGCCTGGCCTCTCTTATCCTAAGGGGAGTTGCACCATCAATTTCTTTTGAAATGGTATTTATCAGGGGATCAGACTTTGAGTGATTCTTCTGCAGTGATGTCAAGCAGGACCAGTGCCAGTGAAGTTCTTAACATAATGCCAAAGCAAAGAGAATGAAAACTACTGCAAAGCACAGCTGTTGACTCAGTGGCATTTCTTTTTTTGACTAAGGCATCTGTAGCTTTGTCAATAAGAAGCAGGATAAATTAGCGTTTGTTGAAATATTTGTTACCCTATATTACACATTGCTGGCACAAAACCCAAAGTGCCACTAGTTCTTACAGCTAGGCAGTTTAAAATCAGCTTGAGTATATCATGCTGCAAGCAATGGCTACGATGGATTGTCAAATGTCTTTTACCTCTTTTATTCTTGTTTTAACATAGACTCATTTCATACAAAGCATGGCCCACAGATGGCACCTGAAAGTACAGTATCTGTTCCAAAAGAAATTCCAGGCTCATTTTTTTCCCTCATCTTCTTCCAAGAGAAAAAAGCACACATACTTTTTGTGTGTTATGGCCTTATGTAGGACACCACCCACAACCTCACCCTTTTTTCCCCTTCCATGGATAATCTTTTCATAGGGTGGAGAGGGGATGTGATGGGATGGGAAAAAAAGAGTTGCTTTCATGTTTTCTAGCAATGATTTTGTCTACAACTATTTCCTTCTTGACTTCTTACTCACTGTTTATGAAATTTCCCTGTACTTTAACAATAGTATTGTTGCCACAGCTGCACTGATTATATTTCCCTAACTTCTCTCGTTTTGGGGCTTGGAATCAGTGTGGTTTGTTTTCATACATGGTAACTTGGAACAGCCTATAATAACATTACACAAAGCCTTGATAGTATAACTGTAATGCACACACACACTACTTTCTCTACTTTTTTGTGTCTGTGATTAAATACTTAATTTGTTGGGGTTTTTTTTTAATACTCTGTCTACAACAAAAAGTAAAGTGCTGATTCCAGGTAGGAACATTATAAAATGTAGATCTTTAATAAGCATATTAATAAAGGGTCAGCGAATGTTTTAAGTATTTCATTGCACAGCCATGTATCTCCATGTGCTTTAGTTGTTTTTTTTTTAACCTGCTGCATCCATTCTACTCTTTAAAATAAAACAAAAATACCAAGAAAACCATTCAAAATGTGTAATGTATTTTGATTATTTTTATTTTAGGTTATCAAAAATCTTGTGCCTTTCTCAGCTGATAGTCAAAATAAAAATTTTGTTCTTATTTATACTAAAGCCTGTATGAGCAGTTTTGCAAAGCAAAAGATCCTGACAGTAGAACATTCATACCCACTCTGCTGAAGTTCACCCTTTGAACTTCAGGGCAGGTCCCCCTTTGCTGGAACACTATTCAGTATTCTTGGTGTCCTTAAATAGGAAGGATGTATATTAAATATGTCAGTTTAAAAAGTCCTTAATTTGCTGAATTATTGCCTGGGGACATTTAGGTTTTTGTAAGAAACAGCTACTGCAATCAGCAGTTCCCCACCATAAAAGTATGGGTTATGGGACATTCATTTAGACATATTAGGTAATACAACAGGACTGTCTCACATTTAGATTGCATCAGATACCTGTGCAAGTCTTGACACACTGTATACTTTCCATTGTTTCCACGGCTGATTAGTGCTGACAAAAGATGGCTCACTGACAGTCAGGGACATGAAAATTCCCTTAAACTGCAAAACCAAGACAGGATGAAATGTGGCAGTCAGAACATCACCCTCTCATCCTGCTTTGCTGCACAGATACTCAGAGAGTTTTAAGGTGTTGGGGCAGCGCATGAGTGAGAGCAAGCCAGCTGCTGAGAGAGGCATTCTGTGACAAAAATCTTGAGCAAGCTGGGCAGGTCCCCTGTTGACTACAAGCAAGACAGAAGAAAATATCTTCTAGTGTTGTCCTCTGTTAAAAAGTTATCTCTACAAAGACCAGTACACTAACGTCACAGAGAAAAGTAAGGAATTGAACACTGACGGTATTCCATTGTTACCACTGAACCAACCAGTCTGAAAGAGCTTTGAAGCAAAGCAGACTGTTGTTTTTTTTTTAATTATTCCATTAATTCTTCCATTAATTCTTCCATTCTTCATGTTATACATAATCCATCCCAATTACAATATTTTTCCTAGCATGTTGGATATTAATAAGATAGTTATTAAATTCAGAGTTGATGAACACTCTTGGCTGTTTGCTTGGCACTGTTTGCTTTTATAGATGTTCCCTATATGACGATGTCTAATGAACTAGAATTGCAGCATTCATGGTTTCTTTTTTCTTGTATCACTGCATATATTTAACTGATAAGAAGCAGGAGGCAGCATGCTCAGATTCCTAATATATTAAAGAAGGAAGTGAATTTAAAATCCAGAAGGCGAGGTTTTTTTGTAGCTCCCTAGTAATTGCTTTTTGGCAAATTGTGTTTGAAAGAAGAGCCAAAAACCCTTTAGAACCAAGCCTGGGAACCAGATTATATGTTTCAAGGTTAATCAAATGCTTTCATGCATTGTCTAGCAGATGCAGAAAAACCTTAACACAATTAAAAAGCAGGATTGTCTGCACAGGCCACAATAGATATTTCTTTCAAATAAGTAGATGGTTAAAAAAAGTAAGTGTCTGATGTTGAAAGAAAGTGTTTGCACCAAACAAATTAGAGAGGTCATCAGTCAAGACTGTTTAATACTAGCCAAAGTAGTACCCTTGCAATAAACTGCCAAAATGAACAACAGTCTAAGTTATCTTTTGTTGTAAGCATACAAGCTATATATGCCTAAGGGAATCTGTTGTAACTTGCATATACTTAAAGCTGTTTCAGATGACATTTTCATTTTATTTGATGATGAGAGTTTTCTGTTTCTTTTCTTTTCATAGATTACCTTGCCTCTTACCTTATCAAACATGTTGGTAAGCTACCAGATGCAGGTCTGAAAAGAAAGCCATGCTGGTGAATGCAAGCTGAGGCAAAATGATAAGCCTCTTGTAAAATCTGTACAATTTTGAGGTAGATCTTATGCAAAGTTGCTCAATTTTTATTGAATTCAAAAGCTTTCTCTTAATATGACATCAGAATTTTCAGCTGTCCTTTGAATGCACTACTATTTTTACTTCAGTAGAAAAAATCCTGCGACCCAAGTGCATATTACACTTTTAATTTGAGTATCAACCAATTGTCATGAGGTTTGAGCATCGCCTCAGTTCTCCTATGAGCTCTGAGCAATTTATTTCCATATTTCTCTTGTTGATCAATATTTTTGCAAGTATCCATGCTTCCTGGTTTCATCTCGTATTAGAAGCAGAAACACTGAAACATCTCAGAGGAAATCATACAGATTTGTTTGGAAATATTACTACAATTATTTTTTTTCCTAAAATTTCCAAACTGCGTGCTCAAAAAATATAGGAAATGTATACTTGCTAAAGTACTTTCCTGAGCTTAAACTACCAAACTCTCTGATACTGATCAATAAAAATAATATGAGAGAATTCATCCAGTAGAGGTGTTCCTGCAAAGGTTAATATTTAGGTCAAGGGGTATGAAGATCTCATTTTTGTTCCTTCCTCTTCTGATGTGCTGGAGAGAAAACCATGTGACCTCTCTAGGCTATGTTCTATAACCCGGATGTTGAGAAGTCAGGAGAACTACTGTAAAATAAGGTATGGCTCAGTGTGAATAAAAGGGCATCAGGAAGTTTCTCTTTACCACTATATTTTTAAAGGCATTCCAGTCCTTTGATTCAGTGGAAGTTAGGTACCTTGGTCCCTTTTGTACTCCTCAGTCCGTCTCTCTGATTTTTTGGGTAATTACACCACTTAAAAGAAAACACTGATATCTTAGACTTTGGGGCTGGAAATATTTCTTCATGTGCTCGGCTCTAAGCACATTAATTGATTCATTTACATTACCTGAAATTTACAGGTCAGGAGTCTTATTTTCCCCAAATCAAATAATATTTAAGGGACTGGGGCGGGGTGGGGGGGTGGGGGAGCGGGATGTTATGGATTAATTTGCAGCCTTCTTAAAGTGTGATGTGATCCTCACACACAGAAGCATCATCATTTTGTATAGCTCTTATGAACTGGGTTCAAATTTGAATTTAAAAGTTCTACATAAAAAGATAACTCCTGCTATTCTGTGCTTCTGCTTAATCTTAAGCAATTACTTGTATTAGTTTATATCTGTAACAGGTTACTTAATGAGGAATACCGTGCTTGGTAGTCAGCCTAAAAGGAATATCCTCCATATTTGTCTCTTTTGATAACTGAATGTATTAAAATAGTTACCACATTATAACAGGATTGCCAGTTTTAGAAATAAAATGGCTACTACAAGGCAAGGAAAAAACAACTTTTTTAATCTATATTAGTGCTGAGTCAGTCTAATCTATGGCACAAGATAGCTCTTACACTCATATAAATGACTTGGCTATGTCCTCCCCCTCACATTACAAATATCTATCAACAAGAAAAAAAAGGTTACCTGATACGTCATTTGAAGATCAAGTCAAGATGTTCCAAGTATATTGTTTTTTTCCACTGAAAATGGATTCTGAGTTACTAGATCATTATCTCCTCCTATGCTGTTTTGGCACTCTATCCAATATTAAATGTACATTTTGTTTTCTCCAGAAAATACATTAATAAATTTTAAATCTCTTTTCTTTATAGCTGTAAAAATTGCACAATTTGGCTTTGCAAAACAGTGAGCTAGTGCTTTGCATCTTTTAGTGCTTTACTTCTCTACCTGAAGATATCCTTAGGAAAGACAATTGTGCAGTCTACATTCCTGCAATTACTGTATATTATATTTAATTCTAAAGATGCGATCTACTGCTTATTTAAAATAGACATAACACACTGTCAGATTATTTTGAAGCACAGACGCAGAGGTCATTTTTTTTTAATTGTAAAGACAAAAAATGGCTTTTTCATTAAAAGATGGGTTTAGATTTCCGAGGAGGACTGTGAAATGTGGAAATTGCTAGCAAAAACTTTAGCCTTAAGAAATAGTCACAATGAGCAACGTGTCTTTTGCTTTGCAAAACATGGGAAAGCAGGTGACATTCACACAACTTAGCAAAGAGGAATTAAAAATGGAACATCGCTCTGCAAGACAGGATAATTGCATTTTAAAGAAATTGGTGCAGAGAAAAGAAGGATCTGAACTGACTTCATTGTATGCTTTTGGGAGGATACTATAGCTACTGCTGGCAGTCTATGGGAAGCTTGACAGTCACCTTAATCAATGTCCCTCTGTATTTCACTATTCAGGCATCCGGGCTTCGTCAGGAGAATGTTATGACTCCTTTGCTCCATTGTTACCGTATACCTTTGCCAGACTTTCCTCTGTCAAACTATCTGGCTTCTATTTTACACTGAACGAAGACAAAAGCCAGAGATGAGTCTAGTCACTAGAAATCTATCTTATTAATCTCTTGCTTGTTTGAACAGGAATCTGCTTTCCAATAATATTACCACTGGGTCTGTTTTTTTCATGTCACTTATCTTGCCTGTAGCAAAGAATGGACTAGAATTTAGACATACCACAGAGGTAGGTCTCTCAGAGCAGCTTGTAATACACTAAGTCACAAAATAGTCTTGAGTGATTACTTTGAGGAAACTTCTTTTTGTAGAAAAGCATCATTTGTTTGTGCAGTAATTAGGAAGTTAAGGACTGTAGAGCCTACTGGTATTTTGATAGCTATGTTTTTTTTCCTTCTGCGTCCAAAACAACATGGTTAATAGTTCCACCTTTCTCCCATAAAAGAGCACTGGGGGATCTAGAGTGGTCAGACAGGGTAGTGATTATATTTTTATATGCCATCAATAAGCATTAGCTCTTCTACTGGAAAAAGAAAGATGTTAAAAATTGGAGATGTTAAGAAAACTTAAATACTTTCATAGTACTGAAAGTCTCTTCAGACACACCCCCACGTTGAATATAAAAAACATATGGAGAGAGGCCATTACTCAACCCAAACATTGCCAGACTACCTGCTATCTTGCAGGGGGCTAGCTCACCATCAGTAAGTGAGGGCTTGACTTTCTTCTTAAGTCATCAATTGCTATTGCACATGGACATGAATGTAACTTAGTAAATGGGCTTAGCTATTTTTTTCCTACCTGAAGAAATATACATTAAGAAGGATGTCTTGCTGAGAATTTATGGCACCTACCCCAAATGGGTCTGACAAGAACCATTGCGAGACCAGAACTCTTCCACATGCACATCCTTTCTACTCTATATCTGGTAGACATGTCTCCTTGGCTGCATCAGACAAATGTAAAATGAAAGAAGGCACAAGATTGTATCTCCTTCACTAATGATTTATGTTCTAGTCTTACTGTCTACCCCAATGAAAGGATGACTTGCAGAGGAGCCATGAACACAGGCCTTCTTCAGGTCCTGGCTGTTTTCCAACCACATGACTACCGCACAGACAGCCGGCAGCGGTTGGCAAATTAATGTATTTCAGCATTTGGACATGGGATATAGAGAGGGGTCCCACATGCTCTAGAGGACTTGCTTTGGAACTAGCTAAGGCTGTGATTTCAGATGGCAAATAACGAATAGGTGATTTTATTTTAGTTTGAGGAAGGAGATTATTCTCAAGAAGCAACGCAAGCAATGCAGCACAGTGATTTCAGGGGAGTTTATTTTTAACTCCAGGTCTAGTCCAGATATGTTTATAATACTGATGGAGTAGAATGATATCTGGATAACAGCCTCATGTTTGTTTCCACATCACCTGGCATGGATCAGGTTTGCAAGAGTTCCTGTTCCAGCACTGTCAACACTGGCCTCATCTTCAAATTTTTTTTAGTCCTTGTTTTCCCTTCATGGTGATCATGGAATATACTACTCGCTCTGTCTCAGCGCTGTGGGAGGAAGAGTGAAATCAGAACAATAAAGTCTGAAGGGATAGAGTAACAGAGACGTACTGCTAGGATACAGTGACGAGAAAAAGAGCAAACATTGGATGCAAGAAACCTTCAGAGTACAAAGGTCTGTGGAATCACAGGAAAGGACTTAAAGAATAAGTAAATTTGGAATTTTCAAAGACATAAAAAAATATATTGTAATAATTAGCCTATGGAAAACAAGTCCAAATGGAGAAAACAAACCCCAACACCAAAACCAAAAACTCCACACTCCCTTCCCCACCCCCCAAAAAAAAAGCCAGGAATATAACACAGTGAGAGTAGGTTATTTATTGCTGTCATGCCATGTACATCATGCCTTGTACATCATATAGTGCTAGTTACTAACCCACAACAATATCCTCCTTTACTTGGAGGGGGTGGGTGTTGTATGGCCACTCATCACCTAAGATCTGAATACTTTCCGAACAGAATCAAAAGCGATAGTGAAATTCAGATATTTTCTGACATTTGCTTAGAGTCCTAAGGTAACCTAAACCTCTTTTTTGTGTACAAATTTTACTTTTCCCACACAGCTTCTAAATTTAAGTGAGGAGAATAACATCCCTTATAATAATAGAATCATAGAGTGGTTAGAGTTGGAAGGGTCCTTAAAGATCATCTAGTTCCAACCCCCCTGCCATGGGCAGGGACACCTTCCACTAGACCTCACCTCCTTTTTTGGTTGCAGATATTAATATTAATCGTTAGTTATTCTATTACAGCAGCTCTCTGATGGTCTTTTCTATGAGATACTTCATGAACACAGAGCCCTTGTACTAAACAGCTTCCAACCACTGGATATTTGGACTAACCCCAAGTAACAATGAAATAAAACCTTAGAACACTGATGAAATTCAGGGTAGGAGCACTGGTATAGAGTCATTATCAGATTTTGCCCCAAGCCTGCACACATATCTATGGTTACATTTAAATACTTTTAAATGAGATAAACATCCATAAAATAAAATCAGACAGAAGCTTTCTTCAAATGGAGTTATGAAGCATCCAATACTGAAAAGTCTAGCATGTCTGTACCTTGACAAGTCTTCTTTCATGATTAGTGTGCAAAAAAAGAGCTTTAATGTTACTCAGAGCATCTTAAACAGGAGGGACATCAGAAAATAATAGTAGACTTGTTCATATTAGAGCAGAATATATAAACCACAGTATCTCTGTGAGGAAATAGACTTCCTGTCTGCTGTATTTGGTGTCTAATTAAGTACAGATTTTTTGGCTACTAAAGCATTTTTCCAGAGCTACCAAGAAATAAAACTTAAGCAAGTCAAGTAAAGCCATGAATGGATAAGTACTGTGGTACTCTTTCACAGTAAACCTGAAAACCTTCACATGAAGGTAAGCCCAGCTCTTCTCACACGGCCATTTTTCAGCCATGCTATTTCTAACAGCTCTTACTTACCTGTCCAGAAAGACCATCTCTAAGCAAGTGTTGCTTTCACTTTCATGTGCTCAAGAAAATGACTGTAATTCACCTTTTGATCTTGTAACTGGCTCCATTTCAAAAGAAATGTTTGTACCAAGCAGACAACCACACAAGTGTCTCCCAAGCCACCTAGCTTCTAAAAAAGGCAGAAGGGGTAGAAAGGCCAGAAAGAATGAATGGAGCAGAGAGTTGGGATCCACAGTACTGAAGACTGAGGTTCTGCCCCCACTTCAGGAATTCCTGGAGGAATTCCTGGAGCCAGGGCTCCATGACAGCAACTAGACTCAAGTTTGCTCTCTTTAATTGACTGCCATCACATGGTAGGCTGTACTGTATGACTCCCACAAAGAGCTATGAAGGGTGAAGTGTTGCCTGGTATATCTGCACAAGTTCCTGTGCACTTTTGACAGTGGGACTTTCACTGCACACCATATTCCCACAGCACTTCTGCACATATATTTTGATCCATAAGTAAGGATGATCACATAACTTATAGCAGAATTTTCTGCAAGTCTGGTCCTCCTTGGAGCTTTGCCTGTGGCCCTCTGGGCACATTTGACTTGCAGATGAAGATGGGGGATATATGCAGAGATTTTCAGTGAAGAGGAAATGGCAGTGTTTCTTCATGGGGATGTGAGAAGCAGTGGGGTTTCCAAGAGGGCATGCTGTATACTTATAGCTGACATAAATTGAAGGAAACAATTTATATACATTTTAATGGTACTATAAAACTTGGGAACTCTGCTACCAATCCTGACCACCATCTACAGGCAACTTACCTATGCTATTTGTATAGATATAGAGTACTCATGCAACACATGGAAGCTCCCTTTTCTGGCTAACATGTAACCACCTTCATTCCCTTCAAAATGTTTTAAATGCTTTTTGTACTGTTTTCCTTGTCCTCTCACCATGCAACAAAGACACCCTAAGGTTAGAAAACACCACTGAATATGTCACCAGAAGCTGATTGCCACCATTGGCTGATGGGAGTATTTTTTATGGAAAGAAATGAAGCAGCAAACTGGCTCAGAAAACATCTGAACTGACCAGTATCTTTTCCAGGAACTCACACAGAACCCAAAGCAAAAAGGCTTAAAATACTAGAAGTGGCAGTAGAAAGCCCAATCTTGGGAGATTCTCACCAAAGTTTCTGAAGAGACTTACCAATGAGTTTGGACTTGGTTTTGCAGAGGGATGTGTGAAGTGAAACATACAGAACCTCAGACAGGAGGCAGATTTTTTTAATCCAAATGATATAATGACTATTATGAGAGTTTATGCAAACTAGCAGGTCAGGGAGGCACTTAGTGCTTATGTTAAGAAGTCAAAGGATGCTGTCATAAAGAAGGAAATGATAGCAAGGTCCTTTTCGTGTTATGACTTGTTTCTATGTCAGTTTTGGGACATCCTTGCAGACCTTGTTACAGCAGCATAGGGCTTTATTCTGTTACACAGTTTCACAATGGGCAGTTACTACTGTTGCTCCTTAATGACTAAGCTCCTTAACTCTTTCATTTCCAAATCCAATTTCTTTAGAATACAACGTGCTTTAGAATGAGGCAATTTCTCACTTTTACAAGACTTTCACAACTGGCTAGAGAACAAGTTCTTAGGTGAGAGTTTGCTTTGCCTGCTCTATTGATGGACTGAACTTCCTCACATTTCTAGCTCTCAGTTTTTACAAATGGGAAAACTGTAACTAAATACTTTATCCTGAAATTTGGATTTTTTCTATTCTGCAACCAGAGGACATCAACAGGATAGTAGTCATAACAGTCAAGCTACTAATTTGATTTTCAGGTAGGAGTAAGTTGAAAAGCTGGATACAAAAACATGGGATTTTGAATATGCATGATTAGTGCAAAAGTGAAATAAGATGAAAGATTCATCTTAGTCATCTTAAGAAACACAGGGAAAGCCACAAATAGTATTCCCATATTCTTTCATTTTTGAGCCACGGGCCTAAAGGGTATTTTTAATGCAAAGGAACTAAATCATGTTTGTCCAATGTATTTTCCATATATATCACCATGCACATTTGAATCTTTCTGCAATATCTTTATGGTTGATAGCCAGTGGGATTAACGGAATGTGTGAAATACCAGAGAAACTGTGTAGGTTGAATCCTTAAAACAAAAGCTAGAAAGCAGGGTGGTCCTCCAAAGTTCAGTTTTTACTTAACCTACTGAGTCATTTGGTGACCTTGGAAAAGCAATCTGACCTTCTGCCTCTTCGGTAAAGCGGTATAAAGCCAAACATGGAAGATTAATTGCTACAAAAAGAACTGAGGCAGGATATTACCCCCTAAGCACTCCCTCTGCTCATCAGAAAAATCCTAGATAAAGCAATACTCTAATATGTGTTTGCTTGTGTCTGTAGTGATCAAACTTGGAAGAATAGTTATTCTTTGAAGGTATTTGCCAAGCTTTACTGAGCTACTTACTCCTCTGCAGTGTTTCTTTTGTAGGCTTCTCCATTACCAGATTGAGTTAGAGGCTCAATGAAAAAAAAAAAGATATATATCTGCCACCAGGCCTTTCAATGATTCCAATTTTTCTAAGCTTGGGAATCAGAAAATCTATTTCAGAAGCAGCTAATCACTAGGTTCTGAGCCTATTCTGAAAGCAAAATTTTGAGGTTTGAAGGGTCTCTCTGGGTTTACTTATTTTTTGGTTTTGTTTTTTAATGTCTCTGAAGGTGAGCCCAAGGCCAGGCTGAGGATTGCATCAGGCAAATGGAAAGAGGAAGAGAAGAGAGAAAGAATGGCCTCAGCCCTAAAATAGCACTCTAAAGGGCGTTTTTCTTGGAACTTTCTTTCAGCTGACATCAGTCAGGGTAAGAAAAAGATTTTAGTTCAAAAGTGTAAAACTAAAACAGAGCATTTAAGGCCGGATGTAGCACTCAGATAAATTTGGTGTCTTGAAAAAAAATGAGGTTCCACCTGGACCAGAAGTTTAATGTTTTTTTTCAACTTCAGAAACATTTGGTTTGTTTTGATGTCTTTGACCCTGGGTAAGACAAAGGCAGCACACAGCTCAAGACACACTCGGAAAAATAAAAGGAACTGAAGCACAACAGCAGCTACTGGGTTCTTTTATTCCTGGTGAGTTGGAAATTTCAAGAAAAGCCAGTTTAGGACAGTGGGGTTTTAACCAGGCTTCTGATAATCTCTGATGTCCAAAGCCAATGCCACTGGGAATTTTCTAGCAAAGCCAACAACACTGAAATTTTTTAGTATAATGTATAGGGAAGAGACCATCCCCTTTTTCTCCAAAAACTACAGTTTCATCAATGGAGCTCCATCAGCCATGGCTTGTAAACCAAAGTAGGATTTTATGTGTATTTTTGCTAAGTAAGCCTAGGAGCCACATAACTATGGTGGTGCTCTTCGGTAGGAAATAGGTTTGTCTGAATCAATACTTGCAATGATGCATCTTAGGTCTACCCTGTGCTCAGAAAATTCAGTGAAACTATTATGTTACCCAGACCAAGTAATTCCGTTTTTCCACCAAATTGCCTGTCATGGATTCAGACTTTAGTGCATAAAATTGATGGCAAGAAACTTGCAGATGAAATTTCAGCTAAATTTCAAAAGTGAACATCCTTCCTCCAAATGCAGACATGGGTGGGGAAAACAATGTCAGCATCAAGTACATAATGGGAAGAATATAAGTGGGATCCTGGGCCAACTGGTAAGATCACTCAGTGATGAGGAATAGGAGGATTTGTTACTTCTTCATTCCAGTTGTTTGTGTTTCTCATATGCTTTTATGCAACCAGAGACGTTTTCCAACCCTAAATAACTCTCCATAGAATAACACCAGCAGTAAAGGGATGCTAAAACAAGTGTTCTTAAAACAATATCAAACTTATTCTACAGTTCCTTATTATAAAAATTAATGCTATCTCCAAGAGACTGGCTTCTTTAATTAAGATGACTTGTGTGGATCAAGTGGTTCACTGGCAAGTGAACAGATTGATGATCTTCTAATCAGTTTCCCAATTCATAATTCTAACCACTATGCTACTTAAACTGTGGTTCATCTTTGTACTAACATTAAATGGAAAAGAATGGGTGAGGGAAAAGGGAAAACAAGTCTTTTCATCAGGCAGGTTTGTACATGCTTAGCCAGTTCTTCTGTTCTGGTTTTAAGGCAGAAGAAAAAAACACTGAAACATAAAGCAGTGTGGATTGTATGGAAAATTTGACTCAGATCAAGTGCCTGGCCAACACCACAAAATGGACTGTAGACAAATCTGATAATTAGAAAAAGCAGTGAATAACAAAATATTTTTGACTCATGCCATATCAGGCAGACTCCGAAAATTCTCAGAGGCAACAAAACAGTATTTCATTCCCCACAGCTTACTGCATTTTTGTGCTAGAG
This sequence comes from Vanellus vanellus, assembly GCF_965231255.1. Classification (NCBI taxonomy): domain Eukaryota; kingdom Metazoa; phylum Chordata; class Aves; order Charadriiformes; family Charadriidae; genus Vanellus; species Vanellus vanellus. The sequence goes on along the minus strand of NC_138905.1, from coordinate 82,574,626 downwards.
CAATGCCACTGCTTTCAGAGGCACTATAGTGGTGTAATACTGGAGTTGGAAATTAAGACTAAGCTCACCTTATTCTTCCATTGCAGTTCATTTTCACAGCTATTTACTCAAATTGCACAAATAACCAGGTAAACCAGGAGTGTCCACACTTACGTCAGTTTTGTACAACTGACATAAACAAGATGAGAAACACTCCTATTTTATTAATCTGATTTACAGTGCCAGGGGTTTATGTTTTCTTTTTAGACTAACTGGCCAGGGTAAAGACATATGCTGACCAGTTCACAGAAAGGGTGGGATAAACATCATGACCATCACACAAGGGATACCATATAGGGGTAACTATGTCTGATGCCTGTTTTTCATCTACTGCTGCCACTGCCATTGCCAAACTGAGCAGGTAGTGGAGGCTGGAAGGCACAGTGATAAGGGCTGGAAAAGATAAAAGATTTGCCAGAAAATAGTCAAATAAGAGAAAGAGAAGAATAATGCCTGTGAAGGAGCCAGAGCACAAAACAAGGACAATACCAGGTAAAAAAAAAAAACCAGGAAACAGCTGGACCAAGCAGTAAAGTGGAAAGATGAGGAAAGCCTCCAGAAGAAGCCAGAGCTGAAAAGAGATGAAGCAGAAGTTATTAAAGGGGAAAACAAATACCTGAACAAGAATCTTAAAGGAGGTAAGAGGATGTACAACAACCTCTCGTCACAGCTGTTGCACAGTATATTTAGATCCATTCAGAGAAGCAAGATGACAGTAGTCATAATGAATATAAGTACCTTCACTTCTCTTATCTGGATGCTTTAAATGGCTGCAAAAGATTAAGTTTTCTTTAGAAAGCAGTTCTGTTACACTCATTTTACACATAGCATGATTGCTGTTTCTGCCTAAAGAGAGTCCAAGAATTATCAAAAACATCCAGTGTGGTCTTACAAGGCTCCATTTTTAATTTGGAGGTATATGAGGAGTGTCAGATGAGCAGAGAGTCAGTTCATGCTGTACCTCTCCCAGAATGTTTGATTCTCATGGGATTTTCAACTAGATTTTCTCACTTTCCTGAATATTAATGAACAGCAAACAGATGGTTAATGTAACAATTCTGGCTGCAGTTTTTTCAGCTGGGACAGTGTATAATGACCACCCTCCCAAAGGTCTCTGTTGGCTTATGCCTCCCTGCCTCTTTTCTTCTGGTACTTCACTCGTAGAGCAATACATGAGTGAACCAGAAGAATGGAGAAACGTATTGTGAGGGCAACTTGTAACCTGTGGCTTGGAAAGAAGACTCCCACGTATAACTTGCAAGGAGGAAAAACTGGGGCTGAGTGAGAAATTCCAGCTACACTGAGATTTCCTTGTCTTTGTAATTGCATTGGGTTTACATGGCAAGCTTTTGGCAGCAGGGGAGCTGCAGAAGTGGTCTCTGCGGGAAAAGACCAGGGGCTGCCCACCATAGTGCACAGCTAAGCACACCAGCCAAGATTGTGGCACCTCTAGGAAAATGTATTTTAAAAAGGCCAAAACTCACTCATGGCAGTGTGAGGAGAGAGGAAAATAAGTGTGAGATACAACCCTCTGAATATCAAGGTCAGAGAAGAAGGAGGAGGAGGAGAAGAAGGTACTCTAGGCACCAGAGCAGAGATTCCCTTACAGCCTGTGGAAGAGACCACAGTGGAGCAGATATTCCCTTGCAGCCAATGGAGAGGACCATGTTGGAGCAGATTTCCAGACTGCAGCCCATGAAGGATGTCATGCTGGTGCATATTGATCATAAGGGACTACAGCCTGTGGAAAGGACCCACAGGGGAAAAGTGTGAGGAAGGAGCAGCAAAAAGGAACTGCTGTGGATTGGCCCCATAACCCCCTACTTCTCATCCCTTTGACCCACCCTGGGAGGTGGGGGGGAGGATGTAGAGGAGTTGGGACTAAAGGAGTGAAGTTGAGCCTGGGAAAAAAAAGGGGGTGGGGTGGGTGTGTTTTAATTTTTGTCTTTTTTTCTCACCATCCAACTTGATTTTCATTTGCAATAAATTAAATTAATTTTCTCCAAGTTGAGTCTCGTTTGCCTATTGACAATAACTGGGAAGTGCTCTCTCCGTATTTATCTTGACCCACAAGCTTTTTCATCTTATTTACTCCCCCGTCTGCTGAGGATGGGTAGTGAGAGAGAGGTTGGATGGGCATCTGGCAGCCAGCCAAGGTCAACCCACCACAATGATACGCATTTTTATTTTGCTACTCCCTTCTTCATCTAATTTCCTTTAACTTCCTCCCTCTCTAGGAATACTAAAGCCCAATAAATACAGAAAGGTACCTCTTGACGTCACCCACAATAACTGCTCTACGCAGCAGGTTAGCTGAAGCAAATAGCCCAGTATATAAAAGCTAATGGAGATTTTGAAGAAGAGAAACAATGTCAAAAATAAAATAAAGAGTAGAAAATGAGAAACACCAAATAAAACTTTTCTCCCTTTGTGATTCATGTGCTTCAGTTGTTGGATAAAAATGAAAGCCTTGTTTCCAAATGAGCCATAACTAAACAGTTAACTGCAAAGAGCTAAGTACTTACTACTTATGTATGCTCATTTGCATAGCAAATTAATCAGATGTAGCAATGCTCTCAACTTTCAAACTTTCATGTGATATTCTGCCATCTGCATCATACAAAGAAGGAGCAATCCCAAATTTGAATACAGTTTTAGCTCAGAATGAAAAAAAAAAAAAGGAAAAAATAGAACGCTTTATATGGAATTCAGCAGCATGAAATTGCTCTGAATGCATGACATTTTGAAGCCCTACCTTAGCTGCCAATGCTGAAGACTTTCTATGACCAGTCTTCTTTGAAAGCATCTGTAGTGTTGAGAAAGTACCCACAGAAACCATAAAATTCGCTCCTTTTAAACCCTTTGGTTGCTGGATTTCTCCATGACACTGAGGCTGTTGTCAGAGGCCCACTCCACTGAAGGCATCTAGAGGTCGACTCTAGTATGAACCCTGTGGCAGCTTCAGTTGTCCTACATATTCAGATTCTGATCCATGACTCTTACAAGATTTCAGTTCAGAGCATGATATGCCTACAGCCATGTTAGGTTTCTTCTACCTGCGCGAACCTGAAGTAGGTATTTCTATCAAGTTAGCTATGACTGAATGGTTACTTTTAAAAAAATCAACATTTTTCATCAGCTGCCATAAAAGGATATTAGAAATGTGTTTTTATTCCTACTTCCAATTATCTTTCGTTGCATGATAATGCTGTTGTAAGTATTTTGCTGGTGTAGGATCTCTGCTAATAATTTAGGTAGTGACTACAGAATACTGAATCATAAATTGAGAGAATTAAAACCATTCACACCTCCATTTATGAAGATCATTCCCATTTCTCAGTGATGCTATTATCTACTAACTTGCTTAAACTGTAAAAGACTTCTGGCTGAAAAACTGATTACCAGAATAAGCTTATGGTTCCTTATTCCTAGAAGAATCTCCTCAAATGTAGTAAACATTTTCTGAAATCTTTACATTTACTGTCCAGTAGCTGTTCTAATGCAGGCACATTCTAAAATAACAGTTTTTTCATGCCAGTGTGTGTTATTAGAGACTTCACATATAAATTATTAACAATCTAGAAGAATCTGCATCTGCAAAAGAAACACAATCTTTATTAAAATACATTTAACAATTAAAACAATTTGAAAACTGTTTAGCAAAGAGCCATTCTATTTAAATAAAATCTGGGAAGTAGCTTGGAGGAGAAGGATCTGGGGGTTGTGGTAGACAGTAAATTATCCATGGCCCAGCAATGTGCCCTTGTCGCCAAAAAGGCCAATGGAATCCTGGGCTGCATAGGGAAGAGTGTGGCCAGTAGGTCGAGGGAGGTCATTCTCCCCCTCTACTCTGCACTGGTGAGGCCACAACTGGAATACTGTGTCCAGTTTTGGGCTCCCCAGTTCAAGAGGGACAGGGAACTGCTGGAGCGAGTCCAGCGAAGAGCAACTAAGATGATTAAGGGCTTGGAGCATCTCCCTTATGAGGAAAGGCTGAGAGAGCTGGGACTCTTTAGCCTGGAGAAGAGAAGGCTGAGGGGAGACCTTATTATGGCATACAAGTTGAAGGAGGGTTGAAGGAGGATGGAGCCAGGCTCTTTTCAATGGTTCCAAGTGACAGGACGAGGGGCAACGGGCACAAGTTAGAACACAGGAAGTTCCGTTCAAATACACGGAAACAGTTCTTTACGGTGAGGGTGACAGAGCACTGGAACAGGCTGCCCAGGGAGGTTGTGGAGTCCCCTTCTCTGGAGATTTTCAAGACGCGCCTGTATGCAGTCCTGAGTAATGTGCTCTAGGCAATCCTGCTTTAGCAGGGGAGTTGGACTAGATGATCTCTAGAGGTCCCTTCCAACTCTGATAATTCTGTGATTCTGTGATTCTGTGAAAATCAGTTAACTCCAAAATTAATCTGGACCTTTGTCCTCATTTGTGCTTCTTCCATTTTTTGAATCTCTACTAATTCTTCTATAATAGATTATAGTAAATTTATATTGACAGAAATAAGTTGAGTGATCATGTGCTTGTATTCTCTATATTTTTGATGTAGTCATTTATACATATACACACATGTATTCCTATAGAAGAATTATATATACACAGTATTAAAAAATCTGACTTTCATCTGTGAGTGAAATGCAATGTCTTACACAAAATAGGGAAACTGTAGAGTCATAATTTTAATCTCTCCAGTGTCTGAATCTTGGACTACACTGGTTTCTGATGTGTAGTAGTTCTACAAATCAGACATTGACAAAAATTATCAGCGTCATGACATTATCAAAGCTGATTAACTTCATTCTGATTTGGATCAGAAGCTAAAAGTGAAAATTCTACATGAAACAGAAAGAAGTGCAAAAAACATTATTGAAAAAAAGTAAAGTTTGAAATCTAAAGATGCTCTATGAATGAAAGCTATCCAGACTTGTGCAATGAACATCACTCACGTAACATCCAAAACTTGCTGAAGTCACTGAAATGGTGGGAGTTTTTTCACTTATGTCACTAAATCTTGGATGACATCCATAACACTCTATTAGCGTCTATAAAATGCTATAAAAATAGATGAGGTAAGGAAAATGGTCAGTTATGGAGCTTTTCTTCTCATTCTTTCTGTCAGAAGCAAAGAATGTATTTCTATGTCAAGAAGTGTTTTATTAACATACGTGGGGGTAGATGGAAGCAAAGGTTTTAAAAAGCAAAGACATTATACTATTCTGGAATCAGGGATTGCAGTACAGGAAGTGGTTTCTTTGTGACTGGAGGGACAAGTTGTACTAAATGGTATAAATAAGGTCCATTTCACTTTGAAGAACAGTAGCAAAATTAGATAATTAACATTTGTGATTTGGCACTACGGCTCATTTCAGGATCATAGAAGCTTCTAAAGTAGGAAGCATTTTGCAAATATTACTCTACTATTCAGATTCTTGAAATATTACAGACTTTAACATGTTGGGTTGTATATTCCCAATGCAGGAAGAGAACTTCGAATCTACAGCTACTGGTAGGTCAAAGGTTAACCAGATGGCATTTATAGCCCACTTATCCTCAGAACGCCATAGCTTTCTGGTATGCATCTAAATGCTGAAAGGGTAGTTGTACCTGCAAAAGAGTTTTTATGGATTTAAAGGCAGCAAAGAGGCTAGCAGAAATACTGAAGACCTTTCCTTTTCCTATCTTAGCTCCTTATTTCCTCGTCTATCAGCTTTCATCCTCAGTATAGCTGTACATGTCTGTCAGCCAGTGAAGTATTTCATCCCGTCTGTGAGCTCCTTATATCAGCTGATGGCTAGATACACTACAATGACAGGCCATGTTCTAGGGTAGATAATACTTCTTAATCCTGGTCATATGGTTACAGAAACTGAAAGGTGGTGTTTATAAAAACCTCTACAGTAATTGTTTTAAATAAACTAAGAAAAATAAAATCAGTAATCCTGCCCTGAATCTATATTCTACTTAGAGACAAGATTTTCCAGAGACATTATTCTTGGAGCAGTTTTAGGCCATACAGATTTTCAGTGCTTTTTAGAGATCAGATTTAATCGGGTCAAGAATATTTTGGCTTTTTAAGATATGTCTAGTATATAAAGGAGCTGCTGAATTCTGACCTGTCACAATTGCTATTCTAATCTTTAATCCTCACACGGCTTTGCTAGAGCATCATAATTTTACCCAACAGATACAGTAGCTGTCATTGAAGAGTCACCTGTGGATTCTTAGATGGCTCTTTTTTACATTATAAAGCAAAACCACGCACCAACCCTGTACATATGTCATTCATGTTGCTACTGCTTTTTTCTGCACTTTGTTTTTGCTGCTTCCTGCCATTTGGGTTACGATTCACTGAATTGCTTTAAGTGGATGGTTCTGTGTGCCCGGCTGTGGCTTGACTAATTTCAGCAGAGCTTTGTGTTGTCATGAAGACCTGTTCAACTAGATCATCTTAGAGGAGATGAGGCTGAGAAGTATGTAATCACTTTGCATGAAGATCTATCTTTTCCCAGAAGTTTGTAAAGCACACAGCAAGTTGACATCCTGGTTCTACAGGGCTTCTCTGGAAGCTACAAAGCCCGAGTTATGGAAAAGACACCATATATCTGTCCGAATACTTAAAATTATTGGGCATGATTTTATTTTGTTTTTTAATATTAGATGTTTGCAGAAAGTAAAAACAAAACATTTTTTTTTTAAATGCACAATTTTCAATTCTCAAAAAGTTGCCAGAAGGTGGAGAGTGGAAAAAACACTCTAAGATCTGTGTCACCTGAGACAGGGAGATTTATGACAGTATGACAATAGAGTCAAGATGTTCCAAGTTCACCTTCCTCACTCCTTTAGCTACCATTCTATTTCACAAATGCCCAGCATTAACTGAATATGTTAGAAATTTAGCTAATTATGATACAAAATCTTAACATTGTTTACATTGCATTGTTTACAGATGGTAACTTGACTGGGAAAGACAGTTATGATGATGTATAAAACTAGAGCTAGTAAAATGAGAAATTAAAATCTTAGTGGTTTTGATATATATTTGCACAACCTCTCTTCCTACCAGTTGTTTCCAAGTTCTTGTTAAAGCACCTCTTTTTATTTTAGCTTAAGACTGGTCTTTTTTTTTGCACAGGGATTGCCAAATGTGACAAACCATAAACTGTTTGTCAGCAATTTAGAGCATGGTGAACACAGTGCTCCATGCTGAGTTTATGGATGAGTTATGCTGACTGCTCTATTAAAGAAGTCTGTACTTAATCATTTGATCAATTGAAAAGAAAAACACTTTCAATTTTCATGTGATCAATCCCACAGTTATGTCAGACCAACAGCAGTATTTGGCAAGCAACTGTTCCTTCTCTTTGGAGAACTGTAAAGGAAAAATGAAGTTAAAGAGGAGGGCTTTTTCCATTGTCAGTGAACAATAGAAAAACAAGGGTGGATTCTACATCTGAGATACAAGAACAACCACAAGGGAGTTCTAGATGAAGATACTCTGCTTACCTCAGCTAAGATTGGAAATTAATTTTTAAATAATAGATTAAAAATCTATTCACAGAAGCTGCCATTCACAAAGGATCACCCTGCAATTTTTATAATGACACTGTTGGGACAAGTGTCTAGTCACAGTTTGTGAACACTCAGCACAGACACTATCAGTAGCTTTTAGACCTCAAATCTTTTTGTGCTGGTTTAAGAAATCTCTGCCAACTGGTACCCTGCAAACAGCTTCAGTTCATTTACTGATATGATACTGTAGCCTGCTTGATTGCGTAAGTACAGCTGTTTTACTGTAAAACAAAAAAAAAAAAGTCTGGAAAACTCTTGGAATAAAACACCCTGGAGCTGAAAACCTTTCATCGGTTAGCAGTAATATTTTATACTGGTATTTTTAAAGTAGTTTTGTTTACCTATCTGATTCTTCACATTACTCCAGAATATCCTTACAATTGACTTTCATTTTATGTTTCCAGTTATACTTTGAGGTCAGAGTCTGATTTATTAGCTTGTCCTAAATATAAATTGAAAACATTTGGCAGCTGGAGCCTTTCGTATTTATGCTTCACAATTATGGAATCAGCTTCTTATTTATATTCGGAAATCAGAATCTGATTTAGTTTTTGAATCAAAACTGAGGGGGCATGTGTTTGATGCTGGTTTTAATTAGGTCAGATCTGTGAAGTTTACTGGGACTTTTTCTGAATGATGATGTAGAAAAACTATTATGAAAGATCACTACCTTCTTTTAATGATCAGTGCATTGTCAGACCTCTGAAAACATAGCAATGCAGAAATCTCAAGCATTTCTTTGCATAAAGCTTATTTTATGCAGGAGGAGGTAGCGAAATGAGATACAAGAACTCTAATACATAAAAAATACATGAAATATAGCCCCTTAGTACATAGATGGAAAAGTCTCTGTAATTCTGGGTCATTCTGACACAAAATTAGCCTGTCTTTACAAATAAAACCAATATATCAAACCTCAACAAAACCTTGCCTTAGATTCTTATCTTCTTGTTAGCTACCTCCGCCCCTACTGACTTCTCTCCCCAGAAGATTTCCTGGCCTCTTGTTTTTCTCCTCAACTTTCCTGTTTTTCTGTTGGTATGGAAATTGAATATAATTTCTGTTGGTACAGAACTGAATAGTATTGAATGGCTAGAAAGTCTTGCTTGAGAACCTAATCTGCTCAAGTACTGACTTGCAATTTCAGCATAAAATTTTTATCTTAGAATTTAGTACGCATGTCATTAGGGTTAACTTTTTCTTTTTGAGAATTATTCCATCCTTACTGGTTGATGAACCTCAATGTGGGAGTCAGTGGGCATTCCGAGGCACAGAAAAGAGAGAAAGAACACTCACATGACCCCAACACTACTTCACGCCATTGGAGAGAAACTGAGTTGTAAAATAGATGTCCAAAGGCTAATTAAAAAGGATCAAGTAATGATAGCGAATAATTGCTCATTCTGCTGTGGAAGGGAATCCTCACCCAACTTTGCAACTCCTGCCAGGGACTTGCCTCAAGCTTTCTGTCTTCTTGTAAGAGGGGAAGTGGAGAGGCTAATGACTAATTCCAATAACGTATTTACCTCTATTTCTGCCACCCCATTTCCAGGCATTAAAGCCAAACCAAAATTTGCTTTCAGGGTAATATACTTCTCTGTAGGTCTTTTTCAATGCAGTTTTTTTTTTTTTAGCCTGGAGAATAAATTATTTAGCCCCTTTCAGAAAGCAGCCCCTCAAAAGAAAAGGACAATTAGACCTGACAGAGAGTAATGTTAAATAGAAATGTAACATATAAAAAACAGATGATGAAAGAAACAGCTGTCACTGGGCTACACTAACTAAGCCCTTGCAAAACGTTCCCAGGCAGGCCTTACTGGGAGCACATGAGGGTATAAACTGAGCTCACTGAATTCTCTGAATTACCTTTTCCTTCTCCATGAGAAGCTGTAATTGCCTGTTGCAATCATCATCCGATGGCAGCTGGTGGTAGCAGGGTGGAAGAGGCAGAATGAGGAAAGAGCTGCTTCAGAGGGTGCATGATGGACCTTTGCTAAGATCAAGACTTCAGCTTTTCACCCTAGTGCTTTTTTTCAGCTGAAGAAAATAAGCCTCATTGTTGAAGAAAATAAGCCTCATTGTACAATCTGTTGTAGGTCACCCTGCTCTGGCAGGGGGGTTGGACTAGATGATCTCCAGAGGTCCCTTCCAACCCTGACTATTCTGTGATTCTGTGATTCCCAGACTCTCATTTAGGTTTGGTGTAACTCTGACTGAAGTTTGTGTTTTCAAAAGAATATTCAAAGTGTGTTTTGCAGGCTGTGAAATAAAAAATGTCTCTTGAACACTGATGTCCTCTCCTCATGCAGAAGGCAATTGCTACATATGCAACAGAAGTCTAGGCAGGACTGAAAGCAGGGAAGGAGAAAAAAGAAAATTCTTCCATCCTACTACAAATTTCTGAGACATCCATTCACCCACCAGAAGTGTGTTTATTTTCACCCTCCTGTCTCAACAAGACCTATAGGAAAAAGCTGAATGAGACTGTAGGAGTGCTGAAAATGTTTACTTATGGAAGAACATTGCTGGTAACGATTCACAAAGAGGAAAAAAAAAGATAAATGCCCATGGGAAATGCTCTAGACTGAACCATGTTTTGTTTTTGCTAGGCTCTACATGCAGCTAGACCCAGCTAATGAGGTCAGAGAACCAAATGGTGTGCAGTGCTCTTCCAAAATGCCAGGAGCAATGGCAAAAGTACATTTTCCTCCTAAGAAGCCATGATAGATGGGTGTTTATGAAAGATTTTTGGGTGCAACATGCACACCCAGTTTCTTAATAACTTAGTGCTGTCAGTTGCTCAAGTACAGCAAAGAGGCCAGTGAAAGGGCAACAATGTCATTTCAGAAAAGTCTACTGAGCTTTGTCTTCCTTGCTATCATTTTGTGACATAAGCTTTTGGGAAGGGAAGAGGCAGATTTCTCCAGCAATTTACTTGCAGCAATGGCCACTCATCTCCTTGCAGTCATACAGTGATGTTCCTTATAACACTAGTCACACATCTGACATATGCAAACAATGTTGAAACCATGGAAGTTATTAGGTCTAAAATGTCTCTAAAGTATGTGTGTGTGTGTGTGTATGTATAAATAGGTAAATATATGTTAATACTTATAAAGGTAAATGTATACTAAAACTACTGACACTGAAATTTTGGACTGGAGTGAGCTGTTGCAAAAAGCACAGAGCCGAAATGCAGAAAGCAGGTCTTTGATTTGGCCTCTTGAGGAAGGACTCAACAGAGTACTCAATCCCTTTGCCCCTTCTTACCCTGAGCTCACTGCAGTCAGATGGGTGTGCAGACTTAGGCATGTTATGATTCATTCTGTATGTGTCATCTGGTAGAACTTTGCTGTAAATGCAGCAATCCAAATTACCACATAGTTTATAACATGGCCTGAAATGCTGATCTATACTATTCTTGTTCCCTTCTTTTCCCCCTTACGGCATGTTATAGAAGTTCTCAGCAGTCTGAGGAAGACAGATGATCATTAAGCCTGCCGGAAGTAGGTAAGCAACTTAAGGTACAGGTATTATCCCACTCATGATTTCCTGACAAAAGCTTAGTTTCCCGTCAAGGACAACTAAGATATAAAACCAGATCAAAGATTTCTCAAAGGAACAAATGAATGCCCAGCCCTAATTCATCACAGGAAAAATACCCTGTCTAATGCTTACTTCCTTTCATTTAGTTTCTCAAGATCTTTGAAAAACAGCAGCAGTCAGTCTGCCAAAGTAGAGGATGTACCTGTAGGATAAGAAAGAAAATGATTCATGATCACCTAACAAACTGAGCTCCTAAAGGCCTCATGAACCTGATCCAAAGTCCATGAAAAAGAACAAAATCCTTTCCATGACCTGTTGGATGGAGAGCACCAAACTGGTATTCACATTCTCTTCAATATCTGGTTCTTACTGGAGAAACAGAATGGCAAAATACTTGAATACTGCACCAAAGCATAGTGCAACTGACTGGCCATCAATTCAGCCTCTCAAATTCTGCAGTTTACCTCAAATGCTGGATTAAGCTAAGCCCTTAAACTAGGAGCCTGCTCTACTGTGCCTTGCTTTCAGGTATCTGAATCTGGCCTCAGTTCTCACTAACTGGGGTGCATTAGCCAGGATCAAAGAACAGCCCTTTTCAGCTTGACGTTTAGTAACCACAGCTTAACCACAGGTAACATCTGGAGCAGCCTGCATTGTTCCCTAGCTAGCTGGTGCTTCAACCCTTCATCTGTAGCTTTTGGGTCCTCCCATACTTTCAGATTTTGTCTGTTGATGCCAGACTTAAGTGCTTTCTGATTCCTGCTTCATTTGTTCCATGTCCTATTTCTGCCTTGACTCTGATCCTCAATATTGTGAATCAAAGAGTTCTTCTTCCTTATTTCTGCTGCCTTCCTTTCAGGTGACGCCTGTATGCAAGGGTTTTAATATTTTAAATCTGTTCTTCAGTGTTTGCCAGGAGTCTTGGACTGTGTTTGTGGACTTGCACTCTGTTTCAGTGGTAGAAGACTCTTCACTAACAACGGGCTGAAGCACTCTGGCACAGCAGTGGCAACAAGCTCAGGCTATATTTTTATTGGTTGACAGATACCCCTTGAGCAGAGAAACAGTGGGACCGTGCCTCAGAGTGCCTTAGGTAGAATCTTTCAGCAACACTACCCACTTTAGGGAACAGAGATTGGCAATTTAAGCACTGCTATTTCCATGGTTTTCTCTAAAGAAAAATGAATCTGATTCCCAGTGAAAGAAGACAATCTAAGAAGTCCCGATAGTGAACGTACCTATTTGGTCACAGGAGCTGTGTGGCAAGGGGAGCAGAACCACACACTCCCTCACCATTAATTTGACAATGCAGCTGAAATTTGCCATGACAGACCACATCCAAAGAGTAAAACAGTAATTTATTCCCCTTCCTCATTAAATTGTTGTTTTCTCTGAGGCTGCCTGTGGAGAAACCAGCCAATTTCAGCATGGATCTTTTTATTTATGGCACAGACATAGTACTAGAATTTGAATAACTTCCTGCAGGCTCCCAAATAGTTGTGAAGCAGTGCTTGATATGAGAAAGGAGTATCAAAACAGAGGTGAAAGCTCTCTGTTTTTTTTCTAATAGACATAATAATCCAACATTTTCTAATAGGTGCCTTAAATGCTGTTTTAGATTCCTTTCCTCCTTGAATTCCCAATCCCACTGCTGTTTTTTAAATTAGATTGATATTCTAAATTGGATTGTCCAAATCTGAAATACTTCTTTAAGTGTGCAATAGTCAGCAATGGTTTCATGAGCTTCTAAAAAACTGATTTGAATCAGATGCTTGTCTTTATTTACCTGCCTTTGGAAAGAAAAGTCAAGTTTTTTACAATATGTAAGTAATGGCCAAGCACTAGCGTAGCTGGTCTGCAACTAGTTAGATCTGTCTGCACTTGGACATGCTTGGACATGACATTAACTTAAGCACTGCCATTTATAAGGTACAATTCAGAGTTTATAAAAATGCTGGTTCAAAAGGGTAACACTGGAAAATCCTTTTTGCTTTATCTTGAAATGTGATCTTCTAGTCATGGGGCTTCAGAGAGAAGTGAGGCACGCTCATTCTTGAAAAATTGTTGCTTATGTTCATCCCAACAGGGGGAAGTCAGGGCTGACATATATCTCTAGAAACTGTAGTAAAAACTTTCAACTGGTAGGACTAACTACAAATTTGTAAACAGAAGGTGTTCTTTCTTCTCTCATAAATAACTGATATTCTTCCATTCCCTTTCAAACCATAGTATATAGCAAACCTGGTATTTCTGATTGCACACATAAATTTGCCCTTCCCTATTAAATTGTTCTATTGAGTCTCTGCGGAGATTTTTGCGGCAGTATTTATTATGGATTCAGTATAAACATAAAATGTATTTTTTTAGTCTTAGCTTTAACCTCAAGTCATTCTATAATGATATTATGGGTTAACATGAATAAGCATGTCCAGTCATAATTGTTTCTACTATTGACAATAATGTGTAGTTCATACACCCTGATATAAAACGGTATTTATTGCTTCAAGGACTCATGACAAGCACAAAAATAAATTGTGTCACCCCTTTAGCAACAGTGGTTCCAAGAAAGCACTTTTATGGATTTGTTATGCATCTAATTACCAGAAAAGGGCCCTGAAGGCCTGTGTGTTTAATAAACTCCAACCATTTTGTTTCAAAACTAAGAACACCATAAAAATGGAACAATATCCCATAGCCAACATAGATTGTACTTCAAGAATTATTTCATTTACACTTATTTCATATTAGGAATCTACTTCATGCAAAATAATTTAAAAAAAATAATCACTGATATTTCTTTCAAAGTAAAAGTCCTTGAATGTCTCTTCAGTTTCACATATGCTGAAGGTTTATGGATGGGTCCTGCTCCTGAAAACCTCTGTCCATGGGTGGTACTACTCAACCACAGAGATTCAGTAAGGTAAAAAAGTTTAGCCAAGCAGACCCATCAGCAAGTTAAATCATCACTTCCCACATTATAAGAGCATACATAAATCCTTGAAATTCCCACAAATGATGACACAGTGAAAGGAAGTGTGGACAATAATAGCAGAAGTTGTTTAGAGGACTCCATCAGGTGCTGCCTTACCAGCCTGGGAGGGGGATTCCTTCCCGAATTTCCAGGCACACATGGGAATTACAAGTTCACTGCTCTGACTGTTCTATATGTGCAGCTTATTTGTCAAACTATAATGGGACTAGCTCTGCAAACTGACTCAAAAGACAAGCCCAATCAGAGCCACCTCTTTTCTAATGCTCTCTGGCTTTCCCCCAAGTATATTAACTCCTCACAAAGCAATCTGGCATTGATTATACCATTTACAGCAACCTCCTTCCTTCCCCCAAAACAACAAAGCCCAGTCTGGTCCATGTAACTACAGATTTGAAGGAATTATTTTTTGAAAGATTAAAAAAGACTATAGGACTGGGTAAAGTGTTGATGTAGTAACAGTCTATGAATAGTTAGAAATTTGTGAATAAGGTCAAAGATATAGCTTCCATTTCTAGGATCTGAATGGTGCATGAAATAGCAGACTTCTAATCTCTTGACTTGTATTTGCCCTCTTCAAATGTGAGCTTGTTTTAATTGTGAGAGAGGGGAGAGGGGAAGATTCCAAATTTGAGAGATGTGAAGATAAAGAGGAGGTGGGGACATTCCCAAAGAACTGTGGGGCAGTAACCCACGGCCACTTCCATAGAGACATAGGACAGTTGAGGTTGGAAGGAACGTCTGGAAGTCTCTAGACTAACCTTCTGCTCAAAGAAGGGCCTGTCTTGAAGCTAGAACCTCTTGCTCAGGGTCTCATCTGTGTAAGATTTAAAAATTTAAGGAAATCCAACAGCCTTTGTGGGTATCTTTACCAGTGGTGTTTCTTTCTCAAGTGAATACATTTTTCTTATGTCTGACCAGAACATACTTTTCTGAAATCCATTTTTTCACTGCACAAGTTCAGGAAGAGTCTAGTCCTGTTTTCTATGTAATCCTCCTTTGGGTAATCGAAGACAAAAATGAGATTCCCTCCCATTTTATACTTAACTTTTTCTTCTCTAAGGTGAAAAAATACAACTCTCATAGCCACTTTTGCACATCACGCACTCCACGAACTAACTGCAATATGCCAAGGTTTTTATTGCACAGGAAGCCCATAACGGGACATGGTACTGCAGAAGCAGCCTCAGAGGGGCTAGGCAGAAGGGAAGAATCACTTCTGTTGGCCCACTGGCAACACTCCTGCTATTACAGCCCTGGATGTGTTTGGCCTTCATGATCGTAAGGACACATTGTTGACTCAGGTTCAACTTACTTACCACCAGAACATCTCAGACCTATTCAGCAGATCAGCTTTTCAGCCAGTGAGTTCCAGCCTGTACTGAGGCATGGATTTATCCTGTTGCACGTGCAAGTTTCTGCATTTGTCTTTCTTGGGCTTCATCGTGTTTCTGTCTGCCATTTTCTCCAGCCTGTTGATGTGGTGCTGAGTGGCAGCCCCTGCCTCCAACAAGTTATGTACTTCTCCAGTTTGGTGCCATCTGTGGACTTTATGTGGACACACTCCATCCTGTCAGCCAGGTTGTTGATGAAGAAGTGGAACAATATCAGCCTCAGTAACCAGTCACCAGTTGATCTTCAAACCTCTCACCACTGCCCTTCAAGTACAACAGTCCAGGCAGATTTTCACCCACCTTCTAGTATATATATCCAGTCCCTTCTGCTACAGTTTACTAACAAGCCTGCTATGGGAGGCTGTATGGAAAGCCTTACTGAATACAAGGTTTCACCTTTTGTTGTTCCATCTCAGTGTTTTCCCTGTGTGAACTCGACCACAGCAATACCACCCCAAATTTGGTATGGAGGTGGGAGGGAGTGGTTAGATACTTAATAAGAAATAAACATTCGAGCTATTCTATTGCTTAGAAAATTTGAGACATGAAGAAAAACTAACAGAGGGCATTGTTACCTTTCACTTGTATGGCAGAAATACAATTTCTTCAATCAAGCCAAACTGTACAGCAGTGCAGGCAGATGCCTTCTCTGGACATTCATAGGCATGTCTTTCTACTGAGACATATCTATTTAAGACAGAGGTTCCTCTCCAGTCTCAGGAGGTAACAGTTAAATTCATTAATTCCCTGCATGAGCTCCCTTTCCCCCATCCAGCTGCATATGAATTATTTGTGCCGAGTCTGGTTATTCCATCCGAGTGTAAACCTTAAATTAGAATAACTGAAACTCAGGAAGGATGATTATTTTAGGCCACAAAAATAAACATTTCCAGCTTTTTTGTTTTCAAACTTTCTCTAAGCTTTTTCAACACAAACACAATAACCCTGAGAGGCCATATCTGACCTATAAACTAAAGGCTGTAGGGAATTAAGTGTATTTACTTTGTTCTGCAGATGTCAGAAGAATAGCCCACAAAATACGACAGGTTCAGTTAATTTTATCTTAGACAAATGTAATGAGCATCTGTTTTGATTTTTCTCAGCCATTGATATGACTTCCTTTTAAACTTGATACCAGCTGGTTTATACAAGTGTGCAAAAGTTGTAAACAGCCAAAGATGAAGCTATTCCAATGCTGAAGAACACTTATTCATTCCACTGTTATCTTTGTATTAATAATACCAAGAAAGTTGGGAGTATTTCAAAACACAGCAGTATGTATAAATACTATGTATAAATAGGGTCCTATTTACAGAAGTATTTTATGTGTCTATGTGAATATTATATACAGCATATGCGTAAATATATGGATGGTGTTATCCTCACGGTAAGCTTAGAATAATAAGATAAACTGCAGAACCATGCACTAAATAATATTTATTACATGGCTTCACAATTTATTATGTGCTTCTGAACACCTCATCTGGCCTTTCCCTACTAACCTGCCTCTTCTGGGACTTTTTCCACCATTCCGTACTTCTCAGCACCTTCAAACAGCTGTTCTTTTCTCTCTGGGCAATGTACCACAGCAAAGTTTTATTTCTCAGAAGATGCTTGTGTAAAATTCTCATTCTTGCCTCTCAGCTCATTGAGGTGAGATAGACAGGCGGCACCACTAACCTCTTAAGAGGTTTCTGAGCCCAAGTGCCAGCACAGCCTACTTCTCTCATCACTCTTCCACTCACACACCAAGATGGAAACTCAGTGTCATCTCTACTGCTGAATACTTGTCAGCACTCTGCAGTGCATACACACAGAAGGAAATGGAGGGGTCGTTTTTCATGTAGCCACAGAGTCTGGACTCTGCTAAGATGGGGATGTGAAACACCACAATAGGGCATGCTTAGTGCTACTGAATGTAGCACAGAAGGGTTTTAACATGTTTCCAATCCCCTCCCTAAAAAAAAACCCCAAACCTCCCATACTATTCAAACTGTGGGCTGAAAAATGCCTGTTCCACAATTATAAATCAACCAAATGTAAACTGACATTTTTGGAACCCACAAAAGGCACCTCCCTAAGTCCAGATTTATCCTTCCAGGAAATTTTCAATCATACTGTGAATGATAGAAATATTAGCATAATAAAAAAAGGATGAGTTTCTGTGTGCTTGTATGCATGAAGATGCATCAGTAAATACCACTCTTCTAACAACAAATACAGTGAAAAAAACCACTAAAAAGCTTCCCAATGACTTGTGATGCAACATCAGCTCTGGCATTAGATATTGCATTTGTTCGCCTAGTATTTCAAAAGCTCCTAGCTAGAAATCCTGGCCACATGGTCATTTTCAAGTTTCTTTTTTCCATAACTTTGGGGTAAGGAAGGATCATTCAGCTTGCTTGAATGCAGTCAGCTGTTGTGAAGAGGTACCATTTTTTTCCCATTTAAATTCCAGTGGATCTTGAGTATAGCTCAGAGGTAAAATAAAAGATAAACGGAAGACAGAGACATAGACAAGTAGTAGGAAGATGGACAGAATAGAAAGGTGAAGGGAGCTAAATTTGTAATTCATCAGTGTTGCCTACTAAACTCCTGTATTTTGTAGAAAACATGGATGACAAAATACTCTTGCTTAACATTAGTGGAAATACATAAAAAAGCCACTGTTCTTCAGGGAATGTATTTACACCTGTTAAGATCTTATCATTCTTATCGTGATAAAGCCAAAGAGGACTTTCGATGGATGAAGAGCCACTATGCTTGATTTCTACTTATAAAACAATAGAAATAAACCCAAACTGCATTGCAAACAAAAATTTTCTGATATGCTGACAGGTGTCTTAAAAACCCACTTTAAATTGTTTATTCATATTTAGTTGTACACTAAACCTCTTTTGTAAAGGTGCTGCTTGCTTTCCTTGCTAAAACAACAACAAAATAATGTGTTAGGATTGTTTTTTAAATTGTCTAGTAATTTGCTTTCTCCTTTGATGCTAATAAGCATAATTGAGACATTGTTTATTTAGTGAAATAGCTTTCAGCATGCTCTCAGTTTCCTTCAGTAGGTTTTCTTGGACATATTTATTGCCTATGGCAGGTATTTTGTTTATTTGGTACAAGTATGTTCTCGCATAGGGAGGCAATCGGAATTGGGTCAAAGGGAAAAGATTGTGTAGTATTTATTTATGTATTTCTTTGGTTGAATTACTTTGGCATTACTTTTCATCTGTATGGCTTTTTACTTTATATTAAACTCAGTGAGTAATAACTGCCATCTATACCAGCCACAATTTGGTCCAGTAATTATGCTTCTTGTTGTGGAAAAATACAGGTTTAAAGATCAACAGAATGACTGGCACAGATTAACTACCTGAAAAAGCTGTGGTTCTTTCTTTTGCTTTAAGCACATATGGGATAACAGAATCCTATATAATATACAGTATATAATGCTCCCCATGTAGTACAACACGAACAGTAGCAGTCCCAAGACTTGATTTTATGTGTCAGCAAAACCAATTTAGATTCTCAAGGGGAAAGCTTGTACTTGTTACTCATTATATCCCAGATGACAATTCCTCAGAAGTTTTAATAGAATTGGTAAAAATATTTCTTCCTTCCCTACCTACAAAGCCTTTTTTTCTTTAACTTGGGAAGTCTTGTAACTGGTCTGAAGTGATTACAGGCTGACATACCTATTAACTAGTTGTACACTTGACAGGAGTTTGAAAACTCTGGAATGTGAAATAATGAACCTTTGGTTTAGTGAAAATGTAAATACAAATAGAGGAACCAAGATCCCAGTCCTGCAATCAAATCTATGCAGGTATTCAAGTGCTCTTTCTATGCCTCCATGAGGGGGGAAAAAAAAAAGTGTCTTTGCCATTCAAGTTAACAGGGCTCTCCAGACAAAGTAAACACTTGAAAAAGAATACAGTCATACGATCAGATCTTCTTCTAAGAAGCAAGACAATTTTTCAAGGTGTTTCATGTCATATCTCACTAGTCTGTGGATAAGATATGGAACATAAGAATATATCTTCATTCTACTTGGACCTTTCTTAAGATTAATAAATGTTACTCTGATGGAAAAGGCTATTGTGTCATCTAGGGGCATAGTCCTTCACTGTTACATAAAGTAAGCCTTTTGAAACAGTTCTGACTAATCAAAATTTTCAAGTTAAAAATCAGATTAGTGAAAATGGTGGCGTTATGAAATTTTCTGTTTTAATCACTGGCAAATGTTACCTGTAAACACTGTAAAACCTAACAGCTGTTGGAGCGGACCAATGATACTACAGCTTTTTATGATTTATAACTGTAACAGTCCCATTTCCAGAACAGCCAAGTTGTTTTAATGAAATGTAGCTTTCAGTTTCATACTGTAAAGCAATCAGCCTCTTCTATAAATTATACATTTTTTGGAGTAGAAAGGCATTCTCTTCCCACTAGTGGCACTGCTTATGTGAAGCTAATAAGACCATAAATCTGTAGACAAGTTTAGGAAGCAGATTCCACTGCTTTGTGTTGAACTTCAGAGGCTAATAAGAACAAAGATATAATATTGGTATTTCAAATAGCCATTTGAAATGAGGAATGAGAGACCAATATCCAGCTTGGTCTCTCTTTGTAAGGACTTTTCACTGTTATTTGATGATTTACACAATTCCACCCGCAGAAGTTTTTGATAAACTGTTTCTGGAATTCACACTCACTTTTCCAGACTTCATTCATATTCAGCTTCATGACATTAAAGTGCTATCTTCAGGAGCATGTTCTCTCTATCAGCAAATTTCTTCTCTCTGAGTAGGTGCACATAATGTGTTAACAAGTCTTTCCATATCATTCTTTTTGTTAAACTGAGCAATACAAGATCCTCTCTATTTACTGTTCATCGTTCTCCTGGCTGCTCTCTGAACCATCTGATTTACTAGCAGAGTTTTTGATTTCTGGACCAGACATAGTGGCTGTATCTGGCCTCCTCTGCTAGAATTGCCTTAGTGAGTGTTTCCAGCCTACCTCTGGTGGCCTCTGTCCCTCAGTGAGCCTCAGGCATGAGAACATTGCATCAAAACTGAGTTACCTTCTGCCCTGTAAGTTCTTGCAATACACTGAACACAGACTTTCTGGTACCCATACCTAGTAGTCAACTTTGTCTTCAGCTGCTAGATCTACCACATAGCCCTTTATAAAGAAGTCCCATCCAGTGCTGTCCAGCATTCACACAGCTCTTGTTACCTCAGTATACTGCAACAGGACATTGGCACTAAGGAAGCCAAAGAAGTTAGAGGCTTCACAGAAGGTCAAACGGGGCTACAAGCATCTCAAATACTGTGCTGCTCTGACTGTTTCCAAGAAGGCCACTATCATGTGTCAAAAGTACAATGAGGTTGTTCAAGATGCTACCACCAAGCTGACATTCACTTTGTCCCAGAGGTTGTGGTTAAATATCTAGCACATGGATATAATCCTACAGGCATGCTTACAGATCAGAGGTATGGCAGATGGGCATTGACAGTCCATTTTCCTGTAATCACTATGGAGGTCTTGGTGATTACATGCTGGCAGCTCTGCCTGTAAGTGGCTGCTCATCAAGAGAACATCTTGCCATTCAGCACACTCAGCTCTGCAACAGCCTTAAACTGTTCCTATTTGATGTGTGTCAGAAGGGTCCCCAATTTATTCTAACTATTCTACCAATGCCATCTTACTTCAGAGTCAGAGTCTATACATCTCAACAATCTATGCTTCCCAGCCACAGCAGGTTGGCTCACCTTTTATACGGCATTTCCACACCCCCATCCCCCTACCCCGCCAAATGCAGTATCTGTTTTACAAGAAAATCCAGCTTCCACTGTCAGTATCATGTTTTAAACCCTGTGGTTAGAGGTACCTGTATGTCTGTCAATCCCCTGCTGCTTTTTGCTTGTGGACTTACTGTGACAACCCTGACACTAATATGTCGTGCAGCTTGATCCTCAACTTCTGTCTATTGACCTCTGAGCACACCTGTGGATTCTTCAAGGATAGCTGTTGCTTCCCACTTAAACAGCTGGACATCAGCATGGAGAGCACTAATAGGATCACAGCAACCTGTTTACCTTCTCTCTATTATTGGTACTGGGGCCTGTACTGTTCAACATCTTTGTCGGCGACATGGACAGTGGGGTTGAGTGCACCCTCAGCAAGTTTGCTGATGATACCAAGCTGTTTGGGGAGGTAGACACGCTGGAGGGGAGGGATGCCATCCAGACGGACCTGCACAGGCTGGAGGGGTGGGCCCAAGCCAACCTCATGCAGTTCAACAAGGCCAAGTGTAAGGTCTTACATCTGGGTCGGTGCAATACCAAGCACAAATACAGGCTCGGTGGGCAATGGCTGGAGAGCAGCCCTGAGGAGAAGGACCTGGGGGTGCTGATTGACGAGAAGCTCAACATGAGCCAGCAGTGTGCGATCGCAGCCCAGAAGGCCAACCGCATCCTAGGCTGCATCAAAAGAAGTGTGGCCAGCAGGTCAAAGGAGGTGATTCTGCCCCTCTACTCCTCTCTCTTGAGACCCCACCTGGAGTACTGCATCCAGTTCTGGAGTCCGCAACACAAGAAGGACATGGACCTGCTGGAGCGTGTCCAGAGGAGAGCCACAAGGATGATCCGAGGGCTAGAGCACCTTTCCTATGAGGAGAGGCTGAAAGAGTTGGGGCTGTTCAGCCCGGAGAAGAGAAGGCTCCGGGGAGATGTTATTGCGGCCTTTGAGGGGGGCCTACAGGAGAGCTGGGGAAGGACTTTTTACTAGGGCGTGTAGCAATAGGACAAGGGGGAATGGCTTTAAACTAGAAGAGGGCAGGTTCAGATTAAACATTAGGAAGAAGTTTTTCACTTTGAGGGTGGAGGGGTTGGAACTCAATGATATTCAAGGTTCTTTCCAACCTAAACCATTCTATGATTCTATGATAATCCACATGAGGACAGCAGCAAACCTGTCCAACCTGAGCAAATATTGGAAGTCTGAGTGCTTTGGAGACCTTCTATCCTATTGGCAGAGCCCCTGGGTATGTTGTCCTCAGTAGATGTAGCTCTGCTCAAGAAAGGGTTTTGCAACAGGTCTTCTGTGTGCTGGTGGGCTTGCCTTCACCCTTCTGTCATGACCCTGAAAATTGGCTCTGCCTTGCCTCTAGAGTCTTTTCTCTCCTTCTTCTCCCTCCCTCCAGCAAATTTCCTTAAACTTCTCCATACTCCCTCCTCCATTGCCATGATGTTGGGAAGCAGGTTAGTTGCACTGCTCATGCCAGTTTCATGCTTCCTCCATCAAAATTCTTCCTGGTTTGAAAAATGCTTGCCACCTCCTGGACTGTTTATTACTTGAATAAAACTGGAGGAAAAGATTTGTTTCTCATTGCCATCCCCATCTTAGAGAACTTGATTAGAGAACACACCGTATTGACAAACACAACATTTGGCTATACTGTCAGTGTAATTCTTTCATACATGCCTTCTTGCAAGTCCTAACCATGGATAAGGGAAGGAAGAGCTATGATTCTGCTTCATGTTTAACATACCACAAGGTAAGTAGTGTCTTACGTATTGGCCAGATAAAAAAATCATCCCAGATACTTCCTGCTTCTCAGTCACAGAGAATGTGAATATTAATTAACTTTACTTCTTAATTGAAAGCAAAGTGGTAAACATGAATATTTTTAATGTATTTCCAATTGTGCAGCAAGATCTGCATTTGTGTTTATTCTTTTTATTTTTTATTTTTTATAAAAACCGGATTTCATCAAAGCAACTTCTTTTTGCCCTGAGAGAAAATGCACAGTCTCTAGAGGCATTCCCTGCCTGGCAGGTCCTTGATGTCACAGGGAGCAGCCACTAGTGGCAGGCACACCTACCTCAGCCAGTCCTCAAGTGAGTTTCTAAAAGAGCTGGAGGCAGCTCCTGCACTCCTGAGATCCCTGTGCCTCAAATTCAAACAGCCAATGGGGTCTTCCTTTTCTCAGCTCTTGGGAGGGTGACTGCATCAGACTTCATACTTAATTAGTGTGGATGCCCACAACTTAAATAATATGGGCGAAGAAAGTTTCCTAAGGCTTCTAGAATATTTTAATTCTTAGTAGAATTAGTGTATATGATACAGCAAAAAGGACTGCTGTGAACTCAGCAATCCATGCTACCATTCTTTAATAAGGACATCTCACTGGAGTTTAGTTAAGATACCTTTAACAACTTTCCCTACATAACACCTTCAGCCTCAGGGATTCACAGGTTTATCTCACCCAGCAGTGGTTAAATGCTTTAATGAGTTGCAGTAAGTAATTCCACAAATCAGTGGAACTATATATGGTCTGATGAAATCACCAGCAAGGCAAGGTCATGTGCTCCATGAAAGTCCCTTCTATGAAAACTACTTTTCTAGTTACTACTAATTACTTGAAAAGTAGAACAGATTGTTGCACCTAGGCTAGACTCATATTGGTTTTCATATGTATGAAGTCTTGTTGTTACTTCTTACTGCAGGTGACCACACAATATGGAGGTGTTGAGGACTCTTTTTATTTACACAGCCATTGTAGACCATAGCTAAGGAGTTCAGATTCAGGAATTTCCACTCTGAAGATCTGCTTCATTTATGTGAAACATCCTGTGTGCTTATAGATGAAATTTGTATTATTTTACCTTTTTTTTTCTTATTTGAAACAAAGTGTAATGAAAGTGGCTACATTAAATGCCTTTTGCTATTGTACAATTAAATTTACAATAATATGTATATTGTTTTATAATGCATACAATTATGCTCAGTTTTATACATTGATGCCGCATAATAAAGTACTGCTAAGTCTAAGAAATTCTGACGGTTGTTGCAAACCCCTTTCTTGGATGACAATATAAACATTTCCAAAGAAAAACACATTTTGTAAAAGTCAATATTATTCAGTTGCCATTAAGCAACACAATAATTATTATAATAGAAAGTGTCTTACACCAAGTCATCTTGTGGTTCTTAAATGTCTCAGTCTTGCGTTAATAGTTAGAGCCAAATTCTGCTTCCACTCAAATCAATGGGAAATTCTGCAGACTTCAATGAGAAAGAGACTATATCCTACATCAGCTGCAAAATCTATTTCTTTATGTGTGGTAACTCTTCAGGTACCGTCCCTTTCAATTAAACACTTATGCAAACTTGTAGCTTTCCTAACCTTAGTCAAGCAGGATACACTACCTCAGAGGACTTAAGAATGTCTAGTAATTATCTTCACTGTATTTTCACTCCTGAAGCAAATTTGAACCCCTCCATGGCTCATAATGCAGTTTTGAGGCCTTTTATTTTGCTTCAGTGAAAACCAGCAACATCTAACTTTTAGTTCTTAAGTGCTGCACTTTGCTGATTACATTCCTAACATTCAGTTATTCATTGAAAGAGTTAAAAGTTTATAGTCTACCTGATGTAAAACAGAGAAGACTTTATGTCTGGAGAGATGGCCTAAATTCAACTATCTCAATAGTTGTTCCTCTCTGCTGCCCTCCATAAGGAATGGTGATGAAAAGCACTTCTGCTCATCAGCGTTGAGTTACACAACAGAAGCCCGATAAACCTTTCTACGTTCCGTGATTTTCATACTTTAATGAGAGGGTGATGATAAGGTATTACAACATATGTGT
This sequence comes from Vanellus vanellus, assembly GCF_965231255.1. NCBI lineage: Eukaryota > Metazoa > Chordata > Aves > Charadriiformes > Charadriidae > Vanellus > Vanellus vanellus. Next base: position 82,549,433 of record NC_138905.1, on the reverse strand, counting down.
GCAAGACTGGGCACTGTTTGTTATGACAGGACTAACTAGATTCGTTAGAAACTACCTAACCTCTCCCTGTGAGAATAGCAAGTACTTAATTAGCATGATGTGCCCACGTATCAGTCACCACTTTGTAGATTTACAAAGCCTGATGCTTGTGCAGGTACAGCAGTAATTAAAGAGCCAGGTTTGCAACCTGGGTAATGTGACATAGCAATACCACCTGCACATTGGCCAAAAAAGGAAATATACAGTAAAAAATGACCACAATTACTTAGAGATCCATTTTTTTTTTACCATCTGGGAGTTTCTCTGTCCATATGCTTGCATTTGAGTTCAACAGGAGACAAAAAAATAACTGGAATGTATTTCAGCTGGAATAAGATGTGTGGGTGGGCTAGGGAACTTTGTTGTTTCTTACTCTTCACAGGATTCAACAGAGGGTTGATAGCATCAGATCCAGCTGTACTACTGTCCTTGGAGCTGGCTTTTCAAAAACCGGTTATTTACCAACAGGTACTATTTTGGACATATATCAGACCTATGATGGTAAAGTTTGCCCTGTTTTCTCACTGTGATTAGCTTTGCCAAACATATGACTCCTTAATGACAATCAGCATATTTATACTGTTTTCAGAGGGGTGATTAACCCTTTTATGGACATGAAACTTGATTTAAAAGCAGCTTTAGTCATCAAGTAGTCTAGGCAGAGCACTAGTACTTAGCGTACTGGAATCTTATGAGGTACCCTAAAGGCTCTTTCTTCTCTGGTAGAGGTGCCACCACAGGTCCACAAGGTCACATCAAAAAAAATTTACATCTGCTCCTTCTACAGGTGCACTGGTGGCGTTCACTGCATACAAGCAAAACGAAATGAGAGCTCGCTCGAGAATAAAAAATCTCATGAGGACAAGGGACTAGAGTCGTTGCTGAGCCAAGAAGCTTTTGTGTGAAAGAGGAAGCAGGGAGCAATGGAGGGGAGGAGCATCAGATCCAGACATTACCTCAGGCATTAATGCCCTAAGGGCTAGCTAGAGATATGTTACTATGTTTATAGAGACAGATTAAAATCAGATTTCGCACATAGATATCTAGCACACCAAGGGTTATGAAAATCCTCCTTGACTGGTGAAAGCACAATAGCATAGTCGTTGGTTGCCCAGCAAACCTGAGGAAGCTTGGCTCTGATTCATGTCAACAGACAATAAAGAAACCACACAATGAACAATTGCTTTCGTACCGAACTCAGATCTCTTCCCCTCTGAGGAAATCTTCTCAAGTGAAGGAGGACAAGATCTAAAGGGTAAGCTTGTAATTACACAAATTCACCCTGTCTTTTAGGTACACCTCAGTAAACAATTACGCAGACTGTGAAACCATGTGTTCACCTTCTGTGCCTTTTCACAGCAAGCATTAAATACAGTCAACCATTTCTTTAAGCCTTTGAGCAACCTTTTTTTTTTTCCCAGTGCCCTAGCCTAACATGGTGGGAATGCAGACATGACATTTAGTATGCAGAAAAGAGCCAGGATTGCATGTGCCTTGACCAAGTGCCAGCCCAGCCTGCTTGCTCTCTGAGCTGCCCAGACCAGAAGCAGTCAGTGACCAGAATGTGGTCAGTGCTGAGCTGGAGCTAATGTTGTTGTGCCAAAGCTAATAATGCTTCTCTCCCAGCTGACCTAATGGAAGCTTCATGGTGGCTCACAGAGTGGCCCGAGCAGACCCTCATTAGCTTGGAAAGCACCATGTAGATAAACCCAGCGTAGCTTTCAAAGAAGGCAAGAAATGTATGTGCTTATATGCAGATGAATAGGGCCTTTACATGCCATCTGTATCTCCAAAGAATTTAGCACGAGTGATGCAAACGACATCGCTCTAGCTATCTGAATTCTGTCTTGCTCCAGCAGTCATGCATTTCCTATTGTTGACTGCATTTAAAACACTCTAGCATGCAAATCTGGGCACTCTTAGTCAACCAGTGATTCAGTAACCTTTTTGCACTCTGGGTCTCAGTTTTTGCAGTCTGAGTCTCATGCAGGCTATCTACAGTCATAACTTCTGATCTGAAAATAATGTGGGGTTCTGTTAAGACATGATACTAGAAGGACATTCTCACAGTAAAAATGTAGGAAAGAAAGAGGTTTTAGTATGCCTCCTTGCTCCCATAGTACAAGAGTTGAAGCCATACACATTTATTTTTCAATCTAGAAACATATTAGCCAAAACTAGCTATTTCAATTCTGTCTCCCAAAGGAAAAACTTTCAGTGTTTTCCATTAAATAAAATTAAAAGGTAATATTTCTCCTTTATGTTTTCCTGTCATTTCAGCTCAAGGGAACTCATAATCATGAGTCTCACTGGGACCAAAAAGCAGGTATGACAATGTTCCAAACTGTAGGGACATTATTCATGTCCCATAGGCAAGAAAAAGAGCATGTTACTATCAAATTACTGAGTGTTAACCAAACCATGTGTGCATGGGGGTGTATTTACAGACAGTTGTATCACAAAGCTTAACTCAGCTGAAGCTTAGAGGAGCATCAGTGAAGACAACGGACACCCTTATGTATGGCTAGATGCACAGAACACTATATTATAGCTGTAAACTGTCTGACTATAGTTTAGCCAAATTTTTATTATTAAGACAGCATCTTAGCTGACTTCCTCTCTTGTTTTTGTACTCTGAATAAGCATGTTTATTAAACCCATTCTATACTATCTTCAAGTACACTGAATCTTCTGTAAGGAAAATACAATAGGTCTGTGCATGGTAATTTGCGTAGCTCTGGCACATTAAAAATAGGTCATAAATGAGCGACTCCCCATAGGCTACTTTCACTACCTGGGACAAACTCCCTATAAAGCACTTTATAGAAAAATTGTCAATTTTAGTAAAATCAGACAAAAGTAATCCCAGAAGAGGCCTCAGGGGTTTGTATAGTCTATCCTGCTGCTCAAGACAAGACCAATGAGCTTGACTGAAGTGTCTCCAAAATATTTCATAGTCTGTAACCTCCACAAACAACTCTTCTTAATATTGGAAAGATTTTTCCTAGTACCCAGATTAAACACTCCACCCTCCAGTTTGGCCTATTACTTTTAGTCCTATCCACCATAGACATAAGAAAATTAATTATTCCCTTTGTCTTTGCAGCAGCCTTTTCATATATCTAGATGAGCTGCATCAATTTTTTTTGTGTGTAGACTATTCATCCACAATTCATTCAATATTCCTTTACATGACATTTTTTCTAAACCTACAATCATTTTTGCTGCTGTACTGTTGACTTTCACTTCCTGTGCAAAGCCAAAGAGAGCAGGAGATATAACACACTGGTTCACATGAATTAGTAGGACTTTTGCCTTTTTTGCAATTAGATTATTGTTGACTTATTTTCAATCTGTAACCTATTATCTATAGCGCCTCTGTGATCCTTTCAAATGCCAGCTTTATTTCATTCTTCAGAAAACATTCTGAAGAATTTTCTCATTTATTTTGAAAGGTGTTACAATAGATATACTAATTTAGTTTCAGCCACATAATTTGCTCCCAACATACTAATCCATCTTCCTTAATATAACAGATGGAAACCACAAAAAATTCTGATATTCTTGAAGAAGGCTCAGCTTGGGCAAGGTTCTGTCACAGGCCACAGCTTCTGTACTTACATGTACATATATATATATACACACACACACATATAAACATTTAATTATCTTAAAGTTTGATAAATTAAAGCCCTCCAGGGTTAGATAAGGGAACTTTATATCTTTTGGAAGAGGGAATTTCCCAGCATCCCATTGAAACACACAACTGTTGCTTCTAGCTATGTAAGGGCCCAAAATAAAACTAATTAAAGACTAAGACCAATGTAAGTAAAATTCCTCTAAAAATAAAAAAAAAAATTGCCTAGCCTGAAAGAGCTCTGTTATTTTATTCCGCTCTTGAGTTTCACATGTATTTGCAATAACTAGGGTATCAAAACTGAAAAATAAATATGTATTTCAAAGCTTTTTAAAAATTGATTTTTGTGATTTGTGCACATATTTACATTTATTTAATTATTCAGCTGAGATTATATACACCTTGCTATTTTTCATTATCCCTGATCCAACCTAGGATTTACCTATGTACTTGGTCATAGTATATATGCAAATACTTTACATAGATATTCACATATAGAGTTGATTCACAGGAAATTGGTGGGCTATGGATGAAATTTTCTGAAGTGCTGAAAAATGAAACTTTGAGTTTTTGAAAACATAATCCAATAAGTTTCAACAAGTGTAAACTCAAGTAGCATTTCTCTGGGGATTGATTCTTCTGGAAAAAATACAACTAAATGCATATATATTTTAATATGCCTCTTGCCAGTTAGGAATAAAATGTTTCCAATTTCTCTGGTAAGGCATCTCCAAAACCACCATTTGCAAGCCTGCAATTTAGTATGGTCTGTGTCACTTTTGCACAAGCACTTCTTACCCAGATACAAAAATAATTAACAGTTGCATTCTAATTTAGTACTGATATGATTTTTTCCTCAATGACATTTTAGATCTTTACTTTCTATCTTGCATTCCTTCCATGGTAATTTTAGCAATTTATATAGTAGAACTAAGAGCTTCCATCTGTGTTGTATTAATATCAGGTATTAATTTGTACTAAAGAATGAAGTTCTTTAAACAGCAAAAGATTTCTTTAGAACAGTGCATCTCCAGCACAGATGATATGAAGGTATCTATGTAGTAATTTCACTTTGCAATTAGTTAGTGCCCACAGATTTCAAGATGCAATTGACCGTATTTCACAATCCTGCAAGAAATATTCATGGACATGGAAATATTCAGGCAACTGGTTACTCTCTTTTTTAATATTTACATGAGTTGGAAAGGATGTGAGGGGAAAGCAGAAGAGATGAGAGTAAAATCAGACCTTCAGCATGAGAAGAATGTACTGAATTCCTTGTAACTTTTAGTGACAAAACAAAAACAAAGAATGAAACAAAGAGCAGGATCGTAGCAAATATTCTCTAAGCTCTGATGCCTCAACTTTCCATGTTTGAGGAGCAGGACTGAAGTTCTTAAAGTCTTTCTGCTCAGTACATCCTTTCAGAGACTGGAAAAACTGTTAGCCTGGTTCTTTTCTTTTGAGATTACTTTCAGAGAAAGGTGAAAATAAAAACAAACAAACAAACAAACAACAAAAAAAAAAACAAAACCAAAAAAAAACAACCCCCCAAAACCCCAATAAAACCTATGAGGACAATTTATCTGAACCTTGGCCAATACCAGTGATGAAAATCAGGTGTTCTGTCTTTAAAAGTGTTTTAGTACTGTGCTGCTAATGAGTTCCACAATCATAGAATCATCTAGGTTGGAAGGGACCTTGAAGATCATCAAGTCCAACCACTGCCAAAATCACCACTAAACCACGTTGCTAAGTGCCACATCTACCCATCTATTGAATGCCTCCAGGGATGGTAATTCAACCACTTCCTTGGGCAGCCTGTTCCAATGCTTGACAACCTTTCTGGTGAAGAAATTTTTCCTAATATCCAGTCTAAAACTCCCTTGGCACAACTTGAGGCCATTTCCTCTCATCCTATCACTTGTAACACGGGAGAAGAGACCAACACCTACCTCTCTACACCCTCCTTTCAGGTAGTTGTAGAGAATAATAAGCTTTCCCCTCAGTCTCCTTTTCTCCAGACTAAACAACCCCAGTTCCCTCAGCTACTCTTCATGAGACTTGTTCTCCAGACCCTTCACCAGCTTTGTTGCCCTTCTCTGGACACCCTCCAGCACCTCAATATCTTTCTTTTAGTGAATAGCCCAAAACTGAACACAGTATTCGAGGTGGGGCCTCAGCAGTGCTGAATACAGGGGGATGATCACTTCCCTAGTCCTTCTGGCCACACTATTCCTGATACAAGCCAGGATGCTCTTGGTCTCCTTGGCCACCTGAGCCAGCAATGTGCTCATATTCACTCATCTGTCAACCAACACTCCCAGGTCCTTTTCCACCAGGCAGCTTTCCTGGCACTCTTCCCCAAGACTGTGGTGCTGCATGGGGTTGGTATTACTCAAGTGCAGGAATCAATACTTGGCCTTATTGAAAGTTGAACCAAACAATGGTTTGCTCTGTTCAGTACAAAGGACATTTAGGGTGAATAAGAGAAAGAGTTAATTATTGTAGATCAAGTTTAGCAGACAGTTGCCCAAAGGCATCTCCAGAAATCTTTCAGGTGGAAAGGAAGCGCACAAGAAAAATGTAATACCTTAGTTTTGTCTATCGTGATATACATTGTGTTTGAGGTGTAGCTTCATTCACCCCTAGAAATGAGACCTGACCTCAGAAGATGATTTGGAAGGTGAGAGAAGTGGGAATCAAGAAGGTTTACTTGGACAGAGACCTGTCACACATGTTATGTCTCCAAGCTTAAACTGTTACTGAGAGATACTTGCACAGAAAGCAATTAGGGTAGGAAACATCTAATCTGTCCTGCATATCAATCGATCTTCCCTCTTCTTTCCCTCCCTCTCTCCTCTGCTCCATTTCTTGTTCCACGTTTCAATAGGATAGAGCTGGGAACTTCTCCAATATGATTTGAAAACAAACTGCTTTGCTCAGTGATCATGAATTTCACACAGAGGCTGCAAGATTCAGGAGCAGAACCCTGCTTTGCTTACTTCAGATCAAGCTCTTGAGCCTGGATCATCTGTCTCTGGTAGGAGCCATGTGGTCCAAGGTGTCTTATCCTTCCAATCCCTTTTTCTATTCCTCTTTCAATTTCTGAGTATTTTTTTCTGACTCAGATTTCCTCACAACTGATGTAGAAAGAAATCATGGAAAGATTAACGTCAACAGGTCAGCATTTTCCATAAACAACAAAATAAGCAGTGTCAGATAATTCTCCGCTACCTCTGTGTGTGTTTCTCCTGAAATCTCATCTTGAATAAGAGATATTCTCCCTGTGACTCCTCAGCTTTGTGTTTAGTTCGTGCAGTTAGTTGGAGTATGGGAGCAAAATTTGGCCCTTGCAGCTGAGTGGAGAGGGAGTCTGCAACAAAGCACTTGCCTCTTTTGAATAATATGGCTACAGCTCAGAGTTAACAGTGTCTTTGTTAACCAACAGGTTAAGCTCCAAAATAATGTTCTTTCTCTTCAAACTTAAATACTGCCAAAAGGAAACATCCCCTATTTTCTTCTGCCTGCAAATGCCATACAGAAAGGTGAGGTAGCAACAAATGGTGAACATACAGGTGAAGAGAAGTGGAGATTTTTTTTTTTTTGACACACAGTCTGATAAGAGGCAGTGGCAGTGTCAAAGGAGGAAGAAAAGCAGGAAATCTGGGAAGGACACCAAATCCTTGAGGTTGTATTCATCCAATTCCAAGCAGGATTTACCAATAGTACAGGAAATGTATTATCTAGAAATCCCATTTATTGCACATACCAAAGTGAAGTTGCATCAGTTATGAAATTTCCCATATCACTATCCTGTACTCATTCAGAATAGCAATGACTTCAGCCACATCTTAAGAAATAGCCATCATGACATTAAAAAACTGGCAAGAGATTTTTGAAGCCCGCTTTCAGAGTGGCAAGTTTAAAGGGGAACTGGATAACTTCAAAAAATGCGAACCATCTGTGTTACTGCCACTTGAGCACTGAGCAAGCTGGAGAATAAAAACAGTTTTCAGGCCTTTATTTTAAAGGGTGCTCTAATGCCTGGCCACAGCTGTAGTTGTGTTCTCCCAGTTATCAATCCCTAGGAAATACCCATACACGTTACTCAGTTCTGTATCTCAGTTACTTAGCTTGCCAAACCATTTACTACCTGTGTGTGTGTGTGTGTGTGTGTGTGCTCTCAGTTTCAGTTCCTACAGTTAGTTTCTTCCTTGATACTGCACAGAGGTATGCCTAATGAAGCATAGTGTGAAGCATAGATTAACATCGTTTTATTCATTGGACAAAATGGGCAAGTCCATCTGCTCTGACTGAAATTAAGTGAAACAGTGTCAGCAAACCATATTGCTAGCCAATTTTTTTATATGGTGGGAAATGGAAAACATAAAATACAAAAAGGATAACAAACCTGCAATAAATCAGAACAGTTCTGAACTCTGCCTAATAAACATATCCATTAAGTCTTTTTTTTTTCCTTCCAGTCTTTTGAGTTCACCATGTACCATTTTTTTGATTGATGAAGTCTGAGCACTTATTATTACTTTATCAACACATTCTCATAAGAGAAAAATAAAAAGATAGAGGGCATGAAACAAAAACAAGTTTTCTACTGTGTTTATTTATACCACACTGTACAGTTAGGATACGTCTTTTGTTTTCAGGAATTGAAAGATTAAGCAACATATTTAATGCACAAGGAAATAACTTATTTGATTGAGCTCCCTTGAAATATGATAAATGGCAATTAGATGTATTCTAGCCTACAGGATGATATGTTTTATTCATTCTTTACCAAACAAACTCAAGAGTTGAACAGATATGAAAGAACACATTTCACAAAGCTAGCACAATCCTATGTGAAGCTAATCTTTTCTAAGAACCTAAAAATGTTATCCAAATTGCCTAAGGTAAAGCATGAATATAAAGGGAGAATGCACATTATGTTTCACTAAGAGAATAAATGTTAGTTTAATTAAATAAAAAAGCTTCATAGTGCTTTCAAAGTAACCACAAACATAAACATAATCCCTGGGAAACTGTCTATTATTGTAGATGGTACATCTCAGCTAGTGAAACTGCAAAGGAAACATGACTGGAGCCCTCACATGGAAGCAATACTGACCCAAATCCCTCTTTGCAAAGCAAGACTGGTTTTGATCCCAGCTTCTGGAGTTTAAAATGACCACACTCGTGTCTCCACCATGACCACCATACACTGCTGTTGTAATGCTTGACAGGAGCAAAGTTTCTTCTCAGTTATACGAAACTACACCCATACTTTTAAAAGTTATTTTGAATTAGCCCTTATGTAGCCAAATATGACTGTGTATTTGTAACACAGTAATGATAGTTTTTTATGTCCCAGAGACAAAATAATACCCGCTGGTTCTAGAAATCTATTAAATGTCCTTCGAATTATATTCCAGTTTAGCAAAAATGAGCCAACAAAACTTGGGTGAAGTGCATGCCTGTGCAATGGGCAAACATAATCTACTTAAGTTCCATTAAATATTCAAATCCAGTATGAACAGAAATGATACCTTTGCTTAATGTGCCCTCTATGTAGGGATCTAAACAATAATTGCTAAGGCCAACCACTAGAGGAAACATAAACTTGACTTGGACAATGAGCCACAATTTTTGCTTAGGTATTCCCTTTCCCTTCTTTTTCCAAAACATTTTAGTGTGATTAGCAAGGACCAGATTTCATTATCTTTATTACTGCTATCTTTAATTTTGAGAGTACTACTGAATCCCTCAAGTGTAGAAAACAACTATTTCACAAGCTGCTCTGTACAGCCCCAGAGTCACAAATGTAACACTATGCCTGTCTACACCCTTGCAGAAAGCTTTCAAAGAGGAGCATGAAAGTGCATGTAGACTTGTCTATGCACACACATGTGAAGACACACATGAATGAACAATGCTTGTTCCCATTGTCATAGCAGGCTATAAGACAAAGACTTGTTTTTCCATCACTTCTTTAAGTTAAATCAGTGAAGTCACATGTGTCTATGGCATCTTAGGAAGAAATATATAGTGTATGAAGAAGAAATATTAATTTAAAATGTTTGAGAATTAAACCAATAAAACTGACAACTAAAAAAGAATGGAAAAATTCCATTAGAAGTTAATTATAATTAATAGTAAAAACCATATTGAAATTTATAGGATCTTCTGAAATGGAAACAAGCAAAGGCAGTTGCAGATGACCTTCAGCACTTTCCCTCACACGGACATACATAGATTTTACTAATGGCCCTTGACTATTATTAAAAGTAAACAGTTTTCAAAATGAATGCAAACCTTGTCTGGTGGACAACAAAATGTCATTACTAATTTCTGCATTGTATACTTTACAATGGGCATCTTATGCAGAAGGACATTAAAGAGTAGTAGACAGCCCCCTTAGCATCTTAAATAAATCTGCTCCTGTTCCAACAGTGCATGAGGCTATCAAATACACATCCTTTCTAATGCCTTTACTTTCTAATGGAGAATAGAATCATTTAGGTTGGAAAAGACCCTTGAGGTCATCGAGTCCAACCGTTAACTAAACACTACCATGTCCACCACTAAACCATGTCCCTCAGCACTACCTCTACCCATCTATTGAATAGCTCCAGGGATGGTGATTCAACCACTTCCTTGGGCAGCCTGTTCCAATGCTTGACAACCTTTCTGGTGAAGAAATTTTTCCTAATATCCAGTCTAAAACTCCCTTGGCACAACTTGAGGCCATTTCCTCTCATCCTATCACTTGTAACACGGGAGAAGAGACCAACACCCACCTCTCTACACCCTCCTTTCAGGTAGTTGTAGAGAGTGATAAGTTCTCCTCTGGACCTCCTTTTCTCCAGACTAAACAATCCCAGCTCCCGCAGCTGCTCCTCATAAGACTTGTTCGCCAGACCAGTCACCAGCTTTGTTGCTCTTTGGATGTGCTCCAGCACCTCAATATCTTTCTTTTAGTGAATGGCCCTAAACTGAACACTGTATTCAAGGTGCGGCCTCACCACTGCTTGAGTACAGGGAGATGATCACTTCCCTAATCCTTCTGGCCACACTATTCCTGATACAAGCCAGGATGCTCTTGGCCTTCTTGGCCACCTGGGCACACTGCTAGCTCATATTCACTCATCTGTCAAACAACACTCCCAGGTCCTTTTCTGCCGGGCATCTTTCCAGCCATTCTTCTCAAAGCCTGTAGTGCTGCATGGGGTTGTTATGACCTCAGTGCAGGACCTAGCACTTGGCCTTGTTGAACCTCATACAGTTGGCCTTGGCCCATCGATCCAGCCTGTCCAGATCTCTGTGTAAGGCCATCCTACCCTCAAGCAAATCAACACTCCTGCCCAGCTTGATGTTATCAGCAGACTTAGTGAGGGTGCATTCAATGCCCTCATCCAGTTCATTGATATTACCATTAAGATATTAAACAGAACTGACCCCCACACTAAGCCCTGAGGAACACCACTGCTGACCAGCTGCCAACTGGATTTAACTCCATTCATCACAACTCTTTGGGCCTGGACATCCAGCTAGCTGTTTACCCAGTGAAGAGTATACGCATCCAAGTCACGAGTAGCAAGTTTATCCAGGAGAATGCTGTGGGAAATGGTATCAAAGGCTTTACTAAATTCCAGGTAAAGAACATCCACAGCCTTTCCCTCATCTACTAGGTGGGTCATCTTTTCATGGAAGTCTTTTCAGGTTAGTCAAGAAGCACCTGCCTTTCATGAACCCATGCTGGCTGGGCCTGATCACCTGGTTTTCCTGCACGTGCTGTGTGATGGCAGTCAAGATGATCTGCTCCATAACGTAGTGGTTTGGACTCTCTCATTGTCATAAGTTGTGTCACACGTACTTAGGTACTTTTCGGCACTACAGATAAAGAGCAGTGAAAGCCTGCTTACAAAAATTTCTCTGCTTTATCTTTTAGACTCAAGGTAGGCAACACCTTTTCACAGAAGATACCTGTTAGTTCTTTTTTATGCTTCTCAGTACAATTCCATACTCACTGAAAAGGTTGAAGCTCATCAGTGGCACTTTTTCTAGAAAGCATGAAAACTGAGCAGGCCACTTTTCCAGCATCCTAAATTTTGCGTTTGATCATGCACTGAACTAAATGAAACATGACTTCTCCACCCTTCCCCTGAGACAGGGAGCTAAATGCTTCCTTTTGTCAAGTTTGTTAATATGGCCATATAAATCAGAGTGGGTGCCATCACCTCCAGGGAAGTATTCACTGTCCATTTCCTTTGAATTCTGACATTTTGCATTCTGCAGAAAATGCAGTAAAGCATTATTAGTGGAAGTGGGAAATGGGCACAATTTCCTGAGGACTTGAGAGCCCTGAAGTGTTCTGAAGTCATGCTGAACTTCAAACAAAATGTGAAAAAGGAAAGAAAAATGGGGGTGAAAAAAGGAAAATAGTAAATGACAAAAAGATGACAAAGTGGGGGAAATGGAGAATAAGGTGGGGAAAGGGATAAAGGGTGAGAAAAAGTGAGAAAAGGGGTGAAAAGGAAAGTTGGAAAAGCAGAGGGGGGAAGCAAGAAAGATGGAAAAGGAAGAAAGGTGGGAGGGGAAAAGAAAGGGAGAGGAAGGAAAAGTGAAGGAAGGAGAAAGACTGGGGAAGTGAATGTGTGACTGGGGTTCCAGTCAAGATGAGATGTAAATCTGCACAGCTTCAGGTCTCGCCTCTTCTAATGTTTATGTATACCTATTTGTAGATCCTGACTGCTCTTTTCTCTAGTGCACCAGTTTCTTATCCTTTTAAAATCAGCACACATACTAAAGCATTGCACTGTCTGGGAGTCAAAATGAAATATAAAGCTCTTATCAGTCACCAAGGAAAGAGGAATCTTCCTGCTGCAAAAGCAAGATGCCATTTTGATAGCAGAGCTTCTGCCTAGAATACAAATAGCATGCAGACACCTTCTTCATTTTTCCTCAGTCAATTAAGTATCATGTATGAGTTTACCAGTGAAAGCTGGTCATGGAGAGGAGTCCTCATTTAGCCTTCTATGGTGTTGAAGAATAAATCATTTAATTCATCACAACTTTCTAAAAATTGTTGACTTTGAATATAACCTGCTGGAAAATTCAGCACGAGTTCGGATCAGCCCAGTATAACTAACTGAAAACAAGGAGTATCTCTGTATTTTTATTACATATTTATATTGTTAAATCTCACTTAAATTCTACCTTAAGACTATTTTTGAGACTCAAGTGTTGCATGAGCTTCATTCTGACTTTCAGCACAGATATTAATCCCTTTCTCAGTGCTAGCAGTTCAATTCGGTGCATTTTAAATATATTATTTGTAAAATGGATTCCTTCATATATTTAGCTTCATATACACATGCAAATGCACACACATTTATAACTTTAGCAAATGACAAACATTAAAGGAAATAGGCATTGATTAATTCTTAAGTGCAGCAACAAAGCAGAGTTTCAAGAGAAATTAGCTGATGCAAGGATTACGGTTTGAGAAGACAAAAGCAGAATTCAGAAGAGGTGTGGCAAAAAGGAATAAATAAAATAATTCTACCAGACTTTGATGTGGGTGGACCATGGCCAGAGGCATTTTTTTTTTTAACAGTGAGTAATGTCCCAGACCATATAAATCCTCTGTCTCCATCACCTCTTTAGATCAAGATTTCTGTTAGGACACAGTTTACATTCAGCAACAACGAGGTATGTAATCACAGGTATCCATGAATGAACACGGGCAGACAAAGTTTTCCTCTACAATCATGCTTGCCTGGGCAAAGAACCTGAATGTAATAGAGCTACATAAAATTCTTGTGCTATGTGTTGCTTGAAAGTCAGGTTTTTTCAGCATAGAGAAGATGGCACGCACAGAAAGATATTTTCAAACATACCCTCATTAAAACATCAAGACATGGTTTTCCTCCCCTTACTCACTATCTATTATCACAGCATTTCCATAACCTAAAACCCAGCAGACCAAGGAGTACTGCTGGAAAATTCTCCTCTCCTTGAAGGTGTAGATTTTGCTCCCTGCCAAATAAAAGAAAATAAAAATAAATAAATAAATAAACCCAACAAAAATAAAAGGAGCTTCAGACCTCACCCTGTATATCTGGATTGAGGATATTGGCAGATACTTCATAGGGATGCAGAGCATCAGTATCCTGCTATTACATTCACAACAGCTGGAATTGCAGACCCTAATTTGAAGTAATAATAATACCATGAAGGCAAATGCTTATTTGGGTTGGGTTGCAGCACTTCAGCTTTCACAACATATGACCCCACCCACACAGAGACAATTTCATCTTACAAAAATGGGGATAAACCTATTACCTGTATCATTGTGTCTGTAGACAACTGCATGGCTTACATTTCCAGGTTATGTTCTGGCAATAGTCCTTCCAATGAAGCCCTGTCCCCTCCAATGCTTAACTGTAACTTCAGCAACTTTCTAGTCAGCTCTCTTCTTAGACAGTCCACTTTCTTCTGAGATCAGCACATTTCCTTGGTGTCACTCCTTCTCTGTTGCCCCAAGCCCCTTTCAATATTTTGCTTTGCTACCCTCCCTGATGGCCTCCATCCCTCCAGTACTAACTCATTCCACAGTAACAGCAGACTGTGCTAGTCCTGCAGTATGGGGACCATGTCTAATATGGCAGAGCGAGCCCTTCTGATCTCACCATCACTTTGCTAACAAGGGGCCCTTTAGCACTTGAAAAACACCCTAACATTAAAAGCAAACAAAAAAAAATATCTTCCTTGAAATGTTAATAGCTCACCTAGTGATGGTGACAAATGTCAGATTGAGACCACTGGAGAAGAGAGTTTTCAGTGATGCACACACAGGTTCTCGTTAGGCACTGATAGCCCTTTTTGCCTTCTGTGCCACTCCCCAGACCTCCCCTCATGAACAACATGGTGCTGAAGCCATCACCTGGAAAGACCACCTTGAACAACACTGTAATCCCCATACCAAAGGTTCCTAGCTGACACTGCCAAGAGGTGCCAGTCTTGTAATGTAGATGGTCTTTGTAATGTAGATAACTGCCACCCACTGAGAGCCAGACTGAGACCATCAATTCATAAATTTATTCTATTTATTTTATGACATCACATCAAACAAACTTCTCTTCTGAAACCTCAGGTTGTAGCTGAAAATACCTCAAGGCAATACCTTCATATTTAAATTAAAAAAATATCTCACTTCATCTGACTTCTTCTGTTCCTCCTTCCCCCTCATTGTATCTCGGAAATGACATACGACAGATGAAGGAGTATGGAAACAAACTTAAAATCACCATTTTAGACATTATCCCAGCAGGTATGCGTGTTTTACTTGGAATTTATGAGAAGTAGTAAATATTGCTAAAACAGCTTTGCCCATCTTGCCACAAACTCTTTCTGGCCAGCTTATATGCAGCAACCTATTGCCACTGGTGGTGGTGGACATGGCTATCAGAATCCACTATGGTAGACTGTAAAAAGTGAACGCTTTCTAGTATTGCCTCCCAGTAATGCTTTAAAATTTTCATAAAAGTTTTTATATTTTATCTGTTTGTGTATCAGCAATCAGAAGAACAAATCTCTTGGTAAAGTAATGGTTTGGGCCCCTTCCTGTTCAGATGCAAATTGCTTGGCCCAAATAAGCAACCTGTCACTACTGAATTTCATTACTCATTTCCTGTCATTAAATTAGATGAGATTAATAAATAGAAACTGAAAGACAGTCAGCCAAACAGCTTCCACTGAAACTCATCCTCAAACAAAACTGTGAAGAGAACGTGACCATTCTCCATATGTACTATGGGGTCTGTTTTGTTCATTGTGGAGATGCTCAAGTATAATGGGATTGCTTTTCCTCATCTCTTTTCATAACCCCATTTGTCCCAGACATGCATCCCAGTCTCATACCTGAGGGGAAGTACTCCGAGGCACCAGGCAGGTTTTGAAATAAACGAGAAGAGAATCCAGTCACACATCAAAGGCAAGACAAATTAATGACATATCGATAAAACATGATAGTCACCCTGTCCTAATGGGGCCAGAGAGGCAAAAACATTCACAAAGAGAAGCACCAAGCAGCCTACACAGTATTTGAAGCTGGTTTTTCTGCAAGGGTATCCTGTTCCGTATGCCCCACTAGTGCCTATTCTTCTGAAGTGCTGACATGAAACTGTCCCCCACATAGCCGTCTCTCCACTTTCCTCCCCAAGATTAGACTGTTTGGTTAAGCAAAGTGAGGATAAGCTGAAAGAAAAATAAAAATCAGACTGCAATTGACACTTTGCCCTGAATATGATCCTATAGTGCCTGGGCATGGTGAGACAGAGGAGACTGTTATTGTAGTGGGAACTGGCACCAGCCTCCATATGTAAGTTGCCTAATGCTTTCCATTATAAGATTATTGCAATCAATTTTTGAATAATGTTAACACCTATATTGTTTATCTTTGAAATCTGGCAGAAGCGGATATTGCCTCAGGGCCAGTGTCATGCTTTTTGCTCTACTGTTAACAAATTCAAATTTGGACAAGTAATAGAGGTGTTGAAAATCACCATTTTTTTACTGTAATTTCCAGAACCCAGAGTTATTTTGGCAACTAGCTACAACCCCCAGAGATTTGATGTATCTGCCTTCATGTTGTACCTACAACATCTCCTTGAATGGCTATGTCTTATGCTGGTACAGACAAAAGGGCTTTGCCAGTCTACCAAGGGCACTTGGTGTAATCGACATGGGATTACAATGGCCAGTGTGGGGACATGGTGTGGTGGCAGCTACATCAGGAAAGAAGGAAGGCAGAGCAAGGCAAGTCACTGGGATGAGAAATCCAGATCATGGGAGCAGCTGACAAAGAAAAGAGGTTGAAATGAAAGGAAAAGGGAGGGCTATGGGCAAAGATGTGATGAAGACATCACTTCAGAGGAAAATTAACTCAAAGAAATAGAGCTCACTGTACAGCTCCCTCAAATGTCCAGTGCACACAGGGAATGACCTTTTTTTGATGAACTGAATAACTGTTTTTGTTTGATGATGCTCAGCCAGAAATTGCTTGTGTTGTTATGCCTGGAGGTCAAATTTTATCAATGGAGAACAATAAATGACCGTTAGAATAGAGCTTTTTTGTTTATTAATTAAAAGCCTACAACTAATGTGAAATTACATACACAATGATAGAAGGCTGCTATTTTCGTTGCCATCTGAAGGATTCCAAAGGTAGAGAAATGACAACTTCATAGTTGCCTTGTGCAAGCCTGTGTATTGCAGACCTTAAGACAGGAAAACCTTTCTATTTTCTCACAGGAACCCTGTGTCAATCTGGAAACCAAGTTAGCTCCTAGTCACCCTGAGGAAGTGGCAACTTGGACCTAATACACCAAATGAACTTGGACCTAATACACCAAATGCTGACATACACAGACACAACAAAAAAAAAAAAAAAAAAGAGAAAATGGATTAAGGAAACACAGAATGTCTTTGGTCACATATGTAGCCACAGTTCCCTTTATTGGTTTACGTTTTTCTGCTTAAAGGTAGACCCCATAGAAGCAACAGAGAATGATGGAAAGGGAGAGGGGAGGACAAGGTAACTAGAAAGCAGTGAGGCAGTCACATATACTGATGGATGGTGGAGGCAGTGGCAAACCCTCAAGTCATCATGAACTTGGCACAACGCCTATGTTTAAGAAAACGAGAAGCAGGGCTGAAGCCTGGTCTGCCCTGAACTAGGCAAAACTGCTGCTTTTAGCTCAATTAGCCATGTAGCTGAGCATCCTAGCACCTGGGGACTCATATCCACCTTCAGCCTACATGCAATTTTCTAGCCTTTGTCTTCCCACCAGCTGAATGAGCGCTGCAGTTGTGCTTCGAGTGCTCCCAGACGCAGCACTTAGGCACACACTCCTTGTCTGCTACTGTATTCAAAATTTGGGAGCTCCAGCACTTCAACTGTGTGTTTCCAACTGTGGAGTCAGTTATGGAGTTGTTATAACAGAAGTTATAGTAATTGAGTGCTACATCTGGCTTAGCAAAGACTTCTAGATATGATGATAGATTGCAGTAAGATTTTGCAGTTGTTCAGCAGGGGTTGAACACAAAGCATTCCAACAAGGCAGAAGTAACAGTGACCTGCTTTGGCAGGGGAGAGGAAAACTCTATTCCTGTGGTTTCCATGTCATCTCTAGACCCATTTCTATAAAAATCTCAAATTCAGCATGCTGTATAAGCACAGATTCAAACAAACCTTGCCAGGCCTTCTGAACTTCAACATATCTAACAAAAGGGAAGAATTTTGCAAAGAATAGCGTGGAAACTAACAATTCCCATTCTGGCTGAGACTATTAGGATTACCTCCAGGATTACTGTTTACGCATTTCCCAGCAATGCCTACCTATTACTATTTCAAGGCATTGTTTCAAAATTTTTTCCCAAGAGGCTGTATTAATATAACCTTCCTGAACTACTTTTTAAGTCAGTATATGCCAAACAAAGGCTGCACAAAGATTTGACAATGTAGAGGTAAGCTCTTTTGCTATATAAAAGTCCACAGCATTTGCAAGTAGACCAGGAGAAGATAATGTTCATGTCACACTCAAACTTCTCTTAAGGTATTGCATTTTAATTACACTGCAGATTTTTCTGGGTGTTTATTATATATATAAAATATATATATTGTTTTTCTGTGTGTATTTTCTTGAAATATTGATGACCACTGCTGTGGAGTGTTGAAATGTTTTTCTATTCCACCCCATTTTAACAATGGGTGAAGTTACAGTATCTGAGACATGGAAGTCATTCCTTGGTCTTTAAATCAAGATTATGTTAAGATTTGCAAGTCATATCTTAAGTCTGCACAGTATTTTGAAAGTGTCTGGAAGAAGAGTGTTCTAGAAAGAAGAAAAATCTTTGTAAGGTGTAGCTGTTCCTACAAGATAAATTATTTTTCAAGAATGGAATATATAATGTCATTATTTTAGAATTGTGTACAATAAAATAAAAGAAACACCAAGCCCACCAAATCCAAAACCAAAAGAAACAATTTGTTAAAATACACATTAATCACAGTTTCACAAAATAATAAGTCATTTTTAGAATTTTAAATTATTTTTTTCCATTTGGCAGGCAGAGCATAGCGGGAGAATTGAATCAGTTATGACATGGAAATAATGCTCAAACAAATATATTTAACTTTAGGGAAAAGGTTTGTTCACCTCTGCATTAAATGTAGAATGATTAATACTTCAGCTATTGTTGTAATACCTAAAGGGCAACAACTACTATTTTCCCATTAAATGTTGCTACTGACTCAGCATGCGGTTATAGGAGGTGTTCCTCTTTGGATGCGTCAACTGAAAAGGAAGCCTATTGCAATTGCATTGCAACTCTGAAGTCAAAGTGAATGGAAAGAGGCACGTAGTCAGAACTTGATGATGATGGTAAAAATCTTTTTTTTTTTTCCTGTCAGTCTACCTGTCCATTAAACAGCAGTTTTGTTTTAGGATTTTATTTTTTAATCATACATTATAGTCATATCTGTCAATATTCTCACTCACCAGCACCACATACTGCTAGGTGTGTGGTATACCAGGAGAAACCAGGAAAACCTCGCAATGGATGCTTTCTAGGTACAGGCGTGCAGTTTACATAAGTAGAGTTTAGCATTTTGGGTAGTAAAAGCTAAAGTTCATTTAAAGTGGATTTACTGAGAGAAAGGAAGGAAGGGGAAATAACTTTCAGCTCCTTCCAGTACATATTGGTTGGTGCGGTAAATGTTTCTCTACCACAAGATGCAGTCCCAGACATGAGGTTTCATAACCCCTTGCCAACCCTTTCTCCCTAACTAGATCAGTCCTAAGTCCTCTCTTGCACACATTTTTAATCTTGGATTTTTAGTTGCTTAAAACTTTCCCAAACCAATTCACTTTGGGATGAAGCATCCTGTGCCCACTTTCTACCAGAGGTGGTTTCTTCATTAGCTTAGTTTCAGTCTGAGCAAATCTCATTTATGTATATCTGCACTCTCAACTCACATGCACTCTTGCACTCACACTCACACAGCTAAAAATCATAAACAAATCTGTAACTTTTGCATGTGGATACATGTAAAGGTTCCTGCATTTCCTACTGACATGAATAATGCTACCAAGTAATGCTACAAATTTCATGGGACAACTCAAGTAAATGTTACAGCAGATATCCACCCTAACAAGGCAGAAGCTAGAGATAAAAGAATACCCTACATTAGGAAAAAAAAAATAACTAAAAAGAGATGGAAAAGAGAATAAATGTAGTCCAGGACTGTAAGGCACTCAGCACCAAACCACAACTTAGTTGAGCAATATGTGAATTTATGTCAGGTTCTCAAAAGTGGAGTTTCGCATGAACATAAACACTATACCTCAGTTTTTTTCCTCAAAGAGGGTCTCCCTAGATGGAAGAGCCTCCTGTTACTCCCCAGACTTACTGCTGTTTGCAAATAGATCTGTCTACATATACATACATATATAATGTATATATCAAGTATACGCATATGTACACATATGCATATGTGTACTATATATGTATGAAACACATATTAAACATATTTTTTCTATTACATATAAAGCACAACCTATCTAGAGACATGTGTATGTGTATATGAATAATCTCATTTTCGTATTTTACAGATTAGTTGCATAAATTCAGAGGATTAGGACTGAGCAACCTGAAGTATAGCACTTCATTTCATGCCCAGTTCTCTCTGTGATAAGTAGGCTCTTCAAGAAAGTTGAGCTTTTCCCCAGCAAGAGACAGCTTAAAATGCTGAACATGGCTTTTTTCTCTAGCCAGACCACAAAACTCTTTCTCAAAAAAGAATGACCTCATATCTTATTAATCGGAGCACAAAGTGAATGGGCTCACACAGGCACCAGCATAAACACTCACACATGCACACATATAGACATGCAACCAAACAGCCAAGCAAAAGCTAAGAGACAGACTTTTAGGAACAATACTTCCAAGGAAAGGTAACTAAATACGGGTTTTGGAATCTAAGTTCTTTTCAGGTAATGCCTGATGATGGTTTTTCAAGGGCTTTGAAAATTACATAAAGAATTTGCAGACTTATTTTATAGTTTCTCTTTTTTCCCTTCTCTTATTTGAATCTAACAGGCAAATTAAAAAAATAAAAACAAACATATTTGTCATCTCTTTGGGTTGCTAAGAGGGGAAAAGCAATTTGATATTTTCTTCATAAACACTCCAGTAGGATAGAATACACAGAAACCGTTCAGGACAAGAAACACCAAAGCTGCATGTGTAATAGGTCATTATTATGGAAATGAAATACTATAAATGTGTGAGGGAAAAACAACCTGAGTTCTGTATAGTCTTACATGGTGTGTTTGTGCACTTCTGAATTTCATAATTGTGATTGTCCTTTGTTGATAATGATACAGTAGAAGTGGAAAAGATATGGAGCATAACTATTCCGAGAAAAACAACTTGAATTAAGGAAAGGCTTCCACAGGAACTGAAATGAAATGGACTACAACTTCCCTGCTGGAAAAAGAGATGACAGGGGAGAAATATAATAGGGTCTACAAAATTATGAATGGCAAAGAGAAGATGAGCAGAAAATGACTATTCCTTATTTCTCATAACACAAAAAATAAGGGAGAATTCAGTTCCTTCTGTATTAAAAACAAACAAAAGGAAGTACTTTTTCGCACAACGTAGTGATTAAACTGTGGAAGTCCGCCACAGGATTTTGTGGAGGCCAGCACTGTAACCGAGGTCAAAAAAGGTTTTAGTAAAACTTGAGAAGAGTAAGTCTATTGGTGGCTATTCAAAATGATGGTACAAATGCATCCTCCAGTGACCCTCTAAATCAGTGACTGATGAGAGATGGGTGAATTTAACTGGAGATGATTCACTTTATATTAGCCTGTGTGTCTGCTGCTGGCCCCTGCCACAGGCAATCCAATGGGCTAGTTGTACCGTGATTCTGACCTAATATGGTTATTCCCAGCCTCTCCAAAACCTTTAGATATCAAGGTCTGTATAAGTGTAGGTCCTATGAAATAATACACATGAACAGAGAAATGTGACATTTTCCTTTCATTTTCATTGCAATGTAATATCCTCAAATTGATAAAGAGATTAAACTACCACACGTGTTAACATGAATCAGCAAAAGACTTCCCAACACATGATATGGGGTCATTTTTCCCCTTAATCTCCACATAGTTTCACAGTTTCCTTACTTTTGATACATGTGCATGTTGTAATATGTGAATGCTGATTTAAAAAAGACTACTTGCAGGCTTAATGCTAGGCGTTTGCTTAGGTCGGCTTGTATCATTGATTACATAACTGTAACATCACCAAAAGAGTTGGCTTCTTTATAAAATTAACAAATATACAGTACAGATTCGTGCAGGGTATTGTGTGAGCTTAATTTTCATTGAAGAGGCTAATACTGTCTGAGGCCAGGCATGCACTGGATGTATTCCATGTAGCCCTGCAATGCCTTTCAATCCTGACATAGGTTCCAGCACTCTTAGTATTTTAGCCCCTGTTGTGATTGGTTCTGAACCAGAAAAGCTCAGCAGCCTTTCCTTAGCTTAAGTACTTGAGTAGTCTCCGTGAAGTCAGTTTGGCTATTTGTAGTTCCTACATGCTTTGTTTTCTCATAAGCCTAGTCCACAAATCTGGCTTCCAGCACATTTTCTGTTCCACTTCTCCCGACTACTTCAAAGTACGGATTTTGCAGCAGCTGTATCTTTATTATTCATTAGGTATCAGGATGAAGAAACAAAACTCATGTCAACTGATTCAGGATGTTAGCCCAACTCTCATGAGATGAAAAGTCAGTCAGGGCATAACTAAAAGGGCACTGCCCCAAATTCATAATTTATTCCTAACAAATCCTACTGCAGCTTTCTTAGGATTGCCATAAATTTTCAAGGATCAACGTTACTTCTGGAGTGCAGAGTACCTAAGCAAGGATCTTGTATGAAAACCGGAAGGGATACGTGGTAATTTTTAAATTGGTTTCCTTTGAACTTTTGCAAGCACATTATTATTCTGTTTACAATCTTCCCATTTGCATTGTTATGTGAGATGTTAGAAAGTTTTCTGCCAACGTATAATCCATAGTAGCTGCTCATATTTAAAGCATGTCATACTCCTGACGTTTTGGGAAGTATCACAGCCCAGTATAATATTTGGCTTTCGAATTTTTGTTTTGCAACAAGAGGACCAACAGTCTAGATTGGCAAAAACGATTTTGGTTATTGGAGTTCAGACATGAACTTGGCTTGCTAACACCAGAGAAATACAAGAGCCTCCTTTCATGCTCTTAATGAAATCATTAATTATGTCAGCAGCTCAAACGATACATCTCCAAACACTTTGCAAACAGCTAGTCACATAGAAGTCTTAGAAAAAATATCCTTAAATTCTAAATTCATAAATTCTAATCATAAATAGATTTCTGGTTGCAGGGATTCGTACAGTCATTTTTCTCTCATATGCCTATTTTGCCATACAGTGACTGAAGATTCTGTTATTGCTTGTTGAAAAATAAGTAAACTGAACAATATATCTATATATTGTTGTTTTGTTGCAACCTAAATGAACTTCCTGAGCCTGAAAATTTGCTGTGCTTCTCATTAGCAAGGAAACCATCTCAATAAACTTCTGTTTAGCTAAGCATTTACCGTACATGTGACCTTTGCTATATTTCCTATAATTACTAAATAGCTTGTTTTGATTAAATAATCAACCTGTTGATTATACTATAAATAATAATTAAATTATTTGTCTTTCTTGATTTAAGTATGCATAGCTTCATCTTTTAAAACAGCCTCCATTACAGAAATGAGCTTTCATATATGATAAATTAAACAGATTGCAACTGTTAAAAGTAGTCTTGGGGAAAACTGTTCCTAATCACAGAGCTAGAATAATGCTGTCTGTGCTTTATGCTGCACTACACTTAGGGAGACATAGAACTTGTGAAGTAAAGCAAAGACCAACATTCAGATTGTTTTTGTTAATATTTCACATAAAATATATTATCTAATTCTTTATTCCAAGAAGGCCAGCTCCATTGTTATTGTTTGTTTCGGTAAACAGTCAGTCATTGCCTTTCCCACATCACTGAAAGATGGAGTTTGTCTGTTCTGTGATGGCATAAAAAGAATGAAAAACATAGCAGCACAATGAATAAAGCAAAATAAACATGATGATATAAATAAATCAAAACTAACACATTTTGTTACAAAGTCTGTCATTATCTTTATGGCTGAGCGCTGTATTCACATCCCTTGTCACAACATAGTGAAACTTATAGTGAAACTTCTGCAAAAGAGATTGGAAAAAAAACAGTATTTCTTCACACCACAGTGTTTTCATGGAACTCTGTACTTGGAATTTTTGGTGTGATTTCATAATTTATAAAGTGCTTCCAGCAAGGCTCTGGAAATAATGACAGAAATGCAGAAAAACTTCAGATATGTCCCCTGGCTAATACTCTTAGGGAACCTTCCAGTACAGAGGATAGATTAAGCAATCAGCTGTAGCTGGGATTTGGGAGGATGGTTTCAGGTCAGTGAACTGGCTAGCTTGGTTTGGTTCTTTGGAACAACTTGAAAGACTCAGTATCTTCCGTACAAATTACCTAAGGAGATAACGTAAAACTTAATATGTTTCTAAAATAGCTACAATAGCAGAGGGCTATAATCAAAGTCTACACACAAAAAAAAAAAAAAAAAAAAACAAGCCAGGATAGAAAAGCTTGGGGATCAGGGTATAAAACCACTGTAAGAGGCAAACTTACTGCAAAAGTGAGACATCCACAAAGGACAATGATGGACCTGAGGAATTAAAAATATAGAGAAAAGACATACTTTTCATACTAAGGCAAAAGTTCAGGAACAGGAAGACTGAAATATGCGGTGTTTTAACACAACCAAAGTTGATTGAAGTTTCTTATAAGAATTACATTATACATGCAAAATTACATACCTGTGAACTTTGCACTTGGCAAATTATTCCTGTGCTACACTAATGGGATGAAACAAGACAGAGAAAGCCACGGCACTGTTTTAAACATGCTGTAGTTCTTCCTGTCTTTTAACAAGCCATACTTGACAACATTCCCATTTTGTTTCTCCCCTCAAATGAGGAGGCATGCCTTTTGCAACACAACACAACCCCCCCCCCCCCAAATCCTCTCACTAATACTATTCACAGCTGTCTCTAGTTTGACTTCTAGCCTCTCCTTTTGACTAATGGAGCTCTCAGATAAGTTTCCAGCCTTTTCAATTGACTGTCACGAATCTCCTCCTCTATCCACATCCTCATAAACTGTTCAGTTCTGTTCAGCAACACCCTGTTTAAATTCCACTTTGCACTGGGCATTGTGTTTCATTATGTTTCTTTACTTGGTGATTTAGAACCTTACCCAGATGATCTTTCCTCTTTTTCCCTCTTCCCTTTCTTTGAGCTTTACACTGTGCTGTCATTGAACCCTTCCTTTATGATTATTATGTGTTTGCACTACCATAACAGCTAAGAGCTGAACTATGGGCCAAGACCCACAGTATGAGGTGTCCCTAAACACAGAACCTTTATTCACTCTCAAGCTATCTTTAGGATGATGACACATTAAATTGCTTCCATCCAATTCCATCCTTTATTCCATCTCTCAGTTGTATAGTCTTGAGCTTAAGCTAAAACTCTCAGCTGAGCTCTTCTCCAAACCCACACTCTTTTTTCACTATTTCTCCCTCTTGATAAGAGTCTTATCAAACACACAGTCCCTTGGGTCCATGGTTATGGATTTTGATTTGGGGGGGAGGGGAAGGGGAATGGTTGAGGCATTTTGGTGCTTCCAACACTTGGCTTATACTCAAATATTTTCCTCTTTCAACATCTCCAGAATGTATCCTGAATACAAAAGCTTTTACTTGGGTGCTTCATCTCCTGCATCTTAATCCTCAGCCATTGCAAGCTGTTGATCACCTAGTCTGCTCAAAGAATTGCCCAAATCATCCTCTTTGATAGTTATTTCAGTCCTACAATTTATACCATTCATGGCCTTCTGCTACCTACCCCTCTTTAAAATGACAAAAAAAAACCCTCTCCACCTTTTATCCCTCCCTTTAAATCCTTTCACAACTGCACCACACCTGAACATGGCTGTTCAGTTCTTGCAGCATTGACATCTTCACTGTACTAGCACTACCAGCTTCCACTGCCTGTTCATCCACATCTACCATACACCCCTCTGTGCTTTGTCTCCTTGTGATCCTTATGCCATTAAGCCACTTCCTTACACACCTTTAAATTCCACCTGAAGCTTTACTTCTGTCATGACGTCTGTCAGTTACTGCCTTATACACAGTGGGCTGGACTGATACAAATCTAAGTGAAATGGACTTAGGTTTATTGTTATCCTGTTTGCCCTCTCCCTATTTGCTTGTTTTGTTTCCCTCTTGCAACTTGCGCTTAAACTGGTTTGTTAAGCAGAAGCTATTTTTTGTACCACAGGACAGTATAGCACCAAACACAGCAGAGCCTTTATGCTCATTTGCAGCCTGTGGATACTATCTATTGTGTAAAAGCTCTGTGGAGCATATGTGGGATCTCAGAGGTGCCAGTGCTTGGCAAAGCTTAACAAGACTGTCTTCGTTCAGCTTTTGAGTGTTTATGGAAAAAGGTCCTAAAATTTAACAAAGACACTGTTTTGTGCACTCTGACATGCATGTTTTTTTGTTTTGGTTTTTTTTTTTTTTTCAGTAAATGCATTTTGAGACATAACAAGTAAACAGCTTACACAAGCCTGGGCCTGAAGCTGAGCACCTGCAACTTAAGTAAGATCATCATTGTTTGAATAGGTTTTAAATAATTTAGTACAAATTGGCTTCCCTATAGGTGTTGACAAGCACATCATCACTATTTACTAATGAATACAGGATTCCAGAGGACTGCAAGAGATATCACACTCCTCCTCAGACTGCGCATGTGTCCCTTGAATCAAAGTATTTCATAAACAAGCACCTGGAGACCTTGATTAAAAAACACCTGCTCTGAAACTGTTGGGAGGACAGATTGCATAGCGTGCAGATAGCCTTCTTTACTTTGTGAAGTAAAGCAAGGACCAACATTCAGATTGTTTTTGTTAATCTTTCACATAAAATATATTATCTAATTCTTTATTCCAAGAAGGCCAACTCCGTTGTTACTGTTTTTTTCAGTAAACATTCAGTCATTGTCTTTCCCACAGGGTTGCTGATATTTCTGATATCTGTAGTCAAATATAGTTTGTTTCCCTTCCTCCCCCACACCGACCCGACCTTTTATGTTGGCTGCGCAGTGGTTGGTTTCACAAAAGGAGTTTACGAGTGTGTCCTCATAGAGTTGGTTGAGGGAGAGTCTGCCATGGTCTGACAGCAACTGCAACCATAGAAATTCTGAGTCTAACAAACCCTGCCTTTGTAACAGGACAGGCTGTTTTTATCACTGATTACCTTTTGGCCTGATATTGCAAAAATAGTGATATTTGGTGAAAAGAGGATAAAGGCATCTCAGGGGTAATTAGTGATAAGCAACCACCTGATAAACATCACCACCTATTGCACAATTTTTCCCTATTCATGCCTGTGACTCCATGGATTGTTAATGAAAAAACATACAGATTTAATCAGGTTTGACATTCCCCTCTGAGTCCTGCAAGCTCTTTTTCTCCATATAAATGGGATCCCTCAATTTTAATGTCTGTTTTTCTGTTCTACCAGTCCTGGTGCAAAGTTCTTGTAGGAGTTTTAGTGCTGTGCTTTCAAAAATGAAAAATAAGAAAAGCAAGGAAGAGCTCAGTCAGATCTGAGGATGTGAGGAATTTCTGCAATGACTAGGGTCTGAGAGGGTCTCTGAAAAGGACTGAAATAGCCATATGCCCTGAATGAATTAACTCTCCATGGGAAGCCCAGGAGCCTTTACTGTCTCTGTGTATGAATAACCAATAGATCACTCAGGGCTGGAAGCTAGAAGCTTGTCATGTTTCCATGCTCAGATGCTGGCCCTTTCCAAAAAACATCATCAAGCAGACACCTTTTGGTTACTTCAGGCGTGGTTGTTATACTGCAGGGGCAACTCTTATGCAAGAGAGTCCAGTTAGCTGGACAGTGCAATACTCTGACAGGACAAAGATGGGAAAGATGGGAAAACTACTTAAAGATTTTGTTTCTGACCTGGTAGTCTGCAAAGCAAATAAGAAATTGAAATAATTCCAATAAAATAGAAGCCAACCCCTTGCTGCTATTCTGATCTACAGATTGAAATGATATCTACAACCTTCTTTTGTCAAGGCTGTGTATTACAATCTTGGATGTCAGTCCTGCCAGCATAGCAACGTACAGATCCTTCCTAGAGCTGTCCTCAGCCTGCACTAAGTATAGCTTGCTTTGTTTTTACATGCACTATGACTACAGAGGCCACCCCTGAGTCATTTGGGCTGCTCTTTGAAAAACCTCTCATGTGTCATTCCCTCATTTTGCAGCTTAAGAACCTGTATAAGGCTCAAATCATCTCAAGGGCTAGGAAGACAGAGTGATTTCAGTAAGGGCAGCAGAGCCCAGTAACTCTGACTGTCAATGTCCAGTTCTGCTCAGAGACAAAACTCTAACTACTTTTCTATTTTTAGCAGGAAATTAGACCTTGCCACCTTGGCTTGCTAAAGCTTAACATCACTTTACTGACTTTTCACCACCTTCACACTTCCATCTCCTACAGCCACTGAAACTGCTTCACGCATTTGGTAGAAATAAAATAGGGAATATTCCTAAGAAACGAAAATCAGCTTTTAGACCAATTTGGAGGACACCAGTTTCTAAAAAGGGATAGGTCTGTTTTTAAAAGTGATGAAATATAGACATGAAAGAGCAATTAGCTATATCTCAGTGTAAACCAAGTTGTTAGAATGATGTAAGGAACAGTTTAATCATCTTGGGATAAACAAATAACAGCTAATATATAACTTTTATACTTGACCCTTATTTAATCCTTTGGGTTAATTGGGTTCCATATTTGATAAACTAGTAAATTTAGAACACTAACCTGCAAGGGTTAATTGAAACTCCTCTAAAAATATGCTTGCTCACATCTCCTGCTGTCCAAGCTGATTGTGCAGTGTGCCATGGGCAACTCTATGAGTTACATTTCACTATGCATGGCCTGTTTAAAGCAAGCGAGGTGGTCATTCCACTTTGCTTATTACAGTTTGGGCTTCACACGCTATGGGACATCGTGTCTGAAGAAGTAACCACACTGTGAGATCAAAGAACATTCAAAATTTGGAGAAGGGATGGCCATGTAAGATGCTGATCACCATTCAAATAAAGTGAATGGAAAGAATCAGTTTGGCTCCAGTGAGAGCTGGACCAGATCCCATGGCTTCTGGGAAAAGTTTAAAGATGGAGAATTTCACTGGGAATTAGGTATATGAAAATGGATAATTAATGTGATATGAAAGGATATTACAAAAAATGGTTAGATAAATAAAAAATAAAATGCATAAAACAATGGTATGTATTTAAGAAATGGTAGCAAATGAAGGCTATGTTCATGGTATAGCATGTTACAGTACTTTGCTGTTGAGATTCATAGGCATGACTCCAAGCTTCACACAAACAAGTTAGTTCCATCAGCCCAGCTGTGGAAAGGCAGCCTGTCTTCTGAGCTAAGTCAAATGAGGCCACATATGATCCTAGGTGCAACTTTATCTTGTGTTCCATTTGCTAAAGAAATAGAAAAAAAAAATCAAACAAAACTATATCTAAGGAAAGCATAACTTAACCATACTAGCCCTGTGTGCCCATGGGGAAGGAGAGGTCTCATTTTTTCAAACTAATCTGCAAACCTAAGACTAAAGAAAGTATGCCTTAACCACAGTAGCCCTGTGCACTACGGAAGAAGGAGACTCCTTCCTTTTTCCTAGCACACTGCTTCTTTTCACAACTTGCAATTCCCTTCCATTGTTGTGTGATGGCAGTCTGGACTTCTCCTTGTTTAACCAAAAATCCCAGGCTGCTCAGCATAACTGTTAGATGGGAATTTTTCCTTAACTAAACATTCATTTTTGACCCATTGGAAAATATTAATTCATCACAAATGTCACCGGAAAGGTTTTTAGGTCTGGGGTGGAACTAAGAGAAGCCAACAGTCCAGGGATTAGGGCTCTGAATCAGAGAAGGGAAGGACTTGAACTCTGATGTCCCACATCTCAGATGAGTACACTAACCACTAAGCTATTCCAAAGCAGGAGGTGAGTCTGTCTCCTCTCAGAAAAATGTCTGAAGGGCTGGATTTTGTTCCAACATAGCGCAAAAACAAATTGCAAAGCTTCTACCCCCCACCCCCCTTCTTTAAATTGAATTCTTGTTCTCCAGCCAGCCCAGCTTGGTAATGGTTTTGTGTAAGTTAAATAGACTAGACACATTTAATAGATCTTCAGTCATATAGAAATGGAACAAATAAAACAGCCCAAGAGTTACTTAAAGCTGAAGTCAAGACCAGACCTATAGAGGGGCAGTTTAACAGCTTAAGGTTTCAGAGCACTAAATGAAAATACATGCACCGTTGAAAGCATGGTTACTGTTAGCATTTCAAGCGCCATGAACAATTGGAGCCAGTACGTTTGTAAGTCTCCCTTCAACAGGAGTGTGCAATTGCTGCCCGTTTCTTTCAGGTGACAGACCTCCAGATCAGGATTCAGGTAGAGGCTTTACGAATAGAAACGGCACGGATCGGCTAGATCGCTGTACTTTAGGAGAAGGCACGGTCAGGCAGCCGCTGACACACGACGTGTCGGCCCGCGCCCCCACTCCTCACGCAGCCGGGAGCCCCGAAGCCGGAGCGGCAGCGCCCGCCGGAGCCGGGACCGGGGCGGGCGGCGGGGGGCGCCCGGGGGCAGGCGGCGGAGCGGAGCGGAGCGGCGCGGAGCGGTGCGGGCGGAGAGGACCGGCGGCTCCGCATCACCATGGACAGCTCACTGGGGCACACGGGCCCCGCCGCCGCCGCCGCCGCCGCCGCCCGCCCCGCCGCCGCGGGGTGCCAGCCGCCGGCATCGCGGGGCTATAGATAGTAGGGACAGGCTTTATGAATTAATGACTGACTCTTTGCCCTCAAATTTGAAAATTATTCCTTTCGGTGTCTACTGGATTCTAGGAACTAGACAGAAGATTTGGCAAAACCCTCGGCAGTTCCACGCATTTTTTTTCCCTTTCTCGAGCGCATTAAATTAAATGCATATTGCCTAAATCAACCGCGCACGGTGTCAATAGCTGAACTTGGGGAGCTCCGGCCGCATCTCGGATGGGAGAGGCAGCTCTGCTCGGCTAGTCATTGTTTAATAAAGGAGATTAGCGTGCTCAGATGTAGTGCCACGAAACGTCTGGGTCTTGCTGATGGGGAGGAAAAAAACGGTTTTCTCTTTCTCCGCAAGCAATCTTTTCACCCAATTAGAAGATACACGTCAGACGTGGACTAAGGAGTTTCTCATCCCTGACGGCCACGGGAGGGTCAGTGGGGAGGAAGACAACCTTTATGGGAGCTGAGGACAGCAGAGCGCAACAAGGCGAGGTTGCAGGCACGAATGAGTGCATGCTAGAAAGTCTGCATAAATCTGCAAGCAATTGCGTTTGCTAGTAGCTGCATAACAACCATGCCGTCAAGACCACCCTGAGAGCTTTGAAAAAAAGCACTGGGACTTCGCACCTCGCCTGCAGAGGGCTGCGCTCGCTGGCTTTGAACCTTGCTAGATCACGGGGGTTGTGCAAGTGTCAGGGGGTTTCTGGTCCTTACAGGACAAGTCCAGCAATCGCTGTTCTGCCGCTCCTTTCCCTTCTCAGCCAGACTCTCAAGCAGTCAGCACACCCGGGTTTTTTCTTTTGTCTTTTCTTTTCGCTTTTTTTTTTTTTTTTTTTTTTCTGAACACCATTTTTTTCCACCCTGGGAAGCCTGAGGAGGTTAAACTCCCCGTCTGAACCGAAGCCCTGGAGGAGTGCAACTGAGGTTATAGAAATCCGGGAGGGGAAATGACGAAAATGTTTTATTGTGAATAAAACAAGAAGGAGAAGGAGAGGTGGAACTTCACAAAGGTGAAGGATGGGAAGTTTGTGGAACTGAGAGTTTAGCAGCGGGCGGGGGGGTAATCATTATTTCCTTCTGTCTCTCTGAGGCTGCAATAGCATCTCCTCCCCAACTAGCTGAACCTGTCCCACTTATCTGCTTTTGTTTCAAGGGAAAGTTTTGCTCCTGAGCGGCTTTTGAGGGGATCCCGGTCACCTACCCGCCTGCAGCCCCTGGCCCTATTCCCTGCTCTAGAGTTACGTGCCAAACCTGGAACAGGGACTTATCTTCCTAGCCAAGCTCCCAGGTCAACTTTCTCGTAGGAAAGCTGATTTATGCCTGTTTATATGTATGGAAAAAGGAGGCAGAAGCCAAGCGCGGCATCCCTCCAAAATCTCATTGTCTTTGAGGCAGGAAGAGGGAAGAAAGGGGAGGCAGAAAACCTAAAATGATAAGGTTTGTCTTGTCGCGGCAGGGAGGACTTGACCACAAAAGCAAACATAGGGTTTTGCCTCACCTCCCCGCGGCTGAAGCCTTTTCCAGGTCCGACAAAACGACCGGTCCCTCCGTGCGCCTCGGCTGGGAAAACAACCAGCCTCCGCAAGAGCCTTGCCTTGGCGGGGAACCCTGCCGTAAGCGAGGTTGCAGCAAGTGAAACCCTAACAAAATCGTGCGTTTTCCCCGCTCCTAGACAAAGCACCGGCCATGCCCGGGGGTCCCCCATGCGCGGAGCGATGCTTTGGCGCGGGTGTGGGCACGGGAATCGCGCCAAAGCATCGCTCCGTCGGTCCTTCCTCTCGTCCAGCCTCATCCTCTCACCACCACCCTCGAGGGCAGGGAACAGCCGGAGCTGGCAGCGAGGAGTGGCCAGGAACGGCGGGGTGAGATGTTGCAGGTGGCCGCCGGTCCCTCCAGGGAGGCGCTTCCCCGGGTGCACATCCCCTGCGCCGGCGGGGGAAAAGGGGGATTTAAACCCTGGTAGAGGGGATTTTTCGCCCCGTCCTGCCACGGAGGAAGGCTCAGGCTTGCGGTGAGGCTAGGTAGCAGGAGGAGTTTGCTCACGGGTTAAGCATTTGTGTAGGTGGCAGGTGAAAGAGCGCTGCGCCGGTTGTTGCAGATGACAAACAGGCTTAAGCGGGGGGTGGGGGTGGGGGGGTAGAGGGGGAAAGGGCATGGTATCATGGTATGATAGTAAGTCTTCCAAACGAGTTTGGCACTGTTCAGTTCCTGCCATATTAGTAAAGACATAGTTGGGTTGTATTTTTTTTTCTTCTTTTTTTTTTTTTTTTTTTCTCCCCAAGCCCACTGAGGCAGAGATGAGGCAAACTCAGCCATAGGAAGGTGGTTAATGATGTCACAAGTTTGGTCTTTTCAATAAAAGCAATACAGAAGGGTCTCCCTCACTATATATATTAGGGAAAGCTTCTGTTCTTCATAATAAAAAGAGCAGCAAGGGAGAAAGGCACCTGCTTTTAACATCCTTTATTTAGCACTAATCTGTCGCAGGCAGAATAAAAACTCTGTAGGGCAGGATTTCTTCTGAAAAATATTACTTTTTTGATTTATTTCATTTCTTTTTTTTTTTCTTAAGGATAGAACATACTTTTGGAAGCGATTGCTGAGAAGATCAGCTGCTGTCGGCCAAGGTGATCTCTGAGAGGCACAGAGGGCTGTAACTCAAGGAAAAGGTGAAGTAATGAATTGTGAAGAAAATTCAGTATTCCAAGTTTATAAAGACTATTTATTTTTCTTGAGTCTGTAAGGGTTGGGGTGGCGGTTGCTTTTTATATATATATATATTATTTCTGGGGAAAAGGAAATTCTAAAAATATTTGACGGACATTCTACCTTTAACATCAGGAATAGATGTATAAGGGGGGGGGGCTGTTTTCAGGGGATGTCACAATTATTTTTAATTAGTCGAAAGGGCAGTGTAAGTCAAAGAAGCCTGTTAAATGTCAATTTTAATTTATAGCCTACCAGGTGTTCAGGGAATTTATTTACAGATTTAATGTTTTCAGCATGACTTCTATTTCAGCTTTCATGTTTTCGGCTTTATTTGCCTATGCGGTACAAAATTTGGCTAAGGAGCTGGGCTTTTAAATTGTGGCAGCAAGTGTCGTTGAACGCAAAATAACCTGCAGGTAGAAAACCAGTTTGCTTTGCGCCTAAACTTTCTCCAGAAAGCGTTCCTTAATACGGGGAGAGGATGAGAAGGAGCAACCAGCCAGCACACCTCGGTGTTTTGTGGCGGCTTGTGAAGGTGTTGGGAAAGCATTTGCTGTAAATCAGGCAGTCAGTGGGAGAAAACAGCGATCCCTCCGTACCTAGGGGCAGCGGCGGTGCCGCTCCGGGGAGGTTTCGGCGGGGCGCGGAGTGGAGCCCCGCGGAGGGTGCGCGGCCGCGGAGGGGTGCGGGTCGCGGGATGCTACCGGGAGGGAGCCGGCTTCCACCAAGTGGTTTTTGCTGCCCGCATGGGGAGGGCCACCGCCTGCCCATCCTCTGCCGTCAAACAGAAGATTGGCTTGCAAAGTGTTTCCTCTTGGAATAGCCGCCGGAGGGTGGGGGCAAGGGGCGCACCAGGTCCCCCAGGCTTTCTCCCCGTACCTTACTTCGTAATAGCCGGGGGCAGTTTCTTGCGCAAGCAGGCTGCATAAAGGAGCGGATTGTGTTACCTTTGTTTTTTACATAACTGTTTTCCTGTGATGGAAAAATTTGGTCCCTCCGTCGGAAGGGTGCGGGGCTGCCAGCGCGGGGGCGGCGGTCGGTCCCCGGCGAGGCGCAGGGGGGTCTGGCCGCCCTCCCGCCGCTCCGGGTGCCGCCGCCGTTGCCGCCGCCGCTGCTGCCCCCGCAGCCCCGCGCTGCTGCCCGCCTCGCACGATAGCCCAACCTGACACAGATATTTGCAACGCCCTGGCCAGATTGACAGAGGGAGAAGTGGAAGGAGAAAGAGGGAGAGGAGGAGAAAACTTTCCACTAATCTACATTTTTGGCCAGGAGCGCCTATGTTCGTAGACTGCGAGTCCTTCCCCCGGCCCTCCCCCTTAGTCCCCCCTCACCCCCCCTTTACTAGCGTACAATTAACATCATTAGGAATCAACCCTCCAGCTAATAAGGGAACTGCGACGAACAACGGTAGGTGCGTGAGAGGAGAGGCGGCAACGGTTTCAGGCTGGGCTTTTGGACTTGATGTAAAAAGCGCCCGCACTGATGGAGGGATCGCCCTTTCCACTGTGCTACGGCAGGGGAGGCGCTGACCTAAGGGTAAACACAAAAAGGGAGAGGTGCGGGGGGGGGGGGGGGGGGGGGGGCGGTGAGAGAGGGAGATGCAGAAGGTGAGAAGAGCTTGGCCGGAGTCCTTAGGGTCTGCTGAGTGCATGTGCTGTCGGATGTTTCTCTTTCTTCCCTTCTTTTTGATTCCGGTCCCGGGAAGCGCTGATTTCTAGTCTTTTGGCTGTGGGTATCCCGCCCGGGCTCTCGCGCTCTCCGCACATGTTCCTAGGGCGCCATCTCTTTGCAAAACCCTCCGTCCTCCCGCAGGTCTCCCAGAAGCTGTTTCGGAGCGTGTGAACATCGCAGGCTCCAGCCCAATCCAACCTGCGGAGCCGAGAATGCCTCTCAGCCTCTGAGCCTCCCCGGGCTAACGCTCCTCTCAGACCTCTCGGGCACTCCAGCTAGGCAGCGCTCTTTGCTTGAGTTCACAGTTTCTTGTCACGCTTGTGGACCCAACTTTCCGGAAGCAGAGGACGTGAACCTGGCTTTCTTTTTTTTTTTTTTTTTTCCAGAGGTATACTTCAAGACAGATGTATAGATGCATTCCCCCCCCCCCCCCCCCCCGCGCCGAATCTGTGTGTGTGTCCGTCCGTGCATGTGTTTACAGAGAAGAGGGTAGCTGAGCTGACTTTGGGAAATCTTTCCCTATCTGCAAAGAGGGCTTCTCTTGCAACGAAAAGCCCTGAGACAGCCACTTAGCGGACCGGAATTGAGCAGGGCTTAGGGAGAGAAATGGACGCTCTCTCTAATGCGATTCTGATATGAGGTAGACAATTTTTTAACTAATACTGAGAGAGATCTTGCCTCTGGGCAGCGAGAGACGGGGGGGGGGGGGGGGGGGGGGGGATGGAGGGGGGAGGGGGAGGCAGACAGTAAGGGAGAGAGACAGAGCGAAGTTTGGAAGAAGTGAGCCGCTGCCGAGAGCTCAGAAAGTTTTTTCCTTCACAACCACGGAACTGCTAGAGCCGAAAGTGCTTGGGGACGGCGCTGGCTCACGTGTCCCTCGAGGCTGATCTCCCTTTCCTTGCAGGTTTCAAGACCCGGAGGATACAATGTTCACTAAACTCTTCCAGCAGTGGAGTTTCGCAGTGTTCCTGCTGAGTTATTCCGTGCCCTCCTACGGGAGATCAGTAGAGGGGATCAGCCGCAGACTGTGAGTTTATCTTTTTTTTTTTTTTCTCTGACTTTTTTCTTCTCTGGGTGCGGGTGGGGAGGGAGGCGGCCGAGACCCCCAGGGTCCGGCGGCGGGAGCTGCCAGGGGTGAGCGGGGGGAGGTTTGCAGCCTCCAGCAGCGACTCCTCGGCAGAGAGACTGCGGGTTACCTGCCCCAGGTGCTTGCTGGAGGTTGTCTAAGCCATAGGCGGAGGGCGTTTGGGGCAGGGAAAGGGCGCTTTTCAGCTGTCGGAACTTACAAAGCTTTTGGGAAGGAGATGTTAAAGCTGAGGGTCTCCCGAAGGGAGCACCAGTGCCGCTGGGTGCTTGTCCAGCCTGTGCTGCTGCCCGTGCACATTTCTGTGCCCTGGAAGGGTCCTAGGAGGGAGCATCCCGTTTTATCAAACTGCTATATGTTACACTAAGTACCATATACTTCTTCAGCACTGGCACGGAGCTAATATTGATAAGGGTAGGGGAAACACGCAGTAGTGAAGGCTATTATGAAACCGAAGTACTGAGCAATTTCTTTGGATTTCTGCCACTTCAGCAAAAAAAAAAAAAAAAATCCAAAGGGACCCCAGTATCTGACTTGGAGGCAGAAGCATATTTTTTGATAAATGATAATGTAACTTATCTGTTCAGGAAATGACCTTTTTTGCTCCTTCCAAAATAATCAAATGGCTTATACTAATACCCCTACGCAAAGTGCAAAAGAGAAGCCACTGGGCTGATGTAGGAGCAGCTGTCTCACACATCTAACTCCCTGACTTTCCCTGGACTTGCATCAGATTTTCTAAGGAGGAAACACTTCAGTCATACTGGGGAGGGCTTATTATTGTTACTAAGTTCAAAAGGAAGTCAGGTTGGAGAAAGAGGACTGGAAAATCCAATCACAATTTATGGGGAAACATGACACAGCAAACTGAATTTCAGATGGGTTTCTTTGTAACTGTTTTATTGCATACATGAGGACAAGATCTCCAAATAGCACTTCCTCTGCCATTTAAGCAACAAAAAAAATCCCCCAGGTGTAGTGACTTCAGGCACACCTAAACCTTGGCACCAGGCAGACAGCTATTACAAATCTCCTACAGCAAATTGTGTAGAACATGTTATTGCTGATAATTCCTCCCAGTCCATTAATGCTTAGCTGTTTTGTACTCCTGAAAACTATTGTTGAGCTACTTCTTTCATTTGAGACTATTTTCTTCTCTTGGGATACAGAGGAACTGAACTTCAGTTTCAGAAATAAAAAATGAAAATAATTGAA
This sequence comes from Vanellus vanellus, assembly GCF_965231255.1. Taxonomy (NCBI): domain Eukaryota; kingdom Metazoa; phylum Chordata; class Aves; order Charadriiformes; family Charadriidae; genus Vanellus; species Vanellus vanellus. The sequence continues at coordinate 82,511,931 of NC_138905.1, read as the reverse complement.
GTACAGTCATACGCTGTATTTCCTTGGCTAGGAAACTCTGAACTGGACCTAAGCCAAATTGGTGTTAAAAAAAAAAAAGTTAGATTTGCTAAGAAATACTCTTTCTCTTTTTGAAGCTAGCATTGTTCTAACGTTTGTTTTTAAAGGTCAGGATTAGAGGTCTTCCCAACATCCCCATTCTGTTCTGACTTGGGGAGGGGAAAGTGGAAGCTAAACAGTCAGAATGCATTTCTCAGCTCCCTCTTTGCTATGGCATGTAAAACAGAAAAAACCAGTTAGCTGTCAGTTAGTGGCATTCACGTAGTTTTGTTTGTGGGTACAGCACAAACACAGACACCGCACTCAAACATGTATCCTGTTTTAATATCACCACAAACCATTCCTAGAGTTAATGGTTAATAACTCACTTCAGCCTAGAGATTTATTTTTTTTTTTTCAGTCAGACTTAAACCAGTAACGGATGAAAATACTGAAGCACGTTATTATAGCCATTCAAAAATAATCAAGATGACATAGGCCTAGTTCTACAGACTTTACCAAGGCAAATCTCCCATGGAAAGCAATAGCAAATTGTCCCAAGAAAAGAATGCCAGGCATATTATTTGTTATAGAAATGCTTTAGCTGCTAAAGAACTTCTGAAAGACCAGCAACACCTCAAAGTTAAATTAGATATTTTTATCAGTGTGCCCAGACACTGGCACATCAAGTCCCCAGATCTCTTCAAAATATTTTTCTTAAGTCTGAGATAGGTTAAGCAGCTTTCACCCTTTGGAGCCAGTGGCAAGGGCACTCAGACTTGCAAAATCCAGACAGAGAGCTGACTGCATCCTTTCCAGTTCTAGCTGAACTTATGGTCAGACCCAATGTGAATAGTCAAGGGTAATAACAGTTAAATAAGAGCAGCTTTGAGACAGAAAGTTGTTGCTTGACTAATGTTGCCTCTCAGTGACACTAGACAGCCAGTGAAAAAAAATGAAGCAAGCATGTGCCTGAAAAGAACAGCTTACCTGGAAGTGCATGAAGTCAGAATAGTCACAAGTCATGGATTAACTATTGTTTGCCCCATAATGAGACATTAAGTCCCATATGTGCATAGTGTACTTGGATACAGTAATTAGTTTGGATACTCCGGTCAAATACAAACCATCAACATCCTTCTCTCAAAAGTGCCTACCACATGCAAGCTTAGCATTTACTGCACTTGGTTTGGGGTCAGACTCTTTTTCCTTGAATGAGATGTGCATTTTATAGAAGGATGGAAGGGACCTCTAGTGGGTCATCTTAACCTTAACAGCCTAATATTATTTTACATACCGTACCCAATATGTGACTGCAATCATTCCAGTTTCCATTGCCTTCCTACTCCGTGTGTGTGGGTGAGATATTGTTGATATCTCCATCATAAAGCACTTCTTACATCAGCATTCTTGGGCAAGTATTTTTCCTTGATTTACAAACAGAGGAGTTGTTTGAATAACTGAGGCAGAAGGAGGCAGAAGGTCAAAGAGATATGTATCTACCACAACTTCTTTGTTTTAAGAAGATTTTTGATCTAGAGCATACATAGGAAATTGCTAGGCAAGAAGTAACCCTTAAGTCTGGCTGAGTAATAAAAGTCATGTGAAATGTAACACTATGTAATGTTATACAATCATCTGGAATAGCAGAATGTTATTTGGGGCCAGACTAGATGCTAAATATCATAGAGACATTTAAAGAGAAACCCACCCTCTTTGGCACACTAACCCCTCACACATCAATCCTTGCATTATTTTGGAAATGCATACTCACACAAGATGTAGATCTTGTAATGCTCGTTGAGTGCCTTGTGTGTACTGGAACCAAATCCTCAGGTTTTAGCTCTGTAAAATGCAATAGGTTTTCAATCAAGAGGACTTTAATAACAGGCTTTAGAGATTCAAGATTTTGTCACAGTGGGTAAATTGACCAAATACACATTACAGGATTAAGGCAGCTTTAGGTTGTCTGTGATAAAAGGAATTATCCTTGGTAGTTTATAAAAGGCAGTAGGAAAGCTTTGCTCATCACATATGAGACGTACTGTTTAAGACTCAGTAAAGCACTAAGATTTTGTATGCATTTTATAAACTAGAAGAGTGAAAGAACTGCATTTCCCATGCAAATATCCTAGGAAAATAGATTACTGAAGCTAGGAGTGTAACATGAGCCACAATGGACAGCTTGACAAGCAGCAGAGAAATATGCTACTCAGAGGAGTCCAAGGTGCTAGTTTTATTAGCATACTTGCAAATCAGACTGACCTTAACAAGAAGGTTGTTAGAGGTGGCTGTTGGAGAGCTTCAGAGAGTGCACCAGTCAAAAAAAATCTCCTGAGGGAGATCTTGAGCTTGCATTAATGGTCACAGCTGCACTGAAGAGAATGAAACAATATGGGTTCAGCACAGTATTATCACATTGCATTTTTGCTTAGGGACATTGAGTTGAAGGGCATAAAATACTTGCCCTAAAGTCTGAAGTAATCCAAAGCTGATTTTGGGACACTTAAAACATAGACAATGTTTGGTGAAATGTGTGCTTACAAACCTGAGTATAGATAGGCCTGATTATGAGCAAGTATCCCTACTGTATCACTTCATGCAAAAACAACAGTCATTTTGCAGTCTCATGGAATGGGGGAAAGCTGCTGTTTGAATTTTACACTGAGTAATGGAGATGTAGTATCACTTGAACCCATCACTTGAACCCAATACTCAAAAAGTGCAGCTCTACAAAGACAAAAAGCGAAGGGGATGCTCTTAAACCAATGCTACTTGACGTTGCCAATTGCAAATACCTCTACTGTTGGTCCCATCACAAATCTAAAGTGTTTGGCTGAAGGGACTGAGAAATACAAATTACAGAACGCTCCCCATCATTTAGCATACTATCTTTGTCCACCACATTTTGAAACCTGGTAACATAGCAGAATAATTAGGGACGGAAGGAAGGAATATTCACTCACAGTTATGGGTCTTCTCCCATTTCACCCACACGCAGAAACAATTTCTTATCCAGCTAACTGACCCAATGATTATACAACAGGCAAGGCAGTGAATTCATTTTCTTTGGCCAGTAAGAATCCAGTCACATGCAGTACCCTGATGCAAGATGAGGGGATACATAGCCAACCTCAGCACACTGAAGTAGGGCAATTGGAAGGATAAACTGTATTATAGCATTCATGGGAACATAGCTAAAATCCCAGCTTGCGCTTTCTGTGGTTCACAGTGCAGCTGTGCATCTATCCTGCGTCAAAGAAAATGCATGTATTTTCTCTTGGTTATTTATTACCCAGGTGCCACTTGTATCTTCTTTCCTCAGACACTTCATACCTTCTTTGCCAGTACAACATCTCTAAAAGACAGATAGCTAACCATCTACCAGTTCCTCGAAAACAGGACAGAGATCAGTGAACCAAAAGGTCATGAACTCTGGAAAAGTACCAGAGACCCACTCAAACAAACCAGGATGCTCTTGAAGAAGATCCAGTGAAGAGGGCTAGTATAAAACTCAAAGAGCACAGCAGACAAGAAATTTGGCCCTAAAAATTCATGCTTAAAGGAATACTAGAACGGCATCTAAAGCCATAATTAGACACAAGTGGCCAAGCAGTAAAATCAACAGGAGTGACTGAGGCTCATCTCTGGATAGCTCATTATGGACTGAAGTGCCTATGTTTTAGGCACCCAAATTTGAACATTTTTTCCATTACGCTCCTGCAATGGCAGTCATTTAAATTTAGAAATGAAATACACTTTTATGTATTTATTTATGTTTTTGAAGTACATGACTGAGCAGAAGAAAATTATTAGAACCATGCTTGTATAAACACTGCTTCCGGCTTCAGTACAAGTACTTGTTATTCCTTCTCTTGCTTGACTGCAGCGCTCCATTATCTGACCCTTTAGTTTTCCTATCTCTGACAACTGCCTTCCTGCTTTTACTGCCTGAAGTGTGATATATTAAGAGTTGTAATGCTTTCCTAGAACAGAGCTCCAGGTTCAGTGGTGTGTGATCGGTCAGCTGAGAATTATTACCCGCTTAGGTCTTTCCCTTCTCCATAGGGAGCAGCTACTCAGAGAAGCGAGACTTGCTCCAGCAGTCCGAATTAACTGGGTGTCTCCAAGCCTGAGTGCTGGTACACAGTCACTGTGGCTGCCACTGTCAGAGGAGACAGGAGCTCTGCCAAGTACTGGGCAATAACCAAACCCTAAATGTTTATTCCCCTCCTCTCTTCTCTTTCTTTAGCAAACGGGCTGTGTCAGAGCACCAGCTATTGCATGACAAGGGCAAGTCAATCCAAGACTTACGAAGAAGAATATTCCTTCAAAATTTAATTGAAGGTGTCAACACTGCAGAAATCCGTGCAACTTCAGAGGTTTCACCTAACCCTAAGCCTTCTACCAACACAAAGAACTACCCTGTCCGATTTGGTAGTGAAGATGAGGGCAGATACCTAACTCAGGAGACAAATAAATCACAGACCTACAAGGAGCAGCCCCTGAAGGTATCAGGGAAGAAAAAGAAGGCAAAGCCTGGAAAACGTAAGGAACAAGAGAAGAAAAAGAGGCGGGCCCGCTCGACTTGGCTAAATTCTGGCATGTATGGAAGTGGCATGACTGAGAGCCCACTCTTGGATAACTCTGTTACTACACATAATCACACTTTAAGGTAATTCTGCTGTATCCTTTTGGGGGGCATTACATATATCTACTGAAATTGTTATCATTTGGTGTGTGAGGCTGAGGCCTCACACAAGCCTGGAGTACTAGGACACCTTTATGCTCACAACTGGGCAGTGGCTTTTCAAGCAGTGCACAGTCTCAAGGTGCTTTCTGGTGGTAAGTACCCTTTCCACTTTGCACTGGTGACAAAGGCTTTCTTTCCTATGACAAACAATTCAAGTAAACCACTTATTGCCAAAATGAGTTTCCTGAAGCTGAGTGAGTATTGAGCAAAAAGAAAGCAAACCATGGCCATTAAAATTTCCTTTCCTGTTTTAACCATAGTGTCTCTCACTTCAGATCTTGGTCCCACACTTGAGACTCAGCAGATTGAAAGCTTTGAGTTTTATTTAAGGCTCTGCATCTATAAAATGGCAAAGTTTTCTTTCCTACCTCTCAACGCCTCCCCTTTTTGGCAACTTTCCTACCCTCACTTTACTGTTTTTCATTTTACTGTTTAACCTTAGGGGAGAGCATGGAAAATTTCTCTCATAGTAATATCTGCAAACAATGCAGACCAGCCTTTCACCATAAAATTTTCCCTGACATTAGGACATTTTAATTCAGCTCCATCTTTTTACCAGCTCATGAAACAATTACGTTGCTGCTGAAAAATGTTGAGCATGGCTTTTGGAGAGAGACATGCTTCCTTCATGTATGACAATGAGGGTTTTCAGGGCAGTGGCAAACTGGAGACTAGGTGCCCCAAGCGACTCATTCGCTTGCAGTCATCTCAGCTGGAGAGTAAGTCTGCACGCTTGCAGACAAAGTGAAGGAGTCCACTCCTCAACTCTCCTTAAATGTTTGCATTTTCAACAGCAAAAATCGCACCCTTTTCTCCCCTCCCCCCCTTCACTTTTGAAGAATAGGACACTTGCTCACAGTAAATACCTTAGAAAGAGACATCAGCTGTGGGATTTACCAAAATCCAGTCTTGGGTTATGCTTTACAGGCCACTGTTTGCAACATGTGCTATCATCTCAACTTCTGCTGGCATTCACAGCAGTTACTGGCATTTAGTGCTAGGCGTTCAGTGTCCTAAACCATAAACCAGTTAGCATGGCTGTAGGAGTTAGTAGTGAAGTACGAGAGGCTGGTTTGTCTCAGCATCTTAGGAAAGGCATGCTCCAGGACTCCGGCCAGGAGTTGCCTGATGCTTCAACAGGTGTTAAGGAACAACAGTGGCCAATATTTAGTGCCTGTCTTTGGCACATAGAAATCTTGAATGCAGGGGAAAGAATCCTAGAGCATTCTGACTGTTATTTCTTTTTCTTACTACTCTGTCTTTGGTTGTATATCCAATGGGATGTGTAAAAGAATGAAGGTACAACCCTGTTGATTTTCCTAGTTCAGCCTTTCCATTTCAAGTATGGTTGGATGGCTGAAGGCAGTCAGCCTTACTGTGGAGTCCAGACTGCTGAAGGCAATCTCCAGCTTTAGCTTACTGATACTATTGCCTGAGATGCAGTATTTCGCAGGGCAAGAAACAGATTCCTAAAGAGGATCTATATTTCAGATACATAATAGAATATGATTAAACAAAGAGAAGCCACAGGAAAAAACTCCTCCTTCACAAGTACAGAGCATAATATGCTGGTTCAGCTCTTAAGAAACTGCGAGTATATAAGCTTGTAGGCTGGCAAAAGATATGATTTCTAAACTTTAAATGAAAGAAAGTTCCAACTCCCTGACATGTACTTTAGGGGAAGTCAGGTTCGATACAGTTGTCTATGCGGTCGTTGGCACAAGGTGGGCAAGCACATTTTAGATGGAGGGATGGCCACATACATCTGAGTGAGGCTGAATCCTCAATCGTCCTGAGCTGAATCAGGAACTTCTACTTTATCTGCAGGTGGGGGACAAGGAAGGTGTGCGCAGACAGGATTTCCATACTCTACACCAATAGAAGCTGCTTTTGTAGCACCCCTAAGGTTAGCTGCAGCTTAGGAGAAGCATCATTACTTTACAGTGAAGGAGTGGATATGCATAATGCAGCAGAGCAAATGTCAAAGAGGCGCAAAGATAAACTTTAAGTGTGGTGTTCACTGTATTTCTGTGCTTCTTGTCTGCTCAACACACTGAACTAAAATCCTCGTGCCAGTTCCCTCTGCACAATCTCAATCTCAAAATTTTGGGTTTAGGTCAGAAAAAAGGCCAAAATAATGTGCTTCCTAGATCTTTTGACTTACTACAGGTAGTATCTCATAAAAGAAGCCAATCTTGCAAAATCTGAGACCAAATCACAGAAAGCAGCTTGCAAGCAGTCATTAGTACAGAGCCCATTACCAAGATGTGGCTTAGCTTAAACTCTAAAACAAAGCCTAAAATCTAAGCCAAACTGAAAATGTCAGCCCCTTAAAATTAGGTCTATGTAGTGCAGACACACATATACAGTCACACTGTATGAACCGTGTGCCATTATTATATGCATTGTAATATAATTTGAATACAATTGAATATTACTAGTTAATTATTAGGGAGCTTCATGCTAGCATTTCCATTCCAGGCACTTAAAAATTCTTTCTCATGGACATTCCAGCTATTCCATTCCAATTAAATAAAACTGTTGTTACTGAATTTCCTAAGAAACTGTTCAATTTAGTAGACTCCCTAATGTTAAATTTAGTCTCACATTCAATGTGCACATAAAAAAAAAAACCTTCTTAAACTCTCAAGGATTTGCTTTTTTTGTATGTCTCACGCCCACGCATGTCTGTCATGTGGAACACTACCCACAGCTTTGGCAATCAGTCCAGTAACAGAGCGAATCATGCTCCATCCTATAGCTTCGCGTTCCACCCTTTAGCTGTTTCCCAGGGAAACAACGTGCATTACAGAAATGGGCTGTTCACAGGGGTAGAAGGGAAAAAAGCCCAGCCCTTCAGCGTTTCCTGCAGCACCACTAAGAAGTAACTTAAAATAATATTGTACTATAAGAAATATACTGTCAGGATAGGAGCAGGCTCTGCTTTTGTTCTCATGCCTTCACAAGGAAAGGAGGAGCGTAGAACTCACACCAGGCTGCCAGCATCACTTTGAAAACTCCCAAATCATAGGACTGTTTCAGTTTTGACTGAATGGAATAGGAGTCAGAGCTTAACAGGACAAGATGCTCATTTTCTTTCAGGACCCTGCTCTTTGGCTCACAGAGGGAACATTTCAGGATCATAGTCTTTCAACTCATCCAAGCACTTAAACAGACACGCTATCAAGGGTCTGCTCACTTCAAGACCTGAGCAGCCTTTACTGCATGCATATTGCATGTACTCATATACATGACAGCATAGGAATATTTTCCTCTACAATGAATGGACCCTCGTCTAACAGGTGGTCTATCAGTGGGAAATTTAGACTAAATAAGCTCCGTGGGACTGTTTTAATCAGACGCCCAGCACCACACCCAACACAGCAGGGGCTTGATTGCTACAGTGTTCAATAAAGACTTTCCTTTTCTTATCTTCAAAACAAATTTCTCATTTCTTCAATTGTACTTTTTTCTTTTTAGCACTTGGTATATTTATTATTGGTTGATACAATTTTTCTACCTGTAGCACTGGGAATCTTCTTGCATAAGGCTCTAAAGAAAACTAAGGCCCCTTCCTGTTTCTCTGAATGTACAATAGAATGGAATAGATGGCCTCAATGTCATGAAAACTGCAGGTCTTCATATAGCTAGCTGAGTTGCATTGAAGGAAATATAATAGAGGTCTTGAAAAGACATCTAAAACCGTAGCATTGTTAAACAGGCCCTATTATTGCAAATGTTTACAAGGAATGCACACCCGTTATAGTCTGTGGCACTTCTGCTATTAATTTTTTGTCCATGTATTTGAAGTGAAAATTAATTTTTCTATTTCTTCTGTTCTTTTTTTCTTTGCAGGAGGCGCTGACATTTTCAGCAAGAGATTTTTGGAAGACATATTGCAGTATTCTGTAATAGTGAACATATGGGAAGTATTAAAATATTTATTACTTGTAAATATTGTAAATGCTCAGAATAAAACCTTTTTCCCCCATTGCTCTCCAAAACTGCACATTTGGTTATTGTGAATTTTCCTTTTTTTTTTTTTTTCTGCTAAGGCTAAGACAATTATTATTGTCACATTTACCGTAATTTATTTTGTTGACTGGTGTATTTATTTTGTGAACGTATCTTGGTGCTGCTGACTTTCTATATTTTTTGTAACATCGTGCACTTTAGATATACATATCAAGTACATTGATAACTGATATAAAATGTTCCTGGTTTGTGGTTGACTTCAATGAATGCCTACATACAATTGCTCAAACTGGTTTTCCTTTGTGCATGTATAATAGCAGTATTTTAAATTTGTAAAGAATGTCTAATAAAATATAATCTAATTAAATCATGACTCAGAAGGAAAAATGTGTCCTTTAGGAATTTCAAGAGCAGGAACGCTATCTTTTTATACATTTCAAAATTGTTTTAAATTTAATGTGCTTATATTAGTTCAAACTCCCACATTTTCACATTAGCTTTTACTTAAAAATCACTCAGAACATACTTTGTTCCAGTGTTCTGTTTCAAGTCAGCTAAGCTGCTGAACTTCCTAGGGGTACTGTCACATAGCTCAGACCCCACTGCAGGGAAAGCACGATTCCCAAACTTTCCAGCCCCCAGCCCTGCAAAAGCTGAAGAGTTATGATCTCCAAATGAGAGGATGTGAAAAACAGCCCCAGGGGATGCATCACTTACTACACTTTAGGAAGGTGCTCACATGTCATACCCTGTAGTCTTGTTCAAAAATAGGCAGATGCTCAGTGTCCTTGGCTCCCATCAACTTTACACAAAGATGAAAATGTCTACCACATGAGTAGAATCTCAGCTCTTTGTACTTTGTGACCAACTTATGTTAATGTAAGGGGGGGGGGGAAGAGTGTTTCTAGGGTGAATATATAAAGGAAAGAAAAAATGAAAACCGCAATAGGTATCACATCACTAGGTACAGTTGCATTGCTTGAATAACTTTTCTCACCACAAAGATGCCTCACATAGCTCTGTTTCTGAAAAACATCTGCATTAATTTTACTTTTGCCTTATACCCACAGATAGTTGCAGTTAAGGGGAGACCATCTTCATTACTTCATGGTCACTGGCTGCAGAAAACAACAGAAAAAAAATTATCATCTCCTATCACTTTTTTTAAAGTGAACATATGAGTCCTGCTTCCTATCTCTTTTGCTACCACCCACATGTTAATCACAGCAGCTGTTGTGGGGGCAACACAAATAAAGAAGATGATTGTTTCACAGAGATATCTGTACTTTGTAAAATCCTACTGAATTTCCTCTGTCTCAGTCCTTTAACATCAGCAACATGAGAAAAATGCAAGCGTGGAAAAATAAATTACAAATCCTGGGAATTTTAAGATAGCTCTTGTAATTGTTGCTCCATTCTGTAGTGGCCAAGCTTTTCTTTTTTACTCTTCTTTCTTTTTTTTAAGTGTCATCTTTTTCCATTGCCAAAGTGCAGCCATCATATAATATGAAACAGATGTATTTATGCTCCCTACCCAATCTTGCAGAAAACTACCTCCAAGAAAGCATTAAAAGCAACAAAATTTGACAAAAACTTAGCCATCCTCCCCCATCCACATCTCCGAAGTGTGAAATTCAATGTTTCATTATGTCCAGTTAATTACTACAGCCACAAAGGACATGCATATTGCTTCCTTTTCAGATGAAAAATATTATGCATGATAAAACAAAGCACAACCTTGGGGCTGCATTAAAGGAAAAAGGCATGGTTCCTGCACATTTTCAACTTGGCCTCCTTGTACATCCTGCCTATTTATAGTATCCAGCTAATGCCTGGTTTTATACAACTGAAGTTAACTGCAATATATTCAGAAGATTATTTTGTACCTCAGGATTACCAGCATATCCCAACTGGAACAAAAACATAAAGCTACAGTGCTCAGGGGCAATTTATCTTTGTCAGAAAGGATGATCCTCGGCAGACAGGGGGCCCCAAGAGCATAAAAAACCCCTGTACACCCAGATGCTAAACCTTGGCTCTGTAGAAGTGGCCTCTTCATAAGAGGAGGCTGATTTTGAAGTGCCTCTGGTCTCCTCCATATATTTATACTGTTCATTAACGACTTGCAATTTTGTCCTAGTCTCTACATGTAAAATTTGCGATTGTAGAGAATTTAAGCAAAAGTCCTATTTTTCTTATAAAGTTTTACACAAGCCTTATAAAAGCTGTCTATGGATCCTGTGGTTCACTATGGTTTGAAAGTCACTGCTGCAGACTGTTGGATTTAACTCTGCAAAGCTGAATGCAAGCTTTTTTGAGCTATCAGGAAAATAAATCCTGAAGACCCCTATTTCTGAGCCAAACTACATCAACTTTGCCTTCCTAACCATGTGGAGTTAAAATTTTCCAGAGATTTCAGTTTCTCAGAGAATTCAGCCCAAATGATTTGACTTGTCTCAGAGACCCTGCAGTAAACAGGTCTTATCCTGATATTTTCTGGAACATACAATGACAAAAGTAGGGTATGCTTATTTCAGAGGAGTAAAAAAATAGTGCTACAGCATTGCGCATTGCATGACCTCTTGGAAGTCTGTACTTTTACATTCATATATGTCTGCCCAACTGATGTTCTACATGGCACATGTGCACACCTAAACATGCCTAAAATGGACAGTACTATGAATAAGGAGGGACTCCAGGAGTTTGGCAGTACCAGAAGAAAAGTTGCTCATGCAACTTTTATTTGGACTTTTTGCTCCCATGTTACAGTCAGATGTTAGGCTTCTTACTTCTGCCACCTATCTTCTCTTCCTTGTCCCTCCTTCCACCTCTGCCTCACCATCCATGTCTCAGTCCTTTTCCTATGTTGAAACCAAAATCCAGCTCTTGTCTTTTCATGTGATGTCAGCTGCCCTGTGCTCTCCTTGGCATACTGTCTCTGTTACCACCATTTATGTCTCCATCCCTCTCCTCACTCCTCCTACCCTCTCCACACCCCAACAAGCCCTTTCAGCTCCATTTCTTCTGGTCTTCACCATCTCCAGCAACACTGCAGCTTCGGCCAGCTAATCCTAAATCTCACCTCACCCATGTTAGCTTCCTTCACCAGTCTCTTGGCTCAGCAAGTCCCTCTTTTGCATCCTTGGCTCACAGTCACCGATCTTGTGTTTCTCCAAACTCTTCATCCAAGCTTTTCTCCACACCAGCTTCCTCCAGCTCTCTACCTACATACTAGCAGGAAAAACAATCAGACCAGGGCAGGGGTACCTTTGGGTGTTCAGTAAGGGATATACAGTCAAAGTCCAGTCATGAACAGCAGTTGGACCATGCTCAGTGATGAAGGCTTTTGCTGATAAAAGAGCCTTCATTCAATGAGTGTTTTTTCAGAGGGTTAAAACATGGCCAGGTGTTCTTTACAGTGATAAAATAGCATTCCTAGGGCAGAGGATGCACTTCCAAATTTCCATTTTTTCCCTTGAGTCATGAAGGTGCTAGGGCTTTTCAGAAGGAATTCCAGAATAATTTTAACATGGATAATACAGTGTATTTTCCTTGTTTTGCATTTAAAAATGGTATGAGCATTTTGGCTGAAATTTTCTAAAAGACAGTTTACAAGTTTTCAGCTTGAGAGGTCAAAGATGAATCAGAATTACAAAGACATGAAGTAAGGGTGTCGTACTAGGAGACAGCTGACTACCTCAGAAGTGCACTGAAGAGCTGTACTCAGATCCAGCCAACACATTGAGAAATGTTGTTACTGCCCAAGACCTCCAAGGGGAACCTACATTTGGCACCCCACTGCTGCTCTGTTTTTAAAGCAGTCACCATGTTTACTACAGAACTTAAAAGCTGTTAAGAGACATCAGATGATGACAGTTCTTCACAGCAGCTATGCTGTGCTGGACCTCAAAAACAGACCTCTTTAGGGTCTGTGCACTTGGCAGTGGTAACTCACCAACGGTGGAGTTCCAGTGGAGTTTGTTTCGTGGTCCTTTGTAAATACAGACATTCATTTGGCTTTCAAGACACACACAAAAAAGCCAACATGGTTTACACCTATACTATGAAATGACTCTATGCTCTCAAGGAAGGGATTTCAGGCACAGGAACTATTTGGCTTAGTTTTAGGCATTCACCATCTCAACATGTGGACAGCACTATTCCCAATACAATGCACCTACAGTGTAGTAAGCATGCATGTTCACTTATGAGTAAGTGTCCTTGATCTCCTGAGCCACCACAGAGAATTTGGCTCTCTTGCAGTAATTCAGAAAGTAGGGGACTGCTGACTGTATTTAAGAGTTTAAAACATTTTGTTATTTAGTCATAATTTACTGCAGAGAAAAGGTGCTGGAATAGTTTCTCCGGAATCTGAAGGTCCTTATTTAGTTACAAAATAGATACAAGTAGGGGAAGCACAGACTACCTTTTAAGCACCACACCATAATACCTCCCATAATAAAATTGAAACGATCAGCATGAGGAGTCAGGTCGTGTGAGCAACAAACTGATTAAAAGTATACATTTTATGTTTTACTAAGACCACCACCAGTTCCTTCTAAGGGCTTCAAGAACAAAGCAGTGAAAGAGGAACATGCATTTGCCCCCAATTTTAACAACAGGAGCACATTTTACTTTTTTATCCCAGTTATTATTCAAAATCAAAGTCTGACAGACTTGCCCATTTTTCTGAAATGTTCTGAGCTCTACTGAAAGCTTGGTGCAGAACGGCAAAACATTCCTGTATAGCCTGTTCCTCCCCCGTCCCATCCCGTCCCCCTCAAAGTTTTTGTTGGTCTGGTTTTGGGGCTTTTTTCATGGTTGGTTATCCCAGTTCTTTCACTCAGGCTATGAATACAGTCATCAGATAGTCAGTCATATGTTTCAGTATTCACCCAGATAAAGGTGACCACACTTAAAGACAGTTTCTCATCACCTGTCCACCACTATGCTCCTCTCGACATTGACTTCAGTGGAAGTTATGCACACAAATTCCCACACAATTCTTTGAATACATACCCCTAGAGTCCTCTCTTTCAATCAGTTTCCTGGTATCTTCTCCTCACAACTGCAATAGTTTTTTCCTATCATTGTTAATTAATTTACTGTGGAAAATATCTATGACCTAACACTCTCCATGCTCCTCCTCAATGAGTTAGTGATCCAACAGAGTAGTTTGCATTGCATATGCCATGGACTGTCCTTTTTCAACATCTGGATCCTGTTCTTCTGACAATGCAGATGAGCATCCTCTGCACCTTACTGGGTGCACTGCTACACTAGAATACATGCTTGGACATTAAAGAGCACATTTAAGACTACTCTCTGTATTGTAGACAAGTTTCACTCAAGGAAAACTTCAGAAAATTTGAAGATTTTTTTTTTTCCCAGTGTAACTGCAAGGTAAGCTGTATGCATGCACTAATGAAAATCCTTCATTAGCAGCAAGATACTGGAACGGCCTTCTTTTTGTGCATGTACAAGCATGTTAAAGGCAGGAGGGATTTATGTGGATTAGTGTCATTAGAACTACATTTTATAAGATCTGGATCACTCAAACAGAAAGCAAGAGAACAACAAAAGGAAAAAATATCCCACCTTGTAACCTGAGTTTTCCAGTATGTATCCAAATATTCAATTTTCTTGCTACAGTAGAGGAGTGAAGAAGACCTACTCTGATACATTTCAAGTTTTCATACTGTTAATCACTTTACCTGTGTTCAGAAACTTATTCTTGCCCTCTTTGACCCTCTAGTAGCTGAAAGGACATGGAAACACGCAAGCATATCAGAGTAAATCACTGAGTTCAGCTAAACTCTGACCTAAATAAGACCAATTAAAAGTGGCTGTATACCACTTTGTAAACGGTTCAATCCTGCAACGAGGTCAGCCCTTGGTGTGAAATGTGAACTACCACAAGGCTCCTCTCATCCAGGCTGGGGCTCATAGGAGTGGTGACCCATCAACACAATAACTGTGTGTATTAGTAACCAATTCCTCAGTCAGGCTTTTATGCCAGTCTGCTGTTGCAATTCTTAGGGAAAACAGGGAAGATTTAGTGCTTTGCTCTACCCATTTAAAATGTCTACAGTTTTCAGTGCTAGCAGCCAAGAATATTCTTTTCCTTTCTACCTTTTGCATTGCTCCACTTCCTGTTCGATATTAACCAAGACAGATTTACCAGGAAAGCACAAAGACTTAAATTTTTCATAAGACAAAATGGGCTTATCACACTTTTGGGGCTAATTAAGAGTCTTCTCATTATATAGTGATGACATTCCACTCACACATATGAAATCACAAGAGATGAAGGACAAGGCTCCTCGTAACTCACTAACTATACTGAGAAGTTAGCTTCAATTTACCTTGGGTTGACAGGATTGCTTTACAGCCTCAAGCAGTTTGAGTCTAATACACCAATACGAGTCCCACATGATTGTTCACAATCAATCAGTAAGCCAGGATTGCATGACCACGGAGGGGTTGTGTACATACAGGACTGCTTGGTATTGCAAGTATGGATCACATGTTTGTTGGATGTAATCTGAGTTGCACACAGTAAAAGCGTGGCAATGTACAGACTCTGCAAAGCCAAGGTACTCCTGGGAAGAACAGGGGCAGAGCCACCAACAGCAACTGGGCAGATCTGAAGGCTCATCTCTCAGTACAACTGGGCAGCACAGGACAGCATTACTGACAATCACTTGCGTGACAGTCAGTTCTGAATGATATGCTCTGAGGAATTGGCACCAATATAAAAACTTGACAAAACTGTGGGGGTTTTTTTAAGTGTGAAAGATACACAGAGGCTGTTCTTTAAAAGGCCTCTTCTCAAGTAGCCTATCTGTTGTGCAATTGCTACAGGAAGTTCCTTACCGGACAGAGTGGATTTGTTTATATTTGAAACACCAGATCATGAAATAAGATACAGAAAATGCTATCTATGTTAATGAAATGCAGCTGACATCCACTGTTTTTTTTATTTTTATTTTTTTTTACATTTCACTTACTCTCACATCAGGACTCCATAGGGCTAAGCAGATCCAGAGCTCTCAGCTTTGCTCAGTTTCAGAGGCTCGCTATTGGCAGGAGAATGAAAACTTTGAATAAATATATCACAATCACTATGACTGTATTTGATTTACTCAGATAATGATAAGATGACATGGGGTAAACACTTGGAGTTAAGAGCAGCTCTAAGGACAGATGATCTGTCATTTATATTTAATCCGTTTAAGAGATGCTTTTATCAGACAAAGATCAACCCACAGGGACCATTAATAGTTACACTTATAAAAAAAACAGCAGCCAGAGACCAACAGAGACAGACATAACAAGAGTTAGTCTCAGAGTCCAAAATCACCAGTAAATTTAGAACACAGTAACATGAACAATTTGCTGTGCATGTTGTTATTTAAACAGCATTGTAGTAAGAACATATGCATGCATAATGAAAAACAACTACAAGGATCTAATTAAAATTTTCTGAAAAAAAGACCTCAGGAGAATGTGTGGATCATCCTAGGTGATTTTAACACATTAAGAGGAAAGAGAGCACACTGTCAAGTTGTCTGAAACTGGGAAAGAGTGGTCCGTGATGTGGTCTTATTTGTCAGAGCCTAGGTAGGGTTATATGGAACAATCTACAGTGGTATATACAATGTCTCTTAGGTATTGTGAAAGGAATGCTTGTCTGGGTGCACTATAAACACCCTGCAGCGCTTTTGTTGATGTTAGCAGGAGCTATCCCCAGGACCAGTGCACACGCATTAGACGTTGTGCTCACCCGCTCGTCATCTGCCTTGTGCACAGGCAGACTCAGCTTGTCTGAGGGCAGGCTCTTCATACAACTGGAAAAAATAAAAATCAGTAGCTAGCACATAATGCAGAGGCTGATTTCACACTGGATTCTTGGGAGTCATCCTGCACTTCACCAATATTTTCCCTTCTGCCACTGGACAGGGCTAGCAAGAATGAAGAAGATCTCACAGCAGATGAGATGAATAGCTATCTCAGAACTAAAGTGAACACTGCAGGCACTTCCAAGCAACAAAATGTGTGTGTAAATTTTTCTTGATACTGTTTTCAACAACACACTATGAATTCATTCATGGTCATTTTCTTTAACACCCAGACTTCTGCTTTTTTTTTTGTTGGGCTTGGGCAGGCCAGGTGAGGGATGCTCTAGGGCTGTATTCAACTGCCCTTAATCAGGCAAACCTTCCATTGAGTTCATTGGTAGTTTTGCCTGCATAAAAAATATTCCCAAGGGCCCCTCAGAGCTTGAAAGTATTAGACTTGTTTTCAACAAAATTCCTTTTCCAGTCTATAGTGATTTGTCTCTTCTTTGCATACAGAGGTGTCTCAGTCCTAGCTTCTGATGCCCTTCCCTTTCATTCCCATCTTCCAGGACTGCCCAAGCGTCCCTCTTTAAGAGTACAGATTTATATGCTGTACATATAAGGTGAGCAGGCTTATAGCTTCAGAGCTTCTGGCACAAGGTACAAAGTAATAGCAACAAAAACACTGACATATGCAGCTGTTTCTTTAAATAAGGGAAGGCCAAGCAAGGTGACTGATGCCAGCCAAGTCTGAATGTATAAAGAGAACGACTTCCAGAAAGAGGGCTCACAAAGTTCTTGAAAGTGGGACCACCTCAGAGATGAAGTTAGTCCCTTCCCCTCCCCCAGTCTCCCCTGACCTGCTTCAAACTTGAGCAAATCAGTTTTTCCAAGTCTCTCACCCCCTCCCTCCCCTTGAGCAGTCTGATTTTTCTATGTGAACATTTTGGCAGATCTCAGAACAGTTTTACTCATTCATTTAATAGTCACAAATAATGGTTCTGTTTCACAAGCTAATTATTTCACCAGTCTCACAGATGCATGCCTTTCCTGTGCGTTCGGCGAGAAGGAATCCAGTGCCCACATGAGCAGCAATAATAATCTGGTTAAAAAACTAATGCATTCTCATTTCTTCCCTTCAACAGGTTTTGCTCTGTGGATGTTTAAAAGAAAAGGAAAAAAGGAAAAAATAGCCCAATTTCTTTAAAAGGACACAGCTTGCGGTACATAAATGAAGAGAACCACTGGAGGTCACTGTGACAGAAAAGGAGAATGAGTCAGATGAAAGCAGGACCTCCAGTGGACCAGCCACCCGTTTGAGGCGGTGGTGGCGGCGGCGGAGGCTGAAAGGGTGAGAGAAGAGACGGCACTCCAGTCTGACTTTACTGGAACTTGGAGGCACTGGCTGCAGAAGCAAGGCGGGAGACAAGACTCGTGTCCACATCAAAAGCTTGAATTCTGACCAGTTTTCCCTCCAAAGAATCTCAAACTTTTATCTCCTGTATGTGTTTACCATCTTCAATCTGACTGTGAAGTGTCCTGCCCTGCTCAGAGACTCCCAGCTCTGCACCATGCTTAATAGCAGCTTTTGTGAAAAACCAAGTTACGTTATATCTTACATATATAATACCATTTTGCTTTCAGAAATACTGTTTTTCCCAGCACCAGGGGAATGTTAACCAAAGGCTGCAGATGCTTCACCTCTGCCTTAGCTGGTAGCAAGGCTTTTGCACCCCAGCCCTGTACACAGCACATGGGGCTTGTTCCTAAAAGGAGAATCACACATCGGTTACAGCTCCGCCAGCTCTCCAATCTATTTCCAAGAACTGCATAGCCTGAAATCCTTATTCACTTTATTAATGTCCGTGTAGGAGGGAGGGAAGGAAGTGTGGCGGGGGCGAGGGGGACAAGGTAAGAAACATCATGCCTTTCAAACGTAGGGGGTCATTTTCTGCTTTTTTCACCCTTCCCCCCACCAGCTGTTAAATCCCACGTTTCTCCAGCAATGCCTGCTGCCTCTGTAACAGAAGTATGCACAGCAATCATCACTTGCAATGGCTGAAATCACTTGGCTGGACCCACAGGAGAAGAGGTTTGCAAGTTCATTTGGAATAAGAATCCAAGAAGCTATACAAGCTTTTTTTTTTTCCCTTTAGAGGCCCCCTCTTTAGCTGGCAGCTTCCTTTCCACCCCATAGTCTCTTTCTCAGGCCAGTTTCTGCTGTGCCCTTATTCCACCCTGTTGCCCTCCAAAAGTTTCTGGTAACTTTATATTCAGCACAGAATACCTTATAAAAGCAAGAGAAACATGAAATATCTGCTATCAAATAAAAGAATAAAAATGAAGCTGCAAAGGCCACAACTTGCAATTGAAGCTCCTTCAAGAGCAGCTTTCCTTTCTGCCTTTTTTTTTTTTGTGTATGTTCGCATGTATTTTTGACTAATAACTATGCATACATGCACATGCACGTACAAGTGTGTGTGGGAGTGAGAGCCAGAGAACATATAAAGGGTATTTGGGGATTCTTTGGTTTTGGACTCTCACACACAGTTGGGGGAGGCAAGTTATAAACATATAGGTAGATCCAAGAACGAATACTTTAATATTTGCAGATCTTGATGGCTGCCAAATGCTAGCATTTCAGGGATGCATATTCACATGCAGCTGGCGACACACATTGGAAAATACCCAACATTTTGCCAGTTAGGTTCCAGACCTGAAATACCTCAGCAGACCAATATGTGTATCTTAACACCAAGTAGGGCATATTTTCCCTTATTCTCCATACACATTAACCAATAAGCAAGCAAAATGGTTTGCTGAGAATAGGAGAATGGAAATAAATCCTTTACTAGAAATCCTGTCCTTTTAGAAAGAGCAAGTTATCCTTCCCAGGGTCTGCAAGTCAACCTGTTAGGGAGCTAACCTGGAGAAAGACACCAATGCTTATTAGGCTCAGTAAAAATCAGCCCACAGACATCCCCCTTTGGGATGCCTCACCTTTATGATACTTTCTAGGCATTTGTGCTAAACACTTCATTGCAGCTGGACTTTTTATTTAATTTCATTTTCTTAAGGCTATCACACAGCTCCAGCATTCCCCAGCTTGTTTACTGCTAGTCTCACTAGTAAGCCTGGTGCCAGTTTTGTTTAATTTGTTTTTCCAGTGGCAGCAACAATCTGTGTGGAAAGCATAAACAGAAGGAAAGAATCTAGAATCAGCAAATGGTGTGCACAGCTGCACACCATAATTTCTGCTAGTGAAAGTTTTAATTCAGTTCATCAGAAGAAGAGCAGAAGAGTTGGAGGCAAAGAAGAGGTGAGTAGTGGAAGAAATATAGCAAGAGGAAATAGTAAAATCCAAGGCAGCTGGAGAATCTTGGAGCTATTATAATTAAGGCCCAACAGGTTACAATTTCTCCAAAAAAGAAGTCAAAACCAGAAACCAGCCAACAGGTCTTCAGAAGGGATTGTTCAAAGATGTGATTCTAAAATACATCGTAATGGAAACAGGAAAACTGCATTCTGCTTTCATTTCTTTTGCAAATAAGAACATTTCACCAAGACACAAAATGAGGGAAAAAGAAGTTGTAAGAGGAAGAAAACTACAGCAATCAAAAAAATGAACTAAAATTAAAAAAAAAACAGAAGTTAAGACGCATTACTATTGGCGGTGAAATGTCCAAAATGATATTTCAAATCCCTCTTTAATAAGAATATAACAAGTAAATGGTACAGTTGGAAACCATGGCAAAAAGCAAATATAAATATAGAAATTACAATAAAACATACCCATCACCTATTCCTCAAAGGCACCACACAGCAGCCATTATTGGTTGTAGAAGCAAGTTAGGCAGTGAACAGACTGAATTGCTAATATCTATACTTTGAAATAAGGAGATGTAATGGAAAAAACTATATAATCAATAGCGCTATTTAAAGAGAGAGGAAGGAAGGAAGAACGTCGCCTTTTAACAGTCAGGCAATACAATTTCAGCCCATAATTAGAACAAAACTGCAGATGCTCAGAAAAGCATCCTCAGCATTTACAGGCTGGTAGGTGAGTCAGGAGTAAGAAGTGTTTCCTAGTTTGTTTCTGGCTAAGTATCTTCTGATATCATGTCTTTCCCTTTATAGGGAAAGCAGTTTTTGTACTTTCTGGACCATCGCATTTTAATCAATCCATTCATCCAGACGGATTCTGTCACTTGCCTTGCTGAAAGCTTGTTGTAGACCATGTTCATGCTTCCACAGTCATAACTGCCTTTTTTACCCTTATTCATGATATACTATTAACTGGCCCATGTTCAGAGGCAAGGGATGATCATGACTATTTCTATTATTGTTCAGACTGAGATAAACAGAGTAAATTAATCCTCCGTGGGTTTGGATGATTATTCCCCACCCCACTCCCAGCAGATCTATTTCACAGGAGCATGTAGGCTTTCATTTGACAACCCGTCCTGTAATTTTCTCAATGTATGTGTTTGTTGTGAGCTTAGGGAGACTTCTACAATGCTTTGGGCTGCATTTAAATGCCCAGTACACTTAACTGTTGCTTCTGGCTAGGATCCAATCGTGTCACTGCTTCCACGTGAGGAGTTCACAAAAGCTGTTAGACCAAGCTGGAGGTTACCACCAGGAGCCATGTTTCCTCCTTCATTTGTGAGAGACTGCACTTCTGTTCGAGGAACTGACAGTGGCAGCAGTCCTGCACTTCTGGTGACAAGTGATAGGACAAGAGGAAACGGGTTCAAGTTATGTCAGGGCAGGTTTAGATTGGATGTTAGGAAGCATTTTTTCACTGAAAGGGTTATTAAACATTGGAATAGGCTGCCCAGAGAGGTGGTGGATTCACCATCCCTGGAGGTGTTTAAGAAAAGGGTAGATGAGGTGCTTAGAAGTGGTGGTGTTTTTATCAGGGTACGTTAACGGTTGGACTTGATGATCTTAAAGGTCCCTTCCAACCTCACTAATTCTATGATTCTATGATTCTATGATTCTGCTGAGTCCTGAATTAGTACCAGTGTCTGGACCGGCCTCCTCTTCCTCACAGTCCTTGCTTTCCTGTGGCTGACAAACCTGCCGAGAGGTCACCACTCCTTTTTCTTCCCTGGTAAGGATTTATTAACAGTTAGCAGAAGTCAAGGAGAACAGAAGAGAGAAGGCAATGGCCCACAGCTATAACGTCCCAGTACAGTGTGTACTAGGAGGCCTTCACTTTCTGCCCTCATCTCCTTTCCAGATAATAGCTGCACGTGGCGTTGTCAGGCTCAGATTATGGTCCAAATAATGCTCCTTGGCAGCCACTTAAATGCTTAACTGACTGCAGATATCAGCAAATTGCTTGTTTTGGTGATGGCTTTAGTGCAGAGGCTCAGCATGCTTGTGCTGCATGTACTCCACATCTACCTGCTGCCTGTGGGGGCAACTGGAGACTTCAGCTTAACCTTGGTGTAAGGCAGGTACTATGAGGCTGGTTCCCATTCATATTTTAAAGTCTGCCTCCTCCCCTGTTTAACCTTCCTCAGCTGAAACAGAAACAACCCAGATAAACTGTTCAGCACACAATACTTGATGGAAGAGCCAAGGACTGGGGTCATGGTTACATGCCCACTTTAATTAGACACTGGTTTGTACTGCACCAGAGGAGCAGTGCTGCCCACACACATCCTTGTGCCACTGCAAGAATTTATGCAGCCATGTGGCAGAAAGAATAGTGCTAGGGACAGCACAGGAGCGGGAGAAAAAAGCAGGAGCCAAGGGTGCGATTGATGGGAGGAAGGCAGAGATACCCCTTCTGGCTGCATAGATTTCTGTGAATTAAAGTGACCATTCAATAACTGGGTGAGATCTCAAAATTGATTTTGTTCATTAACGGACATATTCTCAAGTATTTTAAAAATGTTGACAGCCCTTGCAATTTTCTTTTAATCTACCATCACACACTTCATTGAAGGCCTCTCCCTTTTTAGCAGTGTTTGACAATCATAGTAATATATTTAAAAGAAAGGATGTTAGAATATTTATGTATAAATACGTGAGTACTAGAGGTGCAAAAAGAACTCTTAAAACCACAAATAAATACAACATATATAAAAATGAAGTACTTTCAGGCAAACAATACCTATTTTTCTTTTGTTGTTCTTTACTTTAAAAGATGAACTGAACACAATGAAAATTGTATCTGAGTTTTAGCAAAGATTTCAAGGTATTGCTATCGAACTTTACTCATTTATTTGAAAATTGACTTGAACTTATATACTGTCAGACTGGAAATTGGCTGAAAGACCATAAACAAAAAGGGAGTAAGAAAGACTGCATTTTTGTCACAGCTGTCATGTGAGTCCTGGATTTTCGTGTGCTTTCAAAGTATCTGTAAGTTTTGATATTTAGGGATTTTGCATGTGGGCTGGCAAACGTGATGGTTAAAGAGCTGAACCAATTTCTCTGAAAACCTTGAGTTCTGCCAAGTTAAACCCTAGACTGCACGGGAGGCTAATAGAGAGCAGGAGCTCAGCAACAACACTGTGGTTACACAAAGGATCAGACCAGTGAATTCTCACTGAGAGCTTTAATTCCTCCAGGGATACAGAGACTTCGCTTTCCTCACAGCATTTGCAGTTAGGTTGAATTTACAAAGGCCAGCGCTGGCAAACAATGACTTAAGCTAAATGGCTTCTCACAGCAAAACATAGCATATTAATTACTTGAAAAAAAGAAAAACAAAACAACAAAAGAAAGAAAAAATAAAAGAAAGAAAAGGAAAAAAAAAGATTACTTACTTATAACAAAAAAGCACTTCTTCACTGGCATCTGTCACATCTCTCTCATGACAATTCCATAAAATTGTAACAGTACTGAGTCAGACCAAAGATCTTTCTGGCTCAATACCCTGTCTCCAATGCTGGCCAAAAGCAGATGCCCAGGGAAAATTATAAGCAAAAGATACAGTGATACTTCCTTGGAACCACCTTCCAACTTCCAGCAATTTGCAGTTTAGGGACTTTCTGGTTTTATATTTAATAGTCTTAGTA
Source organism: Vanellus vanellus (assembly GCF_965231255.1). NCBI lineage: Eukaryota > Metazoa > Chordata > Aves > Charadriiformes > Charadriidae > Vanellus > Vanellus vanellus. The sequence goes on along the minus strand of NC_138905.1, from coordinate 82,488,307 downwards.
GATTTTTCTGCCACGAATTTGGCCACAGGCTTTTTGAAGCTGTGTAATTTTTTCTTGAAGTTACTGTCACTGAAGATTAATCAGAGAATTCAGTACTAAACAATGATACTAAATAAATATTCAGAAAGCACAGGCAAACTTGCCAAAGAAGTTGCCCTCGGTCCTGTGGTGAACATTCCTTAAAAAAAAAGGAATGGGGAGAAAAAAATCTTTCTATTGCTTGGTCACATAACTAGTATGAAAAAGTGGTCGAGTATCTCACGATACAGTAGGCCTCATTATATACCAGAACCTCTATATATACAAAATATACAAACAAGAAATAAAGATGGAAAAACTGTTTACAGTAAAAGATTTTGTTAATAGCTATTAAAGCATGGAGAGAGACTTCAGACAGACAGATGATGGTTTCCTTAAAAAGCAATAATCAGTCTATTCATCCTTTTCCAACTGCACTTGTTCAAGTAGAAGATGAGTTTTGCAAAGGGACACTGACTTTTCTTCTCTGAGTTTTGTTTGTTTGTTTTATTAGGCAGCACATCCAAGGTGTGATCCAGCCGAAAAGCCTTAGGACCTGTTGTTTCTCCTTTACCTTCTGTGCTATAAACAAAACAGCAGAAGCTGGAATTTGCTTGATCAACATTACATTTTTGAAAACTCCAACTCTGTAAGGCCTTATCACAATAAAATTTATTCATTTATCATAACACTGATAAAAAAAGACCCTGTATCTTCCTTGTAAAGCTCTCTCATTTTGTCAGAAGAGGAATCCTGTGCATATGCAGCTATACATAAAAGTGTCATGTTGTCTGCTCTGATGTGCCAAGTTCCTTCGGGTAGAGATTATTTTCTCCACTAGCAAACATATCAGTTCTAATGTCAAACCAGTTAGAAATAAAATAAGATTATTTTTGTAACCTGACATTTTATTTTCATAAACACAAATAAGGAAAAAATAATGGCAATCAAAAAATCAAGCTACAGAAAATATTCTTATGGAAATTGTAGGAAATCTGTTGTACAGGCCTTTAAAAACAGATTGGTTACACTAAGCAAAATGAAATTCTGCATTGAACCTTATTTTTCGAAAATGATAGGGCAATTACATGTCCTTGTTTTGCATGCACAATTATATCATTCATGCATACAAGGCAACATTTGTAAGGGGAATTATTGCAATGACGTACCGAAATAAGGCACTTGGTAGGGCATTGCATATTATGAAAAAGCCAACCTCACACAGCTTCCTTATTCCCTGTATCTACTAGTCACTGTGGTTACAACAAAACTCAGAAATAATCACGTGCGTTGAACCAGACCTGTGGTGTGGAAGATGTCAGCTGAAATTATTGCAATTCAATAAATTCAAAGTTCATTAAAAGTGGGGTCTTACACCAACAGGTACTGCTGCCAGCTCTGTCTTAGCTCTCTAAAGTGTACTTTTCATACTAGGCTTTGGAAAGCCCTAGTGTCTTGCAGATGAAGTTTCCTTGGGCTCCAGAACCCCACAGGACCAAGACCGCAGTGTTGCGGCAGAGTTGAAAACTCATCACGGTGTCATTCTGCCCGGCTTTGCCTGCTTCTGCTATTCAAAAATCATTAGTCAAAATAAAGAAAAGTTTTTCTTTTTTAATGCTGCTTTCAGAACCTATTATTTTTCTTTATTTATCTGAATTACAATATACTCATTTTCCATTCCATATGCAAATCACTGAGACCCATATAGTGTCTTTAGTGCCTATATGATATACAAAAAAACCTGCTTCCCATTCAGTTGCCTTTAATGTTTTTTTGGGATTGTGTGGGTTTTTTTTTAGTTGAAGTACACATTTTCTATCTTATTTTCTGTCTGGTCTTATTAGGTTAATTTTTACTTTTAATGCCCTTGATCACATCTCTTGAAGAGGAAAAGAAAGATTTTTAAATTACTTCTGCTTCAGTCTCATAAACCGTAGTGGCCCATGGGAATTCCACAGTGCCATCTACTGCAAGGGACTAGAATAACTGATAATGAAGCACTTTTTTTTTCCAGTTGATATTAACTTCCTGACTTGTTCCAGGGTCTCTTTTCCTTCTGCACAGATCCTAGCACATTCTGTTACCATTCCAGTTTCTCTGGTTCTCTTTTGTGCGATACTTGTGGTCATAGCATTGCACTAGTTATTTCCAACCCTAATTTTACCTTCTTTTTTTTTTTTTTTTTTGTGGGTAGGTGTGGTAGAGCCATGTTGGTTTCTGAGGCATGACTAAGCCCCCTTGCCAGATCACTGGCATCATCTTTCCTTCAAGAAGACCTCGAGAAAATTCCCTTCAGAGTCTGCCCATGATGATTGTTCATTGGCTAGAGGGTGAGGTGAGAGACTCAAACCAAACAAAGCACTAACATCCTTCTGGAGGGAGCCCCATGTGCTGTCTCTGCAGCTGCTGCTGGCCTTGGAAGCAAGAAATCAGGAGAGAGAAATATACCACTGCTCAGTTTGAGAGCAATAGAGCAGAGCCTGCAATGACTGACAATTCGAGCACAGCCCGGCACAGCTCATTGCTTGGAGAGGATTAAAGCAACTAAGGTTCACAAGAATGATGTTTTTTCCTTTGACACTGTGAGTTGCTCTATTAATGTTAAATTTGGAAGCCCAATGCTTAAGTGGGATATAAGTGGGCCGTACAGGCCTTTGGTTAACACTCTGTGATGGTCTGATTATATCAGGCCTTGTTTTTGTTTTAGGGAAACTTTAGGGTGCAGTGAGACAAATTAAGAAATGTTTATCAGTTAACACGATCACCAGCTGAAAACATAAACTCATATTTGGAATAAAAGTTTATTCAGTATCTCAACAGTTTTTTTAGCTTTAATATGTGTTAGAATAAAAACAATATTTAAAAAATGAATATTTGATATCATCAGGCTCCACTATACTCTGGCAATTATTCTATCCTGCATAGTTCTGCTGCTGGGTAGACCAAGGGAGCTTAATCTTTGACCATGGCGTATGTAACCAGAGAGGCACTTACCTAGCACTTGCCTACAATCTAGCTAGATCATGTTAAACTGAATGCCTTTCACTGCAGCTGCCAGTAACTGTAGTCTAAAAATTCCTGTAGAATAACAAAAAGGAAAAGGAATGCAACGAAATGGGGAAAATATTAGGCTGCAAATCACAATATCCCTCCAAGCCAGTAAGACATGTTTATTCCCAAGACCAGTTCTTACCTCAGATTTGATTGGTTACTGTTATGTTCTGACCGGATTTGAGAGATAATAATGAATTATGCATATTATGCAAACATAGAAAAGAGAATGAGGTATGATTATCGAATTTATATGTTTCTTTAAATCATAGACTTTCATGTATACTGGTCATATACAAATGTTTGAACATCAGTGTACTTTTGACAATCCCAGGCAGGAAGATTTCCTTCATTACTATAAATAGATCTGTAGCCTGTTAAGCCCTAACACAGTCATTAACAAGTTACATTTATTCTCTGAGCAGAAAATAGGTCTACCTAGCCATGCCAAAGAGACATTGATATTTCTAAATTTAGGGAGGGGAGGTCAGTAATCTTTTAATAGCACTGTTAAAAATTGGCATCCTGATTAAGTTATGAATTACAAAAGGCTTTTCAAGCTGAAGCTACTTGCTCAAGGACAAAATAGATATATAAGGAGAAGTTCCTCATCGAGTCTCAATTCCTTTCTATATAAGTAATTCCCAGGAATCTTGAGTAAGGATTGAACCCAGTGTCTTGAGAGCTGGTTAGCTGGTTAATAGGTGATCTAAGGAAAGGGTAATTGTAAGTGTGGTTTTATTTTATTTCTGTGTGTCTGTTTTGTTAATCTTGGAGTAAAAAGAAATTCACTCTTTACTTTCATTTGGTTGTTTGTTTGTTCGTTCCGTGGAAAAGGCCATGGCAAACCATTGAGGAATTTCAGCAGAATCAGAATATTCCTCAAGAGGAAGGACAGGACCACGGCTGTAATGACCAACATTTCCAAGGAATACTCAAGGTTACTGAGGAGGTGGTAAGGTAGTTCCTTGCTAAGCAGTATGGAGGCAAGTCGGGCAGTGCTGCTATTAGGAATTGCTGTGGAAGTAGGGGCCTTACCAGGGTGTCTCCACAGAGGGACAGTGACTTCAGCACCTGAGCCTTGATGGTCACTCACAGTTTTCTAGCACCCACAGAGGAAATTGGACAGTGTGACCTTGTCCTAAAATGTTTTTTAAAAATACTAAATTACAGCTCTTCTACCCCAAAACAAAGGACCACCTTGGAATTCACTCTAAATGACCACAAAGGACACTCAACCTCTCCCCTCTGCAGAGAAGTGCAATTTTTCATTGGGTTGGGGGCTATTTTCCCATGCAGAAATGACCGCCTGGACATTATAACATATACTCAGTTCATATTTACCTGATCTATTAGAGGCAAAAGCAGTTCTGACGAGAACAGTAATTACAAGAATGTAATATTCATTGCTACAGAAGGCACGGTGTCTGCATGCCTGGGAAGGGCCCAAGATGCTTACAGCATTTCTATTTTCCATGCTGTGGTAAATTTGGAACCTTTACACAGCTTAAGACAGAATAAATTTCACTCCAGCACAAATCTCTTGATCATTTCTCCTTCAAATGTGGGAAAACAACACTGAGAATGTGGAAAGTGTAGAGCACATCATAAATCCATGGACACAGGAACTCAGAAAGCTGCATAAGGCACATAAGGTCTGCTATAAAGGAAGCACTGTGCTTTCATATTATTTTTTGTTTAAAATCTACATGTGTGGTTTGGGACAAAGGTCTTTTAGTGTGGAAGAAAGAAGGTTCAGTGTTTTTCTTCTTTTTTTTTTTTTTTTCCTAAAGAGAGGTACGTCTCTGAAGAGACAGTGGAGAGATGTGCTCTAGTCTCTAGCACGCACTGTTGCAGGAAAGGTGAAATTTTTGAAACCACAGAAATAATAATAAGGAGAACTCAGCACCCGGGATATAGTTTACGTCTGAATAACCAACAGGTGTTTAAGCAAAGATAAAGGAAGGTTTGCATGCTGGCTGTCATTTGGTGAGTTTTATTACAGATTTCTGATCCTAAAATTGGGATGTCTTGAGGAAGTCTTCCTTCACCACCTGATGCTATCACAAAGGATACATGTTCTTTCCCTCTCTCTTCTCAGGAAGGCAGAGTGACCCTGACAGACTCACCCTGTAGCTGCTTCTATCTCAGCAGCAGTACTAGTAATGCCACCTGCATATTCCTACTGCTGCTTTAGAAAACAGATCCCTGGCACCAAAGAAGAGTTTATATATCTGTGTTGCCTGGCTTCTTAGGGCATCTGACTCTGTTTCACAGAGCCTGGGAAACCTTCAGGTTTCTTTTTTGCCTACATATGCTCAACATGCCTTATCTTTTCCTTGTCACAGGTGAAATTCAGAATTAAAATCCCCAAAGGACTTTAAGTACACATAATCTAGACAATCTAAAAACAAATTGTAGATGAGTCATCTATTTAATAGAATTGAAATCATCAGCATCAGCTGTCACAATGAATGCTATCTATTTTTGCTAGCATGTGCTTTGTATTGGGGAGAGACATAGGGGCTGAATTTTGCAATTCACATTCACTATGCTTATCAACAGCAGTAGCATTTATATGGGGCTCATGTCCCTTCACTTTCAGTCTTTACACAGTAGATTTCATTCTATAGCCTAATGAGTCATGAGTCATTCTAATCTTCCTTGAAGAGAAAGGGGCACTTTTAGAGACCCATTCAGTTGGACTAGATGATCGTTGTAAGTCCCTTCTAACAGAAATATTCCATTCCATTCCATTCTAAACCTTTCTAAGCCATTGCCGTTTTAGTTGTGTAGCTTTAGACGGGATAGACTATGTTCTAGAGGCAGCATATTGACTTGAACCTGTCTCTAAATAGAGCCCAGTGTGACCAGTTCAGATATGGTCTTTGGTACTGCAGCCAGGTACATGAGCATGAGCTCACCCTTTCACGTTTGAAGCAAGGGAGATGTAGTCCTCACAGCGCTGCTGGGGAGATGTGGTCCTCATAGCGCTGCTGGTTGCAGACTCACACAACTTCCACTCTCTTTGTTGTAAAGTTAAATGAGAGGTAACCGGAGTTTCACACATGGTGAAGTCCAGGTTTTGCCCTCTTTCACACCAATGAAACCTCAGAGATGGTTCCCAACACAACCATGGAACAACAAAATTGAAAAAAGGTGATCATGCTGTGGAAACACAGTGGGACAACATTATGCTAATAGGTTTCTAGCTCCTTACCTGAAAACATGTGTCATGATATATTCTTACCTACCCTGTGAAACAGTCAAAGGAGTATCAGTAGGACACTTATAACCACAGTGTGGGGTGACTGACCTAAGACCACACAGACCTCCACAAGGAAAAATCAAACCGAAGCTCAGGTTGTTTTAGGAGGAATATGGCCTGACTTCATTGAAAGAAATCATAAGCTTCATATTATCTGTGTCATCTTAAAATGTTTTTTCCCTAATTCAGCCTAACTTTCATTATATTACATTTTCCTCCTTTCCTAAATGCACTTTTTGCTCATTCAAAGAAGTATTTTAAAAACTACATGCCTCACAAGCAAGATTTCTAATCCAAATAAATCTGTACAGTATACAGTATACACACTTGTTTGTAAATCTTTATTAAATTGTGTGGTGGAAAGGAAAAGTAAGATAATATTTTCTTCAATGGAGGCTTGATTAGGTGCAATGAATTTCAAAAGATATTATTATTGCTTTAGGAAAAATGATTTTTCCTTGCAGCACAAACATGAAGAAATGCCAGAGTGAACTAGAACTAAAATGATGTGAAAGATTAATCAAATTCTTGGAAATCACAAAGACTGTTTCACTGTTCTTTATGCAGATATTCTACAGCACTGCAAATTGCAGAGCAGTGAGGTAGCTTGTATTTTGCTAATGCTGTTCCTGTGGGCTGCTGTGGGAGAACAATTGCTCCTCTCTGCTCCATACACAATGGTTTTGACAAATTGGGAGATTGTAAAAAATCCAGGTTCCCTATTCAAGGAGGTTTGTCTGTGCTGTCTTTCATGCCTGACCATTTATGATTCAAAGTTACAGCCATCTCCTATTGTGAGAAGCAAAGTCTTCAGTAGGGTCCACAGAGAATGAGTGGGAAACCCTCACGTACATGGCATTTTGATACCAGTAGCAGCCATTGTACTACCTGATCCTAGGCCCCTAGTTCCCCTGGGGTCCTTCTACAGGTGCTGCTGGAGGCAGTTATGACCCCCTTGAGTCAGCCTCAGGAAAATCCTGTCATCCTTGTCTATACAAGAATTCAAGGGACACAGCTAACTAGGCCAGTTCAGCTCCGTTCCTAAAACTGAATACTAAAACTGGACTCTCCTAACTAACTTCATTTGACTTTTCAGCAAAGAAAGGCATAAAAGCTGTTGCACAGTTCTGAGGGAGGCACCAACTTTCTCGAGATCTACAGGAATCTGACTGTTCACCATAATGCCATTTCATCTCTGTTTCAAGAGGTTTGTAGCAGAGAGATCAAGGATGGCAAGATCTCACCCCAAATTTCTACATGTCTCTGGGTTCTGAAAAAAAGCACAGTGGTGGTGCAGATACTGGGATTAAATGGGTTTATTCATCCTTCTTGATATTGGACAGAAAATCACTTGTAGGAACATTAAGATTCACCATTAGGATGATGAAGATGATGTTCAGTTACAGGTAAAAAGCTATCACCACAGAGCAGACAATGAAAGCAGTAAGAGTACTTGGGATATCAATATCTTTACAATACCTGTGCCTACACATAGATGTTTGCCTACACATGTACAGTACCTTCTGTGACAAAGTATCTTTAATTCTGCAGAAAGTCAACATGGAAGTCTGGGTCAAACAAATGACACCGTCTCTCACATGTGCAGAATTTTCTAAATACTAATTCAAGATTTTATCGTATTGCGTTTAAAGAGGGAAACAGCATTTCAAAAATTCTGCCTTAAAATCCAGGCAGATTCCAGCAGGCACCACAAACCTGTGTTAGCACTACAAGCTGCAAGAGACGGGGGTTGTATTGAAAAATTTTGTTCTATCATACCATGTAATAAACAGCTCTTTAAAAAACCTCTTCTGGTTATTGGCAGTGTAGGTAGGAGAGCTAACCTCCCACCTACTGGAACTCTCTGAAATCCATGGAAAGAATATCAGTGATTTTACTTTGCAACTGGCTTTAAAAGCATTTATATCTCACATAAAATCGAAGAAGTTGTCTGTCTGTGAAAAGAGAGTACACATATTGTCAAACTTTTCCAAATAGAGCTGGCTTATTTGCCACTGAAATCATGCCCATCAAATATGTGAAGACATTTGTTCCCATGATGAACTTTCTTATCCCCAGAATCCACAGATAACCCTTACTGAGAATTGCTATATTTCCTATAAATTCTCAACAGTAAATATGTTTTTTCCTAAAACTGTTACCAGGTTATCATAGTTGATGTCCTCTGCAGTTTTCCAAAGAATCTTTGGGATCCTATATGGAAAAGTACAGTGTGTTACATATGGAAACCTGTTTGCAGTACGTACTGGGCTTGGAAACTTCCATGGCTTGGAAATATCGTAACGCTGAAGGATTTATTCTAGCATCGATAGAAATTTTAGATACTTCTGAGAATCTTTCTTCAGCCTAAACCCTGAAATAAGCATGGATGTAGACTCTTTGGATCTATAAGGAGAATGAATTTTCAGCTCAAACAAGTGCCCAGCATTAAAATCTGCATCTTGAAAGGACAGAGTGAGTTCTAATAAGCATCTCAGTGCCAAAACCTGTCAGTCAAATTATTATTGGCTCTAGTTGCACTCTCACAAGCTGTTACATTCTTTACCTGCAGCAGAGTGGCACTCAAAAAGGTGCAAAATTCTTCTTCGCTTTTGAAAACACCAATGAAAATAAAAAAAAAAAAAAAAACCAAACCAAAAACCCCCAACGAACAAACCAACAACCCAAACCTTCCAATCTAATTCACAGAACTGAAAACCTCTGATCTACACACAGAAGTGTAGGCCCACAAACTTCAGTAGGAACTGTCCTTCGAGAGAGAGAAATAAGTCCACAAAGCCAGAATATTTAATAATTACTGTGAAATCCATAGAAATGTCTGATTCCCGACATAAACTGAAATGGACATGAATTCTAGCCTTATTATTCCTGGTACCACACATGCATGTTTGTGCATGTATGTACAGTATTACGTCAAGTTGCACAACTCACAATAGTCTCAGGCTTGCTCTTATCCCAGTTCCCAATTTTTCAAAACATGACTGAACATTGCAAATAAGATCAGTCTCACTGAAGTGTGACATGGTTCATACATTCCCAGGATGGGAATTTTCTTTAGAGCAAATGAATTACATTGAGAAGAAGGGGAACGAGGAGAGAAAGAGAGGGAAGGGGAAATCAGAATTGTTATTTTTAGATCAGAATGTTTTGAAATGCGATCTGCCCTTTACTTTAAGATTTCCCAGCTGCCCTGTCTTCTTTTTTCTTCCCACTCTTTTTATTATTTTTTTAGTGAGGGAAATGTTGAGACGGGAGGGAAAATCATATATATATAAAATAGCTTTGTCTAGAAACTCTAAAAGTGTGTTTGGCATTGCAGAAAAGAAGTCCTATATGAATTTGAGGAGCAGGGGGTAGGGGGTGTTTTGAGGGGAATCACACTGCTATGTAATTACAGATCTCGTATACATATAAACAAACTCTACCTTAAGATCAGTAGAGAGAAGACTTGCTTACTTGTCTGATAGCCAAGAAAAATTAAACTAGAGCAGGCTAAAAATAGAATGAAGAAAACAGAAAAAAAGCCCTGATGGCTGAGAGAATGTACTTTTCCTTGCAAAAAGGTTAGAGTTCTGTTTACAACTTTGCTAGACCTGGTATAAGCCTCTTTTTCTTCGAACTTCATAAGAGCTATCATGACACAGATCTTTCCTGTAGCGCTTTTAGACCATCCCTTGGGCATGCCTCCAAATAAGCGTCAAAAAGTTTTGTTTCAAGACAAGGCTAAAAGTGCATTTCAGATAACATGAAAGGACAACAGCAAGAAATTCCACAAACAAAACCCTGAAACCATTCCTTGCCTGTGTTATTTTTTTCCAGGTAAGAAAAGTACAGCCTTTTGTTGTTCCCAAACTTCCACAGCTCTGGACTCAGCTCACTGTACTGATCCACACTTGCTGTGGCTGTCTCTAAGGGGTGATCTGCCACCTGAGAACTTCCAGACACAACTACATCATCTGCTCACAGCTCTCCTGCCTCCTGACATAAGAGCTGGAGCCAGGTGGCAGGAAGCACCTGTAAGTATTTTACATCCACCAGGGACAACACCTCCCAACTTGCAGACTTCTCATCTGGCTGAATACAGTCAGGGACCTATCCCATCCTTCTCAGGTAGCCAGAACCCTGGCCAGGGCGCTTATAAGCAGCCACAGCTCATGGGATGAAGGCATTTCCTCTCTGCCATAAAATGCATCATTTACTATCACAGTCTTTTTCTCCATCGGGAACGGCTGGCAATGGATATTTGCTCCTCTCATCCTTTCTCCTCTTCTCCCTCCCTTTTTCCGCCACCCACACACATGCTAAGCCCCAGGAGGTTTCACAGGATGGAAGAAGGAGGTTGTACATTGTCTGAGAAGGGTTTATAAGCTGCCTTTCTGGCACAGAACTAGAATCAGGACATTGTTTAGCTACATGTCTGAACTAGAGGAATAGGCACAATGAAGCTAGATGCCATTGTGTGTTCACGACGAGTAAATTAGTCATCAACCAGCACATCACCACAGCTGCAATTCTCACTCCCTTATTCTCTGACTTTGACTATGCCAGGTGATATCCTCACAGCTACTGTGCAATGCCAAATGTACTTTGGATTATTCCATAACACAGCAGTCTCTCAAGACAGTGCTGGACACAAGGCTACCTACATGGTCTGGGGTCTATCCAGGAAGTCAAGTCATCTAGTCAAGGTAGGAGGAGACAGAACCAGAGACAAGACTATCAACAATGTAGCTCAGACCAGAGACAGGATCAGAAACAGGGCTACAATACAGGCCAGGTGTCCATCCTGGAAATCCAGTCAGCAACTCAGGACAGCAAGAGATAGGCACATCCACAACATCACTCAGGCACTCTGGGGGCCCAGGACTGAGCTTAATGGAGCTTGTGGACCAATGAACAGGTGCTGCATGGATGGAGGCCCTGGGTAATGTCGGTCAGGGCTTGTGGCGCAGTCAAGGCCCTGACCACTGTAACTTGAAAACAGAGCTTGTACCATGAGGAAATTACTATCCTTTAGTATTCTAGTAGTTCTCTGTCCCATTACTCAACCCACCTCAGCACACAGAATCTTAAAGGGATGGTCCCTCAAGGCATTGGTAATGTCAGCAGATCCATATATTAAATTTCCAGATAGTAGTTGTCATGCAGATAACTAGTGCTTGTCCAGCTGCCTCTACCCAATAATTCAGTAGTGCATGTGACAGAACCTAGCACCCCTACATAGACACCCAGAACAATAGGGAGATACAGTGTATTTCACGGCATTTCCAACACCTTGCCCTCTTTAAGAATAAAGCTATGAATGGAGTACAGAAATTTTCAGAAGTCTGGAAATAAAAGAAGCATTTAAGTTGCGTTCCCCAACCCTTTATCCTGGTCTTTGAGGTTGACATAGCTAACACTTTGGCTTCTTGAAGGCAACTGATGGAAAAGCCTCACTTGCTTTTGTTTGGGTTCAGCTAGACCTCTTAGTAACACTTAGTAATGCTCAGTTACATTAATCACTCAAGGCAGTCAGAATGTTCTCCTTTTTTATTAAACTCTGTGAGATAAGACCATCAGATGCTCCTGCAAGCCTATCAGAGGACAATGTATCTCTGCCTGAAGAGAATCACTCAACCCTGTTTTCTGATGTACCGACAGTACCATCTCTCTGCTCCCCTGCAGCCTAAACATAGTTTTGCAGTCTAAATCCAAATTTCCACTTCAGTACAACCAGGCATTTAAAGATTTAATCTTAATCTTCACGTCTGAGAACAAAACCCCTCACCTAACTGGTGTCATTTCCAGTCAGAACCACCCTTGCTGTAAAGTATTCCATTTTACAAACCCCAGTCCTTGAGGGCAAACAGATAATTGTTTAAATGGTGTTGTGCAAATATTCTAGAGGTGAACAATCCCCCAAGCACCTGCTGCTGTAGTTAATGCCTGTGCATTTACTTCTAGCCATAACATGTATACGTATAATCTCTGTCTGTGAAAAACCATTATGGAAAAAATTTTAAAAAAGCAGGAATGTTCAAGCCACCTTCTTCCAGCTTTTCTTTACCAAAAAGACAGAAAGAGAATGTGCAGATAAGTGTGATCTCAGACCAAATGGCAAGAGGATTTAATTCCTTTTGATATATTAATGTGTCAGAAAGCACACATACATAATGAAGGGCTTCTGTTTTGTATGGAAAAGTGGCCATGCAGTGACTGGATGATAAATCACTTCCCAGCCTTGACAATTTTCTGCAAACAAGATTTAATATAAGGCAGCCCACTGGCTGCGCTGCTTGCCTCCCACACGGGCTGTGGAATTCCTCAGAAGCAAGGCAGGGTGGGGGATGAAAATCAGTGCGGTAGCCCCTGCTCCACAGGAGGGCTATTGACCGTTCTGGTTTGCTGTCCTCCCCTCCAGCACCAACTTAATCGGGTGCCCCACACCCTGTGAAAGCATCCCAAAAACGGCTCGAAGCAATAAGCGAGAGCAGAAACAAATTCTTTCACAAGCTGAGATGGCAGTTTATGCCCAGAAGCAAAAGAACTGACAAACCTCATAATACTTTAACCTCACAAGTTAACTGCAGGTATTATTCCTATTCAAGTGCTTAATCCTACTCTGACTCTGTAACAGTTTGCCTCCATGTCCCACAGCAAAAAATTCCACAGGTTGATTAGATGCCACTTTAAAGTTTACTGCCTTTCAAGTGCTTTAAACATGTAGTCTTCATTTTACCATGTTGATCCAGCATGAAGAGATAAATGGAAGTGTCCAGTTAATTACAACCCAGTCAGCTCTCATCCTAGTAGAATAACAGCTGGCCAGGTAACCAAGAGCTTCTAATGGCAACGATGTTCTTAAACTAAAGAGGTAAGTGTTGAGGTTCCAGCCATCTTAGGCGGATGTGAGAAATGACAAAGAATGTGAGGCTGTGTTTTCTGAAGTAGCCTGCCCTTGTTCCCAGAGAAATATTATAACTTAGTTTAGTGATATATTAGAAGAATCCTCACTTTAATTAACACATGAAATCCAGAAGTTTATTCCATCTATCAAAACCAAGATAGGATACTATCATAAATGTAAATCAGCTCTCACAATAATCAGTATAGCTGGACCTATTTGGCTGAGAAGGAGCATTGCAATGGTAGTTTAAAAACTTAGAATCAGTATGTGAAGTTCTTCAGTACAACAAATCTTGCTCCTTCTTTGCTTGAGTCAGGATGTCCACCTTGCATGAATTTGCAGAAAAACACAAACATACATTAGTACGCTTTTTACCATACAATTTAATGTCAAAAAGACCAGTTCCATAAAAGCAGAATTCTTAATAAGAACATGTTAATTTGGAATAATATTGTATCACAAAATCATTTCTAAATTTTGAATGGAAGTTTCTGCAAAGTTTAGTTTCAGTAATTTGACACTCACCTGGAATATAGGTCAAAACCTTGTTTCATTAAATAAGTACTTATTTATTTAAATAAGCAGGGCTGATCTGAGATGACAGAAAGACTAAGCTACAGATCTTCCAATAGACACACAGACAGCAATCATAAAAAATAAACTGTATCTAAGTCTCAATAAAGCAGAACAAAGAACTCCAGTTGAATGGTAGGTCTAGCCAGCCACTGTATAGTCATGACCTGGGGGGAGCCTGAAACAGATTAAAATTACTCCATTTGAAAGCTTGGTAGAACTTCTTTTTTCTTCATGCAAAAAAAAAAAAAAAATTAACATGGAAATCCTCTTACCATGTATCAGAGATCAGACTGCCTGGGAAGGAGAAAAACCAAGGACCACATTGGTATGAGACAGGAGAGAGAGACACAAGAGGCTGACCAAATAACTTCAGTGTAGATGATGGCCTACTGATTGGGGCTGTCAGCTGGGATATAAAAAACTGAATTTAAACCTCTGCTAAGTCATTCTCTGCCAACCCACACAAGTGCCCTAAGTAGACAGCTCTTAGCTGTCCCAAGATATCTTTGCACATGTGTGTGAAAATATTTTACAAGGTCTTTCAGTTTTCCTTGGCCTTGCCACTATACAAGTAAAGAACCTTTCTTGAACCTCAAACACATTCATGGTATGAAGCACTCATCTTTCTGCTGTTGAAAGCTGTGCACTTTTAAAGCTCAGCCTTCTGAAAATTTTGACACAGGAACTGGCTGTGTTAGTTCTGCAGAGTATTCTGCTATGCAAATGGGCATTGAAGTAATAAAATCATCAAAGCAATACTAGCTATTCAACAATGAGCTGCCATTTGTTGCCAGAGAAACACTGTGTTGAATGAAATGCATTTAGAAAAGCATTACTACAAAGGGAAAGTATGAGTAATCGACCTAAAGCAATGAGCCATAGAAGCTTGTTTTATGAAATGTCTTCTGGACTGTCTCAAAACATTAGACATGCTGAGAGAGATATCAGAGAGGTTTTCTGTTATTTCTTATAGTGGTGGTTTCAATTTTAGATTCATCACCCCAAAACTATACCATCTTGGTCTACCTGTCATATTAAGTTTTTGAATGTAGGAGACTGAAAGTCTAAATGCACGAGACAACCTGAAATAACTTATTTCCAATCAACATGCTCATGGTTATGCCTTTTTTGTGGTTTTTTTTTGGGGGTGTGTGTGTGAATGTCCTTCTCTAGTTCTTCCAACATGACTGCCTCACCCTTCCTTGAAGACAGAGAATCAAATCCTACACCTTGAACCTTATAACATGGGCAAAAAAACTCTCATATGAGTGGAGAAGGAAAATTACATTTCAGGAACTTAAGCTGAGCTCTCCAGAATGATCTCCAACCTTGAAGACTTTTGTTTTATTAAATCCATAGACTTGAAATATAACATAGCCTAAATGGCTTATGGTGAACCAAAAATTCAGTTTGCACATAAGCAGCTTTCTTTATGGCATGACATATTCTGCATGGTTTCAAAGCAATCTGCTGGTAATACGGGCTAATACAAAAGTAGTACTTTCTCTACCAGGAGCAAGAATACAGCACAAAAGGAACTGTGCCTCTTTAAAGCATGCATTTTTTTCCCTCAGGTGCTCCTGGAGTTACACAACTTTGATTTTGCTTAGGTTGAGAAAACATACTGGGAATCACATAGAAACACACTGTAGGCCTCATTAGCCTGCTGGGAGATTTTAATAACCTGCAAATATTTGATGAGGAAAAAATGATCTCCTTACAAATGAAATTAAGGAGATATACAAGCAAGTCTGGTCATATCAGCATTCCATATGTTGGCATACAGATGTGACTTTTGTCATCTTCATGGAATAAATAAGTGTATCGGCATATTCTCTATCCTGTACAGATAAGCAATGCCTACAATATCAACACCACAAGGCCAAGAGACATGGAAGCTTGAATCCATTGCCTTTGCCTTTTTTGTTTTAAGGGTATATGATCAGTTGCGAGTTTAACAAAGTACATTTTCAAGTAAAACGTGGAGGCAAAGAGAAATCACAAGTGGGTATGAACTCCCACCTCGGCCTGGAGCCTTCTTGATTAGCCAGTCAGCAAACCAGGAAAGTAGAATAAAACAATCAAGACCTAATTCTCTTACCCTTTGTGTCTTAATTGGCTCTTAAAACACACACTGCAAAACACTCATCAATTAATAAAAACACAGATACATAGCAAACTTTTTTCTTTCCTTTTAATTTTTTTTCCCATCTTGTTTCAAGCCTTCTTAGCTAATTTAGGTGTCAACCTACCTTGTAGAAATGCTGTCACCTGATGACATTGTTTCCACTAGAGTGTGTACTTTTCCACTTTGACAACTCTCCTTAACAAGAAGTGCCATCAGAATTAAAACACTTGTGGGCAGGATTACATCTAAGTATATCCATTACTTTTTCTCCAGGAAAATAAACTGCTGTTGTCACTTGATAGGTACTTAATCTGTTGCAATGGGATTTTTTTTCTGTCATCCTGCTTTGACTGACTGATGCATATTCACCTATATTTCCCTGGACAATTTTACCTCTGGCCATATATATTGGTCATCAGCAAAGAAAACAACATTCCAGGCATACAGCTGGTTCTAACAAATTGCAGGCATGACATCTGAGCCCTTGCCAAGCCATTGTGTCTGTTCTGTAGTGCCATCATACCTCAAGGATGTACCTGCTCTATTCTCCTCTGAAGGAACACCAATGCTAATCCAGATAGCTCTGAGGTCAGATGAGTAGCCTATCAAAACAAAGTGAAACAAGATGACACATTCATCTGACCAAATCTTACTGCCTAAATACTCTTGGTAGACTGCACACAAAAAGTCGAGCAATTCTAGATGTGATCTTTCTCCTGCACTTGGAGTGCATCTGAATAAAAGGCTTTAGTATGACCTTACCATTACTACCCACCTAGTTGAATGCTACAGCCCAGGGAAGGGTTGTTGATAATATAGACACATTTGACAATGCCCAGAGGGGAATGATAGAATTGCAGACCAAAGGACAGCAGCAGGGCTAGATGAAGATCCACTATTCAGAACTTTTATTGCTTTTTTCTCACTCTCCAAAATCCTTAATTAGTGTTACCTTCATGCTTATCAATGACATGGTAAATTTGCTGATATCCCAACAATCCACTGAAAACACTCCACTTCTTCCTGTAGCGAGTGGACCCCAGCCCAAAATTCAGTTATGCCGGATGAAGTATTGTCTCCCAAGCGTCTCTGAATGGATTTAGGCAACTGAGGGAGAGGGATTATTCCAATATTATCATTATACTCAGGCATATTTAGTGCCACATGGTCAGCCTCAGGCATCCAAGAACTATGAGTAAGCACTCTACTGCCACACAAAATGGCGAGATTTAGTTTCTTTGAAAACAGAAAACAATAACAGCGGGTTTTGTCCGTGTTCAGTTTTTAACTCCCACTAGCTTGCTTGTGACATTTAGTTTCACCAACTCTTGCAAATTTGTATAAAGGGATCTTTGGCCCCATGTGAATTAATTATGTACTCCTTCAGCCCTATGACAATTCTTCAGTGCCCAAAGAAATCTGCCCTTTGTGTCCACAAGACATCTGCTCCTTCTGCATCTGCAACAGGTCTTCACCTTCTCACCAAATCTGGAATGGTAGTTTCCAGAAGATTTCTTTACACCTCACTCAATGCCAAGGCAGAAGTAATTGTTTGAGAGGTATTTTGTCCCATTTATTTCCTGGAATGGAAATTAAAGGAGGATGGTGAGGAGGGAAGAGAGAACCAGAGTATAAACAGACTCATTTTTTTGTATAGCAATGGAGCCAGCTCAGCTGGCCTAAAATGATGGGTAGTTTCTGTTCCACTCCCATCCCAGGAAAATAACATCAGATGCTGTCTCTCCTTTAGATTCTCTGGTAGCCTGAGCAAAATGAATAGAGGAAGGGATGGCTTAGCCTCCTGCAGAAACCCTCACTGACTGCTCTTCCCCACAAGGCAGCTGGTCAGAAGCATCCTGTGAAAAAGCCAGCTGTAGACTGCAGTTTGGCACAGCTACCTCACTGCTAGCAGCAGGGGTCAAAGACATATGATTAAGGTGAGAGGTTCACCAGCTGGCACTGCTGTTAGAATGAGCTCAGAGACCAGGGTGGCTCCAGATGGAAGTAGCTTCTGATGCTATTAATAAATCCTGTGCTTTCTGTCCAACCCTCCATCTCCATTCTACTCCCCAAATATCCAACTAGACTAAAAAGTAGATTTGGGCTTCTTTGCACAACTCCAGCAATAGAAAGCGAGAGGAGCCAACCCTGCAGAGTATTCATGGCCTAAAGAACTTTCCTGAGTGGCCAAGCGAGGGCATCATGACCCAAGGCTCTCCCAGCTTTGGCATGACAGGCATGGTCAATGAAGAGGCCAAGTGCCTTGAGCTATGGAAAATTAATTCAATCTTGTGGCTGTTCCAGTTCACCCTGAGCCAATCGGAGATCTGGACTGGCTGGGAGTAACAGCATGTGGCATAAAGCCAGCTGTGCCATCCCCTTCCCTAGGGCTCCAAAGTTGGAATTCAGATTTTATTTAGCTGGGTTGTTATGCTCCAGCATTGCTAGGCTGGACATCTTTTTAGAGATTACATTTTACATGTATGTTTTAAATAAATAGCCTGTATTTTAGGAGCACTTAGCCATAAGTATATAAACTGCTCTGAGGTTTACCCCATTGGAATTAGAATGAACCTAATTCATAATTCAGACATCAGGCTAGAAACAGCTCAGCTTCACTCCTCGGACCTATAGCTTGATGTCTGAACTGCCCACGAGACGCCCTCTAATCCCAATAGCTGTAACCTAACCTCAGAGTGGTTTCTAAACTTACTAAATAAATATACTTTTTGAAGAGGAATGCACCATATTTATTAGGGGGTTTGCTCCGTTCAGGCAGACTATCATTTTAGAGCTGTTCCTGTGAGAGAGGCTGTGGAGAGACACAACTATATTCAAGAAAAATTTCAGACCATACTTTTTTTTTTTTTTGAAAAAGAAAAAATCTAGACTACTCTATTTAACTGAATACAGAAAGTATCTGAAGGTAGAAATTCTTAAGCTACAGAGGGCCACCTCCCATAAGCACTTACACATGCAAAGACTTTTCTTGCATGGGTAGCCATACTGAATTCACTATGACTGCCCTCTTCAGAAGGTTACCAAAGAATGGGCCTAAGCTGTCTACTCTTGTGTTCATTTTTCAATCAACATTTTTTTTGCATGCTCACACACTGTACTCAAGTAAATAAAAAATTATCTTCCCAGTTAAACTAGAGTGACTGCCTGTGGTTTTTCATTAGTGTGCATTCAACCTTTACTCCCACTTTGTATGAAAATCTTGTTCATTACCAAGAATTACTTTATAAGTACCAATGCACAAAGACAGAAAAACTGAATCTTCAAAACAGCACTTGTGCAAGAGGAAGGAATACATTAATAGCATGAAAGTCTGTCTGTCTGATCAGATCATGGATTTCAGATATGATCTTCATTGATAATTTTTCAATTTCACTCAACACTTCATATACTGGAAAAGGACTGTGCAGCAGGGACTTTTCTGAATGCCTTAATACCACAAACTGTATCTGGTCAGTCTGTCTGCTCTCCATGTGTGCCTGGCTTCACAGCAAATAAATGCCAGAAATAGCATTCCTACAGGATTTCCAGTTCAAAAGCCACAAGAATGCTCTTTCTCATGATATGGCACCATGTAATAAAATGGTGTCATCTGGAAAATTACAGTCTTGGAAACAAATGCTTTTCCCTCTTCACTGATTTAAATCATCTAAAAATAGATGAGTTGTCACATAACTTTTATATTTGTCAGGGGAGCCCCTCATTTCATCTTGTGACAGTATGAGAAACGTATCCCGTAACAAGATAGACCGATCTTCCTAGGGAATCCCCTAGGAATATCTTTTTCCTTAATTGTGCAAACTCCTCAGAAATAAAACCTGAAAGGAATCCATCAAAATTTGAGAACCCATTCAAGGTCACTCCAAGCAATGATTTTAGGGAGTATTTATATAGTACAAATTTAGGGGGAGACGGAAGGAAATGTCACGGACTAAACTTCTCTTCAGTTCTTTCTGTTTTCTTAAGTAAGACTTCTTAAAACTGACTCCATATGAAAACAGACTGTCACATTTGTTGGCTGAGAGAAATCTTAATCGTCTCCCTGATCAGCACAGTTGAGCCACTCTTGAATGATGTTTATCTCTTGACTTCAAAAAACAGGAAAACCTTGCAGGTGAGAAGTCATGGAAGAATTTAACATAAGAAACCAAGGCTTCTAAATGTTCAGTTGATCAAGGAAGAATCCTTTTGGTTTTTAACTAGAATAATAGCTCAAAATTATTAGGATGGATTATTTATTGTTTAAGGAAGGTGTCCTATCAAAGCCACAGGTATGTTCTTCCCTATCCATTATTCCTGACTACCCTCCTCAAACTTCCCATAAAAAAAGCTTCTCGATACTTTTGTCACCATTTCAAGCCAGTGTAAGCACAGATGTTTTTGAAGGGGTTTCAAAACATCACCTGCCTTCTCTAAAATCAACCAGTCATGAACCAGCAATAGTTCCAATCTTCATGTACTTGCTGACCTCTGCAGAAGCTCAAAGAAAAAGCATGATCCCCATTTTGAGTGTCTTACTCCCATCTTTTTTTGACCATTTTTGCATGATCAGTAAAAAATCTTGAACTATAAACTGCCTCATTACAAGTCTAGCTCTTTATTTCCATCTAACGGGATTCATACTTTCACTATTAAGAGTTCAAGGGTTCAGGACACACTGACGGTCTGAAGCTGCACAGACACAGAAATTCTGGCAGTCTCTTGAATATTACATTTGTAATTCTATATATAATCTATATCACATCAAGGATCAGAGATACCTTATAAGCAAAACAAACAATAAATTGCAGTGTCTGAATGTGTCTTTGCAGTTTTCAATGGCTTACTTCTGAGAAATGCTGATAATGGAGCAAAGAACAAATTTACAGGTAGACCGTAGAATATCACAACTGGCATGCTAAATTTCAGGCAATGAAAGCGCACTGCAACCATTAAAAAGAGTGTACATCAGTTAAAGGCTGAACTGTTTTTCTTCTGGTGATGATACTATTATTACCTCTTAATACCCTACCGAATTGATACTATGCAAGCAAAACTCCAACGCACCTTACAAGACTTTTAGCCTCTCTTTCTCTTAGAAAAGGATGCTATTTTCTTTGTTGGCATCCAGCTTTCTGATGGCAGCTCTATACTAGTTAGTAATAATATACACTATAAATTGTCCTATAAACTCTAGAACCAAAAGACATATTAAAAATTAATTTTTCTAAGTGGGAAAGCCTGCCATTCCTCAGAGCAAGTCCTTTGCTGAAAGTACTTCCTTGCCCAGGCCCAATAATTAACATCTTCTGAACTGAAAAAAAACCCACCTCTATTTGACATACATAGAAGAGAAATTTGCATGCAAGCTTTCTTCCATGTACTTTTGTTCAACAGCTGTGTACAAGATAAGCCAGGACAGCCACATGACATGCTTTCACATGAAATACACATGTGAGCCACAAGCCTGCTAGAAATTCCCAGAACCACAACATCTCACTTGTCATATTACTTGGCTTCATTCCTACACTGATGGAGTATCAGCTTCAGAGCCTCACTAGGAAAAACAGGCATCTTACATTTTGGTTTCAGGCGTTTGGTCATCCACATCAACAGCAATATTGTAGCTATGTTTTAAACATATATGATTATTTTTCTTCATCTTATGCTTTCTGAAAGGTTATCTGGCAATTATGAACAATAGGCATAAGCTTCTCTTACAGGTGACAGAAAAACAATGGCTGGTAACAGTTCCAATACAAGAAAAATTGCCCCAAAATCTGTATGGAAAGAAAGTTCTGATGACCAGATTTTAAAAAGTAATTAAGCACCTGAATAAGCAGGGAGATATCTGTCGGGATTTTTAAATTACTAGATTTTTAATCATCTAAAAGCTAGTCCCCTTTAAGAAATGGAAGATATCAAATAAGCCTCAGAGCTGGGCTACTTTTTGTGAATATTCTTTTTTAAATTCATGGTAGTTTGCTTTCTGTTTGACTGTGTTCCTTCTCTGCAGACCATCTGTAATTTTGCCTTGGGGCATGTCCACTCATCTGGGAAAGGTTGAGGGCAATGAAGGAATAAGCAAAAATTGTGTTGCTAAAAGCTTGTGAAAGTCAAAGCACTTCCACCACAGCTTCACACTCTTCCAAAACAAAACTCAAGAGTATTCATGCAGGAAAAGATACTATTTGCAAAAGCAGTAGACTCAACTTCTTGGCCTCTCAGAGGAGCATAGCTTTGGAGTAGAGAGCTAGGAATGACAGGGAGGAAAAGAAGAAACATGGAGCCATTCCCTACTCCTTGACCTACAGCACTGAGCCCCACCTCAGATTACAAACTTGAAACCATCTATAGAGTTTCATTACCAGATCCCATCTCATTCTTGAGCTCCTGCAAGGTCACCTCTTTGCTTTCTGCCTTTCGGTCACTGTGAGCCAAGGGCTTACCATCAGCACGAGGCTGAAGTAGCGGCAGAACTGGTAACTAGCTGATAGGAGAATGAAGCTCCAAACTGACAGACAACATCAGCATCTCCTAGAGGGCAAAAAAGAAGAGATTGTGAGAATGAAAAGAAGCTTTCTGCCACTCTGTCTGAGCTATTTTCATCACGGGAAGGAAATATACGCAGTGGAGTAAACTTATCAGGTTGCATAAATCAGCATCAAAGAAGCTGTGTGTTCAGGTGGACCTTGGAATGGCTGGAGTACCTTTGTGAGGGGCCCTTCCGTGAAGATTAAGAGTTGGATTCAGTTGGAATTTTTCTGGCCAGGGCACGGAAATATCTCAAATGTAGATGTTGCATAGTGCCAGTCATAGAATTGTGCTAGCCGGAATTTGTGAGCATTTCTTAGAGTAGCCACACACACAGCATTTCTCCCAATTGCAAACAGCTCTCTGCTAACAAATGTTAGTCTGAGGGCTTTCTGCAGGATTAAAGGGAACATAAAGTTTGTGTCAGTATCAGGAGGGGAGCTGCTGTTGTCCATATAACTGTATAAGCATTAAATGGTTAGACTAAGTTTGTATATTTATTTTTATTCCAAGTCCACCATAATCAGCACAAGTCTCACAGCACTGAATTGCTACTTCATTTCCTAATACAGGTTACATCATGACATGCTTGGACAGCACTAAGCATGCTCGAGCAGTTACTATTACTTGGAAAAAAATACACCAAAACTGTATTTTAATTATGGGGTTTTCACATCTGCCTCACAAGAATGGCTGCATTCTGAGTTGTAGATACTATGCAAACTAAGTGCTCATATCAGAAGTATTCCTACTTCAGAAAATGCTGGACCCTATTTATTGGAAAGCAGGCCCCAGTCTACTCAAGAAAGTCAGTAATTACCTTATCATAACTTCCTACTGGGCTGACATAATTTTGACTTCATGCAGGCATTGTTGTTTAATAACAGTGCTAGCTACCGAATTTAAGAATAAATATTTATTCAGCTCATGTCCACGCACATCCTGCTAATGTGAAAAAACGTGCACTCTAGAAAAAAGCAGAAGGAAAGAGCATTAAGCAGCAGGAAGAATCCTGGACCAAAATAAATGTTTTGCTCATTAGACTGTATTTTTGTCCATGTTACTGAAAAATGGAAACAGCAAAATGCAGCTTGTTACAACACTTCCAAGTTTTCTGCATAATTAGATATCATTGAAGAGGAGATCTAGGGGTTGACCTGCTGCAAAGCAGCTCTGCAGAGAGGGACCTGGGAGTCCTGGTGGACAAGTTGACCATGAGCCAGCAATGTGCCCTTGTGGCCAAGAAGGCCAATGGTGTCCTGGGGTGCACTAAAACCAGCATCTCCAGCAGGTCGAGGGAGGTCATCCTCCGCCTCTGCTCTGCCCTGGTGAGGCCGCATCTGGAGTACTGTGTCCAGTTCCGGGCTTCCCAGTTCAAGACAAGGAATTACTGGAGAGAGTCTAGTGGAGGGCTACGAAGTTGTCTCTTATGAAGCATGTCTCTTCTGAGGAATGGCTGAGACACCTGTGTCTGTTTAGCCTGGAGAAGAGAAAACTGAGGGGATCTCATCAATGCTTATGAATATCTGAAGGGCAGGTGTCAAGAGGATGGGCCCAGGCTCTTTTTGACCAGCGACAACCAGGTGGCGACCAGCGACAAGACAAGGGGCAACAGGCACAAATCGGAACACAGGAAATTCCATCTCAACACGAGGAAAAACTTCTTTACTTTGAGGGTTACAGAGCACTGGACCAGGCTGCCCAGAGAGGTTGTGGAGTCTCCTTCTCTGGAGATACTCAAAACGTGCCTGGACGTATTCCTGTCCAACCTGCTCTAGGTGAACCTGCTTTGGCAGGGGGTTGGACTAGATGATCTCCGAAGGTCCCTTCTTGTCTTGGTTTAGCCTCAGCTGGCAACACAGAACCACACGGCCACAGGCGCAACCCCCAGAGCCATGGGGAAAAGTAGGAAGAAAAAGGCAAAACTTGTGGGTTGAGATAAAAGCAGTTTAACAGAACAGCAAAAGGGAAGATAAAACAATAACACCGATAAAAGAATATACAAATGCAATTACAGTACCGCCCCCTCCCCAAGCCAGCTCCCCGATATAGCCTGGGCATGGCTCACATGGGATGGAATACTTGTGTCCCCTGCCGCATCCTTGGGGAAATTAATCCCATCCCTGCCGGAACCAGGACACCTTCCAACCCCGACAATTCTGTGATACTGTGTGATTCTGTGAAGGACAATATGCTAGTGAAGAAATGGCTGAAATTTTCAGAGCATGTTCAGAAATGTAGAAATATGTTTAACCAGTGGTGGGGTTGTTTGTCTAAAGAATTTAAATTTATCAGAAATGTCAATCAATAGCTTATGGTTTTGTAAATTCTAACTAATAATAACTGTTGCTATGGACAGACCAGAGTCCACTTCAGCCCTCAGTGATGACAGCAAAGGATTTAATACCATTAGAGCATGACTAGGCCCTAAGGAGCACATTCAGATGGCCTATAATCCACTTAACTCCCCATGCTTACTCAGTGGAGAAAGCCAAGCACCTCTTAAGGCTTCTGAGGTATGGTTCAGAGGATCGAAGTAAGCTAAGGATGGAGATGTTGAAAAACAGCTGACAGGAAACACTAGGCACAGGCACTCATGGGATTTAGGATGCTTGATTACCGCCTTGGTGTGTAGGCACCTTGCCATTTAGTTTGCATGCATGTTTCTGCAGACTGCCAGTGCTTGAAAAAAGTCTTCCTTTAGTTGTAAATGACAGGGACTTCTGTTTTGGAGCTGCTGTACCAGGGTTGTAGCCCTGCTCTTCCACGTGCCTGGGTTGTCAGTTGCTTCCTCATAGTTATAGAAAAGTTAATCATTTTCATAACTTTTCATAAAAGAAATGCACACTCCCACATTCAGTGCAATCTCACTGACCACTTGAATGTTTCCAGAATATTTGCAACAGACACCTTTTAAATTAAAAGTTCTTATAATTGCTTTTAATACAGACTTGGATCCCTTCTTCTGTGTATCTAATAAAGATCTTTTGGACTAAAAAACTGGGAACAAAGACAGACCAGGGAGGTTTTTAAAAGTAGAAAGCCTAATATGTAAACAAAATTTACATCTCTGGAAAAAGAGACAATTCTCTTAAGGACTGCAATGGAGACATTCATTGTTGGTCTCAGAACTGAATTGGCTAAACTTCAAGAAACAAAAGAGGCTCCAAATCTGGTAAAGTGACTACTCATCCTGCATTCCCCCAACAAACTGCCCCCCTGAATTCAGAGCAATTTTCCAAAGGAAGGAGCAGAGGAAGAGAAAGTTTGTCAGAGGTTACATAGGGAATTTGCAGCAGAGCCAGGAATGGAGTTAGCTGCTTGCTAAGGAGTTAGATGCAGGTCCTATCCATTAGACCACAGCAATCTCCATATTTAGTGAGACCAAGAGTAAAAGCAGACAAATAACATCCATCTCCTCACCTTCCTAATGGCACTGAGATTTCCAGATGAAAAGTATGACATGCTGAAAACATTACTTGCCATCATTTTCAGAGATGAAACTGTGCAGGTTTCTGCCCCAGCTAAGGATTAAAAACACAGTACACCATTGTTTCAGCTGCATTGTATTTTACTGAGTTTTATGCATACATTTTCGCTGTGTTAGGTAGGCCTCCTGTCTTCTCCTCGCACTGCCACGTATCTGTAATGGAAACCAGAAACCATAATCCAACAGTCTAAGGCCCGCCTTAGCCTAATGATCCCCATTGGCTTGTGCCACTAAATATTTAGAGCCAGCCAATAGTAAATACTGGGGAGAGGGATTTAGGTGGAATTTAACGTTGTGTGAACACAGTCTCAAGTGATGATCTGAAAAAAAAGTTAAAAAATATGTCTCCTGCTGTGGTGAAGATAGCTTTGGAGGCCTGAACCCATGCCATCATTTTGAAACAAAACTAAGTCAGTGACAGCAATAAAAAAGGGGTTAAAAAGAGCTAAGCTCTTCCAAACCTGTATGTAACTTTAAACCGAATATTAACAGAAAAAAGCCCTAACATTTAAGTTGGCGCTTAACTCTAGTTAATGAGGAGTTCAGATTTCCATTCAAACCCGCTTTTTCTGTTGCTTGTAATTTTCTCAAATAAACTCCATTTTGGGCTGAAATTTTCCATGCTTGAGATTTTTTTTGGAAAGTTTATACAAAGTCAGTTAAACAGTTTATTTATGTTAGCACTGAAAACAAAAAAAGCCACACAAAAAAATTTCCGTGTATGTTCTGATGAGACATTTTCTGCTCAATGAACTCAAAATCAGCCAGAGTAAGGAATTTCCAAATTTTTCTTGTACGTATCATTGATCTCAACCAGTCTCAGAAAAAAATAACAACAAACAAACACAAAAACCTCAAGCCAAATTTGGACATTAACAGATTTAGTGTTATAAGTCTTTCAAATTTCGTTTTCAGGATGTAACTTAGGTACTTTCTGTTTTTCAAGATGTAGTTTGAAAATTTATGAATACTTAGAGTGGAATCATCACCACTAGCCTAATGCTTGTTGGATATGTTCACACAGCTCTGAAAGGCAGTTTTAAAAGTGCCTATTAGCATAACATACTTTATATCTTGCCTTTATGGCTGTATTTTGAACTGTATGTTTTTTTAAACCAACTGAGTTAAACTTATCTAAGAGTGTGCCAACCAGCCTTCTGGACCTGACAAACTGAATCCACTTGTAGAGGATGTGCTTTGGCTGCACCAGTCTGCTAGCTGTCTTGTAAGCCCATGAATCTAGTTTTAATTATCTTAAGGCCACTGATTTCAATTGGAAAAGATAAGGTCCAGTGGTGCAAGTTCTCTGAAGTCCTACTCTCAGAAGCAACAAGTCCTCCCGTGTGTCAATAATTTGTCTTGAAGGTTGTATACAAAGTCAGTGTATACACAGTTCAGTGTGGTCTTTTCTGGAGAAGCAAATAAGTTTTTTGGTCCAATTCATTAAAATACCTAAACACATGCATAACTACATATATATTTATTTTTTTTTTTACATGTATGTATACATATACAGATAAAAAGTATATATGTTAATTGGCTAAACATACTTGATTGAAAGTAGTTGTTTTCTTGCTGACATGAGGTCAAGAAAAAGATGCCAAAATATAGTCTAGCAGAGATCTTGGTACAGCAAAACACAAGACAGTAGCTAAGTAAAACACTTTGAATATGTGTGACATTTCTCAATGCAGACAACCAACCAAAGCAAACTAAGTCAATTTCCCCACTGGCAATGTGCAATGTCCTTTGTTTAATTCACCACTAACACTTTTGTTATTAATGGTTGGGTATGTTCAGCATGCTTGTAAAGAATGTATTTCAATCCCTCTGATGAACAGTCTATACATATACTAAATAGCTTATTTCCACTGAGAAATCTTGATAGTTTGTAACAACCAAAAAAGAAAAAAAAAGGGGGGGGGGGCGGGGAATAAGAGGTCATTACTTACAACCTCCAGCAGTCAGGAAGAGTTCACTTCCTTTCTGTTGTACTTTCTTTCTGCAGGCATGTCATTTCTGGGAGAAAAAAAATCACAAACAATATTCTCATGAATGAAAATTCTGTACTTTATTGTAGACTAGTCTGTATGAAGCTTCTCTTTTTCTCTCATATACACCATGATTAAAGCCTCCTTTTACCAGTGGGAATACTGAACAGAAATATCACACTGGACACAATTCACAAATGAAGTTACTGGGTCACAGTTACAGAGAGCACATCGGTGGGGGTATTACTGCTATATAAACTCACAACCTTGGCACTAGTTCAGTTAAATACTTAAGCACACATGCAGCATAAGCACAGGCATTTTTGCTCAACTTTTCTGCTCATGCTGATACTCTAGGAGTCTTATTACAGTATGTCTCTGAGCAGTTTGGAAGAAGAGAAAACAACAGGGAATGGTGCTGCCTTTGTGTAACCTGCTTTCACAGTACAAGTAAATGATGTTTGGCAAGATCTGATGTGAGGGAACGTATTAACTCAAAACACAAAAAGCTCCTGTAAAAAAATCCATATCAACATATTTTGCTGCCTTCAGAGAAAAAAAAAAAAGAAAAAAACAGGCAGACTGTCTGAACCACAGACTCCCCTCAGTCTCTGAAGCTCACAGACACACACTTTGTACAAATATATGATCTTATATACAGACACAGAGATAGTCCCCCCCCTTTCCCCTACTACATTGCTGCCATACTTACTCAGAAAGGGAGTATGTAAGCTCTACGTAGTAAATACAGACACTATAACATATCTTGGCACACACGATACTGATTGCTGGCACAGACAAACATGAGGATGTGCACATTATTCCTGAAGCCAAGAAGTGAATAATGCATTAAGATGAAGCATAAAACCACCATATTCTCTTTACATTAATACTACTTGACACTTCCAAAGGGACCTTGAATCCAGGAAACCAAAGCTTTCTCCAAACAAAACAAAGACTCTAAGTCACTCATGTTTTCTTGATAAGCACCACTAGCTCCATTGTACAGACAGGAAAACTGAGGAGCGTGGAAGTCAGAGTAACTTTTCCCTCTCGGTGTGAGCAAGCAAACAGCAGGGCTGGAAATAGAAGATTAGACTACTAATTCTTCATTCAATCTCATCCCTACAAGACAATCTCACATGACTAGCTGAATGCAGATCTGAAGCAGTGTAATGCAGAATGGTTACCTTCTATGTCGCAGAGCATACCCAAACAGGTGGCAAACATCATGGGCAGCAGCAGGAGTAGTGAGTAGGAGGAGGGCATAGGAATTTTGCCAATGAATTGGCCAGTCCTGGATCCACAAAGCTTCCTTTATTCTGCAGTTCCTCCCACTCTATATCAGCCTCTGCCAGGGTCTGAATTAGAAGAGGAAACACCTCTCTTACAGGGTTGTGAAAGCTCAAAGGATCAGGGAGGGGACAGGGAAGGAATGCACCCTACATGCAGGGACCACTTTGCTCAACTCTGCCCGTCTAAACTGCACAACTTCCTGACGGTTCACTATAACCATACTCTGCTTTCTCCCCTCAACTGCCCTGGAAGCACCAGCTTCTATTCATTCAATTAGCTTCTCACATGTCATTACACAAGTCTTACATGGTAGAAGGTGCAGCATTTTTAGTAACCAGAAGAAATACAGGTGACTATGAAAAAAAAATGTGTAACAGCACAAAAACTTTTAATAAATAGCATTTTCCAGCAACAAAATATGAACAGTTTTCTTTCTCTCTTGATCAGTTTTATTCTGTATCACAATTTACAGGTTGTAAAATACAGTAATATATCTAAATGGGTGTTTAAAATTCTTTATTGACCCAGTCCAGTTGATATCAGAAATTTCCTTCTTTACTTCACCTCCTTTCCTGCCAAAGATTCTCCACATTGCAGCCTGAATCAGGAGTGGGAGAGGTAAAACTGCCAGGTCAGCATTTACTGCAATGGCAGAAACAGTGTGCTGGTAGCAAAGATGGTATTAGAAAATCCGGAGTTCAGGTGGAAGAGGGTTAGTATTTTTCATGGTGAACGACTGCCTTGTATTTCTCTGCACAATATTGAAAAATATTGCCATATTTAAAAGTAACAGATTTCAGCAGATAGTACTTATTTACAAAACGTCATTCTGCTTTCAGAAGAGGAAAGCTTTTTTCTCCTCCCATCCTTTCTAGGGATATATTTCTACGCATGTCCCAGAAAGATGGCTGTACATCTAGTGGTGGCGGTGGTAGGTTGTTATCAAAATGTGGTGCCTATACATCTACTGATATGTAAATTACTTCATTCTGGAGATGAGGAATGGCCGCCTAACTCTGACCATGTGAATAGTCCAGCATGGAATAGGTGCTGCTGGTGGACTACCATGCTACAACACAATTCCCCTGTACTGTGGTGGTTCCACAGAGACTAAGACTGGTCCCCACCCCTGGTATAATATTTAGTCTACTTGAAAGGATTACATGTCTGTTTGGATGTGAGACAAACCATAAATTGGGTACTGAGGCACCAATTCTCTCAAGCAAAAAGAAATTTGCTGCTGAAATCACTTCATATTGGTGGGTTTCTACAGCACTTAAAAACTAAAACTGAGTAAGCCAGATATCATCTAAGGCTCCAAACATGACAAACAAACAGTATATGGATGCCAAACTTTATGAGTAGTTAGTTTATTAAAGTTAACATGCTTGTTCACAAGATATAAAGTTAAGCATATGCCTAGTTCTCTGAAGGACCTGGACTGCTACATTTTGATCAAAGCTGAAGGGTCAACGTGGGCCACAGCAGTTACTGAGATCCAAGAATAATCAAGAGATCTCCTGCTAATTGGAGATCCTCACTGAAGTTAGTGCTCCAATGCCATCAGAGACAGAAGAACCCTGACACTGGGATGAGACCCACACACAAGAATGTCTATTACATTGACGTTGTTTTTAATTTGTTCAGGGATGAAAATCTATAGTGTCACAGAGAGGACCATGTCTCTTGGTGGAACAGGCAGTTAATTCCACATTACATGAGGTCTGCTTGAAGACTTGAGGTCAGAAGGGCTCCTAAAAGGATTTTGAAATTTTCTCATAAATGCTGAATTTTTAAGTTATGATTAAGTCATGTTTACCCATTAATTGTGCAGTAAATAAAGCTGTGACTTTAACCTTCTAGTCATAGCATGGCAGTGTGTTAATTAGGACTGAGAGACTGGCAGCCCGCCAAAGTTATGCTATATGGGAGGTTGAGAGGTACAATTTGGTTATCAGTTATGTTGACATGTGCTGAGCATTATGTGGTCACACTGCATACCCAACAGATCTCTCCCAGTTATGAAAGGGCTGCTGTTTGAAATATTTGGCTCTCAGTCAAAGTCTCTGAGTCTGAAGATCAAGAGTTGGTTGTTTGTTTGTTTTTTTTTCCTTCTCATTTCTATTAGTTTTCATAGATCCACTTTCCCACTTAGAGGGGGGTTGCAGAGAAAGAAACAGACTGACTCATACAACAACAATGCATGAGGCAAGGTTGTGGGGAGAGGGAAAAAAAAGTGTGCAAAGATCTGACTTGCAGCTCTGCATCTATTTACTCTTTTCCCAATATTTCTAACCTCAGTCATTTAACAATACTTGGAGCTTAAACCTAAAATGGGACTTGAAACTTTCCCACGGGTTGAACCTCCCTGGTTTCAGGGTTAGCCATTGCTAAACCAAACTGTCTACTTCCAAGCTCCTAGGATGTTTCTAGGGCATTATACGAAGATACAGGATAAAGAGATAATCAGGAAGTGTGAGGAAGACAAAGGTGAGAAAAATAAAGTTGTTTGTTCATAGAAACACTCTTGCCAAAATGCTTCCTAGATAGAAAACAGAAATCTAAAAATTCCTGTGAACTCTTGCATCTGCATCTCAAATTTCCACCACTCATGCAAGTACCTCTTCTTTACACCCCTATTCCTTCTCCACAGCACATTTCTTATGAACTTGTCAGGATACTAACACATGGTCTGTTATGACCTGTCTGTTAGAGTATTAAGTCAGTTCTTCAGTCCCAATTCACCAACCCAACTCACAAATAAAGTGCACCATCAAAATCCAGGGAAATTCTGAAAGAAAAATGAAGAGATATCAGTGGCTGAGAAATTAGTATCTAGTGGAGAGAAGTGGCTGGATCTTGAAACAATTCAATATTTGGGTTTTGACATTTTTTCTGGTACTGTAGAATTTTTTAAAAAGAAAAAAAATAGTACCAGTGATATTGCAGTCCTGCAAACACAGTTCTAGACTAGGACCCAGAAAATACAGATTTTGTTGTCTTCTATGATTCATTATGCCATTTTCTGCCTCTTGTCCCCCATTTTTTGTCTGTCAGCAATATTTGTTACAATAACGATGAATATTTTATTATAAGCCTGTTCAAGAACAGATTATCTCTTGATATTTTATTTGCAGAATAAACAAACAAAAACATTAAATCCTAGTATAGCAGAGAGTGATTTTTCCACAACCACACGGTCTCTGTAAAACAACCCAGCTCATCTAATGTTTATTCTCTACTTACATAATAATAATAGATTTGCTTTCCCTTTCCTCCAATGACAAATTATCATTATATGCCCACTGTTTGCAGCGTAATGAATGGGATTCTATCCAGATGATCCTCAAGCAACAAAAAATGTGGATGTAACTTGTTCCACTATGAAAGCCATCGTGTTACTTCTAAGGAGTTTCTACCCAAGCTGATTCTCCAAAAACTTACAAAATTCACTCAAAAATGCTGGCTATGCCATTCTGATGAGAACATCCACATTATTATGTGGTAATATCAGCAACACGGGCATATTTACAATTCATTCAAAGTGGAACTCAACCAAAGGGAGGTTAAACACCTTGCCACGTCAAACAGCAGGTTATTGGCACAGATTAAATTAGAATAGAAAATTCTCCAATCCTCATATTTGTCTTTAATCCATTTAGTACTTTTGGCCTAGAAATTGCAAACTGGATGCAAAGCAATTACTTTTATGTTGCTGACAAATTCCATGGACCTTTTTGATAGTGCAAATTACTGTAGGATCTATGCAAAGAATGAAAATAAATTTCTCAGTCCCCAAGGGCGTCTCCACACATGGGCATATTAAATTAAAAGGATTGAAGCAAAAGGTCCCTTTCACTTCATCTTGGTACAACTCTTATTACTTGAAAGAGATATTTTGAAATAACTCACGCTTACAAGTAGTT
The DNA here is from genome assembly GCF_965231255.1 of Vanellus vanellus. Classification (NCBI taxonomy): domain Eukaryota; kingdom Metazoa; phylum Chordata; class Aves; order Charadriiformes; family Charadriidae; genus Vanellus; species Vanellus vanellus. The sequence continues at coordinate 82,455,122 of NC_138905.1, read as the reverse complement.
ATGCATGAGGGTTGCAGACACAACTTTAATTGGTCCCCAGGACCTTGCTTTGAAGTGATGACTCACAAAGAGTATTTTGTCAAGCCAACTGTGCTGTAAAAATATTAAGTGTGGCTTAAAACAGTAAAGGTTTTATTATCCTGTTCACTTCCTGTCATGAAGCATTGCATTAAATTGTACTTTAAGGGATTAATGACCTATTTGCTTCACTCCATGCTGCATTTGTGGTTATAAAAGCTATTAAAAGCCATGTTATCAACACCAATGTTAATGAAGTTATTGGAAAATCAGTTAAACACAAATATATTCTAATCCATAGCATTAATCCAATTGCCTTTCCCTAGGAGATTTTTTAGTGTTCCCTGGTGACCTTGCAGCATTGTTGCCATTTTGTAGGCACAGTCAGGAAAATTAAATGCTTGAGAAAGAGAAAACAGAGGAGTAAAACCCAAACCTATGTTATATAAGTCTAAAGCCCTCTCACGAAGGACCATACAGAAGCGTAGAAAATGTCAACATCAACACAGACAACAAATAGCATGATGAATCATTGCCACAGCTGAAAGCAAAATCAAAACTATGTGAAACATTCAGGATTTTTGTTTTCGTTATTTTGGACAGACACACTACAAAACTGAAAATTAATCCAATTTATTCAGTATGAGACAAGTCTGCAAAATAAGCTATGCAAAACAGTGATGAATTCTTAAAATTTTTGTTTATAAATACAACTGAGAAGATTGATTTCTTTGTTTTTTGGCAAATAGCTTATTCACAGAGCTATGTGGTTCTGGGAAGGCTGAAGCCATTCATGAAGTTGTGCTGAATTTCACAAATACTTTTGACTAAAAAAGATTAAAATACAGGAAAGATGAAATGTTTTGCATTGACACTAATTGAAACATTGTGAAGTTTTATTTCAAAACAATTGTTTTCATTTTTTTAAAAGGCAGATTTTGATAAAAATAAGTTAAAAGTAAAACTTTTCAGGCAGTCCTAAGACTGGATCACATTTTCAGTATCACAGCAAACCAAAAAAAAACATTATTTGTATACCTTAACAAACACACCCACCTTTTTTTTAGCTATCAAAATGTGAACCATAACAAAGCAGCAACAGACTGCTTCATACTGGTGTGCTGATTATCATCTCAGTGGATCTCACACCAAGTAACCACCACCCACAGTAACAAGCACACTAGGAAATTAGTGCAACAGTACACTTATAAACCAATACACTGATGAGACACCATTGAAAAAAACAACAGCAGAAATTGCACAGCAGAGAAAAACAAAGTTGGGGGAAAAAAAGTAAAAAAGAAGAAAAAAAAAACAAGAAAAGTAGAACCTCCCCCCAATTTTCTTATACAATGATATAGGAGGATAGGTCACTCAGTCACTGACACTGACTCCTTATGCGGTGACTTTTACCTCTAGACTCTCAAGTGCTTTACTGGAGGAGAGGAGCTGTCACAAATAAGCTTCAAGGCTCAGCAACTTTCTTAACCCCACACAGGCACTCAGAGAGAGAACCTACAAGAGAACCCAGCTCAGCCAATTCCAAGTCTAGTCCCTCATCAATGGACCTATTATCTACACAATGCAGTTTTTAACATCTTATATGAAAGACCCATACATATTAAGATGCATCGCACTCAATTTATTTACCTCAGAAAGGTGAAGAGATTCAAAAATTCTGACTAGTGAGTAGTTTGTGCCAAAGTATGGAAATAAATGTGAGCTTTTCTCCCTTCTAGGTTATCTTGTTATTTTTACTGACAGCATGCACAGTTACTGACAGAAAAAAATTTGAATGTGACTCTGCAAAATATTCAAAAACATTTGAAGACACTGCTCTCATGAGCTGAATCGTAAAAGGGGCCATCTCTAGCACAAAGCGTATGTTTAGTAGATCATTATTTATGTATTGTAAATTAAGTAAGTTCTTTCTTCACTTCATTGTTTAATTATAAAAGCACTGCAGTTGCAGAGAAACTCATGACAAGCTTTCCTTCATGTCTGTGTTGAGAAAGCAAGCGAGGGCTATGCTCACTGGACTCTCCTGAGAAGGGGCAGGGCAGGAGTGTGTTAGCACACATGGGGGAAACCCTCTTCCCTTTGGGACACCAAAAACTCATAGAATTAGGGGTTTCTCTGTCTCCACTTTGGCTGCTATCATCCTCCCATACAGCCCAGCCATCCCAACATGGGTAAAAGCTGAACTAGAAGATGCAGTGGGCAATGAAAGCCTCTGCTCCTCTGCTATGATTTCTTCTGTTCTTCGCTCTCTCCTTTTGGGAGGTTTCCATAAGATCTCTTATCTTTCAGATCTCACAAGAGAAGAACAACATGTACACCCCCAAATATCCTTTTATTTTATCAGAGTGGGTCCATCAGATGTAAGATGTAGCCAAATACATTGCAGTGAATCAGAAAAGGCTTGTGAACTCTTTGCTTTACATCGGTGTTTGACTGATTTTACTCTACAAGTAATGGGCATAGGCTACTTAAGAATGCCTGCACTGGCACAAAACTTTGTTTAATATTCCATTGGCACCAAAAAAAAAGGGAGGAGTATTTTCAAAACTATTTCCAAGGTTAACATTTCCAAGGTGGCGCAATTTGTTATCAGCTCTCTGTAGCATAAGAGCAGGTTGATACTTTAGTGGTATTAGAGGCATAGGTACATCAGCTGAACTGGCTACTTGCTTTTTGTACTTCCCTTTTATTTCTCTGATTCTTCCACTCTTTTTTTCCTTCTCTTTTATTCCTTTCTTTTTCTCTTTCTTTTTTTCCCTGATTACCTTGGTAATCAATGACCATTCCTCATCTGTTTCTCCCTACTTTCTGGACAGTTGTGGCCTCTTACTGCACATTTTGGAACACAGAAGAAATCTATAGTTTATTTGTATCAAGAAATTTTGGATATGCAGGTTGTCCATCATGTAATCATATCCTTAGGAAGCACTGACTGCCAAAGAGGAGCAGCTTTCAGTAGACAGCACAGTTAACAGCACATTGAACGCACAGACGCCATACTCATTTCCAAAGCTTGGATGTAGACTATCCATCAAGCGAAACCAAATGTTATTGATGCAAATGTTGATGCAGGTTGACAGTAATTTGCCAGAAGTTTTGGTCTGTATAATTTGAGTTGACTGTACACAACTCTGAAAACTATTGGAAACAGAAATCTATATATACATTACAGGTTTAGAACAAAGCCAACAGTTTATGAGGGAATGCTCTGCATTAAGGAAATTTCAGAGATGTTGTTAAAGAAAGGTTTTTGTCTCAAATTTCTAGGGAGAAGCTAGCGATATTTTTTTTTATATGTTGTTTTCTATAAAGTTTGCATGCTATATCCCTAAAAATCCCAAATGACCATGAACTGCTAAAACTTTCAATCAAGACAGAGGTGAGGAGAGAGATAAAAAATACATGCCTAGAGCCACACACACACTTTGGGAAATGCATGTAGAGCATAAGCCATAGCACTAAAAAGTCCATACCAGATCAGCTCATCTAGTGTCAATGAAACTAAAGAACATCAAGATGTATTCTTTGATTAAAAGCACTCAGGGAGCAAATGCTTGTATCTGTTATTACATTTCTCAATTATTCTGATATATTTGATATTTACAAAAATGAAATAATTCCACATACAGGGAGAATAGAGGTAAATATAGGCTAATATAACACTGGCTGTTGATTCTGATTGACAGCTGTGAAGTAAGGCCACATACAGTGGTTGAAGTTTAAAAGGATTTTAAAATTAGAAGTAGCATTTCTGAGCCTAGCGCTGAAAAACCCTGACATTTGCAGTGCTGGGAGCAGGCTGTGAGAGGGATTTCTATCCTGGTTTCCCACCCAGAAGAATATATTTACTGTTCAAACATTTTGAGGCAGGCACCCATGGAAATCAATGGGAACTCTGCCATTGGTTTTAATGGGAGCAGAATCTGTCCCTATGTGTAAATATGCAGCAATATTTTTTTTCCTCTAACCGCTAAAAACCACCATCACAACTGGATGGAACCTGGTTTTAAACACTCAGACATGGGGCCTCTTTACCACAGGAGTCTCCAATGATGTCCATCCTTAACACCACACCACACTTCAGCTGCCAGCTGAAGGCTCTGAAATGCTGATTTTAATCAAAATCTTTCCTTTCAAAACTAGCTTACAGTTTACTCATAGCGCAAAAGTGCTTCTCAGCACTGGAATTTTCAGGATGCGATGCTGAGCCAAATACTGCAGGCACAGCTTGCTCATAAGACAGCAATCTTGTGGCCCACCTTGGAGGCTGTAATAGGGCTACTGTACTCAGTCTCCCACCCTTGGTGAAGCCCACTAATAACATCTGTTTTATAGCATTCACTCCTGCAACCTGCTAGTTCCTTGGCTCTACTGCTGTCATAGAGAGGATGTGCTTTACTATGCTGCAGGTCTGTTGGAAAGTTGTCAGACTTCAAGCCAAATGTAAAAGCAGCCAGTGCTGAATAAATGACTTGAAGTGCTTTCTCCAGGGACCCCTTCCAGGTCCCAGATAGGCAGATTTGGCTAGTGTTTGTAGACAGTCTTGCTCAGAGGCAAATTAAAAATCAAAATACAGACACCATTTGAAAAACATCGAAAGCTAGACTCAAACATCCACCATGTATTAAGACATTCTTATATAAAAATAACCACAAGGTTGCAAATTCATACTTTCCTACTTGGTGAGACCAACTGCAACCAGGAATAAACCTGGAAATGTGTGGGGCAGACTGCGGTACTGCCTTCAGAGAAAGCATAAAACTGGAGGCGGAAAGCTGGAGCGAGAAAAACGAGACACTGTGAACCGGGCAATTGAATCAAGCAGTGGGTGGCACAAGGGGTAGGACCCTCATCTGTACCAGGGCTGCCCATGTGAGCTGCCTTACTCGAGTCAGTAGAAGCAAAGCAGGACACTCACCAACAAAATGCCCAAGCTTTAACTAGGCAAGTCCATACTGTACTCAATACCTGACTTACAAACACTAAGAAAGCACACTCCACACATTGCACTGGCTCTGCTGGGACTGAAGCCCCCACTGCAGTTTAGAATCTGGATACTGACCCTCAGCACCATGACAGCAGCAAGCCATCCTGCTTCTGCTGTGCAGGGGTGAGAAACGTGAAGGGAAGGTTTGCCAGCAGACTAGATCCCAAAATTCAAGTCAGGAGCAGACGCAAGGTTCTTCGCACAGTTCAAACTGATAGGACAAAGATTTCAAATTTTCATGTGGTTTGACAAGAGAGACCGATGCCTTTTGTTCCAACAGGAGCCATTAACAAATGTCAACTCTCTGTCAAGTCATTATTGTTTTTTTGTACATCCAGAGCACTAAGAAAGCCCTCACCCTAGCTGGCAGGCTTGGCTGCATGAACAGCTGTGCTGTCACAACTGAGGGGACAGGGCGCCACAGAACGAGTGCAAAAGAGTTGTAAGGTGGGAAAAGTGGAGAGGTGAAAAACTTGAAGCCAGTTTTGCTGCCAGACTTCATCTCAAAGAGCTACAACCTCAGACAAAACTGGCTAGCTACATTTCAACTCACCAACCCCTTCACATGTCCCTTTTTCTCTGCAGTTTCCTTTTAAGATTATCTGAACGGGTTTATAGCATGGCTATGCAAGAGCTATTGGCACAACCAAGTGGGTAGTGTGCTGTGGCAGAGAGGCCTGAATATGCGGTGAGGGCCGTAAGTCAGGACTGCCACCAAAATCTTGATACTGTCAGACCACAGGCTGTGGTTTGACACACATTATTTTGGCAGCAACCCTGGCTTCTGCAGAATGCACTCTCTAGCACCTAGTCATACGGCAACATCACACCCTTTCTTGTGCTGGTAGCCCAGCACTTTCCAGATCTGAACTGACTCATGACACCATGAGAATGGTGGCAGTCAGGGATGACTTCAAAGTAACTATGCAATCCTTACTGTAGAAGGATGTTTATAGCTATCACTTTCCACAACACAGTAAGAGTAAGCTCAGCATATATCTTCATGAACCTTCTTTCCCATCCTTCTGCTTTCCTTCACCAGTCATCTTGCCCTATAGCAGGCTCATATATTGCAAGTCATCTCCTCACAAACCTTGTTATCATTGCAAATCTTTAGAGACCCAGGAATTGATAATTCTGCCTCTTCGTGTTACTCCTCTTGCTATATGTGACTCCTCTTGCTGTATGGAACAGCCAGAATCATTGTGAAAACTTACAGGGCTCCCATAAGTTCCCCTTATGACAGTAACACTGTCTTGATGTTGACTGTGGTTTGGGCATAGCTTGGTCATCAGCTTATCATTGAGTATCCATGCCACAATTGAAACAGAACACCCTGCCAATCAGTGCTCTATCAGCAATACTGTCTGATTCTTCTTTCACAGATTCTTTATTTGATCTCAGTCATGGTGATTACTTGCAGCTACACCTGACTAGTTCTTTTCCTGCACAAAAGTCCTGTCATGTCCTTGCTGCATTACAGAAACACTCAGAGAGCCTCTCTAATGAAGCTGCTGCTACCTTCTCAGTATGCTGGCTTCCACTTCCTAGAGCTATTTATCTACTTGTGAATCTACTATCATGATGACACTTGGGATACCTTTCATTTTATCTAAACTGTTATTCAATATTTTCATCCATTCCTCAATCAATGATACAGAAGCAGAAAAACAAAGAGAAGCCAATGTTTCCATTAAAATAAAGTCCATCCTTAAATCCATATCTTAACAGAATCTCTCTAAAACACTTTATACCTCAAGGTTAAATTCTTAAATATCTTTTGCAGGATGTACTGTTTGTACAGGTATCATAAATGCTCTTATCTGGATTTGGAAATAATCTGAAATGTGCTAAAAATGCCAGTTAAAAAAAAAAAATCCATTTAGCAGTAAGGAGATCAGAATTTGGAGCATGTTTCCAAATTGATACTTAACATAATCTTCAGCCAACTCACATCCCCCCTGTAAGACAATATTTGCCTGCTTTAAAATGTTTGCTTACACACTGAAAGTCAAATTCTTCCAAACTACATCACAGCTTCACTACAATGTAGTGGTGGCAGGAGGTGTTGTTCGCTGTAACTTATTTCAATTATCATCTTCATAAGAAAATTGTGAAAACATGAGTTAGGAGACAAAGGGAAGAAATGGCCTGGAATTAAGCACATTCTCCAGCTGTTTAAGCACTGCAGAGTTTTCTAAGGTAGGCAAGCCCTTTGAGCTGTTTAAGAGCCAAAATTTCTACTTTAAAAAATAACATCAATCTTGTTTTGCATATATTTGTTAGGCATTGATAGCGCCTTTCATACTGTATCTGAATGTTTTTGTCAGAGGCTGAGTTAAGAGTAACTTTCTCAGTAACCACCGCGGAAGAAGGTGGAAAGAAATAATATATTTTTTTAAAACTGAACTGAGAAAGCAAAGATAATTTTCCTGTGCTGCCTCAGTTAACCACACACTGTTACTAGACATCAAATAATTAGTCAATATGGTGGTATTTTTATCTTTCTTGAAAGTTTTTCTCAATTTGAAAAAAATAAAGCAAAGCTTCTCAAGCTCTTTAATGCATAAAAGAGCCTGAGAGTCCCAGAAGATGCAAGGAGAATTTCTTAACGTGCTGACTCACAAACAAATTGCTTTAAAAGATTACACGTGAAAGTCCTTTCTTCAAGAAACTGATGGGACCTAGTGTCAGTTCTGGAATACCTTTATTATTGAAAAAAGTTGCCAATGTTTATTATTCCACATCCAATTTGTTGTCATAAACAGTTCAAAAGAAGGTGATTAACTTCACATTAAAGGGACTCTGCCAGGAAACCAGTAAGGGAACACAGATCGGCAGGGATGCCATGCTGCCAGAACCCTGGGCTTTGCTCTTGGCCCGTTGGGAATGCTTTCAAGTCATACAGCATCCGACAGAAGAAGTGCTGGAGGCAAAAGCAGAATAAACTTAAAAGATAAACAGAGTGTGACCACGGGTATGTGTGTTATTGTTGTGTCTTACTGGAGTACTGTTATTGCAAGCCTATAATGACATCATGATAAAGCCACAGGCAAACGCATCATATTTTTGTAAGTGATCTCTAGTTTCTGGAATATTTTGACTAGAGGGGAAAGCAAAGCTGATCTCCCATCTTCCATAGCTAACAAGAACTGACCTTCTCTGAATTTCCTTTGAAGACCGTACAGTCCAGCAATAAACATGTTTCATGCAATACATGTATCTTGAGGAAAATCAGAGTCCTACCTTTCAATATAAGCAGTGAAATGGAAGCACAGGACAGGGAGAACAGATGTAGAGCTAAACCCAAGACACAGTCTGAACACTGCTAACACAAGTGCCAAAAGTACCAACAACATTGACTTGGGAACATGGGATTTGAGAGGCCAGGTCACACTCTGTTCAGCAAATCTATGCCTTCCAACCCTGCTGGTGCGTTTTAGTGCAGTTTGGTTCTGTCCTTAAACAGGGAATTATTACTGACAAGCCTAAGAAGAGAGATTTCCATCATGTTCAAGAGCTGCACAAACATAAAATCAACATAAGCCTCCACTCATTGAAGCTTTTTATTTCATACAAATAATCTTTTAAAAGAGTCAAACCCATGTATTTGTTCTAGATAACAGATGCACTGCTATTGCAAAAGCAGGTTATGCACTTGGTATAGCACTTAGTATAGCAACACCTAGCAACATCTTCTTCCATGGGGAAGTCTACATCTGTGTTGGAATAGGTTAGATAGCAACTTAATATTTACTACAGGAAATGTATTAAATCATAAATGTTTATGGAATGCATTGCATGCTCCTAAAAAACAGTATACTAAAACTGGGGAATAAGTGCGTCAGGTTTATCCTAGGTATAAGTTTTATTTTTTGAAATGGTCTTAAACAATCCAAAGTATGATGTTTTTACAACATTTGACAAAAGGGAGTTTGTGTCAAAACCACATTTGGAATTGTAAGCTTGTGTGGGGCAGAGTACATGCACCATGGAAAAGTCATTAAATCCGTCTTGCTTAGGCTGTAGATCCGTATAAAATTTGAGAATTTTAAAGTTTTTATATTTCAAATGATAAGATTATTTTAGCTTCTCTGTATTTTTATGTGCTGGAAGTGTTAAGTTTGCAACTAGGCATTCAAAAACAGCTCAAGTGAGGGAGACTATTTGGAAATAGATCTCTTTTAGAATAAACTTCCCATAAAGTTGAAGGAAAAGCTTTGCAGAGATAATAGTATAAGAAAGATTTTTGGAGCAAGGGCCTGGATGAATGTGTACACAAACTCATTTATACACGTACACAGAGACCAAATGCAATGAAACCACAACCTTCCTACAGACTCTCAACAGCTGGGCAGCCAAATATATCACAGACTGACACAAAAGGAACCCTGGTGCCATGGCCATGCAGAGCTGGTTGAAACGCATGCAGAAAAGGAAGCTTTCACTCCTAACTTTACTGGGCTGCTTCATTGAGGCAGATTAATTCCTCTTTGAGCCTGCTGAGTAACTTTTCTTCATACCAAAAAACCATGAATGCTATGCAACCCATTTGACCCAGCACAGATTAAACTGTCAACTACCTGGAACAAGTCCACTGTGAAACACTTAAAGGGTTATATGAAGGGAAATAGATCTTTGCCTCCCCCATCCAGCCACCTCTTACTGCTTTAAAAAACAGTCTCTGGTGCAAATCAATATGATTCAGCCTGAGACTTCTGCTGTGGGTACTCCGTACTCACTCCTTATTCATATAGCTCATCTGCAAACCATGGAGACCTGTGATGGCAAAGCCTGGGAAATGGCGTTTCTGAGGTCACCAAAAAAATAGTCTTCAATATTCTACAAGCCTGCCAGGTCTTGGTAGCAAACTATCAGCTAAATAATATTCACAGCTGTTGTCAATTCTGGGATTCCATCAGTGTCATAACACACAACATCAAAACTGATATTTGTTCTGCAGATTTGAATCACAAATTAATAGATTACTCCTTCTAACAGAATGGAAGATTTAAAATTAATAATGCTAAAAAGTGCAGTAAAGAACTTCAGGTCCTACACATTCCCTAACAGCTGCTGCTGTCAGAAAATAACGAAGTGCAAGGCTGCCCCCTCTTCCCAAAATCATCTATAACACAAGGAATTTCCCTGCCACAGAGAACACAGGAGATGGGATAGGAAAAGGAAGGGTGAAAAAAGAAAAAGGTATCTCTCAGAATTTGACAAAACGAACTCCAGCTTAAAGGAAGTTTAAAAATGGGTAGATGGGTAGACAGACACCTGCACAAAAGCAGACATCCAAACCCAAAAGTCTGTTTATCACTCTGTTGTACAGATAAATACCCTTTATTTCAAGGTACTTCTCTTTATGCCTCTGTCTCTTGCTTCACATATGTACTCCCTCTCTGTTGCTTAGTTTAATGCTTAACTAAATCAGCATTGAGTGGTTTTCATGCGTCATGCTATTCTTGTTTACTGATCACTGTTCAATAGCTCTTAATGGACTGTATAAATACAATATATTTTGTAATCTCTTATCTAGAATACATTGCACAAAAACTGTGGAGATTTGAACTGGAAGAACTGCACTTCCACACTGGAAGTGAGGCAAGTGCCTCGCTATTTCTGTCCAGATAACATGGCTTGAGGGAAGCTCACCCAGTTTAATTTGCTCCATTGAGAAAAGAGGGCTTTCAAAGTTGCAAAGCATTCAGAAGACCTGTTTAGTAAAATTCACAGAAATGCTCAGAGTGATTGACTATAACTTTTAGATGCCTATTTAGAAAGACTTTTAGAAAGCACTTAAGCATTGAACTTACTAAACATGAGAGTCCATTCTGCAGTGCCTGAAATTTAATGCCCCTGTGCTTAAGGCACTGTAGACCATGCTAAAAAACCTTTGCCCCTTTTTTCTAAAGTCTATGTCTACTGAGTTGCAATTGCTGTAAATACCTGTGAACACTGCAATTACCAGTGTATTCTGTACCCCAGTTCACATTTTCTTGACCTTTGCCTTCATTTGATTTTAAAGCACAAGTGCATTTTAATGCTGATAAAAGGACAGTTAGATTTTTATATTACTGTGCACCGTTCATGCTTGCTACAGAGGGTGGAACTGAAATCCTTTTTCTCTGAAGAAAGTCTTGAGCTTCTGTTAAGACCTCCCACAGAAATCAGGAAAGAATTAATGGGCTGCTGAGTTCCTAATATGTCCCACCCTACGGCACCTGAAGGAAGTAAGTGTTAGACTGGCAGGGAAGAGCTTGACAGGGTGAGTATCCAGCTATTAATGGTGACTAACCCAGACGCCTGAAGCCAAGGAAGACTGTTCTCTATTAAAGCCTCCCTTTGGTGAAGAAGGTCTGGCAGAAAATGAGTGATTTTTCTGGCTGCCAGTGACTTAGGGGGTCCGTGATTCCAGGTGGGATGGAAGTGTTTGCTTTTTTTTTTACTTCTATTGACCATTGGAGGGGTAAGGAGTCCACTGAGTGCTGGACCCAGAAAGGGTGAAAGAGTTTATGTTCTTGTATGTTTACTTTGGACTTCAGGGGCCACATAGAGAGTGGAACTTTTTATGCAATGTAGCTGGCAGAAGATCACTCTGATTTGAAGGTGTTGGAGGGTAGATGGATCTATCCAAAATCCAGAGGGAAACAATGTCAGCGTTACTATTACGTTGTGCTGCTTGGAAAGGGGATGTTCTAGGGGCATTACAGCCACACTGGTCAACAACAATTACCCCTCAAAATCACAGGCAGTCTTTACAACTGGTCTTGAATAGCAGGTTCAATACGCTTTGACCAACTGCCCTAATAAAACCAGTGTGCCAGTAAACCCCATACCCAATTCCCCATAGATAGCTACAATTATACCAGGTTGAAGGACCGAGAGATGCTGTTTTACAAATAGAGGACACAGCATTAACAAGATTCATTTGAATACTCTAGTAGCTGAAACAGATTTAGACATAAACCAAGGGAATTAATACATAAGAAATGTAAGTTTGAACACCCTGATTTGAGGGTGTTGTACGTAGACCACTTGAGGTAAATAGTTCATTTTCTGAAAAAGAACCAAAAAAACAAAACCCAGTTTGATTATCCCAAACAAAATCTGAAAAAAAAATGGTTTAAGCAAATAACAAGAACCAGTTACACAAACAAACTGAAGAGAGAATGGACTACGTTTACTGGGAAGTTTGCCAAAATCTAAGAGATTTGGGGTGAAGTCTATCCTCTTCCTCAAGCATTTCAACTCATTACTTGGGACACATCCTTATCTTTCTTATAAAGGTGTAGCCCTGACGTGATTTGCTCTCAAACGGTTCTTGGAGCTGTTTCACCTTGCATGCAATATCAGCCAAAGTTCCAACCCTTGTGCAAATAAATCCTTTGTATTTGTATATATTGAAAATGTAAAACAGGAATGATGCCTGTCTGTTCCACATGACCATACTCTGTATTTTTGGGGTATAGCATTATTATAGCATGTGACAAAAGGATCCAAATGCCTAGACACAATTTTTTAACTTTTTTTCTCAGGGGACATTGTGGAAAGAAAGAAAGAAACTAAATCTCATAGTACCATGATCTAAAATAAAACGTTTCAATCTTGGTATAAGAAAACGTAGACAAGGACACACAGCAGTGCTTTGCTGTTCAGAGTCATGAAGTATCAGCAATGTTTTCTCAGTGACTCCCCAACAGCATAATTCAGAGATGTTCACCTTTCCCCAGATATTCTTAGGAAAATATCATTCTCCTGACTACTTTAGAGACAGTATATCTGAAAGACTTGTGTTAACAGAGATGGACAACTTCACAGAGATGGACGACTTCACATTGAAATTCAAGTCAAAAAACACAGGTGGGGCATATCAGAGATCATATTGTAAAAAAATTCTCCAAGTCTTCAGTTTGTTTCTTCTTTCATCAGCCAATTGTACAGTTAACAACTATTCAGATTCTTTCAGAATTAATTAATTCACTGAAATATGTGCCTAATTCAAAGCTAGCTCTTTTTATTAACATCAAAAGGCTTTGGATCAGGCCCTACTGAAAAAAAAAAAGGCTCTCTACGAGCTCATTGTGCATTTGCTATTAGGTATACAATAGGGCTTCTGTGATTCCTCTCCCTGCCTCACCTATCATTATACATACGTTAGCAGATAACATGTCATTAAAGAGTCATAAATGTCAGTCAGGGAGTCATCCAGAAAAGCTGAAGGAAGGCTTCTTGGTCTGCCAAGTAGCAGTTCTGATAAGGGATCACCTGCCCAAGCAGTGCATTCCTACCTCACCACTAACATTTTCTTCCAAATGCACAGATGCCTTGCCACAAACTAATGTGGTTGAAAGTGTTTGAGTTGCAGGGGGAGAGACAGCAAGAGGGAAAATGGAGTTGTTATTTTAAAACCATTTAAAACTTCTGCCTGCTTCTCCATTTCAAAATTGCTTATGCCAGGAGGTCAGAGAAAGGCTGTTCCTAAGCATCTGTTTTCTGACTTTATCTCCACCCCTACCACCCAATATCATGTTTTTATGGGCTTCAGAGCAGTTATCATCAATTGATAATTTACAACTGCAAAATACATATTCTCAAATGACATAGCTCTGGTCTTCACAGTAAATCAAAGCCCTACCTGTAAAAGGGGAAAATTTCCTTTACAAACAACTAAAAAGGCAATACAATGTGGTACCAGACTTATATAATATCAAGCCCTTCTAATGTCACCTCCCAAAACACTATTCAGTTCTAAGTTTTTTAAACTCAGTGAATAGTGAAAATCTTGAAATTAGTCTAAGTTCCAAAGGAAACTAAATAATGCCACTTTTTATATCTCAAACCTTGCGTAGCTGAAGTCGCATCCTTGAAGAGCTACAGATAAGATACCCCTACCCTTACTGCGCATAAATCCCTGATATTGTGAATACTCACTAAGTACAAGAAAGTACTCAAAATTCTACAGAATCATTTTTCAAAGCATGACCAATAAAAGCAAACCAGAAAGTTTATAGGCTAAGTCATTTTAAAGATGCAAGAATTTAAAATTAGGAAGATTCTTGAAAAGAGGATTTGTTTTCCTAATTATAGAAGGTGAATGGAGGAAAAAGATATCTTTCCATGGGAATTATATGAGGGAAAAACTGCACACAGAAGACATGGATGGATCTGTATATCTTTGGATAGGACGATGTGGTATCACAAAGGGAAAGAATGGGAAGATCAAAACCTACATATTAGTTAATTTAATTTTGAAATGTAATATTCCCAGGAATCCCCTACAATAGGGATCTTTATCACTTGACTTGCACTTGTTTACAGGAATCTTGAACAAGAAGCGTTGGGTATAACTCCAAAAGAGACAGGCAGCTTCCAGCATAGGGGAGGTTGAGAGTTGCATCAGAAATCTGATTTCTGCAGTGATTTGTGGACTGATAGCTTCTTGTAAGTCAAAGTTGAGTTACTGTACAGTAGAAGCAGTATGCTAAAGGTTTGTTCTGGGAAAGGAATTCGGAACTTGCAGTACAATACAAACTATTATATGATCAGCTTAGTCTCATCCAAGATAGCACTCTTGGATGAGAGTTGGATGAGCACCCAGTTTGGGGGCCTCATAGAGGATAATATGGTGATCAGGGCAAATGTCGGGCAGCATTCAAGCAGCAGCAGCACACAGACAGAAAAATGATAAAGCTGTGGCTGGGTAAAATCTTCATAGGCAAAAAATGGTGAGTTAGAGTAAACTATTTATGTTTCTGAAAATTATTTATAAAGAGTTTCTTATCACAAGGCACACCCTTAAAAACATCTGGAAAATATCAGAGAGTGGAAAATCAACAACAGATCAAATAATCATAAATTTCAACTGAAAAATGGAGTGAGAGAAGGAGGTTTCAGAAAGTTTGCATTCACTGCTGAATCTTAAATAATGATGTAAGTGCCAATAGACAGGAAATATCTTTGCTCAGGTGCTGAACATCTTTCCTATTAAAGCATATATGAGTTGAAGATGTGCAGCACACTCTAAAATTGGACACTATAATCTGCCTTCCACTAGAAAAATACAGTAATTGTAGTGATTTCTTTTCTTTTATAAGACACAGTTTGTATTTCAGAAACAAAACAGATTTCACTCTTCTAATTACAATAAAGAAACTGAAACTTACTTTAGAAGATACTGATATTCATAGGACATAACAATGTATGTTTACTGGTAATGTCAATGCTTTTAGAAAAAAAGCCACGTACCATATATAATTGAGATAGCAATTTTAAAGCTGTGAATGCATGATCCCTATGAGTTCACAAAATCCAGACTCTTTTTCTAAATACCACTCTCCTTTCTGGGAAGAAAAGACAGAGATTACACTGAAATAGGCTCTAAGTTGATTAGATAGAAAACATACTCCAAGAATGGCAGTGTTAATGTTGTAGAGAAAGAAGTTCAAACTTCTTTGAGCATTTGTTCTAGTTCCTAAGACTTACTATGGGGATGGGGAGCCACCCTTTGGTCATAATTGTAAATGCAAAATCAATATAACGTACCACAGATGCTGACGATTTCTGTCCTCTGAGGAGGGTTCTTGGTAACCACTTATAAATTCATTGGTAATACTGACAGATATTCTAAGGATTGTCTTTGCTTTAACACCATTTACAGTATATATCTTACCTTTCAGGGACGATAGGGATGAGTAATCTCTGCTTTTGTAGGGCTTTGAGCACGTTACGTGCTAAATGTTGTCATTACATTCTGTGCCTTCCGTTCTGTATCACGTTACTGACGCAGATCAATTTCCACAAACTGAATGTCTGTAGCATCATTTCTCACTAAAATGAGGATTAAATGAAACAAAACATTTGTAGCTTTGTAGGCTTCTCTTCCAAGAGCCCAAAATTGAATAAATGAAAAGGTTCAACCTGAATTATTAATTACTTTACTTTTTCATCATGGTGATTGACAGACACAGATCAGCATGAAAAGCAGACTAACAAATAGAAAAGACCAACAGACTGCTCCCATATAATTTCAGAAAAGCAGTCTGGACACTGATGCAGAAAGGCAAAATCCTCCAAGAATGAAAAACACAGATATTAAGCCCAGTAAAGGTCAGCTGACAGGGCATAAAGGGAAACCTATGGAAACTGGCCAGAGAGTTTGAACTTAAGCCCCACACAACTCTTATTTCACATTGAGAACCACAAACCATTCCCAGAAGAGAAGAAATTATTATGTTCTCTCTTAGCCTTGATGTGAGCAACCTTCTTAAATGCTTCTCTGTTTTATGAGAAGAGACTAAAGTTCCCAGAGTTTTCCATTTACTCCTCCCTCAGGACTTTGGAGGCCGTTCTTCTCTCTGTTGTTCTTTCTCTCTTTTGACCTGGGATCATTCTCTACAATGGTCAATTTTTGCTGGTCAGTATCAAGTGGAATCAGTCCACAAGACAGAGAAGATGAGTAACAGATATGTAAGCACTGGATCACCCAGACACAGCAGGAAAGCAGCAGTTTTGAATTTGGATACAGACTTGAGAACATCAAGACTAAGAAACTTACATGAACTACAGGCTACTAGGTACTGGAAAAAAGAGAAAGAATGAAACAGACTGGAAATAGCCATCAGTTCAAAATAAAGGTAATAAGCAGAGACCATAATGAGATTACGGGGTGCCTTCTATCCTGCCACTTGCTATGAAGCAATTTTAATAACCAAGTAAACAGTTACAACAATGAAAATATACATATTTCTTCCCATGCTCAAGATGTCTTACAAACACTATGCTACTACACCAGGCAAACCATTTGTGTTCCCACATGATGAACATTCCTACTCACATATTACATTTGGGGATGAAGATGCAAGAAGGCAGAGTGATCTCTCCAAGTTCACACAGTAAGTTAGAAGCAGTATCAGGATAACACAGGAATTTACATTTGATCGGACTGCAAGGCCCCTTGGTCTACGCTTGTATCGTTGTCATTCAAAAGAAGCTTATTTGTTGTTAAGGACCTTTTCCCTCCCACCACCACAGAAAAGAGAGCACACTGAATCACAGTGATTGGTTAAAAAGCAGCTTTTTAATTATTCTCTGTTAGTGACTCTCAACCAGTTTTCCTTGCCCCAAAGTGCAGAAGCTGCCCCATAGTGCCTTATGTGAAATATAAAAATGATAGAAAGAAAATGAAAATGGTATGGGGCTGTCATTACAGTGTTTGCGCTTTTCCTGAGGCATGAGGGCCACCCACATTCCATACTTCACTGTAATGAATTTTGTCTAAAAATATATATTTACTTCAGCCTGTACTAATACAGTCCATTTAGATTATAATAGTCTGGTGCTACTGCAAAATTCAACATGAGTTTTGATTTGTGATTGTAGTACTATTAGATGTCAGTATATGAGGAATTTGCACCATGGATTGACAGAAGGGTCTGATTATTTACAGTCTGAGCTGTCTTTCTCTTCTACATTTGAGCAGGTTCTCCAGATGAAACCAACACATAAATAAACCCAGTGTGGAAAGGTCTCGTGAAAAAGAGTGATCACACCTAAAAGACGGTATCATAGCTTTTAGAATGATGACTGCACTCAGAAGTGAATGGGTTTGAAAGCACTTGGTTAGATATACCACACTGCAAATCTGGGAGTGATGGGTTTTTACAGTTGATTTGCTAGGCAAGAGAATGCTGCAACTCAGATGCAACTCCCTCCACCGGTAACCATCTGAGTTGACTTCTGGATGACTGTAGGGTACTGAATCTGGAACTGAAAAGAAACGAAGGAAAGCAGACAAAATAATGTGACTGAGATAATTTATCACGAGACATTGACACACTGCTTCTATTTATTCTAAAACACTTCTGAAATAAGAATCTTATGAAAGTCACCTTACTCCTTCATTGTAGAAGAGCCATTGTTTGGTCTGATACTGCTGTCAGAATACAATAGCTGCTCAGCACATTGTGTTTTCAAAGGAATAATCACAGGCTTAACTCACTAAATTCATGCATACAGCTGAATTGTAGACATTAGTTTGGCCCTAAGAATAGCATAATCTGCCAGGCTGCAAAAATTCCACCCAAAAGGTAAATCTTGGATATCCAAAATACCTGTATCCTAGAAGTGTTCAAACCCAAATCCCCTTATTCTGAACCAAAGAGTTTCCTGGGATTTTCTGTTTGGGTTGCTATGCATGATCAGAAGCACCAAAATTATACACCTAAGCATTAAATGTGTGAGAGGTAATTGGCAAGGCACTTGAAGTCTGATAGCTCTTTTTGGCAGCACTGATGTCATGCAAATCCATGGAGAAGCAGGGAGTTAAAAGAACCTTAAGCAAATCATTGCTGCTTCCTCCTCTGTACAATAGGTACCTATCTTCAAAAGAAGATTCAGATTCCTGAATTCCAAGTTAAAACAAAGAAGACAACTCCACATATTAGGAACCTGTTTAGGTGAATTAAATCTCTTGTCTTCTGCAGAGAAACAGCTTGTGCAGAACCAGCATCCCTGCAATGCATTCAGCACATGTCTAATGTGGTTATATCTTCCCTAAAGGCAGCAGCAGTGAAACCTTCTAATGGTGAACAAGACCTTCTCCTTTTCCTGTCATGAGGACACACTTTCCACACCTGGGCAGGTGCCTTCAGAAGATGCTTATGAACTTGTCAGCTACAAAAAGAAAAAGAGTCAATCATGATTATAATTGCCCCAGGCAATAGGCAGGAACTGGGAAAAGCTCCCAGACTATCTATTCCTGAATCCCCACAAAGGAGTATTCATGGTGACCATAGAGACTAACAACTTTGGGTGGCAAACTTGAGGTAATCTCTATCAAGCTCCTGGTAACACAAGAAAGAGCCAATATTCACATGCACCTGCTTTGGGTGATGTTGGCAGGAAGTCATTTACACAAATCAACCCTTCCATACCAAGTGACGGATGTCCTGGTTTTCTGTTATCAAGCAGGGTGCGCCTGATGCAGAATCACCATCACACGTGCTCATGCACATTTTCCTAATGTTTAACTTGTTGCCAACTATAATTTCATCTTTAACACTCAGTACTACAGAATACAACAAGGTAACTAAAACTTGAAACCCTTCTGAAGACAAGCAAACTTTTCCTTTTGAATTTTCAGCCTTTTTGCCTCTGTCTTAATGGCAGCAATAAATTCTGCCAACTTCCATTAAAGGAGCATCTAGTATCCAACCAGCAACCATAAGCCTCTAGGCAATTCCTCCCAGTCCCTGGCAAAGCATTTCATTACAAATAATTCAGGAGAATGTCTTATTTCTTGATGGCACCCCAATTGCTGGCACCTTGGAGAATCTCACTTGCTACTGTAGAAGAGATAAAAATGTGAGAGTATAAATAATTTTAAACATTGGTCATTTTGCAGGACATAGTTTGTGTGAAAATTTTATTTTAAAAGGAATAATTCCCTTTATGATTTTTCTTATTGTTTACTTTACTGAATTATTTCCACTTTTACCATGTATACTTCTTGCTCATATTCTACACTGTCTATTAAGATGGAGAATAAAACTAGACTCATTGCTTTTGCTTCTGGAATTCCTTTATCAGTTACCAACAAAATAATTTTGTGTTTAAATTGCAAACAATACTTGGTAAAATTTTAATCCAAAGCAATAAAATTTTTAAACTGAAATCTTAAAACTGTTTCTGGAAGCATTTCTCTTAATATTGGATTTTGCAACATTTTTAAAGAACGGAAACAGTATTTTATGCCTACTTTATGCAACCACATTACATTCTGAAACTGGAATTATTTAGAGGGAGCAGTATTTCTTCCAAGAATGATTAATGAGCTGAAAAGAAAAACCTGATGTTGTTACACTTCTCACATATCAGGCAAATACATAGAACAGATCAGCATGTTTTGTCCAAAGGCTGGAAAGCGTCTTAGTGACTCCCAACTGTCCGTGAATATATTATACTTAAGAAAAACACGGTGCTCCAAGCTTGTAGATAAAGTAATATCCCTACTCAATATATAGACTCCATCATTGTGGAGAGTGCAAGTCAAGTTAAGACCCGATTTTGATGTGTTCTCTTTGAGGTAGAGCCATTCTTTGGTAGCAATGTTGTAAGACTGCACAGTTAACACGTCCTCACTTTGGCTGGATTTTTGGTTTGGTCCAAGTTCATGAATACAACCCCCTACCAGATATATAGTTTCTTCAACAGAGAGCATCTGTTGTTTGCGAACATGGACATCACAAAGTTCAAAGTTGGTCCAGGAATCAGAAGTGGGACAGTACTGCAAAATGTTCATATTCCTATCTGAAACAGAGGAGAGATATTTACAAATAAACAAATATATTAGAAGGTACTCATGGAGGAGGATTCTTCATCCCTACAAACTGTATCAGCCATTATTACAGATTGCTAATGTACAGTACAAAAGCATAGCAGACCAGGGAAGAAATATTGATCATTGAGAACTACAACTCTTTGCCCTTGACAAAAAAGTTTGAACATTCCGTTCCTTTGCAGAGGGAAAAATCAAGCTACTTCTGGCACATTACATGATGTAAATCTGGGGATGCAGATTTTAGCAGAATAATCCCTACCTTTTAACTTAGGCTTTTAATTTTGTCTCTGATTGATATGTAAGAATTTTTTATGGAAAGGGAAATGGAGCAATATTCTGCTCTCCAACAGTGATCACAGACGAATCAAATTATCATGAAGATGGCATGCTTCATTAATGTCTGTCAAGCGATGATTTATCATCCAAGCTTAACTTTGATACTTTGCATTTCATTCCATAAATCAAAGTTTTATGGAATAAAATTCATACAGGTAGTTACATTTCAGCAAGTGGCATGGATGACCTATGGGCACATGTTCAATGCCTTATAAAGAAAGAAACACACATTGTCAAAATCATTTAAGAACCAGGAACTCCGTGTTCCACCATCAGACAAATGCACAGAAAAAAAGTGAAGCTGTATCTATACTTCAGTTACAACTCAATGGATGCATGTGTTTGCAATACCGCTATTCTATGAAATTGTTACCGTACCACCCTGATTCATAGTGCAATGGAGACCCTGGCTGTGTCCAAGCCTTCACTAAATTAACACAGAATTCACAGAACTCGTTAGCTAGTAAATTCAGTTTCAGTCTCTGGAGACCTGAGCTTAAATCCAAACTCAAGTGACAAGCAGCAACAGGTTTGCAGACTCCAGGCTGGTCTTTTAATAAAATCTGCTCCATATTACGAGTCTATCCTGTATGATGATCTCCAGATGAGCTCCCAAGTGGAACAGCAGACAGTGACATACTCACAAGTTATGTAAGGGCACAGGTATAAATAGCCATGAATGTAACTGGATTGTCATGAATGAAATGCATTAGCAGCAAGATTAGGGAGATGCTGCTATAGCATTTCATTGCACTCTGATGATTTCCAGTCATTGTTCATTACTTTACATTGCCTTCTTGAATACCTAATCCACTTTAATGCAGGCAGATATTTTCTTCAGATTTCTTCAGATTTTTCCTTCTGACAGTCTAAACCAAGTATTTAAAATGTAAACAAAGTGTATCTGTTGAGACATCTCTTTCTACTGTACGATCAAAATCTAAAAAATGGAGGGCTAAGCTGTGTGTTCCCTTATAATGACAGAGCCCCAGGTCCATGTAGGTCCTGAAAAAAGATAAATATCTGATTCCTGTATGACAGAGCTAATTTTTTTCTGTTTCAATTGTCCATTGTTTTCTACCAGTGATTTATTTCTACATGGTTTAATGAGTATTATGCAGCTTTCTACACCAGTTCAAAAGATTTCCTGAAAAGAGAATAAAATTATCTGGGCCTTAAAAGAAATCAGGTTAAACAAAAAAAAAAAGTAAAACCCAGCTTTCTACCTCGTGTAGTGTATCCTCCGATAACGTAGATCTTGCCCTTGCACTCACAAGCTGAGAATTCTGCAAGTGGGTTTGGCATGGATGCTACAAAATTCCACCAGTCATTTTCTGGGTTATAGCACTCCACGTTGGAAAGGGATTGACCACCGATGGCATAGAGCTTTCCATTTACAGCTAAAAGCTTAAAATTGGACCTGAAAGAAAAGATTGCAGCATTGAAATAGGTTCCACAGATGTACAGAAAAATACAGGAAAGAAAGTTCGTCCTATCCAGGCTCCACATACTTATGATCACTTACAACTTGTACCATTATTTCATATATTATAGCATCTGAACTCTTCTGTGCATGGCCAAAATTCTGTAATTACACTGTAATTACTTAGGAGAGTAACCAGTGACATTCTAGGTGTTGGTGATGTTGATGCTGAGACTGATGAATATTTTATTTTGGATTTCAATCTGTCACAGTTTGAGGTCTAAATGTTTAGTTAACTAATGCGTTCAGTAGATGTATCAGTTTTATTAGGCTTTTAATAAAGTACCTTTAGTAGAGAAAAATGTATTACATATACACAGAGCCAGGGATATTATTTTAGTTAAAATTGCAGGAATTTCAAACAAGACCTGCTAAATACACCCTCCATCCCACTGAAGCAAGATACATCTGTAAATTAATTTTCCAACCATAGCTGAACAAAATACATTTGCCATCCACAGGCAATGTCCTATTCTTTCATTTTTTATTCTGTTCCATTATGCGTGGCAAAGGGCAACTAACTACTGAAGCGCAAGAAGCCTTATGTTGTAACACTTTTAAGATAATATAGGCAAAACCAAATGGTCTGTGGATGTTAAAGTGCAAGTCTAGGAAGAAATCGGAGGGCGTGAAGTTAGAGGGCTTGCATGCTCAGCTATTCCTCCTAGCTATGGCAATTGGTCTAATAAAAGACGAGTTCTTCCTCTCCTCAGAAACAGTCTCATTGCCTAGAAAGATTGCTCCTTCTCTTCTGCTGAGCCAAACTGAGATTTTAGCATGCAGAATCCCAATTAATTGAATGTGTGAAAGTCACTGGAGTGCATGAGCTCAGCATAAAGCCAAAGGGGGAACCGCATTACCTCTGTAAAAGCAAAGTGGTGCTTCAGAATTGCATTGGCCTGCTGAGCAGTAAAGTGATTTTTACTCTGCGTGAATCCAAGATTCAAAACTTACCGCTAAGTAGTTTTGCAGGGTTTTGTCTGGACAAAATGAACCCTGCCTAGCAGCAGACTGCCCTGCAATTTCTTTTTATTAAATATATTTGGAAAAAGAATTTGTCTCCAGATGGAATCATTTTGTTCTTGTCATCCTGATAGAGCTTTGGAAAATAAAATGCTCCTTTGAAGGAATTAATTACTTTTTAGTCTTTTTTTTTTTTTTTTGCTGACATTTACGATTAGGTCACTCTGTTCATCTCCTCTCCACAGCAATTATGTTTTCCATCTTAGAGAATCCAGAATAACATGGCAATCAATAGTGGGTATGAAATGAGGATAATTACTTGCAAACCATTATGTTTTTCAAAGCAATGTACCTGTTCTAAAAGTTATGGAGAAAAAAAAAACTCCACAGATTAACAGAGGGACAAAACCACAAAAAGTAAATGCTTTTTCGAAGCAATCCTTTAAAATCTAAAGCATGTTAGAAAGTCTCTAACTCTGTGCCTATGATGGAGATGGCACAGGATTTTTGGCTTATAAAATGAGTTCACATGTACGCAGATAGTGTTTCCCTATACTAAGATCTTCTAGCCGCTTTTAAAACATGCTAAGTTTGGCCACTAAGGACATGAATTAACTAAAAAAGTGTGTAGCGTCAGAACATTAAAGAATTCAGATTTCCTAATTCACATGTGCTTCTCCGGTTGTAGCCTCTTACTATTTTATCTGAGTGGAGGTAATTTATCCCGTTATTGCTTAATGGCCTTCATATTACTGCATGATTCTTGCAGCACAGGGAAAACTATCCAGTGAAAGACGTACAGCACAACTTTCAACTTCAATTATTCCAGAAGGAAGCCACATACGTTTGTGTCAGTCATTTAACCACTTCCAATGCTTGTTAAAATGGATGACATTCAGTGGAAGTATCTCAGATTTATGGAACACTTTAACTATAAGGTTAATTTTACTCAAAAGTAGCCATAAGTATCCATCAGCACACTTTATATGAAAGTTTGGACAATGGCTCAATATGTTATGAAAAACTTCTGCCATTCACCTTTCAGTGCCAGTAACAGCAGGTGTTTCTATGGAGAGTGAACATTAGGAAATATTTAGTGTATTTTTACACTCTTTTAATGTGTTGGAGCAGCTGGAAACAAGGAAAGCAAACATTGAGCAACCAGCCAGCTCTCCACAACTAACAACTGTTCCATGGACTACAGCTTGGAAACAACGGAGCTAAACAGTCCATCAGGTTCAACTGCAGTAAAAGTCCACTCGCATCAGTAAGTTATCTAAACTTGAGGGATCAAAAGTACTTTCTAAATGCCAGGCTTAGTGAGTACCCTTCTTGTTGGGACAAGACTAGGTATGAGCTGTCTTCTCATGTCACTTGTTTCCTCGGAAAGGACCTGAGGAACAGAAGCAAGTGTGAGCTGTGGGGCTTTGCCATACTTCAAATTATACATTTTTCATTCAATAAAGACAAGTGCAAAGTTCCATATGCAGGAAGAAAAAAAAATAATGCATAGATGCATAGGATCTGGTGGTCAGAGTGTATAGCTTTCTGAATACAAGACAACATTCCACAACTTGCAAAAAAACCTAAATTGTTCTGGATTGTATTAACAGCCATAGATGTATCTGTAGGAGACCACTATGAAAGTGGCTATAAAGAGGACAGCAAGCATTCTTCTCATTCACTGACAGACATAATTCACTTAGTATACAAGAAAAAGTTAGCATAGATATTACAGAGGATTTCCTGATCAGAGGGGTAGCTAAACATGGGAGCAAGTTACCTGGGAGGAAGGAGGTTGGAATCTGCATTGCCGGAGAGTTTCAAGAACAAGTTAGACACATATTTGCAAGGTAAGCTTGGTCCTGCTATAGAGCAGGAAGGTTGGACTAACTAACCTGTGGTTCCTACCTGCCAAACGATCAACTTCAACCTTAAAATTTCTCACAAATCAGATTACTTTTCTCTAGTGTTAAAGCATTTACAACAAAGAATCATGAAAGGACATTTATGAAGGCAATTCCAAAGCATTTTACACTTTTTGCATCAACCACTTTTTTTTTTTTTTTTTTTTACATTCCTTATATAAGTCTTATATGCATACTGCAACCTTTAGCTTTGGAAGCATGTGATACATTTGTGATAAATGTGATGTGAACATTTAGAAGTTAAAAATTTTTGAAAAGTCTGGTTTCCCCCAACACAGAGGAATTTTGAGTGAAAAAAACACGAAAAATCCAGAAAAAGAAGGTCTCATAAACCTTCACCATTCCCCAGAAGCATCCTCTGCTATTTTCCTGCAAGAGTCCTCAGAGTGGCAGAAGTTCAGGCACAGATTGCTCAGAAAAAACATGTTCCACATGCTTGTGTATAATCCCAGCCAGAGGCGTTACAAAGGTCTTCCAAGCCTGGAAGATTTACCTGCCATGAATGTTCTGAAAGAAAATAGAAGTGGAATATACAGCTGTAACTGGCATGTGCAGTAGAAATCCTACGGGTACCTTATTTTTAAATAGCAAACAGCATAGGGCACTACTTGAACAGTTCCCAAAGCACCTTGTTACCTCCCTGTCACCAAACACCACAAGTGATCTTGGGCAATAATTACATGAAGTCTCTTCCACGAAAAAGCCCAGGTAGTTCTCTAAAGTCACTATTCCAAGTACAGCAATATCTCTAGAATTAAAAGATCCTGAAACTGCGATCTGTTATGGACTATTTGTGACCAGCCCCAGATTCCCCACTGTGGGAGAGCCCTGAGCGTGGCAGTGCTCAGCTCTGTCATCCCCTCTCATGGCAGTCAACAGCCATAAATATTACTTAGCATCTGAACGGCTAAGCAACTGCTTAGGAAGTGAGTTACTACTTAATTACACAAAATTACAAAGAAATTTATTTTTGGAGCAATAGCAGGTCTGGTCTGATGTGAATTCCTACCGTGACATTATTGTCCCTGGGAAAGGCAGCTGCCGCCATGCCAGGGTTTGTGCCAGCACTGGGACACAGTTCAGCACAGTTTTGCTGCAACAGGTTTCTGTAGAATAAAGACAGGGCTGTGGGTTGCAAACAGCCACGCTGGGCTGTCCCCAGTGTCTTCAGGAACATGCAGGGGATGGATGTGCACCAGGGCTCTGGACCAAATAGCAAATCCCATCCCCAGGGCAAACCAACCTGTAATTATCGTCGCTGTTTCAGAAACAGCAGCACCAGCTATTGCTGCGGTAGATGTGAAATTTTAAGGCAGAAAAGCTCTAGTATTCCCAAGGGAAAAAGGCGGCTGGCAGGCAATATGTGCTCACAGCCCAGAAAGCCACCAGCATCCTGGGCTGCATCCCCAGCAGCGTGGCCAGCAGGGTGATGGAGGCGATTCTGCCCCTCTGCTCCACTCCGGTGAGACCCCACCTGGAATACTACATCCAGCTCTGGGGTCCCCAATGTAAGAAGGACATGGACATGTTGAAGCGGTTCCAGAGGAGGCCACAGAGGTGCTTCCAAGGTCTGGAGCACCTCTGCTGTGAGCACAGGCTGAAAGAGTTGGGGTTGTTCAGCCTGGAGAAGAGAAGGCTCTGGGGAGACTTTAGAGCCTCTTCCAGTCCCTAAACGGGCTACAGAAAAGCTGGGGAGGGACTCTTGATCAGGGAGGGGAGTGACGGGATGAGGGGGAATGGTTTTAAATTGAAAGAGGGCAGATTTAGATTAGATATTAGGAAGAAATTCTTTCCTGTGAGGGTGGTGAGGCACTGGTCCAGGTTGACCAGAGAAGCTGTGGCTGCCCCATCCCTGGAGGTGTTCAAGGCCAGGTTGGATGGGGCTTTGAGTAACCTGGTCTGGTGGGAGGTGTCCCTACCCATGGCAGTGGGGGTGGACCAGATGACCTTTAAAGGTCCCTTCCAACCCAAACCATTCTATGATTCTGTGATTTAGCTCTCAGATGACGAGAAATTCCAGGCTCTGTCACAGGCTTCCTATATGAGCCTGAGCAAATTATTTTATCTCCCTTGTGTATGCATAAATAGGGAATAACACTTTTTCAAGCTTATGTGGGCATCGCAAGAATAATATACAGGAGTTACCTATTGTGAATAAATTTGAAACTACAGTAATAAGACCTCTACATCTAGAAAGAAAGCTAACAGTTATAACCTAAACCAGAATGACTGACTGCTAAGTATTCAGTATACATCTGACGGCTTTTGTTGACTTAGAAGTTGGGACTATTTAATCTATGTATGTGTAGAGAATCCCAACACACTGGGATTCTATATTATAATAACGGAAATAATTAAAGATAAAGATATCATAGAATTTACAAGGTATGTTGAGGGAAAAGAACTTCTTATATTAACAGCAAATCAGCACAATTATTTCCAAAACTCCTCAGCCTTCTCTTGACGCTAACATATGCATCCATTCATATAGGCCAGATACAGATACTCTTAAAATGTTGTCTGAAGTCAAACCAACTTCAATGGGGACTAGAATGCTCCCTCAAGGTGCGTAAAAAATGCATCCATGGGATGTAATTACATCAGCTGACATAAATTCATTTGGCAGACAGTCACATGACTGTAATTCTTAAGCAACAGGCTGGGCAACGGCCCTGCTTATTTTACTACAGCATAACAAACTAAAACACAACGCCGAGCAAAGTGCAGATCTAATTGCAGCACACGTGTGTGGCAGACAGGCAACAGTGCTGTTCCTATTGACTGCAAACTCCCTGATCCTAAGAATCTCTCTGCTCTTGGCTCCTATGGCACAGGTCATCCCTTCCTGCATTCTGGCCGCTAAATGTCAAGCCGGTCACCAAAGCGCCAAAATGTTATGTCAGATAGACAAAATAATAATAACTTCAGAGTCGAGGCTCCATGAAGATGTTAAAGTCAAAAGCATGCTTTGTGAAGGAGTCAGCAGAGTTTCCATGAAAAAAATTTCCCCTGCTTATCATTCAGAGAGCAACATACTCACTTACAACCTTGCAATATAGAGGCAGACATAATTCTGGTTTCTTTTTGACCTGAAATAACTACCATGAAATATAAGAACAGAGACAATTCCAAAAATATCCATTCACATACTACTTTTCTGCCATAAATGGCCAATGTGAAATTCTATGCTGAAGAATACCTTGATGTCACCTGTGATGGGCTTCAAGATTAAGTTGGTATGGCAGTGCAGTTGAAAATATTAATAAGAGAAAATATCCATGTGTTTGTTTCAGATATAATGGCTATATATCCTAGAAAAAAAAGGGAAAGCATAGAGGGAAAAAGGTTGATCTAGAGTTCAGTCAGGTCATAAGGTGAAAAAAGGGCCTTGAAAAAGCATTTTTTAAAAAAGCCCTCATTTACCATGCTGCAGAATCATCATACATAATAACAATCTCTCTTGCTATACACATCACACAAACCAATGCCAGAACATCGTAATTTGGTCAATGTGGGACTTCTATGTTTCAGTTAATTTCCATTAACGCTGTGTGGGCTGATCCCATCATCCTTTCCTATTGACAGCAATGTGCTCTCAATCACGCTCACATAAGCAAGACTGCCGAAGCGAGGCCGGCTAAAACATCTCAGTTCCCACAGGTGCCTTGGTGAAGACTGCTTACAGGCTCAGGCTTTAAGAATATGTCTGTAAGAAAAGGTGTCTGCAGTGTTTAAAAGCTAAACCCTTATTTTAGAGATGCTACTTTTCACAACACCTTTCCAAGCCAGAAATATCCCAGGTTTATGATCAATTCTGATGACTGATTATGGAGGCAAACATTTCAGTGAAATTCTCACAACAATAGGAAGTGAGGAATAAAAAAGGTGAAATGGGAAAGAACTAATTTTAGGTCAAACCCCTGTTTTGAGGGAGTTTAACTGGCAAGCTCAATGGAATAGAGACCTTGCTGTTTTACTAACCAGATACAAAGCATTTAGGCCAATGGTTGGGGTTTCTGGATGGTCCTTGAATTTACTGGATGGAGTAGAGAATTTCCATTCTACAGTGAATTTTGGCCTCCTTACTTGGTTTACCTCTAATTCAGGCAGAGAAGATAAAAATTTAAGCACTTTTTCTAAAATGGAAACAATGAGGAAGTTCACATTGGATAAACAGAAACATTTTGTTTCAACAAAGTAAAAGGCTTTATTTTGATAACTCTGCAGCGTGATTAAGGTAGAGTAGCCACAATCTCAGCCAGGGAGATGGGTCTCCCTCAAGGCTAGCTCTCTATTATTCTTTCAAATGTAAATTATACAAGTGTTTCTGAATACTAAGTTAAACATAAATGTCAAACAAACAATTCAGAAAGACAAAGGAAAAAAGCAAAATGGTGAAAATGATGCATGATTCACAGATTCAAATATTCTAATAAAGTGAGAAATTTCTCACAATCTTCCTGACATTTTTCTGGTGTATATTTCACTGAAATGCAGGCCTACAAAACATTCAAATTTTTATGAAAGTACAAACCAATGAAAAACTGCTCCAACTGAAATTTTTCAGCCACCTCTAGCCCTGATAGACTGTACAACCCCACTAAGAGCAGGAAAACTTGTCACTTAAGAGTACTGGAGTTAAAATATACCATAAAGAAAGTAAGAGAAGAATTTTATCTTTTTTTTTAAAATCTTTGTTATTTTTGGAAGAATTTCTACTACCAGCAAAACAGCTGTTTGGAGAGACTGGTTCCCTGTATACCACAATTTAAATGAAATGTCCACTACCATTTCACACCGAGGTGAATGATCGCACGTGGTGGAGAGCTGTAGCAGAGTCCTCCTCTGCAGACACCTGTCTCTTGTTCTCCCACAGCTGAGGCCTTAACCACCAGCATTTACGCAACAAAGTCCCACCCTCCTCACCCTGCCTTTGCCACTACAGCTCCCTGTGCTATGCAGAGGGGGCCCCTGAGGAGAAGAGAGGCTGCAGCATTGTGCTGTGGGGGATGACTGCTACCGCCGGAAAAGACAAGGTTTGCCAGGCTTGTCCGGTGGCATGCTGCCAAGCACTGTGGTCCTTCCCACCACACGATGCAAGAGGTGTGGGTGATTCATGGCACAGAGACAGGTCTGAATCACTTCTCATAACACTGAGTCCAGTCAACACCACATGACTCAACAGGGTATATTTTGACAATATACACAGACACATGTGTATTTCAGGGAGCAAAGGTTACCTCTTCTGGTTCATTGAAGCTAGCTGACTCCACTCATTTAGGCAAGGGTTGTAACAATGGGCAGCCGAAATCTCCTGGCTGGTGATCCTGTAGCCCCCTACGATGAACAGGTAGTTGTCCAGCATCGCCGACCCGTAGCCTCGGACATTCACCAGATCAGGGGGCAGGTTGTTGGCCAGGGGCAGCCACCTCTGTGCTTCCTCATCATATCTCAGCATAGACCAGGGGGCTTCTACCGGTGGGTGACAGCCCAGAGGCAAGCCCAGGGAGGAGGAACCCATGAAGTCCCCAATGGCCACAAGGGTGGCGGTGCCCTTCATCCGCCTCTCCTTCAAGTGCTGCTGGAGAGCATGGGGCAGGAGAAGATGTGGCCGGGCATCAGGCCTCCGCAGCACCTGATGGTAATGGGTGGCCATGAAGTCTAGACAGGCATCGTGCAAGTCCTGGAGACCGTAGACCTGAGCCAGGCGGTGCAGCTCGAAGCAGTTGCCCAGCCTCACTTGGGAGAGGAGCAGGCGGAGCAAGGGGGTGACCTGCAGGTAGGAAGCAGCCTCCACCAGCTCCTCCAGCAAAGGGGGCTCCTCATCGCCCCCCTCCTCCTGCTCCAGCCTGGCCAGGCAGGAGGTGTTGATGAAGTCCAGCACTAGCTCCAGCCCCAGAGCGCTCAGCCCCCCGCGCAGCAGCTGCTCCTCCTGGCCCTGCCCTGCCTCCCGCATGCCCGAGCGGTAGAGGGCTCGGAAATAGTCACTCTGCTCGATCAGCTTCCTCTTGCACACCGGGTAGCACTTGTCCCCTAGCCGGATCTGCACAACCTCGTCCCCCTCACCAGCCCCAACCCCTTCTTCCCCTTCCCCCTCCTCTTCCTCCCCCCGCTGCCGCCGCCCCGCCAGGGACATGGCTCACCCCCTCCCCTGGCTGCGCTTCAGCCCGGCCGTGCCTGCTGAGGCCAGGCTCCTCCTCCGCGGCCCGGTGGCCGCTGCCGGGGTGGGAGGAGCGGAGCGGAGCGGCGCCGGGCCGTACTCCGCCGGGCCCCGTCGGGAGAGGCGGGCTGGGAGGGAGAAGGGAGGCGTTGCCGCAGCCCTGTTGGCTCCGTCCGTGCAAGGAGAGAAGAAGGGGGGGGGGGGGGGGGGGGGGAAACCAACCAAAAAAAAAAAAACCAAAACAGCACAACCCAACCAAACAGGGAAAGGAAAGGAAAAAAAAGCCCTAAAAGGCAATCTTGAGCGCTCAGGGATGGCCGGGCCGACGGCGGCGGACGGCGCTGCCTGGCGCCCCAGCCACCCTCCTGGCCGGTCCCTGTGCTGGGGAAAAGGTGATTTCGAAGTCCGTGTGCGGGTCAGGGACACGGTCAGGGGGGGCAAGTGCTCGGCTCGGGGTGCGGTCACCGGCGAAACCTGCAGCCATCCATCCCTCCGCCTTCCCCCTCTGCCGCTGACAGGATTGGGCCGGGATCGCATCTCCAGCCGACAGCTCGAACCTCTTGCCATAAATGTACTTCTGCATTCCTGGAGAGGGTGAATATTCTCGAACCAGGAAAAAAACGCGGTATGTGTACGTGTGTTCCTGCATAGCCAGAGAGGAGGCGGGAGAGCTGCAGCAGCGTGATGCCACGTGGGTGCACACTGGCATCCACGAACAAGGACAACAAACAGGATCATCTTGCACATCTGGCGGGGCAGCAGGATTTAGGAACATAATTCTGCTATGACCTTCCTGATTCCTCCTGCACAAGTACCCCCGTGTCTCAGCTCTTGGTTTGGCGTGTAAAGATACTGTATAACCTGTTCTGCTACTCTGTTCTGTCTGTTTAAACTAAGTTCCTGGAACAGGACATCTGTGTTATTCCTGAGAGTGATCTACATACCAGCACCCTGACGTTGTTTGACCTGAACAAGCAAAGAGCAAATTAATAACTGAGCATCTGGGCATGGATAAAGTGACTGCTTTGCTGTTTGCCTTGTTACATTCTCGAAACATAATGATAGTCCTTTTTATTAAAACAAACAAACAACCCCCCCCCCCCAAAAAAAAACAACAAAAAAAACTTGCTGAAAAAGATGAAGTCTGCTATCCTGTGTATTCTTATATGATGATGCTTACTATAAAGATGTTAAAAATATCTTTATAAAGATAGTTCTTTCACCTTCTGTTTTGCAGATCACAGAAAATTTCCCTTTAGCAGTAATGTGACTCATCTCCAGTTTTCAGACAAATCCCTATTTCCACTACTCAGAAGGGATCATTTCCCCCAACTATTAAAACTCTTCAGAGTGGTATTAGGCTGTTTCTTTTATTTTTCCTTTCTTTTTTCTTTCTTTTTATTTTTTTTTTAAGGAAGACAGGATTGTTTGCTTTTTAGCATTTCCGCTGTGAAATGATCCACTCTTACTGTTTTGTTAGCTTCTTAACTCTAGCCCACACAGATGACGAATGTCAATCTCCGGTGTTCTTTTCTGCTGACTTTTATACAGCATTTGTTGTGGTGGGGTAGATTTCTCTGCATTTTTGTTTTCCACCTCACTTCAAAGCATTTTCATCTTCAAAAGCAAGATTGCTTTTGAAGGGCCCATTTCATGTTCTGAAATCCTTTTATATAGGTTTGCAGCCAGTTCCAAGAGCAGCCTCCATCCCTAGCTAGGTCACTGTCACCTCTCATTTTCTCTTTCCAACAATTCCTGTTTGCTTGTTTTAGGGTCCTCTTTCATTCTCTCTCAATATTTAATCAATTTTCAAATTCCACTTTCCTGTCTTCAGTTCTTGATAAAGCACTGCATCATTTGGCTTTTTGACTTTCTTACACCTAGCTGAAGCTTGAGCCTGAGCACTGGCTGGATATTTCTCTGCCTGAAGTTCAGCCTTGAAAAGATCACCACGCACAACAAGTGTCTTACCACTTCAGTAGGAGTACAACCCATAATTCCTTCTTGTACTTTAATTCCCATAGGCAGACATTTTTCAAGCAATTGTAACCATTCATACTTCAGAAGTAAACAGAGAGCTCTGTTTGTCGTGGCCATTAAGCTCCCCTGTTGGAATACAGTATGATTACCAACACAGTGGTATGATTGCCATCTTTAGACATCTGTTTTGGAGTCTCGTATCTTTGATGTATTGGTAAGTTAGCTCCTAACTGGTGAGTGATTTTTTCCATGTAGTCAATTATGATAAGTTCTGTTCCCTCAAAGTGTTGGCACCGCAGCCTGGATAGATGGAATATTTATTCTGTTGCCCATGTGCCTGCACCTGCCACTCTGCCAAGGATTTCAAGTCTATCTTCCTCACAGTACATGAGGTTTTTAACAAACTGTATCAGTTCTGTCACATACTAATAAGTATTTGCTTCCTACGAGCAAACTTTTGAGAGCACTGACTTCTATAGCTTTCATCAGGAGTTGTCATGCACACAGGGGGTCAGTGGTACTCTTTGTTGAACGGCCATTTTTGTAAAAAGCTTAACTCTGTTTACTTAACCAATTATATTTAGTAGGCTGATTGTCAGCTATCTGTGCCCAGGCTTAGGGCTGGGCAATTGCGTTAAGTCAGAGTATGCTGACAGGGCAGTTCCCTTGGGTTTTTTACTATGCTAATCAGTCAGTCTGTATTGTGTGTTTATATAGTACTTACACTGCAAATGCACCAAGGCAACTACCTTTTTGTTCCATATTTGTACAGATAGTTTCATCTGTCTCCCAGTCTACATCGATACAGTTTTAAGCTAAGATCAATAATACATATTATTATTCTGGAATCAAAGAAAAGATCTTGCTGTTTCTCCAGGAATTATTTTTGGTTGATCTTAAGACAGTAAGAAAGGTATTTTCCAGAGTTAAAAAAGAAACTCTAGCACTAGAGCTACAAAGTCAAAATCTGAAGTTAAGAGCCATAAAAGACTAACATTGGACACTTTTAAGATTCAGATGGACAGGGTGCTGGGCTGTCTTGTCTACTCCATGCTTTTGCCAAGAAAGGTTGGACCAGATGATCCCTGAAGTCCCTTCCAACCTGATATTCTATGATTCCATGATTCTATGATTATGATGTTTGAAACAAATACGAAAGACCATCTATCACTCTTTAAGAACATGCTGAAGCATGAAACAACATGAAAACAAGTTTGCATCATGGTAGTTATTAAATGAGTGTGTGATAAAAGAACATACCCTGAAGAACAAGACATTTATGCGGAGAGGAAGACAAAGGTAACTATGCTCAGCTTTTCAACACCTACCTTTTAGAGTATGGCTTCTATAGCAAAATCTTCAAGCCTCTTTTAGATACTTCAGGTCACTCTAGTGTCTGAGAGACAAATTTATCTCAAGGAAAAGGATTCTCAAGTGCCAGCAAATGGAGCAGGAAGGCATCAGAGAGTGTCCATAAGGGCTCTCTAGTGTTGAGATGGCCATTTCTGCTTGGGATTCACAGTCTAGACACATTTCCTGTGCTTGGTGCCTGAACTATTTTCTTGTAGTTAATGCCTGAATTATTTCCAAGGCTGAAAAGAGATCACTCTTTACTTTTAGAAAGACTTGGAAATGGAAGAAGCTCTTTTATACAGCAGCTACATTGTAATAGACCATTCAACCATGATACAGAAAACCTAAGCTTCTGACCCTTTCTCTGCCTGGGTGTATATTTCTATAGCCCTCTGACTTTTCTAGCTTAGCAAAAGCAAGGAACACAGAGAGTGAAGAGGACCCACTGGTACAAAGGTAGGAAAATCAAAGCCAGAGATAACTGGATAGAGGTAGCACTCTTTCTGTTTTGCGTGGAACTTGGCTCACTTCCCAACTGGCAAGGGATGCACATAGGGCTGGGGCAAGCCTGCTCTGTGTGCTAAGACTGAAGCCTGCTTAAACTTTAGATTCACGCCAATTATTTAAGACTGCTTAGATTTACTTAGAAAACCATGGCCACTTGTTTTTCCTCTGTGAACCACTCAATGGCCTTGTGTGGTAAGCTGGATGGGTCTCCAGACTGGTAAGGTCACAAGACACAACAAAGGGGGGTAACAGAAGTACTGCTGACTGGGAGTCAGAATGGCAAATGCTTTTCTTGGCAGGAAACCTGGTTTCCATATACATGAAATATAGCCTGAATTTCTTTGTGGGTCTAACCCAAGATCACACAAATAATCTGCAGCAGAGGAAAACCAAACCCGTAAGCACCAGTACAGTGCCAAAAGGAAGACTGCCTTGGCTTTGTGTTTGTTTTAGGCAAACCTTCTTTTGATTCAACAGAGAGACACTAGATAATACATGAGAACCAGAAGGTAACATCAACCTGATTGCTCTAAGGGAAGGACCACATAGAGGGCAGAAAACAAAGGAAAATATTAATTCCTTTCAGCCTTATTAGTCTAAAATGTGAACTGGAACCAAATCAGGGGATATTTAAAATATACAGGCTATCTAATATAAAATATAAAGTGCCACATTCTTCCCTCTGAGACGCCAGGGAATTATACTGTACTGCCAGGGAACTGTGTATTGAGTAATAGTGGAATTACTCAAGAGAGGAATTAGTCTTTTGGAAATGATTCACCAACTGCTGCCATTGTTTAGTATTTTCCTTGTCACAGGATACAAAGTAAGCATCTGTGGAACAGAGGAAAT
Organism: Vanellus vanellus; assembly: GCF_965231255.1. Lineage (NCBI taxonomy): Eukaryota > Metazoa > Chordata > Aves > Charadriiformes > Charadriidae > Vanellus > Vanellus vanellus. The sequence goes on along the minus strand of NC_138905.1, from coordinate 82,419,191 downwards.
ATCCTGCAGTATTTCAGCATTAAAAATATCAGTGTTCTAAAGGATCTTGGCATTTCTGAGAGGAACAGACTGGAGCATAATTTCATTTCAACTGAAATCTCTATGATTTGTGAATCATGAGCTGCTAAATAAAGGTAATTTCTTTTTTCAGATTCACAGCCAAACAAAGCACTTCTTACCCAATACCACTAGCAATGCTATTAAAAAAAAAAAAAAAAGCATTCCTGCACTTCTGTTTCTAATAGCACTTGTTCAGACTTTATTCCCTATTATTTGCCATTTAATTTTTCTGCCTTTGATGTACTATTTAATATTTACTCCTTGCAACAAATGTATATTTTAACACTACTGAAAAAATACTTTGAGCAGATTTTTTTTTTTGAACACTGATCATTTATTCTCAAATACTTAACTTATCTCTGCTTTAGTCAAATTTAATGAGTGATAAACAGTAAAGTGTGTGCTACTGAGCTCTCTCTGTACAGCAAAAAGGCTGTTACAATAGTCTGTGTGCTAGTGGGCATTCTCTGTGGATCATGAGAAGAGTTCGGTCACCAGGCAGCAGAATGGAGGCATGAGCATGTAAATCGTTTCAATGGCATTCATCTGTTTGGCTTTTTTACACCAAAGATCCAGTAAGGAATTTCCTTGAAACTCTCAGGTGATACAAATGACAAAACCTGAACAGGGACCAGGCTGCTAGAGTGCTCTGCCTGCTGCTGAACCTCCTGTTGGGGATATTTGTTCTGCACAAATGCATCATGCATCCCCAGCCAGAATTTTCTTCTGTCGCTCTGTCTAGATGAGAGTATACTGGGTGCTTTAAAGCAGCATATGTTTTTAAATCCTGGTACAGACAGGCAGAGTGGAATTTTAGTACATAATAACTAGGTAAGATGAATGGTAACCCACATGGAAGACTTTCACTAAGTATCCAGCTGTATAAAATTCATCACAATATTGAAATTCCATCCCTTTTGCCCAGTTTCAAGTTCTGTCATAAATCAGCATTCATTCATTAAAGTGTTTGCTAAACATTGTGCCTGTTGTCATAAACCTTGGCTCAGGTTTATATGTGTGCCAGTAGATTTACATTTGTATAAATCTAATCTGGTTAAGACTTCTGTTGCTTTTTGTTTGAGCACACAGATTCCAGTCTTTGTGCAGAGGTTTTACCAGAAATAGTTTGAGGCCAAGCTCTGAGAGAATCTCAGGGCCTGGCAGCCCCTTTGAAACAAGGGTTTAAAAAATGGTTTGCACAAAGTCCCAGGAACAGAAACTGTAATATTTCACCTCTTTTTACCATGTTGCTGGGATGGGGCTGAAACCAGAATCTTGGACCAACTGTCCCAAACCTTGGAGAAAGTCAGATTTGTTAAAAACCTGATATATTGCTCCAACCCAAAATCTGACCACTAATAGCTGTTTTTGACAAAACAGTTCTCTCAAAAAAATGCTTTTTTGTTGGACTTAAAACATTTTGAAAGAATGTTTTGATTTCAAGGAAATTTTAAAGGAGAAAGTGAGCTCTACTTCAGTAATGTCAAAAAGATTTGCTTTGATATTTCTTTCAAAGTACTTACATTTCATCATTTCATGATTCATTACGTTAGTATTTTATGACTTTTATACTATAATAGTGTTACAGTGATATATTCTGGCAATATCAAAATAATTATCTTAGGTAAAATTTTGACATTAACACTTCTGTAATAAAGGGAAAACACATGTACATATTTAAGAAAAATGAGATAAGGACGATTTCAACACAGGCCTGCAATTCAATTTATTCACATGTAGTGCAACACAGGCACAGAGCTCCACTGACTTCAGCAGAGATTATTAGGGCTGATGTTGCATGGGATTATGCTGCACATATCATTAAATAAGCTTACTGATGTTCAAAGGACATAGGCAGGTTCATAACTCACATGGCAAACTGCAGGCAGCTTTTTCTCAGCTGGTAGTTGCCATCTTTCAACAGCTCTGTCAGAGATAGTCTAAACCACAGATGATTTAAGCTAACATGTTTGGCTTTAAGTGTAGCAGAAAAGTGCTTTACAGAGTTAGCACTGGTCTCTTCCCGCACCTGAGACAGGCTGGGTCTGTGCTAGCAGCAATCATTCACTGTGTACTTCTGCATCATCATGGCAGCATCAAGGAGCGTTTCATTGCCACATCTGGGCTTCAGGGAGTATCTCTCCCTTATCTCCTATATTCTGCTTGGGAAAGGGAAAATGCGGAGAGGAGGCCCAACTGTCCCCTCTTGTCTAGTTTGTATTTATATGAGGGATGTGTCCCTCTCTGATCATACTGGCTTAACCACCACTGACAGACCAGAAGACGGGAGAAACAAAGACAGGCACCAACCTTGGCTAGGACATCGCAACTAACACCACAGTCTCCCATAGCTGTTCAAACCGCATAGATGCCTAAGCTTCAGCTTGACACAGGACATTGACTGTCCTCCCCCCTCAGGGCTGAGACGGGACTTCGAGACACTGAGCAGAGAAGTACAGAACAATAACAGTGTGGACAGCAGATGACCCATGAACAAAGCCAATGTGCAGTGTAGTTTTAGACAGGCTCATCTGACTACAGAATCAAAGCCTTGGCATTTTTAGCCCTTTTCGGGCCTCATTTCCTGTACTGTATAGATCTTGTCTCCGGTCTTTATGTATTCTGAGTACTAGAACCATATATTCCATATAAGCTAAATATAGTTCCAAATATCAATATATATCTGTTACTCTATACAGAAAAGGTGTCTGCTTTTGTTTATATTTGGCAAAAAAAGAGTTAATGTCTGATGATGAATCCTTTGTGCTAGGAAGCTCTTGGATTGTGCCATTATCACTGCCAGCCCAGGTGGAAAACTTCAGGTACTGTTTCTGTTTATAACAAGAATCATTAAAAAGATCATTCTCTTCCTTTGTGGCAGATATGTTTATATCTCTTTTTCTGAAAGTTCTGCAAAGACATCCGTGTTCTCACAGAAAACAGGCAACTGCCTTTTTGTTTTCCAGGAAGAAATTTGAGAAGACCAATGAAAAGAATTACTAAATAACATGAAGTGCTGGTCTCATACTGGCCAGAGACTCCTTACTAACAGTAAAAGTTTCTCGATCCCTCCTTGCAGAGCACATGGAACAGGCGGTCACTGGTTTGCAGGTAAGACTCAGATATTTCCTTCGTGCAAAATGTTTGTGATTTAAAACTTCAGCATTAAATTATATATATGCATTTCCCATAGAAAGGTCAAAGTGAAATTCTGGGGAAGCTGGCAGAAGACTGAAATTTAAGAGAGAGTTTTTAAAGGAAATTTCCCAAAGCAGCTATTTATTTATTTATTTATTTAAATTTCTTTATATTTCATGGAATAAAAAGTTTACCTGCAGCTATTCCTGCTTTTATAATTTATTCAGAAACAGAGAAGGGAGAAAGAATGACAATTAATGAAAAGGAAAACGGGCTGCTTTGTTGAAGCACACAGCAGAGAAACATGAAGGTGCTGAGAAAGACTAGCAACATGTCTATTGACAAACACTGGCAAACAAAAAAAGAAATTTAAAATATACATTGAAAACATACAGACCTGTACAAAACATGACTCATTACCCAAGCCTAATTTTGCAAATACATAATTAAACATTATGCACAGTGAGTACTCACACTATGTTTGGCGGCTGCCTCAATGGAAGTAACAGGTACTTGAGAATTGGTTACTTTATTCAAAACAGAGGAAAGACTTATTGAACGGTCTGAAAGACACTTAGGTGTATTCACATTCAGTCTCACACTTTAACTTAATGTCTGGACAGAGCCTCACTGAAATAGAAAAAATTGTATGGCATTTCAGGTCCATGTAACTGAAGTAGGTCACATGGCTAGTCCTTTATTTATTTATATATTTTTCTGAAAAGGAAGAAGTAAACATTTGTTATTTATACATACACTTGGCAAGGCATCAAATGTATAAAAACAGAGGACCTGAGACAGTGTAATCTTCATGTAACTACAAATAAATATACTATTAAAGCTACCTATTATATCCAACTTTTTGTTCTTGTAAATAATCCTATTTATTTCAACGTACTAAAGACATATTCAGCTTTATCCAATATAAATACTTGTTTTGTATCCATTTAATCTTCCCGTTCCATGCTTCCCCAAGTTATTCAGAATCTTTTAGATTTCTCTTCTTGGAGATATGGGAAGAGTAGGAGGGAGGAAAGCAATCAGAAATCAGCATTTTTGCATGCAAGTCTTAAAGAACAAAATAGATCCAAAATTCATACTAATGCTGGAAGTAAAGGCATATCTTTGAAAATTCCGACTGTGTCCCATATCAACTGATACCTTGGAATATTTGAAAAGCTGAAACCAAAATTTTAGAAAAATACACTGTCAATAGCATTTATAGCAATGGTAGATAAATGCTGAAAAAACATCCCTGTGCAGTCCACTGAATGCAAACTAACAGGTGTATTGAAACATATTTAAGGTTTCAAGTAACGATTTTCACACAGAGATGAAAATAAAAATAAAGCACATCAAACTACCAAAACTATATAAAACAACACAATTACCAAGAGCTGGTTTTCAGGACAGAGGCTTAAAGAATTACCTACTTACCCTCTTCCTTACAATTTAATTCACGTATTCCCCACAAAGATATGCAATATGCATAAAACCAGACATTTATTTGGAATCCCCTTAATTATAGCCAGTAGTTCCACTGAATAAATAAATGCCTTGGTCTAAGGCATTAGACCAGGAGTTAACCTGTTCTGAGCTCTATTACCTTGTAAGGAGCTCTGTAAGGAACAAAATTGTATACATATAATCTCATTTCTGAACTGGGGGCCTTGTTTTGCAAAACAAACACCAGCTATAATGACTAAAGCATTAAAATGAGTTTGAGGTTTCCCTTCACCCCCCGGCACTGATCTATACTTCATGTAGTACTGGGGAAACTCCTTGATTCCAATCTTGAGGGGAAAATATGTCATCTAAAATATTTTTATATATTCAACACACAATTTTTATTGCACACAACTGTATTTCTATCTAATTTTCTCAACCTCACTGTACAGTCCATTGCGTTTAAATGAACTAATGTATTGTAATACTTTAAAGCCTTTCTGTATGAAAGGCATACAGAAGCAGGAATCAGGGATCACACTGGGTCCTTTTAAGAAAAAAAAAACCACTTGGGAGTTTCAGGTTTCAGACCAGGTGCTTGAAAAATTGCTTCCCTATATGCCAACTATATTTTCTTTCTTGCACTCGCACGGGCCTTTTCCAAGCTTAAACATAAGCGGAAGAAACTATACAGACTGTTCAATATTCTTAAACTTACGGAAGATTAGGGACAGGATTTTGATTACCTGCCTAATCCAGAGATGAATGTAGGTCACAGCTTTCTCCAGTCATATTCACCTATTCCTAGATCTTTGCAAATAAAATCATACTATTCTTGCAACCAAAAAAGAGTAGGGAAGAGGAACAAATTTCCACCACTGGCTGACAGACAGAATTAGATAGCTCAGTTTGTTAGTAAAGAAGGAAACTATATTTGCAGCCACCAGATAATTCAAAAAGTGTTATGAAACTGAACTGAGCTGTTTCTTCTGTGTTGAGTATAATAGTGTGCCTGAACAAAGTGGCAGACCTACCTGCTCTCAAGTGACTGTACCGCATACTTTCAGGGCTGAGGTGAAACAACACACTGACCTTACCATTATTCATCACATATTAAGGCTGTCTGCCTGGTTTGGTCTTAGAAGGACCAGAACACAAACTTGGGACCACAGAAACAAGTTCTATGAATAACTGAAAACAATCTGTGCCTGTTGTCTCTCAAAAACTGTCTCCAAATATTGAGTTAAACAACAATAATGACTATTATAACTGTATGTAGCTCATAAAATGGCTGCTTTCTTCCAGCAGCTGCCCAAACAGCATCATGGGAATTGTTTGGAAAAAACATCCCCTGGCTTATGTCCCTGGCAGAATTGGCAGTATCCTCACCGCTCAAGAGATTGTCTCTTAAAACGCTGGTCCAAACTTTAGTGCATCAGTGGAGGAGAAAGAGTGCTGACTTCAATTATTACACTGACGAGATGGTTCTGCTGGTGGCAATAGCAGAAGTGCTATTGGTCCTGCCTTTGGCTGTGGAGTCAGACTCTCTCTGCTCAACCACTACCTTTTACAAGAACTGCTGGATCCGACGCTTCCCAGGTCTTCTGATTGACCTGCAGGAATCGCAGAAAAGGGGAGCCCAGGTGCTGAAGACTTATGCTGAAGTCTCACCTCAACAGTGCAGCAGAACCTGCTGCCTTCTGAGGAATGGTGAGTGTTTATTATCAAGATTGTGGCATACATTAAAATTTCCATCATGACGTATGAGGAAAAACATTTTGGGTATTTTTTTATACAAACATTCCTTTATTTGAAGAAGAAATAATGCAAAAAAATGGGATATATGTGTATTTTGAGTCAGGAAAGCCAATGCACAGTGTAACTGTTCCCCATCTTCAGTCACAGAGAAAGGAACTTGATAATCTGAATTTTTTAGAAGACTACACTAGAAATACATGAAAATCTTAGGGTCTGCTTTGAAATTTTAGATATCTGTTACAAAGTTTGTGGGCAATGCTAACAACAAAACAATAACTCTTCAGTACCCATCACCATCTGCTTTAGAGAAAAATCAGTGACACTGATTCCAACAGGACTCCTCTGCATGGAGTATGGTACTAGACTAGGACATGGTGAGGGGGAAAGAGAGGGGAACACACCATTTGGCCTTCTCTGAGATACAAGAATATTCATTTGCTTGGAGACACCACTCTCTTGTTCTGTGTTTACACAACATTTCTGGTACAACCCAGGTATATTGTTAAAATGACCAATAAACTTATAGTAATAAATAATAGCAGTTATTCAGCTGGCAACACCTTTTCCCTAGCCTTGTAAAATCAGACTTGGACTGAAAATAAGAAAAGTCATTGCTTGTCTTAAGCCCAAGACTACACTTTCTCTGTATCACACTGCATTAGTACACTACAAGAATATATTTAGGAGTGTACAATAAGTGTGTGTCTGTGGTGCCTAAATTTGATTGCAAAATTCACAAGACTTGAAAGGTTTTTGGATATGGAGGATGAAAGTGAGCTACCACTTACTAAAAACAGTCAATATAAATTTTGATGAAATTTTGAATTATGAGCAAAAAATACGACCTTGACAACCTGACAATGAGATAACTAACGTAACTGCTGGCAGCATTCCTAGTAGAAGTCAACTTCTTCCTTAAATATTATAAGGAAAGAACAATTACATACATTTCAGCAATATTTTTCCTATTTAGACAACAAACATTTTCTTACAGAGATGAGTAATGGTAACTTGGAATCTTGTTTTTATAATGTTACATAGTCAAGCACAAATTTGTTACAATCTTAACTAAAATACAGAGTCATTAGATGGCATTTCAAAGATACCCTTTAAAATACCTTGTGGTTTCCATATAATCCCAAAGAGACAGATGCAGTCATTACCACAAATACTATTGCTAATGAATGTCCTAATGAAAATTTCAAGAAATGTTGATAAGAAGATTGATTTTCTGGATTCTCAGTAATAGCAGTTACTGAAAGCTAATCTTATAAGATAAAGAATATTTGAAATAATTTTAAAACAAGCAATAAAATATGTTGCTTGCATCTCCTCAAACCAATGCAAAATACCTAATAGTGTGCTTTTAAAGGATTCTTCATCACCAAAGAACTATACTTCCTTGCCAAAAAATAGTTTTGTTACTTATTTTTCTTAACTGATTTTATGCAATAAAATCCATCACAGATCCCAAAGAGAATACATCCACGGAATCCAAGTTCTTCAGATGAACTTTTTCCTACTATTTAATGATGTTTTTGTGAAGGATGCAAAGTAACCATTAAAATAAAAAACTTTTATAATTATGTTGTGCTAAAAAACAGAGTTTTTAATGGCAACAGAACTTTGCACAAAATTAGAAGATTGGAAACGCTTCAACGATTTCACTCCTCCCTTCAAACAAATACATATATTTTCAGGTGTTTTATATATTCTTAAATAAGATGGTCTCTATATCAGAAATATGCATAGTATTCATGTATCACACTAAAAAACAAATGTTAAGTATACTATTAGCACAAAACATCCATTCTTCGCCCAAATCCAGAACACTGTATACCTGGGTCTGAAGGCAAGGGTACATACTGCTACAACATGTGATGCAAGTGAAGACCAGTTTTCCGTTGGAAGAAAAATCATCAACATGAACAAATATCTGAAAACTGATTTTTCAAACAATGACTTCAAAAATACCACATTGTTAGCATTTGCAGAGTGTTTAAGAATCCTTGAACAAAAGATAGCACAGAAAAGCAAGTACTACATAGGTATTCGAAGGCCTTTGTCTTTTAAACAGTTAACTCAGGCTAAAAGTGATGCAAAATGTTTATTGATGCCTAAAACTTTTTCTATATTCAGAATTATTTTCTTTAAAATAGCCAATGGATTTTAAATTCCTTTATCTGTAGAAGCCAATGTTTTTTATATATCATCTGTAGAAATGCCTGTAGTCCTTAGGAAATATATCAAAATAGTTATGTCCTGGCTCAAAATGCTTCTTTAGCACTGCAGAATGTTTCTAATCTTTTAAAGAAAAATGTAAACCAAACGATATATAATAAAACCAGAGCTTTGTGTAATCCCTGTAAGATTATGATTCTGTCTTTCACAAGTTATGTTCTTCTATTGTTCTGATAATCATAACCTCCTTTTTATACTGGTCTTACTTCCATAAATATCTACTCTAAGCTCAAGTTCCTATGACATAGAATTGGAAACTGATGAAGCCTAACTAGAGGTAGATATAGGACATAAAACTTGTATCAGTGAAATAAAAAAATGCTATCATCTTTGATTTATCTTTGATGACAAATTATATCTTTATCTTGCTAAGTTTATCCTAAGTTTAGGACCACAGTTTTACGTGTAAATATTACTGCTTTTGTTTCAGCTAGGCAGACAACCTTGATCTTTATGCGTAAGTAGCTAAAAAACACAAGACAATATAAATTCTGTAATAGCACTTCTGCTGTGATTTTTTCTTTCATAGAGCTGCTGAATTTGTATTGTTCAGAGTGCATTTTCATTGCAAATTTTTATTCAATTAATTATATGCATTTTTTGAAAATAATGCTTCTCAGAGCAGATAAGTTCATTATGATGAAAAAAAAATTCAGTGCTTGCTTTCAGTGTGTTCAATCTTTGATGCGGTATTGAGGCTAATAGATGAAAAAAACCACAAAAAATACAAAAAATATAGTAAGCACGGGTTTAGTGTATTTTCTTCTTTTTCTGGTTTGTAGATAGGTTAGGGATTTATGTTTTTTTAGTTACACATAAAGTGGAAAGAGTTTCAAGACTTTTTCTTTTGTTCATTGCATAAATATTACAGATTGTTTTTATTACTTACAAATGTGAGAAAAAACATTTGGAATAAATATGTAAGTAAATAGAATACATTTATAAAGCTAGGTAGTTTCCTAAAAATGTATGTAAAAAGAAGCTTTTTCATAAGGGTGTTACACAAATATACTGTAACTAAAATACTTTTCCAATATTTAAGAAAAAATAAAGATCACAGAACTATTTTAGAATTGTTTGCCTGAAGCAACTCTTCAGCTCTATTAATTCACGTTCTACACAGTTACCTTAACAAATACAGATCTTATCTTAAAAACTTATTTCATACACAAATTGTCCAATTTAGAGTTGGTATGCTAAGTCGATAGAGTAGGTATGCTACAATTTTCTGAAGTGCAAAGCTTGAGAGTCAGACTCAGTATCACAAAATTCTCCTTAGCTGTTTAAATAATTTACAGCATTTTTTGATATTGGATATGACCCCTGCCCTGCCCATACTTTTTTGAATTGCAGGTAGCCATTCAGGTTATTAGTTCAGGTACAGAGGTTACATTCAAGGCAGGTAAAATAAAAAAAGTAACCCCAAAATACTTCATACAACTGAAAAAAAAAAACCCTCACATTAATCCTGCTCCAAGCACATTGATATAAAAGAAAATTAACTTTTGACTTGATATTTTGACTTGAGATTTTGATGACCCGTGAGACTGAAAGAAGAATCTTTCCTGCTTTTTATATAGTATGACTCTAATTGTAAATAATGTAGCATATATTTTCAATCTAAATCTTAAACCACTAGCACTTGGCAATCTACATACTTTTGAAAATTGGGTTTCAGTGACAAGTTGTAAAGGCATTTTTTTCATTATTACTTTTACCCTGATTACCTATGTGGGAAGATAGAACTGAACCTCCAAACATAAATAAAGAATTGTCTAAACTACTTTATTCACAGAAATACAACAGCCCTAAGGCAAACAAGAAAAACGATTGGGAACTGGCAGCAGGGCAGAATGTCACTTACTTATTGTAGTTCAGGATGTTTTTTTAATAATCTGGGTTAAACGAATGGTTGGAATCCAATTTTAAGTAGACACATATATTACACAGGAGCAAACATCTCAAAGTTGTCTTCCTTGATAACTTTACTTGTCAAAATGGTCCACTCACAGCAGCCGAGATGTGAAGGAAGGCAACTCATAGGAAGACTACAAGCTAAAGCCTATGATTCCTTTTTATCAGAGGCACATTTTGAATTCAGATGGCTAATCTATTCCTTCTTCTTAAAATAAGAATATAGTTATAAGTAGTTCTGCTTTACTGACTAGGTGATTAATTAGTTTGCATGATAATGAGAGAACCACAGATTTAACATAGTATGGAGCTGCCCAGTATTAATGATCATCTGATGTTAAATAATGTAATATCATGCAAAATGCAATGTTCATTATGCTGACAAGCTCAACTTTATTCTTTTTATATTACAGTTTCCTGCAATCTAGCAGTGTTCTACCATGGAGCTATCCATGAGAATAAAAATTGTCTGCACATGTGTTGCCCAGCATTGGAAAGTTGCATACTAAAGGCTAGAATCAATGTCATTTTGTACAACATCACAACAGGTAACTAAGCATTTCATTTATAAAGGCTGAAAACATAGCAACTGTAGGAAATGTTAAAATTATACCAGGTCAGTTACTGTGCTTAAAAGGTCTTCTGAAGAAACATGCAATGCTAAACAAGCGTAAGACTTTTTTCCTTTTTCATTCATGCACCTACTTTTAGATTACTGCCCCCTTTTCTTCCATTCCATATTTGAGAAAGGACCTTGAAGATACACCCTGCCTTCAAGATTCAAGTGACTCTGATACCTAATCAACACTATGCTTGAGGAAAATACCATACCAGATCTGAGAGACAGAGAGGCGAGGCTGTCCACTGCTCCATGTCCCCAGACCAAACCAGAAGCAAGGCTGAAAATGTATTCCCATTAGGCACATGCACAAAGAACACACATACGTACCACAAGTATACATATATAACATGGCCAGCCACACAGGTTACACAGATATTGCATAAAGGAGACACAAGAACATAGGCAGCAACCAAGAGCTGCATCCCCTTTTCTGTGGCTGCATAGGATTGAGATCTGCTAGTGAAGTATGTATATACACATATGTGCAATGTGAATTCCCCCCAGCAGCTAGGCTCAGATGCTCAGTCGGTTCAGTAGCTACCCCTGGACCACAGTCTCTCCTGTTGCTGTTGCCCAGACATATGAGCCCCTAAGAGCAAAGCCCCTCTCCAGTTGCTGGTGCAGACTGTCACTCACACACACACACAAACAGAGCTGGCCAGGACTCCACTAGCCCCCAGTAGCCTGGATCTCTCCCTTTCCTCACCTTTTGTTCCTGCCCTAAGCATCCCACAGTAAGTCCTATGCAATCCCAAAATGCACTTTATCTTGCATACCATAAGGTGTCCCATAGTCCTAGGCCGTGACCCCCCAGTCCAGAAGGTGTTGATGGGTATTACCTGGGCTCCATGACCTGCCATGGTCTCCATGTACTCCTTTAGTCGGTGTGCAGATGAGCTTTTATCACGTAAACTAACATTGTTCATGATTTAATAGGGATTGACCCAGATCTTCTTATTTTTGCAAAAATGGCATCCAAGGAGCCAAATACTCACTCCTCACCGAATAAGCATGAAAGACAAAACAGTACAAAGGCCACTGAATGGGAAAGATGCCAGCATCGTAATGCCACGTCGAGTTCTCTTCTGCTCCAAGCTCCATCTTCTACCACTAGCCATGGCTTAACAGCAAACGCTTACACTTCCAGGACAAGCCAGATGGTCAAAAAACCTGAAATTACTACTTATGCCAGGGCAGAAACTATTCCGGTGGATGATTATTTTGCCGAGAGGACAAGCATAACTTCAGTAAGCACTAAGTCAATCACCAGCTTGGACAAAAAGACTGTACCCTCAACTTCGATATCCAAGTCTGCCGAAGTATTATCCCACATGCGCACTCCTCCTCGTCAGAACAGCAGTAAACAACACTTAAATGAAACCAAAGGCTACAGCGGTAGGAATTACACTTCAGATGAGGCACCTGCTTGGGAAGCTGCAGCTTTGGGTGTCTGGTTGATTCCTGTTGTTCTTTGCTCTTTTCTCATCTTCCTTTGCTGTTGTACCGTTGCTTTCACAGCAGGGCATTGCAGAAATAGGAGAGGCCAGTATAAGCCCGTAAGGAGAAGAACAATGTTGAGACAATTCACAAAATATACTGCTGTCAAAGGTAATTTGTAAAATACTGTCACCATCCTTGCTTTGGAACAAAACGCTTTTTAAAAAATAATTATATATACCAGCTTATTTCTTTTACAGAATCAAAGATAATTGATGATTCCAGAATCTTTCAATTGTAATTTAATTCTCGACAGATGAAACGCAATTCCCCTGTCTCTTCCAGTAAGAAGTACACACTTATAGCTCCCACTGTATGCTTACAGGTGTTAGAACACATTTTCGTTCATAATCTGACCTACTGACTAATGCCTAACAAACAGTATACACTAACTTAAGAAAGCAGATTCACTGCAGCTGTATGTATTCTTTCCCCCGACTTCAAACCAACCTCAGAAAATTAAGTGCAAGTGCAATCAGTAAAACTGACCGAAGCTTTATAGTATCATAAAATCATTTAACTGTAATCATCCTTTAATTGTCTCAGATCTAGTTGTTTCTACAAACTGTCCATTTTTCTCCAAGTTCTAGATTGACCTTTTTTCCCCATTTATCCCTAATATTGAGACAAAACAATTTAGCCAGCACTCTTTACTTCTTCAAAGAAAAACACCAAAACTGATCCAAGTTCCCAAAACCACTGAATCCATTAACTCATACCCAAATGTCTGATCATTTGAACTTTATGCTTTACTTTCCCTTCCCTTCACTTCACTCTTCTGATGACAATCACTTCAAATGTTTTTCAAGCCCCTCTAGGAGCACCTTCAGAATTCAACTGCTTTTGTAAACTTACTTGCTCTGCAATGCATTGACAAATCCATTGTTACTGGCTAAGGAAAACACAAATGTGGTCAACATTTGTTCATGCCTTGCAATTAGCATATGTTATCCACCTTGACTTGTTTTTTCTTGCCTACTCATATTTATCCTTTACATCATTAGCTTTTTAGAATAGGAATGTATGTATTTAATGTATGTTGCACACGAACAGACAAAATGTTTTGAAAGCTCTAGAAGTTAGCTTTATCATAAAAAGTCCTTTTTTGTCTTCTCATCCTGTATATTCTGTTCATAAAATGCTCCTCCTGAACATAACTCAAGTGACTAGATCAACAAGATGGCAAGATATTTCCTTGCCTTACCTTACTCATGTGCTCATCATTTTAGGGTAATAGTCATGGACCTGACCCTGAAATGGAAAAGTCTCAGGTCTGATTCATTTCATTAGAAAACAAAGGCACATGTATGTCAGAAGAGGAACTTGGTTTCTCAACCTGTAGGTTACTGTGATGTGCTTTATATCCTTTTGCCACAACTTGCACTGGAAATGGTGATGTGCATCAAGACCGTCAGTACGATCTTTTTTTAGACTAGGAGCTGCAGACTCAGTGGATTCTCTTTGTACATTGCTCTACCAACAAAATTCTGAAGGAAATGTTCATGGCTCAGTGAGACACCTTTCTGTTAAAGACACGGGCAGGCATAACTGATTTCCATCTACAAAGTCTTAATCAGAAAATGAAGTTTGCAAACTACATGTTTTGATCTCTGCCACAGATAACATTCAGGTGCTTCACACATCATGACAACCTGATCAAATATATTAAATAAACAAACTGATTAACCACATGCTCCAAGTCAAGTTGTGGTACTTTTCATCTCACTCAGTACTGATGACAAGCACATTTTGTCAAAGGATTCTCCCACAAAACACTTCAGCCAGCATTGTCACATCAATTTGCAATGAGAGTGCTTTTTAAATTACTTTTTTCTCCCCCTAATTTTTAAAATCATGTATCCAAGAAAAACACATTTTAAAAACAACGTAGATCTAAAATCTAAAGATATCTCAAAAGCAGATGTAAAATCCAGCTAGTCACCCTTCTGCTTGTCTATTTGCTACCACATGAATGAATAAACACCCAATGCAATGCAGTAATGCATAAACGTCTTAAGAAATTGTCTCTTTGTTTGAAATGGTCCAAACAATAAAAATGGTGAAGCATATGTTCACTGCCAAAGACAGACTCAGTAAAACCTGCACTTTGAAGAACTTTGCATTTTTATATGAATAGGAGTTAAAAAGCCTAAACCTAGACTCAGAAAAATACTTTGTAAGAGAGCTAGATCTGCACTTTGTGATACCTTTCTTTAAGCTGCATGGAGCCATTGAAATTCTGCTTGTGTTCATGTTATAGTCTCAATAGCTCCGAGACAGAGGTGTTACTTGAGAAATTAAGGCATTTCAAACTGCACAAACTTTATTTTGAAGACCTTGCAGCACTGAATTCCACATATAACTTATCCTGAAAATCAGGGAACATACTAAAATTATTATTGCATGTAATTTTTTGCATACAGGTCCAATTCAGGTAGAAAAATTGTGTTCTGTTCCCTAAAAATTCCCCCCTACTTTCAGCAGCATTTCATTTTCCTTAGCCTAGAGGTTGCTAAGCATTGTTGAATATTATTTATCTTCAGTTACAGAGGCATATGCATTTTTTGTTATATTTAGTTATGTTATAGTTTGGATTTTTTTTTATTTGAATATAAATATTTTTCCCCCATTTTCCAGGTTTCAAAGAAAAGAGAGTGTAGAACACCTCTTTCTTCCTGCTTCACTTAATAAGATTTGCTGAACTGTTTAACAGTTTGAGGCGGTAGTATTGTAAGAGAGTGCCCTTTACCCATGAATTTATTGTACTGAGAAGAATGCATTTCTGATTCAACTCATTATTTAATCATGCCTATAAAATATGGGAAGATGTTTAAATCCACAATATATATTCATAATATATCGCTGAACTTGAAGCCACATAAGCAAGATGTCTAAGACATGTCTAAGACAACATGTCTAAGACATGTCTAAGACAACATAGTTCTTGCAGTATTGGTATCTTGCAGTACCAATATGATACTGGGTAACATTGAAAACAGGAAACATCAGAAGCAAAAGTGAACAGGGGACATCCCCTCTCTCTTCTTCCTGTACAATTAAGATATTGCTGTTTTCAGATAAATATTATGCAATTTAATTAAAAACTGAGACAGATTCTAACATATTGCAATACCTTTATTGTACAAGACTTGCACTATTTTCATTCTCCAAAATCCTTAGTATCTATTGTTACCCTGACTTTAACTATTCAGGCTGGGCTGCTACCTAAAAGCCCCATGAAACATCTGCTAACGGTCTGGAGTGCTGCAAAATCAATAGTGCTATACTACTTCTAGCCTGTTTAAACCTTCCTTTGCTATACATGATCCTCTATAGCAGCTTGAATCAAGAAAAAAGAAGAAAAGCTAGTTGTAAGGGATGGATGCTACTAGCAGAATTGATTTTTTTAATAAATAAACTACTGAAAAAGTGAGAACTTGCTATTCTTACACCAGTGATGTTGTGTACTTACAAATGAAAAGACTAGCAAAGAAATCCTTTCACTGGACATGATACACTCCAACATGCCAGAAACACAAATCTCCGCAAGAAGGCATTAGTTTTAATAGAAGTCAGTCATAGGTAATATACTATTTATTTTAAAACAGGTGTGTTTTCACCTCATTTCCTCTCAGAAAGGTAACTTCTACCTGACCTATCAGTTGTGTGATCTGCAGCCAAGTCACAGTCATCCTTGCTGTCCGTGGTTTCCTAATCTTCAGACTAGTGACTGTACAGTGCACTTCATAGCACCTTGATGCTCCTCTGATACTCACCCTTAACTTCATGTTGTGTAGAATTCTATAATGGAACTAGGACCCCAATACTCACAAGAAAAAGCAAATGAGACAGAAGTGAAAATTTCTGTGTCCTATGCACAAACACTTCTGGGGCAGGACGGAATGACTAGAACATATAAGACTACGTTCTGCAGAGCATTCTTGATTTGTTGGCATATAGAGAAAAAAAAAAAGGCAGGAAAAGGGTTATATGAAGCACTGTAGCAAAACTATTTAATTATAGACAGGAGAGTCACAAGAAAATAAATACATGCGTTTTTAAGTATAAGGGAAACGGAAAAATGGGTAGAAGGAAGGTTTGTCCAGACAGCACATCCCTTTTAGGCAACTGTCCCTTTATCCTCTACTTGTGCTTGTAGCAATGCTATGCGTGAAAACAGGGCAATAACGGTCAACTCCAGTCAGGAGTATAAATTGGTTCCCTGAAGACCATGTTATCTGTAGGGGTTTACCTACTCTTCACACACAGCCAGTCACATTCAGGTCTTGGGGCTCGGTGAAGTTACAAGTAGTTGTAAGATCAACCCTCCTTGCCAAAGACTGAACTATGTCTCTGTACAGGCCACCTTGTCTAATCTGAGCAAGAGATTATGCTTAGTGTCCGATAGCCCTTCTTTAAGGGGCAAAAGTGCGACAGAACATAGACAAACAACCTCAAGAAACTATCTAGCAACACTGAACGTTTCACTTCACAACTCTTAGCACGCTGTTTACTAAAGACATCTTATGCTGGTGATAACAGTAGTTTCTAGATGTAAAAAGTTAGCCAGAATACTGACAAAGCAAGTTCTTTTCCACTTTGACCAAATGCTAGAGCTCAAGCTTTCTTTGGAATGTTTATATGGGAGACAAAAAGAAGGTTAGTCTCCTCAACAGCATCAGCAAAACTATGCATCACAACTATTCCAGGTGGCCAAGAACTTAATTGGTGTGAGTTTTCTTCCATTGGAGGCAGCTTAGTTTTCTTTGCCATAAGGAACTTACTTTTCCAGTTTGCGGGGGCAAGTGTTTGGATTTGAAATGAGACATCTGCTACTTGGAGGTTAGAACAGTGACAGCAAAGAATCACATATAGTAGCCTTTCTGCTCAAGTTTCAAACTATGATGGACATGGTTGCCTCAGGTCAAGGCTGTCATGAACTAGCTCCATGTTCCTCTTGGCCAGTAAATACCAGTAAAAGAATTACCTGTGGAGACAGCCAATGCCTCTAGATATTACATGTGTGTCGTGGTTTAAGCCAAATCCACCACTGGGGACCCGAGGGACCCCAGACGGGACCGACAGATGCCCCCCTCTACAAAGAGAGAGGCAGAGGAGGAAAAAGAGACTTATGAGTTTAGAAGAAACTAAACTACTTTAATGAAATATTAATAATAAAATAAAAAGAAATAATGAAAAATATATACAAAACCGTATAAAGCTCCCGAGATGACAATCACGTCACCGGCTGGCACTGGGGCAGTCCCAGGCTGGACTCGGTGACGGACGGGAACTGGATTCTGGATCTGGATTCCAGATCGGGATCAAAGGCAGACAAACAGAGTCCTCCTCAGACGTCGGCCATTGAAAGAAGAGCCCGTGACCCTTTGATCCCTCAGCTTTTATACTGAGCATGAGACAGATGGGATGGAATACCCTGTTGGTCAGTTTTGGGTCACCTGTCCTGTCCGCTCCTCCCTGCAGGTGGGACCCCACTATGCTTTTCCGCTTCCGACCCTCCAACGTGGCAAATAACAAAGTTGGTTGGCCTTGGGTGGTATAGCAATGAGTATAAGCAGGAGCCTCTCTGCATACCATGCCTGGGCATCAGCTATAAACAATTGGCCTTATCACTCTGAGAGAGTGAACATTGTCTGCACAATATGCAGTTAATTTCAGTTGTTAGAAGAGGCCCAGCTAAGAAGCGAAGTTACTGAACAAAATTGGTTCTGTTTTACCTCAAACCAGGACAGTGTGGTTTTTCACTCCTCCTTCCTTCTGAATTTATGCACTGGGGGGCCTAGCCTGCTTCTTAAGTGTTATTTATCTACATTTCTATTTAAAAGTAACATGAGCACTTCCGTGTAAGAGAAGAATGTACATACACACAGGTTTGTATAGATAGATACACACCTTAGTCATGCATTTATGTTATAATGTACATGATACATTAATAATTGACTATTGCTAAGGACGCACTTATTACTGTGCTGTATATTTGCTTAACCTCTAAGTCTATTACTCTTTAACTCTTCACAGTTTTTAAGCTTCAGTGCAGGTTTCCAATGAGATGGTCTGCAAGAGTATTATAGGAAATTAAAGATGCGTAGTTTAGTTTGTATAAACACATGCTACATTATACATCAACTATGTTGGAACACTCCCACTGGAGTCAAGATCTCAGTGTTCTAGGTATTCTATATTCTCTACAGAGAAATGCCACCACCCTGAAACACAAACAGTTTGGAGGGAGAAACAGAAAAAAAAAAAAAAGAGAAACATCCGAGATGACAAAGAGCTCGAAACATAATCCAGGCTACCTTTGATCCAGTTCACTGCATTAGACAAGTCCTGTACTATTTCCAGCAGCTTGATTGGGCACTTACAGGATTAAAAACCTTTTTAATTTTGCTCCAGTGTTCCTTAGCAAGGAGAGGAAGCAAAGACAACATTGAAAACCCAGGCTGAAGAGCAATCTTGCAGATTTCTAAGCCCAGCTGGCTAAGTGTTGTATAGACATAAGGTGACTAAGCCAGATACTACTGGAAAACTAGTATCTTTAATTCATTTCTGGTGGTACGTGTTGGATGTGGCTAGGGACCACAGTGAATTAGTCCCTACATTGTTCTTGGCCTGTTGGTATAGACTATTGCTGGTAGAGACATTTGGGTATCCTGGTACTCAGGAGATAGCCACCTTTTATCCCAACTGTTTTTCTTGAAACATTTATAGAATGCATATAAGCTAGGCTTGAATGCTTCAGAGGGAACTGTAGAAGCCTGTGCATTTTAGGTTTTCCATGCATTAGCTGTGAAACTAATGAAATGCTAATGTAATAAAACGGAAAAATCGGTTTCCCTTGCTGTGCTGTTCTTTCTACCAGCCATTATTATTAGTAAAGTCAAACTGTTATTTTAACTACAACTTTCTTAGAGAGTTCTGCTTAGGTCCATTTAGAGTCTATGAAGAGCAAAGGAAAATTGAATTGTCCTCTGTTTTATCAGGTCCTCATACGTCCTGAGTACATAAGGACAACTTTATGGAGAAAAGCAAGCTTATGGGGTTTTAGGTTTCTTAAACCATTTAAGGGCATTACTCATGACAGTCCGGTACGAGACATGCCACTGTAAAACAGAAGTTAGTTACGTATGCTTGCTAGTATGCCAGTCTTTCTGCAATCACTGACAAAGCTAATTAAGGAAACAAATTTCTCTTATGTATAACTCCACTACCCATACCATTCTCCGAGTCAAACTGAAGTTACTTCCCCAGTAATTTTGGTTTCATAGCTATCCAAAAAAATTAGGACAGAGGTACTATTTCAAATGAGAATTTTAAATTATCCCTGAATAAAGGGACAACCTACTTCTGCTAAAACTTCACATTAATACAAATCTAAGAGGAAGGACCACTAAATAACCAAGCTGATAAGTGCAAAATTGGGATTACAGGAAAAACTTTTCTCAAACTTAGCTGCAGCTCTAGCAAATTCTCATAGGGAGTAAAAAGCTGCATCAAACTCAGTCTCCTGCCATATGAAAACAGTTGCTACCTAAGAATAATCCTTCCAAAACTAACAATGTCTTAGAAATAGGAATACATACACTCTTTGGCTGTATGTAAACACAAAACAAACAACGCAAAATCCTACTAGTGAGTTGAGACACAGAGAACACTCCGCAAAAATCAATTCCTCTTCAGCTTTTGATATCCTTATTCTTATGCTGTTTCCTCTGAACAAGTTGCTGGCAGGGCCACAAGCTAGGTTCTTTTATAGGAATGCAGAATCCTTAAATCTGATGAATAAAAACTCCCTCTGCCCCTTTCAGAAAATGAAGGCTTCCTCTCTAAGCTGAAACCATAGTAAGCTAGGAAGGTACAATAAAAGCAAAAATGGAGTTATTTATGTCCTTTCCAGCTGATTTTTTTTTTGCTTAACTGTGAGAAGGCAATAAAAATTGCCTGATTTCAGTGTTTCAGATCAATTCCTTTCAAATACAAATTACCAAATATAAAGATAAACATCCATATGATTTCTCTGTGCTTCACAGAGATGCTACAAATGTAGCAGTAAGCTAGATGCTACGAACGTTATTTCCTTGAAGAGCCAGAGTACATTCAAGAGACACCTCTGCATGCCTCAGGGTACCAAGAATCAGTCCATTCCTATTTAAGGTCGCCTCACTACTCAGCAGCTCTCACTTTCAGCAACTCTCATCATTCTTCCTTCCCCATGTACTTTGGTATCCTATAAATAACTGCTAGTTCACCTTCCAACTACCATCCCATTTTATTTTGTTCCATCATTTTAGAGACAGGTATTTTTACATAGGGTATTTATTAGTCCTCATGATGACAACCGAGAACCATACACTGCTCAGTGTGCTTCAACACCTCTCCAAAAGTTAAACTACTTAGGCAACATTATCTTTGTTTTACAGATAGGAAGTACAGATAGAGAAAAAACTGAGTGACATTTGAAAAGCATTTAGGAAGTTTAGAGCTCTTAAATTTCAGACTCTTCATTAACAGAACTCAGAGCTTAAGTAATTTCATTGTTTTTGACACCGCTGCTCCAGGTTATATGCCAAAAGAAGTTGTGTGAATTCAGAATGTGGTTAAGCACAGAACAGAATATTCAAGTCACCAATATGACTCAAAACGTACTTTATTCAAAGAATAAGATTCATGGACAGGAAAATTATGTTCACAAGAAAATTCAGTAGTAAAGAAAAATCTGATTGCTAATGAAATTAACTCATCAAGTTTCATATTTTTGGTTAAGGTTCCAAGTAATTATATATCCACGTCATATAGAAATATTAACATAGTAGTTTAATATTTTTGTAACAATCAGATATACCTGCAGAGTCTGCTCTCACAGTAATGCTTGTATATTCAATAGTTTCTTCACAGATTCCTTATACCGAGACATGTTATCTTCTGTTTCACCTTCATTTTTAAGTGCAATTACAGAGTTTCTGTAATTCTTAACTACTTCGGATGCAAGCAGCTCTTCCTTGGTTACATTACGGACATTCTCTGAGGCTTTTATTCGAAGTAGTGTTTCTACTGCGTTTTTCTGAGAGCAGCTGTTTTCCCAGATATACTCTTCCATGTCTTCTTCTGTCTTCTCACTCTCCCACATCTCAGTTTTCTGAAAGATATACACCATCTTAAAAATCACTCAGGAATGAAACAGAGCTACAATAATTTGAAGAAACTTCTCTCTCATACCAATTCGCTTTAAAAATTACTTTGGTCTGGGAAGATATTTCCCCTTCTTGGACTTTAGAGTCCAAGAGTTTCTTTCCTCCCGCTTATCAACTTCACTACGTATCTGGCAGATATAACTAGACAAGTCAAAATGGGAAGAAAAGCTTACGGATTATACATAATGAATAAGAAAAAACCTTGTAAAAGTATTAATTTTAAATTAACCCCAATGCTCAAGCTTTGGAAGTAGTCACATAGCACGTGATTTTGGTATGCCTAGATGTGAAGTAAGACAGCTCAGAACAAGGAACCTATGATGAGACACAGCAATCCTTCACCATTTGGGAAATGTTTTAATTGTGACTCATAAGGAAAAGGACAACCAATTAATCCATTTGATCTTCCTGCAAAACAAATTGTTCTTCAAGAGAATCTCTATCCACGAGGTGCTAATTTTTACCTAATTGGTGTTGCAAGATTAGACAGGATCAAAAGTTGAACACAGACAGAAGACATCATCCCCGTGCCTGTAAATACTTGGCTTGTGCATTTGTTCTGTATAAATTTTGTATTTGAATATTTCTCCAGTTCAGCAGGCCTTCCCCTAGCTTCACAGACTAAGGGATATTTCAAACGTTACAACCTGCTATTTTTGTATATTTAATTTTTATTGTACTTTTGTAAATATATATGCTTTGTAGATATATTTGTATTTTTAGATATTGTACATTTATTTGTACATTTGTAATTATTTAGTACTTTACTGATGTAAACAATACATAGCATCCTTATATTATTTCAACTATATAAGAATCACAATTTGAAGTATTTTTGGTGGTCATGTTTTTCTTACAATTGTTGTAGAAGTCATGTCTAAACAAAACTTATCTTTTTCTGGGAGTAAGTTCAAGAAACATTATAGTAAAGCATTTACACCATATGGATTTTTTCCTTTCTTTTCTTTGTTTTTTTAAATCCCTTGCCAGAAAGAGCTCTTCAGTAAATTTTTAGCTATGCTATGCAGAATCCAAATAAACCTGGCAATCATGAGAGGGTTGGGGTGTGTGTTTTTTTGTTTGTTTGTTTGTTTTTTTTGGGGGGGGGGGGGGGGGGGGGGGAGGAGGTAGGTTGTTAATGCTTTTTCATTTGTTTATTTTACAGTATTCTGTCCACTAGGCAACAAGGCCGCTGCAGTCAAACCATAACATTTCATAACATTTAATTAAGACCCAAGATTATTTTTTACCCCTACAACTCTGTGTGCTTAGGCCTGTCTATCTGAATTTAAAAATACTTTAACAAATGCTGCATCCTGCAGCTGGTAAATGGAACCTCTTGTCTTTTAAATCCCCGAGTCCACATGTTTAGTCAGAAACAGTGATTAACACTACTAAAAGGCTCATATGACTGACATTAAAACCTGGACACAATAAAGCACAGAAGTAAAAGAATTTATTCAATTTCTACAGAGGAAAAACAAAAACAAACAAAAAAAACCCACACAGAAGTACTGTAGCCTGTATTGCTAAAACAGTAGCAGAACAACTTGTTATAGTAAACTATTCCTTGAATGTTTGAAAAACACTGCAATTCAATGTGGAGATTTACATAGTTTCAAATTAACGACACCATCCTGTTTTACATATCCCTTGTTTATCTGCATAATGGCTATCCTAAATTCCAAAAGAACTTTAAAGCAAACGCTTCTCTCACAGGGATAGAGTTTCTCAAGAGTAAGGGAATATGGGTATCGCTCCTGGTCACTCCCTGGATCAAACTCATGTTTGAAGTTCAAACAAAAGATCATTGTGAGGCTTTTAAACACCTTCAAGTTATAACAGAGACAAGAAGTACTAGTTACAGTTATTACATTTATCTCTTTGGGAAAATTCTTCTCTGCACTCACAGGATTTCAGAGATGCACACTGACAAACAGATTAAGATCTCCCTGTCTCTTTTGAGCTATACAGAGTAAGAAGATTTTAAAGGAGGCCAAAGAAACTGTTAAGTATTTCTTTCTTGGAATCCTTCCCAGCAGAATGGTGTGTCAAAATGTCTTTTAAAATAAAATCTGACTTCGGGGGGGGGAGGGGGGGGGGAGGAAGGGAGATTTGACACTAGGGGGAAAATTTCAAAATCCATTCCTCAGCCCTGCTACAAGAAGCCAGTATCTGTTGCTGCCATGTTGATGGCCATACCTCAAAATGAGAAGTTATCCTACTGTACACAGGTCCAGATATACATCACAAACAGGAAACTGAACAGAAATAACATTTTTGCATATTGAGTAACTATATTGAGTGAAACTTAAATACCTTTCCAACCAGATTTAGTCAAGAGAAAAAGCGAATCTGGAATTATATTTTCATTTGAAAAAGCACCCTAGGTAGAAAAGGACCTATGAACTCTGAATACTGGAAATCTTACAAGTATTATAGCCTCATTTTAAAGTGTTGTGAAGAGAACTGGTAAGACAATGAATGAAACTTCAAAAATGAGGTCTTAATCACTCAGAGTTTTGTTAGTTGATTATTTTTGTCCCCTGCAAATTTTAAATGTTAGTAAACACTACAGTAAGTCTTACAAATGAAATAAAACTGTGAAACCTGGAATATAAGTGTAGCATTGTGTAACATTTTTCTAGAATACCCACTTAGAGAACGAGGTTAAAAATCAAGAATGTATGTTTCTTCAATTAATTCACTAAAAATGATTACTTCATTCTATCACACCTAAGACAGATTCTCAGTAAGTATTAAGCAACCGCACTGAAGATGCACTCAGACGATAATTTCAACTGTTTCTCTTACTAAAACTAAGAACATCTCCCTTCCCTCCCCCCCAAAAAAACCCCCACCACCAGAAAGCAACTTTTCATACAAAGTCAAAGCACATAAACCTATTACTAAATAGGCACAAAAGAGTGACTGTTTTTTTCCACCTCCTAATGCAAACATATAGAATTATTTTTTAACACTAAAAACAGAATAAGAATTTCTTTCTAAGCAAGTATTTTATGTGACAGTTTAAGCCAGTATTTTGGAAGGTTTATAAGCCTTTACAGTGCTTAATCTGAACTGCTGACACAGTATAAATACTAAAATAGTACCCTGGCTAGTGAAATTGCTTTTTATGTTAAAGTCATTAACAAAAAGCTCCAATATATATTGCACCCTTAGGCATAGAAAAAAGGAAAGCATTTCACCATCATTTTTCTTTGGTTTTCTCCCAGTCTAACTTTCATAATTTTGCTGTCACAGCCAGGATTAGAATTGTCAGTTCTCTGGTGTTTCTTTTGGGGAAGACATTCTAACTAAAATTTGTAAGTAGCAAACAGAAATCTTCAAGGCAACTAAAAACATGACTCATGTTAGTCAATTTTCTTGTCAGTGGTTTGAACAGTTAAAATTTTAAAGCTGTTTAGCAAAGACTAAGTATTTTAGTGGGATTTTTTTTTTTTTTTGAGGGGAAGGGAAGTTTTCTAAGTTGCAAGTCAAATTTCAACCTCTGTATAGCCTGGAATAGATACATTTCTCAGTACTTCATTGAAATAAATGATACACTGTGTGGTACAATAATCACAGATTTTCAGGTAATAAATGACAGCTATGATAGCATTTTCCAAATTATCAGGTACCTTCAAGCCAAAGAGAAGTATCTAATTGTTTTGGCAACTCATCTCTTTGGATTCATTACACCTTTGAATGGTATTATTTAGTTAGCAACTTAAAAAGAAATATCAACATAAATTTGTAAATAGGCAAAACACATTTGTATCTGATGAGATTGGATACAAAAAGTTTTAATTGCTTGGTGATGCAGATAGGTTAAAATACATTCTTCTGAACGAGTAGAACATTATTTTCTAGGACACAGAAATGACACAGGGCGGATAAGACCTCTAGAGCATGAAGGAAAATCAAGAGAAGGACTGTGAGGACTAAACATTCCAGCAAAGTAAAAATGTAAAAGAGAAAAGAAGAACAAGCAGAGAAGAAAGAACAGAACTTTGCCTCAAGAAATAATATTGGATGTAAGATACTCTTACTTGATACTCACAGGCTTAATCTCTGGTTCTGTCACTAACTTAAGAGTCCTCAGCAGTCACCATAATCTAGATTGCCTCTTTCAAAAATGAGGACACCACCTACTTTCTCTGGGCTGATGTGGCTGCATGTATTTCCTGGGAAATCCAAGCTTCTGTAAGGGTCATTTGAAAGGTATTTATCTAACTCTGTTTTTTGAATGCTGATCAGATAACATTCTGACCTCATCAAAAAAGATCAGCGATATTAAGAATCCAAATCTTTGATGATTTTCTGTTCATTGTGTTAATATCTATGCCCCATAAGACTTCAGTTCACTCCAACATTGAGATTGAAAATTAAACAGCTGTAAAAAATATATTTATGCATTAAAAAGGAGCCTTGTTTCTCCAGCAACTAGTAACATAGGGCTTAGACACAAGGTATTGCAAAAAGCCTACTACAGTCTGAAATAGTACAAAACCAATTTTTAATTCAACCTTTTGCCTCAATTTTCATCCTTTGTGGTTCCAAGCAAGAAGTACAAAAAAGTTTAACTTTCTCTAAAGTTTATTAAATTTAACATCTACCATGCCACTTAGCTTTATCTTTTCTGACTCACATTAATAATGAAGGTTCTTTCAAGTTGTTAGATTTTGAGCACTGGTAAGTGCATGATGAAATGTAATACACGCTTCAAAATAAAGTATATATTACAGCATTTAGAGACCATCCTTACTTCAGACTCAGTTTCCATTACTGAAACCATAATGACATACTGAGAAAGAACACTACTGTGGGAAGGGTACAATTATATCACACTTAATTATTCTAATATCTCAAAATCAAAATCAGGATATTTACACTAAGCAGTCTTCAGTTAACACTAAATGGTGCCCAGAGCTCTAAATCTATCTCTCCCAGGTACATGCTCTAATTACTAGGCTATGGCCCTCCTTTTCAGTTCATTCAGTCTTGAGTTTTCTTCTGCCCAGGGAGGCGGTTTCAGCAAGACTTAAGAGTGTCTCCCTCCACCTCCCATTTTTATCTTACAACCCACAGGTCATAACATCCTGAGAGTTCAGAACACAAAGTTAAAGCACGCTTTTGGAACCTAAGTAGCCAGAGACCTGCTCAAGTTTCAAAAGTGGACTCATATCCTTTCACATATTTCAGGCTGAATTACAAGGTAAATTCCTACTACAGAAACTGCACAACCTGAAATGATAAAAATTATGCTTACTTGCAGTGGCTTAAAATGACTCTAGATGAAAAAAAGACAATACAATTTAAGTGTTAACTGAAGTCTAGAGAAAAGCTATACACAATGGACTAGGATTATCACCAACAGTTATGTAAAAATATTCATTCAGCTGCACGCATACAGACTCCCCACCCTACCAGTGCCTTACAGTTGGATGCCATCTTGAATAATGAATACAAAAGCAATGTGGGACACTTTCCTCACATTCAAACTACACAGCTTTGGTGTTCATAAATTTCAGTTAAGCCTCTAGTTTCGCACTGTCTGTCCATTCTGTATTTTTTTCCTTCCCTGACCTTCCTGCTTCAACTTCCCTGTACTTTCATTTCAAGTATTATTAACTTCTACAACCCAAGCACATTGCAAAGAGATGCACCCAGAAGAATCTTCAGCTACTGCTGTACATTTTCAGTAGCCACATTCCACTTATCTCTACTTCTATATTCCTCCTTCCTTACTGCTCTTTTTAAGTCTTGAATCTATTTTATCAGACTCCTGCAACTACCCTACCAGAAAAAGCAAGAGAGAGTTCAAAAGTGCGTACAGCATTACTTTATTGTTATTCTTAGTATGTCAGATTAGACCTTTTACTGTAAGAAATACATTGCAGAATAGAAAATGCAAGGGCAACTTTTCACTAATCATCTTTCAAGATCTCAGCTGTGTAGATGATACTGCCAATATTCCGAACTGCTTCCCATAGTTGTTATGCTTTACCATGTATCTCATTTGAACTTGTGATAACAGAGGGTAGATCAAGAATCAGAGCATGAATTCACATTTTTCCTCTCTCTTCCTTCACTTCCCTTATTAAAACAAGCAAGCAGAATGATATCCTCCACTTTTCATCATCTTGCATTTGCGTACATTGAAAATCATGTGGAATTGGACCAAGCAAAATTGTTGTCTTGTCCAGTCTTGACTGGTTTAAAATAACTGTGAGTTATTTCCTTCTCATTCTGTCTTTTTCAGATTCCTCCCTTTTACAATGACTATAAAGTTTTTCCTTGCTGGAAAATTAACTTCCTGTTCCACTTGTTTCTCCTTCCTGCTTTCAACTCGTAACAGAACTTTACTTTTTAGTGATAACTATTAATCTGAACAGAGTGTGAAGAAATCAGTTTATGATCTTTTAAACAACTTGAGGGCAGCAAACACTTACACCATAAAATTTTTTTTAGAGCTGGTGTTACAGCATTCAAGAAGCACCATCAGGTAAAGTAGCAGAAATACAACTGACTGAGCTACTGTTTAACAAACTACCTAATCTATCTCACCTTTCCACTGATGAACTCAATCCAGGTGCAATCCTGGGGGAAAATTTGAAAGGAATCAGAGAAAAAATACTAAGATAAGTTCAATTCTTGCCAAGGTGGTGCAAATCACATATCTACCGAATATATTCTAAACCTAATAAAACACAAATATTTGATTAATAACCTGAAAACTATTAAAAATGAAGCAAAAGATCTCCAAGTATTCCAAAATAATAAATGAACATTCAAAAAAATAGATGAACATCCTTGAGTTTTAAAATGTTAATGTTTTTAAGATAACCAAACTCACATTCCTGACATCTATCCGCATTTATCAAAAATTAAGCTGCCAAATACATCAGTCTGGGATCTTAAGGTACACTTCTTGCTTCTTATGCATCTCTGCAAGTACCAGACTTCATCTAAATTGAGCTCTCCATTCGATGTAGGCAGACTCATTAGCTAAGCTGTAATGCAGATAACTCGAACAAGAACGCAATACGTAGATTCCAATTAATACTGCTCCCACTGTTCAGATCCTTCTCAAGAAACAGCACAGTCTTACCAAGCGACTACTATCAATCCACCAATATACTGCCAATATTCCGAACTGCTTCCCATAGTTGTTATGCTTTACCATGTATCTCATTTGAACTTGTGATAACAGAGGGTGGATCAAGAATCAGAGCATGAATTCACATTTTTCTCTCTCTTCCTTCACTTCCCTTATTAAAACAAGCAAGATATTTTTTTTCTGCCAGAAAATAACAAGCACTATAGATTCCCTTTGCCAAAAACAAGGGTAGCATTATCCGCTAGGGGAATGCATTCTAGAAGATGAAAGAAAATCATCACATTTGTTTCTTCAAAATAAAGGGGGGTTATTTAAATACAGATCAAATACCAACTGGTAACACTGCACTGTGTATTGGTAAATTCTAACACAATCCTGAAATGTCCTGAGCACCCTCATCTTTTGCAGGATTTTGCATGGTCAAGTCCATTGATGGCATTTCTGCATGAATATAAGATAAGAAAGAGAGGACAGTTTCAGACCCAATACTACTTTTAACCACCAATCCATAGGGGTTATGTAGCCCAAAAAGCTACCCAGGAGTATTCCACTTCTCCTACAGGTAATCAAATAGCTTCAGCTACTCTCTCCCAAGTCATTCCCAAGTCATGAATGTACTTTTTTGCACTCCTGTCACCTTTGTCAGCTGCTTCATCTTAACTCTGTATTCTGACTATCTATCAACAGTCTGACAATTCTTATCCCTTGTCCATCCCTCCCTTCCACAGCATGGAAACTCTGTTTCTTCTGCTAACACTCACAAAACCAAAACAAAACAGACATTCATTTAGTCCTTCCACCAAAAAAAAAAAAAAAAAAAAAAAAAAAAAATCAAGTAAAATAGCTTCTTCCTTTCAATTCCTTCCCTTTTTCCTATTTCCCCACGCATTCAAAAAAGGGATCTCTCTTACACACGACTATAAAATCCACCTGAATCTCTCTGAAAGCTTCTCTACACCAGGTTCAATCCTCCAACATAACTTCAAAGCCTTCCACAATTTGGCTAGTCTGTCTTCTTGCATCGTCATTGATTGCTAGCAGGTTAAAGGAGACAAAAATGCTAGTTTCATTACATTAACCTATCAATATGCTTCCCTCACTTTGGCTGTGGTACCTCTCAGAAACCAGTTTGCCAAATTTGATTTGGATAACCTTTTATTCATTTATTTGAATGCAAACAAGTTCTCTTCCCCACATTGCAATCCACAGAAAAAGGTTTTCCATTCTTAATATACTTGGAGCCTTAAGGCAGAGGAATACTTATACCATTATCTCATGTTGAGAGAGTTGGTAGGCAAAGTTTTGAGGATTGAGGGTAAAATTTACATGCAGCCAGCTTTCCCTTCACTTCGCAGGAATGGAACACTGCCCTCATCTTTTTATTGAATTCCATCATGCACATCCATAAAAACACATTGTGGCACTACTCTGCTGGGAAAGTCATCAAATGTTGCAATTAGTTATGTAAACAGGATTGCTGTTACTGTCTACATGAAAGGCCAGGCCCCATCCATCCCCCTGTAATTTTAAATTTTGTACAAATTAAAGTAATACATACATTGTTTGCTTATGGTTTACAAAACTTATCCAAACTATCTTTCAGCAAGTTATTAAAAGCATAACCACATGGAAAAAAAGAACAAACACCACAAACACAAAACGTCACACAAAGTAAAAAAAACAAACGTCTCAGGAGACCATTAATTTTTTCACAGAAATCAAAGACAATTACAAGTGATTGATGAACTCATCAAATATTAACATGGAAGCTGAACGGTAATAAAAGGGCAAGAGACTTGTGCGTATTCAATACACAGTGAACGTTCACGTAGCAATATCGTATAGCCCTGTCTTCCATCACTGAGTAATGCTAAAGCAAAGGACAGATGTGGTGTTAATCTGTAATTAATAAAATGAGCAGTGTCTAGTTCTCTTATCATTGCTTAATACTAGAAACTGATCTGTCATTAATTTAAGATTTGTAATGCAATGTAATGCTGTTGGGGAGAAAAATATCCATGTGTACAATGCACTTAAAATCTAAAGTAAATGTATCTTTTAAGATATTAGTGTAAGTTGAATTTAATTTGATACACTCTATAATTACAAAACGTATCCCTCAAGGCAAATTCCAGTGAAAGGAAAATATAGCTCATCCTCCTTATTGCGTTTTTTTATGCCATCACTGCAATGATCAAAATCAAGAACACTGAAGTTCATAAAAATGTTAAATATGGAGATTTAATTTAAATACTATAGAACAATTGCATCAAGAAGAGCGTGGCCAGCAGGTCAAGGGAGGTCATCCTCCCCCTCTACTCTGCCCTGCTGAGGCTGCCCCTGGAGTATTGTGTCCAGTTCTGGGCTCCCCACTTCAAGAAGGACAAGGAACTGCCGGAGAGGGTCCAGCAAACGGCTACTAAGATGATTAGGGGATTGCAGCATCTTTCTTATGAGGAAAGGCTGAGGGTCTTTTTAGTCTGGAGAAGAAAAGACTGAGGGGGGATCTTATCCACGCTTATAGATACTTAAAGGGAGGGTGCAGAAGGATGGGACAAGTCTTTTTTCAGTGGTGGCCAGTGATAGGACAAAAGGTAACGGGCACAAACTTGAATATAGGAAGTTCCATCTTAACATGAGGAGGGACTTCGTTACTTTGAGGGTGGCAGAGCACTGGAACAGGCTGCCCAGAGAGGTTGTAGAGTCTCCCACTCTGGGGACATTCAAGACCCGCCTGGATGCCGCCCTGTGCAACTGCTGTAGGTGACCCTGCTCTGTCAGGGGTGTTGGACTAGACGATCTCCAAAGG
Organism: Vanellus vanellus; assembly: GCF_965231255.1. Taxonomy (NCBI): domain Eukaryota; kingdom Metazoa; phylum Chordata; class Aves; order Charadriiformes; family Charadriidae; genus Vanellus; species Vanellus vanellus. The sequence continues at coordinate 82,387,371 of NC_138905.1, read as the reverse complement.
TCCCTTCCAATCCTGACCATTCTGTGATTCTGCATAATTGAAAACAGTAAGTTTGAACTTTGGCAGCTCATCAACTACAACTTATTTAAAAGAGTACATCTATGGAAATATAGTGACAATGAAGGCTTTCAATGTCCATCTCAATGCGACTAATAACATATTACATTTAAAACAAAGTTAAGTTATCCAGAACATAACTACGGGTTTTCAATAATAATTTTGTTTCAGACTGCTCATTTGTTTTCTGTAGAAAATGGCTGTAAAATTGTTGAAGGCAATACTTATAACCAGCACAATTAACCACGAAAATACAGGAGACAAGGCTGAAAAATTCACTGTAAAAGAAAGATCCGTGGTCTAAAGATATCTTTTTTAATTTAGAGGACTACTTAAGAATTGTAGTAAATTATCAATAAATTACAATAGTATCTTTAATACATTTACATTTGATATTTCACATGAATAACTAACTGGGAAAAAATCCAAATAGGCCATATCCTGAATGATTATATAAAAGTTTACATTACACTTGCTTTGGTAGAAATATTTATATTTAAGAGTTACAATAATTTTATATATTTCTGAGGACACTAACTCCGATGCAATGAAATCCTAAAAGTAACAGAAGGAGGGGAGGATGCCCCTTTTCTTAGCAAAAGCAGCCTAAGTCCTCACTCCTTCCAGCTTGAGGTAAGACTTGTGAGAGAGCATTTGGGTAGCAGAATACTTCCAAATTACAGCCATGATTTAGCACAGCTCCAGAAGAATCTGTCCTTGCTTGGGCTCTAAGTAACAGATAAAAGTTTGGAGTCAGGCAAAATGTAGATACTGTGCTGTATGTTAGTTTTCATAGGTTTAAAGCCAGTAACACACCCCTCTGCTTTTTTGGAATCAGCTTGTTTTCATCTTTAAACGTGGTCACTGTTAAAAATGGACAGATGACAGGTGATAATCACAGAGTACAGCATTTCTCTGGATTCTCAATTCATATCTGAATACTGTGCACAGGCAGCCCAGCATGCTGCCAAACTAAAAGTACGTGTAGGAATCCTAAGAATTAAGGTGTTTTCTGCGAGGGTTAGGGTCAATTTTAGGCTCGTTGTGCGAAACAAAGTACCGGGAAAGGATCTCTTATTAAGGTCAAAAACTAGAGAATTACTGAAAAGAGGCAAACTATACAGAGTAGCACCTGTGAAGTTAAAGAAAAGCACTCTAAGTTGCCTGGGGAATAGGATTCAAACATAAGCAACTTATCTTGGTTGAATTTGAAGAAAAGTGAGGTGGAAGAGGAAAAGAATCTAAGATGATTCACTTTAAGCTGCACACAGCCATAGAACTTTTTATAAGCTAATGTCCCGGTTCCAGCAAGGATGGGGTTAATTTCCCCAAGGAGCCGGGAGGGGAGGCAGGTATTACATACCACAGTGACCATGCCCAGCTATAAGAGGAGCTAGCCGGGGCGAGGGGGGGGCAGTTGCCACTCAGGGGCAGGCTGCAGTCGGTGTGCTGCGAGGCGTACTGTAATCGCGTCCTTATATTCCTTTACCGGTGTTATTGTTTTCCTTTCTTCTTCCCTTTGGCTGTTCTGTTTAATTACGCTATTTCAACCCACAAGTTTTGCATTTTTCTGATGATTTTTCCCATGGCTGTGGGAGTCGAGCAAGCGGCTGCGTGGTTCTTTGTTGCTGCCTGAGGCCAAACCACAACAGCTAGGAGAGAGCACATTAGCGTGCGTGCATTATTCACAATTGCTTACCCAAGATTCATGGTACAAAACCGTGAGGAGGTGTATGCCATAATCGTAGTTCTGCCTTCTTAGTGGACACCTGAAAATTCAGAAACAAAGCTAGTCTTTTTGAAATCAAGCCACTGTAACATCCTTTTGAATAAAACATTAAACTTGCCATCAAAATTTCTCATTTATAATGTAGGAAATCTTAGAGAAATGTGTATTTGATTCACAGGCGTTTCAGAATTACACACAATCAAGAATAACATCATGAAAGCATGAATATTAAGAACATTGGAGAATGGGCACCTGCAAGTCAGGAGGAAAATATACATAATGCAAGAATTTACAGATCTTCGGGAAACATTAAAAACGTTTTTGCCATCCGTGCCATGGTGGAGTCCAACGTACTTTAGTCTGTACTTGCTTAAAACCTTATTTTATTTTTTTTCCCCAGACCTAAAGAAAGGATGATGATTGGTGAAAACAGCCATGAAATACAGTGTAGAACAGAAGATCTAGCCAACAATTTAACAAGAAAAGTTTATGTCGATATAGCTGTAAGTCAAAACATGATCACAAGTAAAATCTGTTGGGATAAGGCACAGTCCTGCAAAAACAGCTTGTGTCTTAAAACTTGTCATCAAAACCTTCTGCTGAGAATTTAATGACATTAATCTCTTCCTCGTACTAATCACCCACAGCCTCCTGTCTCTTTCTCACACTCAACTCTTCCTGCAGGCTCCTTCACCACCTTTTTTGACACAGAACAAATTGAATCATGCGAGACTACACCTCAGATACTCTAAAACCACTCATCTGAATGACTATGGACTGTGACTATTTCAGCAAATAAACTTTAAAAAAGACTCAAGCTTTTGACCTGTATTTCTTTCATAGTGAAAGAGCCTCAGTTTAAAAGTAATCTAAATACCAGCCTGGAAAATCCCATATTAAAGAAATGGATGTCACTCAGAGCGTAGGCCTTAGAAATATCAACAGGGACATTAAAAGTTTATTCTGGAACACGGCATGACAATTCACAGATCCTCTAGAATGTAAGCTCCTCTCAGCTATCCACACGTTTTAGCCACAAAGAAATCTTGCTACAAAAATGAAAACTGTTGGTAGCACAAGCGGTCCCAGTAAACTACCCCGATTTCCAAGTCTAGTCAAAAGAGATATGCAGAATTTTATCTTCCTACCACTGAAAGCAGCTGTGAAATAAAGTGTATTGCGAGTTTAGGAACACATATGTATTTTCTAAAACTCTTCAGAATTCAACACAGAAAACAAGTTTCTCCCATGCAGCCTTCTGAACATAACTGTAAATAACTACAGTGATTTATCTAGAAAATTAAAACATTGAGAAATGTCTGGACACCGATGTCCCAATTTTTCTTGCCTGAAACTCTTCAAGTCATTATTAAAACTAACAAAACCTGTTTGGGAAACATGACGACGACTTTAAAATAACAATTGAGACTTCTAAATACAGAGCTTCAATAACTAGCAATATTTAACAAGAATTAGATTTGACCTTATGTAATTTGTCCATTGCAGTTTTAACAGTTAACAACAGGAGTCCTAGTATGTTTATCTTAAAGTCATATTTTAGCCTTAAAAATACAATAATTTACTAAGACAATAATTGATACTACTGGAAGACACACAGCCCTTTCTATACTGTGACCATTGCTACAGGCATTTTTTTTTCCTTCTTGTAACCGTACCTGTCTGTTGTAATGTTGAGCATATCTCTATCCTTACAGTACCGCTCTCCTACCAGTTTAATGAGCTTCTTCTTTGCATGGTCATCCAAATTCAGGTTGGAAAGTTTAACCTTCAAGTACAAGAGAAAACACCTGTAATTACTTGGATAAATCCAAGCTCTGCACCCTGAAAATATTTTGAGATAAGCACATTTTTTATCAAGAATTAAAGGGAAAGCTGTTAAGTATGCATTTGCAGAATTTCTCCTCATTGTCTCACATGTCAGAAGCGTTAACACAGGCAAGTATAACCTCAACGTTCAAACAATAAATTTCATTTCATACAAATACCAGAGGGGCTGGGGAAGAATATTTCTACTCAAACTGTTTTTTTTTCTCCCCACAAGAAAAAAGAGCTGTCAGTTTAGTTTACGGCTGTATTTCATATTCACATGTACAAAACACCTGCAGCTGGATCTTGTTCTGGTACTGGCTTTCAACAACAAGAGATCGCTTCTTACATTACACTAATGTGTAAAAATAAGATAAAATTCAGAGTGTCTTCTAAGTAAGAATGTTCCAGTGAGAATATACAGCAGGACTTCAGGAGTTCTGTAAAGCTGTCTAGGCCATTGCTTAGTATTTCTAGAATTCACTAAAGATATTAAGCATTAATATAAACCAAAGATTTATCAAGTTTTACATATTAACACCATTCTCCATTTCGTCTTCATGTGCATAAACTGACTTACAAGGTTTCTGTCATAAGGATGCAGATATAGATACAGAATTCAATTAATTAGTCTTAAGTTTGGAGCAATTATTGGACATTGCTATTAAGAATTTTGGCACTTTTTTTTTTCCTTTTTCCACCCACTGTTAACAATGGGATGGATATTCTGTAATTTAAAACTTGTAAAATTAACAAAAATCTTGTGGAAATCTGCAATTGAAAGGTTTATTTCATAATTAGCACTAGTAAGTGAGCACTATCCATCATTCATAAGAATGCACTCTGACCACCAATTGTGTTGAAGTGGATGAAGTCGTCGTGACATGCTGTATTAATAATGAAAAGGTGAAATACATTACAGGTATGTTGTACTTTGAAACAAATAGACGAAAGCTTTGCCTCCACCTGTCTAGAACAGGCAAGGGAATCTTTGGCAGCAGGCTGGCCAACGTGGTGAGGTGGGCTTTAAACAGAAGGACTCAGGGAATGGGGTCCAAAATGGCAATGATCATGCTATCGCATCCAACTGGGGAATAAGACAGGCCAACTAGAGCAGTGACAGAAGTTCCTTAGGTGACTCCCAAGATGAACCAGAAGGCCAACCACCTCAAAGGTGTGTATGGCTATGAAGGATCCTCTTGCACCCCTCCAGGGAAACCTGCATGCTCGATTACCTCTCCGAAATGCCTGTACACCAACGCACACAACATGGGAAATAAACAGGAAAAACACAGAGATCTGTGTGTGGTCACAGGGCCATGATCTCATTGCAATTACAGAGACATGGTGGGATAGCTCATGTGACTGGAATGCTGTCATGGATGACTGTGTACTTTTTAGGAAAGACAGGCCAGTGGGGCGAGGGGGTGGAGTTGTTGTCTACGTGAGAGAGCATCTGGAATCTTTCAAGCTCTGTCTAGGTGTGGATGTTGAGATTTTATGGGTAAGAATTAAGGGGCAGGTTAACATGGGTGACACTGTTGTGGGTGTTTACTACAGACCACTGGATCAGGAAGAGGAAGTTGATGAGGCCTTCTACAGACAGAAATAGACTCACGATCACCAGGCCCTGGTTCTCATGGGAGACTTCAACCACCCTGATATTTGCTGGAAGGCAACACAGCCAGGCACACACGGTCCAGGAGGTTTCTGCAGAGCACTGATGACAACTTTTGACACAAGTGGTGGAGGAGCCAACGAGGAGAGGTACGCTGCTGGATCTTGCGCTAACAAACAAAGGAGTAGTTGGGGGTTTGGAGGTTGAGGGTAGCCTTGGCTGCAGTGACCATGAGATGGTGGAGTTCAGGATCCTGCATGGAAATAGCAGGGCAAAAAGCATGATTACAACCCTGGACTTCAGCAGAGCTGACTTTGGCCTCTTCAAAGAACTACTTGGAGGAATTCCACCGGTTAGGGCTCTAGAAGGTAGGGGGGTCCAAAAGAGCTGGATAATATTCAAGCACCACTTCCTTCAAGCTCAAGATTGGTGCGTGCCTGGTAAGAAATCAAACAGAGGAGGCAAGAGACCTGCACAGATGAGCAAGAAGCTTCTACAAAGAAGGAAGTTTACAGAATGTGGAAAAAAGGACTGGCCACTTGGGAGGAATATAGGAATGTCGTCAGAGCATGCAGAGATGCAACAAGGAAAGCTAAGGCACACTTGGAACTAAATCTGGCAAGGAATGTCAAGGACAACAAGAAGGGCTTATTCAAGTACCTCGGTAGCAAAAAGACGACTATGGAAAATGTGGGCCCACTGCTGAATGAGCTGGGTGCCCTGGCAATGGAAAATACCGAGAAGACAGAGTTACTGAATGCCGCCTTTGCTTCAGTCTTTACTGCTAAGGCCAGGCCCCAAGAATCACAGACACTGGAGATAAGAGAGAGAGACTGGAGTAAGGAAGACTTGATTGTCAAGGACAATCAGGTTAGAGATCATTTAGGAAAACCTGACACCCACAAATCTATGGACCCCGATGGGATGCACCCATGAGTGCTGAGGGAGCTGGCAGATGTTATTGCAAAGCCACTCTCATGGGAGAGAGTTCTCATGGAGAACGGGAGAGGTGCCTGAGAATTGCAGGAAAGCCAATGTCACGCAGGTCTTCAAAAAGGGCAAGAAGGAGGACCTGGGAAACTACAGGAAAGCCAGCCTCACCTCCATCCCTGGAAAGGTGATGGAACAGCTCATCCTGGATGTCATCTCCAAGCATGTGGAGGAGTGGTCAACATGGATTCACCAAGTGGAAATCATGCTTGATCAATCTGATAGCCTTCTATGATGGCATGACTGGCTGAGTGGATGAGGGGAGAGCAGCAGATGCCGTCTACCTCAACTTCAGCAAGGCTTTTGACACTGGCTCCCATAACATCCTCATAGGTAAGCACAGCAAGTGTGGGTTAGATGAGTAGACAGCGGGGTGGATCGAGAACTGGCCGAAGGGCAGAGCTCAGAGGGCTGTGATCAGCGGCGCAGAGTCTAGTTGGAGGCCTGTAACTAGAGGTGTTCCCCAGGGGTCAGTACTGGATCCAGTATTGTTCAACATATCGATCAATGACCTGGGTGAGGGGACAAAGCGTGGCCTCAGCAAGTTTGCTGATGATACAAAACTGGGAGGAGTGGCTGATGCACCAGAAGGCTGTGCTGCCATTCTGTGAGACCTGGACAGGCTGGAGAGCTAGGTGAAGAGGAACCTAACGAAATTCAACAAGGGCAAGTGTAGGGCCCTGCACCCGGGGAGGAATAACACCATACATGGGCACAGGTTAGGGGCTGACCTGCTGGAAAGCAGCTCTGTGGAAAGGGACCTGGGAGTCCTAGTGGACAAGTTGACCATGAGCCAGCAATGTGCCTTTGTGGCCAAGAAGGCCAATGGTGTCCTGGGGTGCATTAAAAAGAGCAAGACCAGCAGGTTGGGGGAGGTTATCCTCCTCCTCTACTCTGCCCTGGTGAAGCCGCATCTGGAGTCCTGTGTCCAGTTGTGAGCCCCCCTGTACAAGAAGACCAGGGGACTACTGGAGAGAGTCCAGCGGAGAGCTACAAAGACAATCAAGGGAATGGAGCACCTCTCTTCTGAGGAAAGGCTGAGAGACCTGGGTCTGTTTGGCCTGCAAAAGAGAAGACTGAGACGGGATCTCCTCAATGCTTATGAATATCTGAAGGGCGGGTCACAAGAGGATGGAGCCAGACTCTCTTCCGTGGTGCCCAGGGACCAGACAAGGAGCAACGGGCACACGCTGGAACACAAGGAAAAACTTCTTTACTTTGAGGGTGACAGAGCACTGGAACAGGCTGCCCAGACAGGTTGTGGAGTCTCCTTCTCTGGAGATTTTCAAAACCTGCCTGGATGCGTTCCTGTCCAACCTGCTCTAGCAGGTGAACCAGCTTTGTCAGGGGATTGGACTAGATGATCTCTAGAAGTACCTTCCAACCCCTACCATTCTGTGATTCTGTGATATGGAAAGCTGGTTTTAGCTATCTGATTATACAATAGCAAATAATAAGGCTGTGAACCTTAACAGTCTAAACATATATGGTGCTAGAAATAAGTTCCTATTAAGTGAGAGTTGCTGAGGAACATTAAAAATATGAAGACATAATAGTAGTCTCTTACTAATTTGACCATCGTTTTTTTCCTCTATATTCTTTCTACTGTGTCATCACTGTACAACAGAAATGTTAAAAAAAAAAAAAAAAGATCAAGAAACCTCCATCAGAAAAATTAACAAAAGTTGAAGGACTAAAAGAAATTAGAAGTTCCAGTAAAGATCAGGGAAAAAAAATACTACCGGAAAAGTAATAACCCTACTACTAAAAATAGAAATCTGAAGTACCAAATATAGATATAAGAAGGGAGGAGACAACAGGGTTTCTGTACTGAAACTTCTAATTTTGAAAAAACAAAAACAAAAACAAACACTCTAACTACTAACCTCACTACTCCATGGATTATATGTAAAAATGTCTCCTTTTTAAGGAATTACATGCTTATGTATTATGCATGCCTGTAATACTGGTGAGCAGGAGTTCACCTAGCTTTGTTCCTTAGCTCATATTTTGTCAAATCTAATTCTAACAGACCTATTAGGCGCATCCATTCTTTAAGGCAATGATGAAGCTGCAAAAATAGCTGTATTCTTAGTGTGGCCTAAAATGACCATGAACAATCACTTTTGAAGGCACTGTATATTCCAAGGTCCCTATGCACACAACAACCCCTTTTAAGGGTCTGGCAGCCTGCACTCAAGGCTACCTTGCATACAGTGCCATTCCATGCATTGCAGCCACGTAGCCTTGAATCAGTGGTGATAGAAAAAGAAGCTAGGAGAACGTGGGCATACCCCAGCTTTACTGAGAAGCTGCATCTAAGCTGAGGCACTCAGCCTTGGTCTCTGCCTCAGCCACAGCATAGCCATGGCCCACACTGACCCAACCCTGATGCACATCCTTGACTTCCTGGTTTGACCTCACCTACTGCATCGCTATGGCTTGGCTTGACAGTCACCAGACTGTTGACTGATCCTAGTTACTGTCACCAGATCTAATCCTGATCCACTGACTTGTCTTCCCCCTTCGACCTCATACTTGCTTATCATTATGAATTTTTCAGGTGATTAACGGACTGTTGTAGGGACAAGGTTACTATTACCAGACCAGACCTGCTCACCTTGCTCAGGTAGTAGCTGCACCCTTTTTGGGGTGGTCCCTGCCCCTGCCTGCCTTACTGCCCCTGGACCATCTGCCCCAACAGAACAGCCTACCCTCACCGCTGCCTAGCAATGCTCACCAAAATTGATGAGAAACACCTTTTTGTAAAACGCATTGCTCCAAAGTCTAAAGGGTTTCAGACACAACTCTCTAGCAAGCATTGAGCTGCTACTGCATGTACGTACTTCATGATCATGACTATCTAAACTTAATGGGATACTCCAGCCAGCATTAGCTTGCTTTAACCAACAATGCAAAACAATTTAATTGAGTAGTACCTTTTGCACTGTCTTAAAAGGATAGCATTATCACAGTTGTATCATGCTGCCTTCATACAGTGTGATCATCTGAAATTTACTGTTAGGAGAGCTATGATTTTATTCCACACAACTTGCTTTTCCTATAAAAACTAAAAAGTTATCTGGTCTGTTGCCTATAGTACAGGATCACAAAAAATATGTTGTTCTTACTAATCCAGAGTCACTTTAAAGTGACAAATATTTACATGGCTACTTGCTTCAAAATGGGACAGCAATTGGACAGCTTATAATTGTTAACTGGAATGCTGCAGACTATTTTATGTTGAATTTTAGAAAAGCTAGAGTTCCACAAAGAACAGCAGTTGATTTAAAAAAAAAGTCTCATTTTACATCCTGTAGTCGTCTGGCACAATGTGGACAATTCCACTTGGGAAAAGAGTAGGATAAATTTAATGACAAGAAATATTGGCATTAGGCTATGAGAGATGAAAAACTAGCATTTCCATTATTATACCTGGTAGAAAAAAAGGCACATTTTTTAAATTAAGATTAAAACATTTAGATTTTATACAACATTTAAAAATGGAAATCTTATGAAGATCCACCAGAGAGTTTATGACAGCCTGTAACACAGCACACAGTAAATGCTCTCTCATTGACAGAAACTCAACCATTATCTGACCCAGTGCCATCTGCTTTCACCTTTAAATCCTTCTCTTCCCCCTCCCTAGGCAGATTTTGTTGTCAGAGAAACAAACATCTGTTGTCATTAATCAGAGAAAGAACTTATTAATGAAGTCGGGGATCAGAACACCAGTAACCAAAAAAGCATATGGATAGTTGTTCTGTTTTTGTCTTACGCTCTAACCCCTCCTTTTTTAAATACACATGCCTAACACATATCCACATAATGCCTTACAGGTACCAAGGCCAGTTAACATTAATGGACAGATTTAGATAGGATAATACAGATATGGTTATTTGTATATCATTTTGAACTATACTCTTCACTGCACCAGAGCCAACCACTAGTCCATCATCTTGCATCTCAACAACCACGTTTAACAGAAGATATAAATATCTAGTAATGTTTTACGTGATTCAGAAAGCAGTAAAATTACAATACATTCACCCCCTGCTGTTTTTGATGGGAGGAGATTCAAGGCTGTTCGAGCAGCTGAGCTCTTCCCCCTACCTGCGATACCATGCCCAGCACTGACTTGCAAATGTCAGTATTACTCCATTCAAGACAACTGAATATGGGAGCAAGGGGGTGTCCAATGTGTGCCTCCTCCACACACATTCACAACCCAGCATGAAGTCAGGGGCTTCTGTTCTCACAGATACACTCAATTTCCTTTTATTTCTAATGCATACAAATTTGTGAAAATTTGCTCTTGATGATGGATCTGAATTAGGAGACAAAAGGCTAAACTCTAGTAGGCAATGACTACAAGGGGATGGTGAAGTTACTGTTAACAGCGGTGTGAACTGGTGTGGAGGTAAGTCAATGACAGACCAAATTAAATTTCAGCCCAGAAGGTTTTCCATAAAGGGAAACAAAGGCAATGTGGAGACTCCTTCAGACAAAATGAACTACTACCATTCAAAGTTGCCATGATTAGATGTTATTTAAGTGTTATGAGCATGTGGTATCATGCAGTATTTTGCCTTCTATACTGACAGAGTAAGAACACAGCTATACTGACCCCACTGCTGCTGCTCTTAAGATAGGCTCAAATTTCATCTCAAAAGGTGTGTTCAAAAGCCACAACACAATCCTAACTTTACTAACATTCCTGGACATCTCCAGCCCTGAAGGTTGTCAAGACCCAACTGCATTAAGTCCCAAGTAACCTGGTCTGATCTCATACCTACCTTACTTTGAGCAGAAGGTCAGACTGGAAAACTCCCAAGCTCCCTTCCAACCTCAAGTATCCCATGATCCTGTGATTAGAAGGATGCTGCTCTTACTGCATCCTACTGACGCCCGGAGGCCTGCCAACTCAATACTTATTAGTAGTGCCGCATTCATATGACCTATCTTTCCATACTTGCACGCTTCTAGGGTCTATAAATTAGCAATGAGAGGGTCTAAGCAAGACATTGAGTACAAAGGCACTTACAGCTTTTTCTATAAGTAGATTCTGCAGAAGGTACACTATTTTGTTTATATCAGAGCTTAGTCTTCATTTATAAATACGTATACATAATCTTACAACCTCAGTTTTAAAATGCTGCAATACACTTAAGGAAATCCACTGCTTTTTATTCAAACATTCAGTAAACCATTTCCCTCATTTCCTTACAATGTATCATACTTGTACATACTTGCACATGCTTTGAAATGAAAGCCAAGCATTTGAGTTTTTGAAACAAAGGCTGTTTACAAAAAAATACTACTTACTCTTAAAGTCACCACTCTTGCTTTGGGATTACGAATAGATGTCCCAGCAGAAACATAATCTACTGTTTCAATTTCAATAGGAAAATGCTGTTCGCATTTCTCATCACTGTCCAAAGCACTTGGCCATTCAGTGCAGAAATCTATGAAATAAAGACAACGCACTCCAATTAATATCTGTTGGTTTGTGTTTTTTTTTCCCACATTTATTGCAATATATCTTTTATAAAGTACTATTTATAGAAACCATACTCATTTAGATCATGCCAAGGTCTCTGCCAGACTTGTTCCAGTATTTCAATGTCTTTTGTACTGGGTTCCCCAAAACAGGATAAAGTACTCCGGATGCAGCCTCGCAATTGCCAGACAGAACCACAGAATGGTTTGTGTTGGAAGGGACCTTCAAAGATCACCTAGTCCAACGCCCTTGTCATAGGTATGGACATCTTTCATCAGATGAGGCTGCTCAAAGCTCCATCCAACCTGACCTTGATTACATCCAATGATGGGACATCCAAAGCGCCTCTGGGGAAGCTCTCCCAGTGTCTCAACACCCTCATCATAAAAAAAAAAAATAAATCTTTCTTACGCCCAATCTAAATATCTACCCTCTTCCAGTTTAAAACTGTTGCCCCTTGCCCTGTCACTACAGACCTTGGTAAAAAGTCTCCCCGACTTTCTTATAACCCCTCTTTACATAATGAAAGGCAGCAATAAGGTCCCCCAAACGCCTTCTCTTCTCCAGGCTGAAGAACACCAACTTTCTCAGCCTTTCTTCACAGGTGTTCCAGCCCTCTCATCATTTGTGTGGCCCTCCTCTAACAGGTCCATATCTTTCTTGTACTGGGGACCCCAGAACTGGATGCAATACTCAACAGAAGGAAAAGAGTTAATTTCCTGACTGTGGTGGCTACACTCATCTTAATACAACCTGGTATGCAGTTAGCCTTCCTTGCCACAAGGGCACACTGCTGACTCACGTTCAACTTTCAAACACCCACCAGGCTCCACATGGCCTTTTCTGCAAAGCTTCTTTTTAGCTGTTTGTCCCCCTGACCTCATGCTCGTACTACTGCATGGGTTATTCCACCCCAGATAAAGGACTTAGCAGTTGCCTTTATTTAGCTTCACAAGGGTCCTCGCAGCAGATTTTTTTCCTGCCTGTTGACATCCCTCTGAATGGCAGCTCTGCTCTCCAGTGTAGCACTTGTTCCCCTCCCAATTTGTTATTATCTGAAGACCTGTTCAGATTGTACTCTCTACCATTACCCAGATTGTTATACAGCATGTTTTGCATGCTTTGAAATGGCTTCCAGAAAGGTTTGCTTCATAATCTTCTAGGGAATGTGATGAGGCTGACTAACCTGCAGTCCCCTGCACCTTCTTTCTTGCCCTTCTTGAAGATAGTCAGGCAAAAATCTGTTCCTCCTGGGCAGTCTTTACCTGCTTCTACATTCCATGTACTTCCTTTTTGCATCTCGGGTCACTCAGGACTTCCCTGCACACCCATGCTGCCCTTCTGCCATACCTGCTCAACTTTTTGCCCACTGGAGTGGGCTATTCTTGCTTTTTTAAGGAGGTTGAACTTAAACATCCACCAGCTCTTGTGGGCCACTTTGCTTCCCAGGAGAGTCCGCCATGAGACCTGCCAAGCAGATTCCTGCACAAACCAAAATCACTCTCCTGAAATCCAGACTGTAGTTCCACTGTCTGTCTTGCTTGCTTATCTCAGGTTTTTAATCACCACAGTTTCATGACCACCATTACCAAGGATGCCCCTAACCTTCACATACTTGGCCAGTTCTTCCTTGTTTCTGAACAAATCCAACAGAGCATGTCTCCTAGTCAACTCATCCATCATCTGCATTGATAAATTGCCTCACTCCTCTCAAGATCTTAAACTACACGATCTTCTTTGGCTGCCAGCAACCTTGACACCTCCAACCAGTTCTTCCATACTTGCAAGTGGCATGTGCAACACAGCACCTTCCATAGACAGTTTGTCCAGTTTCTGCATCAAAAAAACACACTCCAGAAATCTCCTTGATTGCTTCCATCCCATCCTGTTACCCTTCCAGCAGATGTTGAGATGGCTGCAGTTCCCCATGAAAACCAAAGCCTGCAGCTGTGAGGGTTTTTTTTCAGCTGTTCATCCGCTTCCTCTTCTCAACCAGGCAGTCCGTGGCACATGCCCACCAAGACATCCTTTTCGGCTTCTCCTCTGATCCCAATTCTCAAGTTCTTAACCAGCTGGCTATGCATCTCATGGCAAAGTTCTGCATCTGAGCTGCTCTTCTGGGTACAGGCCAGCTCCTCCTCCACATCATCCCTGCTTGTACTTAATCATACAAGCTTTCACTCTGCATTTCTATGACTCCTCAGACTTCTAATTCCTCCTGTTTCCTACGCTGCATGCATCTATATATAGGCAACTCAAGACAGGCCTCTTATCTCTTATAATACAGGCCAAGGGGAAACCTTATCACTCTCTGCAACTACATGAAAGGAGGTTGTAGCAAGGTGGGTGTTGGTCTCTATTCCCAAATAACAAGCGATAGGACAAGAGGAACAGCCTCAAGTTGTGCCAGGGGAGGTTGTGATTGGATATTATGAAAAATTTCTTCACAGAAAGGGTTGTCAGGCATTGGAACAGGCTGCCCAGGGAAGTGGTGGAGTCACCATCCTTGGAGCTATTTAACAGACAGGTAGATGTGGTGTTTAGGTTTAGTGGTGGACTTGGTAGTGTTTGGTTAATGGCTAGACTCGGGGATCATAAGGGTCTTCCAATCTAAATGACTCTATGATTCTATCTCCTTCCAGTCCCATTGTGTCTCCAATTCTCTTTGGACTACCCTCCACATTACATTCTCCTTGCTGTCTGGCAGGGATGCTCTTGGTCTTTATTAGACCCTGTATCTCCCCAGCAGACCTTGCTCTCAGAGGGTTACATTTATTAATAGCATTTTTTAAAAAAAAATCATGCCAGAATGACTACTGATTGAACCCTGGTTTAATCACAAATAATCTTCTGAGAACTGAGTCACATTCATTACTCATCTTCCTAAACTATAAATTCTCCAGTACCCAGTGGAAAGGTAAAATTAAAGTCTTACTAGTGTGCTGAAAACCTCCTAAGATATATCATAGAATCATATTTGCCTACCGCCTGTATGACTCAATGTAGCAACAAGAAAGCATACAATACTAGCCAAAGCCTGACAAATAACCAGCTTCAGATGTGGACCACGTCTCCCTTTCTACTCCATCACATACAGTTACATTTTGCATAGTCTTAAAACTCCAAGAGATGTTTTTTCAAAACAGAAAAAAGAAAAAAAACAAGCAATCAAACAAAAAACAACCCCACACCCTCACCTTTAAGAGCTGCACAGTGTTTCTTTATTGCAGGGGGAGTCAGATGCAAAAAATTGGGAATCTGAAACAGACATATTAAGAGTTAGCAAAATAATAGCTTTTTGTCTCTTCATAAATAAAGGGGCTTACTAAAATCTGATTACACTTTTAACATGTTAAGCTAGTACAATATGCTTAATAAAATACTCAGATAAGAAGACTCTTCCCAAGTCTGATTTAGCAAAAGACTTAAGTTAGTCCCATTACAAAAGTCACAGGCATGATAATCCTAAAAAAGTCTCCTGATTTGGTTAATTTGTTACTTACATTTGTATTTGTTACCATGTAATTTAGAAATTAAATAGAGTATTATCCTATTTAATCATATAAAACAGTACCCAATACAAATATTACAATCAAAGCAGTGCAGTCACAATGAATACTAATTTTGAAAGTTACCACAAACCCATGGCATGTGTCTTACCTTTATAAGTTCTAAGTTGCCTTCTTTTGGTGGAGGTACTCCTCTCTTTACTGGGTAACCCATTCGAATTGGGAGAGGAACAGAGGCAGGTTTAAAAGCAGCTGCTGTTGGATAAACACTGCTCCAGTCCTGATCAACAGCCATCCTCTCAGTTCTGGGAGGTACATGCTAATAAATTGAAAATTATAGAAGTTTGATGGGAGATACGCTGTTTTGTGAGACAAAGCAGGAGCAACACACATAAGTTATTTCAGGAATAAATTCACACAGCTAGAAATTTCAAGATATTTTTACATCAAAAGTTAGTGCTCATTTGTAAAGGAATTTTTAAAAGATAGCCTCTCAAAGCTTGGCTAGCTCACCTTTCCTAATCTTCAATTGCATTTTATTTCAGGAATACTTAGAAAGAAGAACTTACCATCTTCTTGCATTGTGATAAATCAGCAGGGGGAAGAAGGGGAATCAAACCAGTATTTAATTGTAAAGTCTATTTCCTAAAGTGCCTAAGTATTTGGTGGGGGACAAGAAAAAGAGTTTTAAAATTCTAGAATCCTGAAATTCTGAAGAAGTTCATATAAAAAGAAATAGATATTAATAACTCCAAAATTACTTGCTATGGAAATTCCAGTATAGGAACAATGTATTACTATATTACAGAAATAGCTTATATCTTCCAATAACTGACCAAGGTTTCAGTCAAATGCTCTTCAAAAGAAAAAAAAAAAAAAAAAAGAAAAAAAGCAAGTCACTGTTTCTTTCCCCAAAACCTTAATTTTTAATTTAGATACGGTTATATAAGTGGATATATGCAGTCAGCTGGTCTGACTAGTTTGGTGTATCATTAAATCTGCTCTCGGAAGTTAAACAAAAATTTAATACATGCCAGCTTCACTTTTACTATTTGCCTTTAAAAATCGTGACACATAATATGCTATTTTGAAATTTATGTGTAGAATATGAAAATTTTCAGTAATTACATGTTCAGATATCAGTTTTCATTCTACTGTGCCAAGAACAATTTCACTTATGCACAGTATCAGATTTTTATTACACCAGAAAGGAACCACTACAAATCCTGTAAACTCATACTGAAAACAACATTAAAATGACTGTTTTTATTTTAAATCCAACTTTAAGTTACTTTTAAGACCTGCAATACATGGTGTCGATACAATCTAACTGTTAGCTTGCTATTGTTAAAGTTTTTGCCTTATGTGAATACAGACTGAAAACAGCTGGGAGATTAAAGAAACTAGGTGCTGGTTCTGGAACAGTCACAGTGGATTGTTTAACCAGGTTTTGACTGCAGAGGGGTTCCTGTACAAACTGTTAAGATATAGCTTAAAAAACTTTTTCAAACACCTCTGAGTTAACTGCAAATAGTTCCAGTACTTACTGATCTTATGAACTGTGGTGCCCTGCCTCTTCTCCGTGTTGAAGCTGAAAGAAAAAGAAACATTTTCAATACAAACTATTATATGGTTTTGTGGGGGAAAAAAGCAGCACAATCCTGTATGCTTTTTTTCCTTTTACAAAGACAATATATATTAATACTTCCCAGTCTTTATGTAGAAGGGGAAGATCAGATACTTATACTGCAGACTGCTTATTTATTTTTTGAGACTTAAGATAAAAAAAAAAAAGCTTGGAAGCCATTTTGCCTGGGTCTATCCTAGAAACACATTAACAATAAATTAGTCGTTACATGCCTAATTGCATTTTTCTAACATCAATTATTCCAGCCTGATGCAGGAGGAAATAAAAATGAGATGAGTGGAAGTACACTTTTGCCTTCATTACTATGCTTCCTTTGCTCTTTCCCACATAGCTGTTAAGTCACAAATCACCTTCCACCAGCAGTACAAAACTGCTAAACCTAACAGTTCACTGTTACCACAAGGAGAATCCCATGGCTCCATTCCATCCTTCTGAGAGCAAATCTTCACACCCTGCTCTGTGCCACTCTCAAGCTCATCTAACCTCTGTATAAACAGTCTAGCACATCAAAATGTTTTTCATCTTGAGTTGCGGATGGGAAACAAACCAATGGGTTTGTTTTCCACCATTTTACCATGTTGATCTGGTTTATTGAGCAGTCCCAGAGAAGTGAAAGAGTTTACTCCCTTTTAGCAGGCCTGAGCCACCATTTGGCTGAACTTTTTAGCCAACTGATTTCAGGGACTCAAAAGGATGCACCAAGATACCAAATACCACTAGATTTTCAATCTAAATGGAGAGTTTCACTTCTTGTCTTAATTTCCTCCCCCTCTTCAAACTCTAATTTAATTAATTAAGCCCCTCCTCAAAAAGAAACCCAACATCAAAACAACATGGCCTGTGTAACAGTCAGATAAATGAAGGTGAACCTGACGACATCTATTTTCAAGTGTCTGTTTGAGCTTGGGGGCAGAGGGTGGGGTGTTTGGTTTTTAATTGTTGCCACATTATGATACAGTATACAATTAGCAAGAAACAGTTTAGGAGCAGATGTTTGGGTCCTATTTGCCTCATTTGTTTGTCTTACAACCCTATCCTACATAAGCCTTGAAAAAACTTCTGAATTTCAGTTCTTTTATTTTCTTTATCTAAACATTTTATGGATCCAATTCTGTTTGTCCTCTTCTTACTATATAAAAACTTAAAGTGAAAAATACATATTGGGCTCTGCAACAGCTAATACACAGCATTCTTTTATCCCTTGATTTACCATTTTTTGTGGTGCTTTCAAAACCAGACACACTTAATTCATACCAATCTTACTATTTCTGTTACAAACATCTATAATTCCAGGTCAGGACATCTTTTACTCCTGCTATCAGCCACAATATCAGACATCACTTAAAGGCCATTTCAGCAACCTAGCCTGCTCCTGAATCTGTAGATGACAAATGCCCACCCAGACGTTGCAAAAATGTTGGCACAACTCCGACCAACAGTTTCCATTTACACTTGGAACAGCCTGAGCAGCTCAGCTTGAGTCCAGGCACGAAGTGAGTTTAGTGTGAGTATATATCCCTTAGAAAACGATGAAATTCTCACTGGGAATACCTAAAACCAGACAACGCATTGAAAGTCTACTGTACCACTGTAATCCTGAGCTGAAAATCTGTCTAGCAAACACCCATTTACTCACTTCTTTCTTCAGACTATTTATAGTACTTACACAGCTAAAATATATACCCTACACGGTAAAGTTCTTCTATTATTGTTATTACCAAAGACTCTCTGGCCCAGGAGCTGTAACACAAAACATGTTTTTACAGAGTCCCCTGCACCCAGGAAGTGAGGAGGGACGCGTGCCCGAGCTCCCCCGCCCGTCCCCAGGCCTCGCCATCCTGGAGCCAGGCGCAGCCTGAGCCCTGAACCCCCCGCCCCCGACCGGCTGCACGCCTGCCCCCGCCAACACCGAAAAGCCGGCCGGGCCGCCCTCACCTTCTCTCCGCTGGCCTTCCCTGCTGCTCACCGCAGGCGCGGAGGAGTAAGCCGCGCTGCCGAAGACAGGCGTCACCACGACCCTCCCGCAGCACCGGGAGAACACAGCCCAGTTCCCCGCACCTGCCAGCGCCGCCCCACTAACGGACGCCATCTTCGGAACCTGCCGCGCGCGACTTCCCCCCCCGCCGCCAATAGCCTCCCGGCAGGACGGCAGCCGGCTCGGGCCAAAATAGTTAGAAAGGCGAATGGTCGCCCTTCCCCGCCCACTAGCGGGAGGGAAGAGGGGAGCGAGACGGCCGGCGAAGGGAGGTGCAGAGCCGATGGAGGCGCCCGGGGCGGGACAAAACCCCGGCAGTGAGATTAATGCCTCTGGGAGAGGGGCGGAGGGCGAGTAAGGAGTGGAAGAGCGGTGTAGTATCATGCTCAAAAAGTGCCTTGCTCCTGCGTCTTGGTGCCGGCTCTCTTGTCAAGTAGCTCCTGCTCTGGCCTTGGGATCACAACCAGCCTCCAGATTGGGATGGGGATTTCTGCCGGTGGCTTTTTCCCGAAGTCGTTTTTTTTTCTGTCACAGGTGAAAAAACAACTTATCACTCTCCACGTGCCTTTGTATCCCCAAAGTGCGGACAAGCTCTTTCAGCGACCATTGTAAGTGAAGCTCTGTGGATTTCTCCAGCAAAATGCAAATGGGTTCAGCCTTGTCATACAATAAAAAAAAAAAAAAAAAAAAAAAGATTTTGCTGTCATGTTTGTAAATCTGGGCTAGATAGTGCTGCTTTTCTTAAATTTAACCTTTTTTTTTTCTGCTTCTCAGAACCTGTATGTGCAGGTGTTAGAGATTTTATAGCAACATACTTGCATCCCCTGCCAGGCTGAAAGCTTTCCATATCACAGAATCACAGAATGGTAGGGGTTGGAAGGTACTTCTAGAGATCATCTAGTCCAATCCCCTGACAAAGCTGGTTCACCTGCTAGAGCAGGTTGGACAGGAACGCATCCAGGCAGGTTTTGAAAATCTCCAGAGAAGGAGACTCCACAACCTGTCTGGGCAGCCTGTTCCAGTGCTCTGTCACCCTCAAAGTAAAGAAGTTTTTCCTTGTGTTCCAGCGTGTGCCCGTTGCTCCTTGTCTGGTCCCTGGGCACCACGGAAGAGAGTCTGGCTCCATCCTCTTGTGACCCGCCCTTCAGATATTCATAAGCATTGAGGAGATCCCGTCTCAGTCTTCTCTTTTGCAGGCCAAACAGACCCAGGTCTCTCAGCCTTTCCTCAGAAGAGAGGTGCTCCATTCCCTTGATTGTCTTTGTAGCTCTCCGCTGGACTCTCTCCAGTAGTCCCCTGGTCTTCTTGTACAGGGGGGCTCACAACTGGACACAGGACTCCAGATGCGGCTTCACCAGGGCAGAGTAGAGGAGGAGGATAACCTCCCCCAACCTGCTGGTCTTGCTCTTTTTAATGCACCCCAGGACACCATTGGCCTTCTTGGCCACAAAGGCACATTGCTGGCTCATGGTCAACTTGTCCACTAGGACTCCCAGGTCCCTTTCCACAGAGCTGCTTTCCAGCAGGTCAGCCCCTAACCTGTGCCCATGTATGGTGTTATTCCTCCCCGGGTGCAGGGCCCTACACTTGCCCTTGTTGAATTTCGTTAGGTTCCTCTTCACCTAGCTCTCCAGCCTGTCCAGGTCTCACAGAATGGCAGCACAGCCTTCTGGTGCATCAGCCACTCCTCCCAGTTTTGTATCATCAGCAAACTTGCTGAGGCCACGCTTTGTCCCCTCACCCAGGTCATTGATCGATATGTTGAACAATACTGGATCCAGTACTGACCCCTGGGGAACACCTCTAGTTACAGGCCTCCAACTAGACTCTGCGCCGCTGATCACAGCCCTCTGAGCTCTGCCCTTCGGCCAGTTCTCGATCCACCCCGCTGTCTACTCATCTAACCCACACTTGCTGTGCTTACCTATGAGGATGTTATGGGAGCCAGTGTCAAAAGCCTTGCTGAAGTTGAGGTAGACGGCATCTGCTGCTCTCCCCTCATCCACTCAGCCAGTCATGCCATCATAGAAGGCTATCAGATTGATCAAGCATGATTTCCACTTGGTGAATCCATGTTGACCACTCCTCCACATGCTTGGAGATGACATCCAGGATGAGCTGTTCCATCACCTTTCCAGGGATGGAGGTGAGGCTGGCTTTCCTGTAGTTTCCCAGGTCCTCCTTCTTGCCCTTTTTGAAGACCTGCGTGACATTGGCTTTCCTGCAATTCTCAGGCACCTCTCCCGTTCTCCATGAGAACTCTCTCCCATGAGAGTGGCTTTGCAATAACATCTGCCAGCTCCCTCAGCACTCATGGGTGCATCCCATCGGGGTCCATAGATTTGTGGGTGTCAGGTTTTCCTAAATGATCTCTAACCTGATTGTCCTTGACAATCAAGTCTTCCTTACTCCAGTCTCTCTCTCTTATCTCCAGTGTCTGTGATTCTTGGGGCCTGGCCTTAGCAGTAAAGACTGAAGCAAAGGCGGCATTCAGTAACTCTGTCTTCTCGGTATTTTCCATTGCCAGGGCACCCAGCTCATTCAGCAGTGGGCCCACATTTTCCATAGTCGTCTTTTTGCTACCGAGGTACTTGAATAAGCCCTTCTTGTTGTCCTTGACATTCCTTGCCAGATTTAGTTCCAAGTGTGCCTTAGCTTTCCTTGTTGCATCTCTGCATGCTCTGACGACATTCCTATATTCCTCCCAAGTGGCCAGTCCTTTTTTCCACATTCTGTAAACTTCCTTCTTTGTAGAAGCTTCTTGCTCATCTGTGCAGGTCTCTTGCCTCCTCTGTTTGATTTCTTACCAGGCACGCACCAATCTTGAGCTTGAAGGAAGTGGTGCTTGAATATTATCCAGCTCTTTTGGACCCCCCTACCTTCTAGAGCCCTAACCGGTGGAATTCCTCCAAGTAGTTCTTTGAAGAGGCCAAAGTCAGCTCTGCTGAAGTCCAGGGTTGTAATCATGCTTTTTGCCCTGCTATTTCCATGCAGGATCCTGAACTCCACCATCTCATGGTCACTGCAGCCAAGGCTACCCTCAACCTCCAAACCCCCAACTACTCCTTTGTTTGTTAGCGCAAGATCCAGCAGCGTACCTCTCCTCGTTGGCTCCTCCACCACTTGTGTCAAAAGTTGTCATCAGTGCTCTGCAGAAACCTCCTGGACCGTGTGTGCCTGGCTGTGTTGCCTTCCAGCAAATATCAGGGTGGTTGAAGTCTCCCATGAGAACCAGGGCCTGGTGATCGTGAGTCTATTTCTGTCTGTAGAAGGCCTCATCAACTTCCTCTTCCTGATCCAGTGGTCTGTAGTAAACACCCACAACAGTGTCACCCATGTTAACCTGCCCCTTAATTCTTACCCATAAAATCTCAACATCCACACCTAGACAGAGCTTGAAAGATTCCAGATGCTCTCTCACGTAGACAACAACTCCACCCCCTCGCCCCACTGGCCTGTCTTTCCTAAAAAGTACACAGTCATCCATGACAGCATTCCAGTCACATGAGCTATCCCACCATGTCTCTGTAATTGCAATGAGATCATGGCCCTGTGACCACACACAGATCTCTGTGTTTTTCCTGTTTATTTCCCATGTTGTGTGCGTTGGTGTACAGGCATTTCGGAGAGGTAATCGAGCATGCAGGTTTCCCTGGAGGGGTGCAAGAGGATCCTTCATAGCCATACACACCTTTGAGGTGGTTGGCCTTCTGGTTCATCTTGGGAGTCACCTAAGGAACTTCTGTCACTGCTCTAGTTGGCCTGTCTTATTCCCCAGTTGGATGCGATAGCATGATCATTGCCATTTTGGACCCCATTCCCTGAGTCCTTCTGTTTAAAGCCCACCTCACCACGTTGGCCAGCCTGCTGCCAAAGATTCCCTTGCCTGTTCTAGACAGGTGGAGGCAAAGCTTTCGTCTATTTGTTTCAAAGTACAACATACCTGTAATGTATTTCACCTTTTCATTATTAATACAGCATGTCACGACGACTTCATCCACTTCAACACAATTGGTGGTCAGAGTGCATTCTTATGAATGATGGATAGTGCTCACTTACTAGTGCTAATTATGAAATAAACCTTTCAATTGCAGATTTCCACAAGATTTTTGTTAATTTTACAAGTTTTAAATTACAGAATATCCATCCCATTGTTAACAGTGGGTGGAAAAAGGAAAAAAAAAAGTGCCAAAATTCTTAATAGCAATGTCCAATAATTGCTCCAAACTTAAGACTAATTAATTGAATTCTGTATCTATATCTGCATCCTTATGACAGAAACCTTGTAAGTCAGTTTATGCACATGAAGACGAAATGGAGAATGGTGTTAATATGTAAAACTTGATAAATCTTTGGTTTATATTAATGCTTAATATCTTTAGTGAATTCTAGAAATACTAAGCAATGGCCTAGACAGCTTTACAGAACTCCTGAAGTCCTGCTGTATATTCTCACTGGAACATTCTTACTTAGAAGACACTCTGAATTTTATCTTATTTTTACACATTAGTGTAATGTAAGAAGCGATCTCTTGTTGTTGAAAGCCAGTACCAGAACAAGATCCAGCTGCAGGTGTTTTGTACATGTGAATATGAAATACAGCCGTAAACTAAACTGACAGCTCTTTTTTCTTGTGGGGAGAAAAAAAAACAGTTTGAGTAGAAATATTCTTCCCCAGCCCCTCTGGTATTTGTATGAAATGAAATTTATTGTTTGAACGTTGAGGTTATACTTGCCTGTGTTAACGCTTCTGACATGTGAGACAATGAGGAGAAATTCTGCAAATGCATACTTAACAGCTTTCCCTTTAATTCTTGATAAAAAATGTGCTTATCTCAAAATATTTTCAGGGTGCAGAGCTTGGATTTATCCAAGTAATTACAGGTGTTTTCTCTTGTACTTGAAGGTTAAACTTTCCAACCTGAATTTGGATGACCATGCAAAGAAGAAGCTCATTAAACTGGTAGGAGAGCGGTACTGTAAGGATAGAGATATGCTCAACATTACAACAGACAGGTACGGTTACAAGAAGGAAAAAAAAATGCCTGTAGCAATGGTCACAGTATAGAAAGGGCTGTGTGTCTTCCAGTAGTATCAATTATTGTCTTAGTAAATTATTGTATTTTTAAGGCTAAAATATGACTTTAAGATAAACATACTAGGACTCCTGTTGTTAACTGTTAAAACTGCAATGGACAAATTACATAAGGTCAAATCTAATTCTTGTTAAATATTGCTAGTTATTGAAGCTCTGTATTTAGAAGTCTCAATTGTTATTTTAAAGTCGTCGTCATGTTTCCCAAACAGGTTTTGTTAGTTTTAATAATGACTTGAAGAGTTTCAGGCAAGAAAAATTGGGACATCGGTGTCCAGACATTTCTCAATGTTTTAATTTTCTAGATAAATCACTGTAGTTATTTACAGTTATGTTCAGAAGGCTGCATGGGAGAAACTTGTTTTCTGTGTTGAATTCTGAAGAGTTTTAGAAAATACATATGTGTTCCTAAACTCGCAATACACTTTATTTCACAGCTGCTTTCAGTGGTAGGAAGATAAAATTCTGCATATCTCTTTTGACTAGACTTGGAAATCGGGGTAGTTTACTGGGACCGCTTGTGCTACCAACAGTTTTCATTTTTGTAGCAAGATTTCTTTGTGGCTAAAACGTGTGGATAGCTGAGAGGAGCTTACATTCTAGAGGATCTGTGAATTGTCATGCCGTGTTCCAGAATAAACTTTTAATGTCCCTGTTGATATTTCTAAGGCCTACGCTCTGAGTGACATCCATTTCTTTAATATGGGATTTTCCAGGCTGGTATTTAGATTACTTTTAAACTGAGGCTCTTTCACTATGAAAGAAATACAGGTCAAAAGCTTGAGTCTTTTTTAAAGTTTATTTGCTGAAATAGTCACAGTCCATAGTCATTCAGATGAGTGGTTTTAGAGTATCTGAGGTGTAGTCTCGCATGATTCAATTTGTTCTGTGTCAAAAAAGGTGGTGAAGGAGCCTGCAGGAAGAGTTGAGTGTGAGAAAGAGACAGGAGGCTGTGGGTGATTAGTACGAGGAAGAGATTAATGTCATTAAATTCTCAGCAGAAGGTTTTGATGACAAGTTTTAAGACACAAGCTGTTTTTGCAGGACTGTGCCTTATCCCAACAGATTTTACTTGTGATCATGTTTTGACTTACAGCTATATCGACATAAACTTTTCTTGTTAAATTGTTGGCTAGATCTTCTGTTCTACACTGTATTTCATGGCTGTTTTCACCAATCATCATCCTTTCTTTAGGTCTGGGGAAAAAAAATAAAATAAGGTTTTAAGCAAGTACAGACTAAAGTACGTTGGACTCCACCATGGCACGGATGGCAAAAACGTTTTTAATGTTTCCCGAAGATCTGTAAATTCTTGCATTATGTATATTTTCCTCCTGACTTGCAGGTGCCCATTCTCCAATGTTCTTAATATTCATGCTTTCATGATGTTATTCTTGATTGTGTGTAATTCTGAAACGCCTGTGAATCAAATACACATTTCTCTAAGATTTCCTACATTATAAATGAGAAATTTTGATGGCAAGTTTAATGTTTTATTCAAAAGGATGTTACAGTGGCTTGATTTCAAAAAGACTAGCTTTGTTTCTGAATTTTCAGGTGTCCACTAAGAAGGCAGAACTACGATTATGGCATACACCTCCTCACGGTTTTGTACCATGAATCTTGGGTAAGCAATTGTGAATAATGCACGCACGCTAATGTGCTCTCTCCTAGCTGTTGTGGTTTGGCCTCAGGCAGCAACAAAGAACCACGCAGCCGCTTGCTCGACTCCCACAGCCATGGGAAAAATCATCAGAAAAATGCAAAACTTGTGGGTTGAAATAGCGTAATTAAACAGAACAGCCAAAGGGAAGAAGAAAGGAAAACAATAACACCGGTAAAGGAATATAAGGACGCGATTACAGTACGCCTCGCAGCACACCGACTGCAGCCTGCCCCTGAGTGGCAACTGCCCCCCCCTCGCCCCGGCTAGCTCCTCTTATAGCTGGGCATGGTCACTGTGGTATGTAATACCTGCCTCCCCTCCCGGCTCCTTGGGGAAATTAACCCCATCCTTGCTGGAACCGGGACATTAGCTTATAAAAAGTTCTATGGCTGTGTGCAGCTTAAAGTGAATCATCTTAGATTCTTTTCCTCTTCCACCTCACTTTTCTTCAAATTCAACCAAGATAAGTTGCTTATGTTTGAATCCTATTCCCCAGGCAACTTAGAGTGCTTTTCTTTAACTTCACAGGTGCTACTCTGTATAGTTTGCCTCTTTTCAGTAATTCTCTAGTTTTTGACCTTAATAAGAGATCCTTTCCCGGTACTTTGTTTCGCACAACGAGCCTAAAATTGACCCTAACCCTCGCAGAAAACACCTTAATTCTTAGGATTCCTACACGTACTTTTAGTTTGGCAGCATGCTGGGCTGCCTGTGCACAGTATTCAGATATGAATTGAGAATCCAGAGAAATGCTGTACTCTGTGATTATCACCTGTCATCTGTCCATTTTTAACAGTGACCACGTTTAAAGATGAAAACAAGCTGATTCCAAAAAAGCAGAGGGGTGTGTTACTGGCTTTAAACCTATGAAAACTAACATACAGCACAGTATCTACATTTTGCCTGACTCCAAACTTTTATCTGTTACTTAGAGCCCAAGCAAGGACAGATTCTTCTGGAGCTGTGCTAAATCATGGCTGTAATTTGGAAGTATTCTGCTACCCAAATGCTCTCTCACAAGTCTTACCTCAAGCTGGAAGGAGTGAGGACTTAGGCTGCTTTTGCTAAGAAAAGGGGCATCCTCCCCTCCTTCTGTTACTTTTAGGATTTCATTGCATCGGAGTTAGTGTCCTCAGAAATATATAAAATTATTGTAACTCTTAAATATAAATATTTCTACCAAAGCAAGTGTAATGTAAACTTTTATATAATCATTCAGGATATGGCCTATTTGGATTTTTTCCCAGTTAGTTATTCATGTGAAATATCAAATGTAAATGTATTAAAGATACTATTGCAATTTATTGATAATTTACTACAATTCTTAAGTAGTCCTCTAAATTAAAAAAGATATCTTTAGACCACGGATCTTTCTTTTACAGTGAATTTTTCAGCCTTGTCTCCTGTATTTTCGTGGTTAATTGTGCTGGTTATAAGTATTGCCTTCAACAATTTTACAGCCATTTTCTACAGAAAACAAATGAGCAGTCTGAAACAAAATTATTATTGAAAACCCGTAGTTATGTTCTGGATAACTTAACTTTGTTTTAAATGTAATATGTTATTAGTCGCATTGAGATGGACATTGAAAGCCTTCATTGTCACTATATTTCCATAGATGTACTCTTTTAAATAAGTTGTAGTTGATGAGCTGCCAAAGTTCAAACTTACTGTTTTCAATTATGCAGAATCACAGAATGGTCAGGATTGGAAGGGACCTTTGGAGATCATCTAGTCCAACACCCCTGACAGAGCAGGGTCACCTACAGCAGTTGCACAGGGCGGCATCCAGGCGGGTCTTGAATGTCCCCAGAGTGGGAGACTCTACAACCTCTCTGGGCAGCCTGTTCCAGTGCTCTGCCACCCTCAAAGTAACGAAGTCCCTCCTCATGTTAAGATGGAACTTCCTATATTCAAGTTTGTGCCCGTTACCTTTTGTCCTATCACTGGCCACCACTGAAAAAAGACTTGTCCCATCCTTCTGCACCCTCCCTTTAAGTATCTATAAGCGTGGATAAGATCCCCCCTCAGTCTTTTCTTCTCCAGACTAAAAAGACCCTCAGCCTTTCCTCATAAGAAAGATGCTGCAATCCCCTAATCATCTTAGTAGCCGTTTGCTGGACCCTCTCCGGCAGTTCCTTGTCCTTCTTGAAGTGGGGAGCCCAGAACTGGACACAATACTCCAGGGGCAGCCTCAGCAGGGCAGAGTAGAGGGGGAGGATGACCTCCCTTGACCTGCTGGCCACGCTCTTCTTGATGCAATTGTTCTATAGTATTTAAATTAAATCTCCATATTTAACATTTTTATGAACTTCAGTGTTCTTGATTTTGATCATTGCAGTGATGGCATAAAAAAACGCAATAAGGAGGATGAGCTATATTTTCCTTTCACTGGAATTTGCCTTGAGGGATACGTTTTGTAATTATAGAGTGTATCAAATTAAATTCAACTTACACTAATATCTTAAAAGATACATTTACTTTAGATTTTAAGTGCATTGTACACATGGATATTTTTCTCCCCAACAGCATTACATTGCATTACAAATCTTAAATTAATGACAGATCAGTTTCTAGTATTAAGCAATGATAAGAGAACTAGACACTGCTCATTTTATTAATTACAGATTAACACCACATCTGTCCTTTGCTTTAGCATTACTCAGTGATGGAAGACAGGGCTATACGATATTGCTACGTGAACGTTCACTGTGTATTGAATACGCACAAGTCTCTTGCCCTTTTATTACCGTTCAGCTTCCATGTTAATATTTGATGAGTTCATCAATCACTTGTAATTGTCTTTGATTTCTGTGAAAAAATTAATGGTCTCCTGAGACGTTTGTTTTTTTTACTTTGTGTGACGTTTTGTGTTTGTGGTGTTTGTTCTTTTTTTCCATGTGGTTATGCTTTTAATAACTTGCTGAAAGATAGTTTGGATAAGTTTTGTAAACCATAAGCAAACAATGTATGTATTACTTTAATTTGTACAAAATTTAAAATTACAGGGGGATGGATGGGGCCTGGCCTTTCATGTAGACAGTAACAGCAATCCTGTTTACATAACTAATTGCAACATTTGATGACTTTCCCAGCAGAGTAGTGCCACAATGTGTTTTTATGGATGTGCATGATGGAATTCAATAAAAAGATGAGGGCAGTGTTCCATTCCTGCGAAGTGAAGGGAAAGCTGGCTGCATGTAAATTTTACCCTCAATCCTCAAAACTTTGCCTACCAACTCTCTCAACATGAGATAATGGTATAAGTATTCCTCTGCCTTAAGGCTCCAAGTATATTAAGAATGGAAAACCTTTTTCTGTGGATTGCAATGTGGGGAAGAGAACTTGTTTGCATTCAAATAAATGAATAAAAGGTTATCCAAATCAAATTTGGCAAACTGGTTTCTGAGAGGTACCACAGCCAAAGTGAGGGAAGCATATTGATAGGTTAATGTAATGAAACTAGCATTTTTGTCTCCTTTAACCTGCTAGCAATCAATGACGATGCAAGAAGACAGACTAGCCAAATTGTGGAAGGCTTTGAAGTTATGTTGGAGGATTGAACCTGGTGTAGAGAAGCTTTCAGAGAGATTCAGGTGGATTTTATAGTCGTGTGTAAGAGAGATCCCTTTTTTGAATGCGTGGGGAAATAGGAAAAAGGGAAGGAATTGAAAGGAAGAAGCTATTTTACTTGATTTTTTTTTTTTTTTTTTTTTTTTTTGGTGGAAGGACTAAATGAATGTCTGTTTTGTTTTGGTTTTGTGAGTGTTAGCAGAAGAAACAGAGTTTCCATGCTGTGGAAGGGAGGGATGGACAAGGGATAAGAATTGTCAGACTGTTGATAGATAGTCAGAATACAGAGTTAAGATGAAGCAGCTGACAAAGGTGACAGGAGTGCAAAAAAGTACATTCATGACTTGGGAATGACTTGGGAGAGAGTAGCTGAAGCTATTTGATTACCTGTAGGAGAAGTGGAATACTCCTGGGTAGCTTTTTGGGCTACATAACCCCTATGGATTGGTGGTTAAAAGTAGTATTGGGTCTGAAACTGTCCTCTCTTTCTTATCTTATATTCATGCAGAAATGCCATCAATGGACTTGACCATGCAAAATCCTGCAAAAGATGAGGGTGCTCAGGACATTTCAGGATTGTGTTAGAATTTACCAATACACAGTGCAGTGTTACCAGTTGGTATTTGATCTGTATTTAAATAACCCCCCTTTATTTTGAAGAAACAAATGTGATGATTTTCTTTCATCTTCTAGAATGCATTCCCCTAGCGGATAATGCTACCCTTGTTTTTGGCAAAGGGAATCTATAGTGCTTGTTATTTTCTGGCAGAAAAAAAATATCTTGCTTGTTTTAATAAGGGAAGTGAAGGAAGAGAGAGAAAAATGTGAATTCATGCTCTGATTCTTGATCCACCCTCTGTTATCACAAGTTCAAATGAGATACATGGTAAAGCATAACAACTATGGGAAGCAGTTCGGAATATTGGCAGTATATTGGTGGATTGATAGTAGTCGCTTGGTAAGACTGTGCTGTTTCTTGAGAAGGATCTGAACAGTGGGAGCAGTATTAATTGGAATCTACGTATTGCGTTCTTGTTCGAGTTATCTGCATTACAGCTTAGCTAATGAGTCTGCCTACATCGAATGGAGAGCTCAATTTAGATGAAGTCTGGTACTTGCAGAGATGCATAAGAAGCAAGAAGTGTACCTTAAGATCCCAGACTGATGTATTTGGCAGCTTAATTTTTGATAAATGCAGATAGATGTCAGGAATGTGAGTTTGGTTATCTTAAAAACATTAACATTTTAAAACTCAAGGATGTTCATCTATTTTTTTGAATGTTCATTTATTATTTTGGAATACTTGGAGATCTTTTGCTTCATTTTTAATAGTTTTCAGGTTATTAATCAAATATTTGTGTTTTATTAGGTTTAGAATATATTCGGTAGATATGTGATTTGCACCACCTTGGCAAGAATTGAACTTATCTTAGTATTTTTTCTCTGATTCCTTTCAAATTTTCCCCCAGGATTGCACCTGGATTGAGTTCATCAGTGGAAAGGTGAGATAGATTAGGTAGTTTGTTAAACAGTAGCTCAGTCAGTTGTATTTCTGCTACTTTACCTGATGGTGCTTCTTGAATGCTGTAACACCAGCTCTAAAAAAAATTTTATGGTGTTAAGTAGTTTTTAAAGAGTAAGTGTTTGCTGCCCTCAAGTTGTTTAAAAGATCATAAACTGATTTCTTCACACTCTGTTCAGATTAATAGTTATCACTAAAAAGTAAAGTTCTGTTACGAGTTGAAAGCAGGAAGGAGAAACAAGTGGAACAGGAAGTTAATTTTCCAGCAAGGAAAAACTTTATAGTCATTGTAAAAGGGAGGAATCTGAAAAAGACAGAATGAGAAGGAAATAACTCACAGTTATTTTAAACCAGTCAAGACTGGACAAGACAACAATTTTGCTTGGTCCAATTCCACATGATTTTCAATGTACGCAAATGCAAGATGATGAAAAGTGGAGGATATCATTCTGCTTGCTTGTTTTAATAAGGGAAGTGAAGGAAGAGAGAGGAAAAATGTGAATTCATGCTCTGATTCTTGATCTACCCATTCCCGAGAATGGAATTTGAAATGAACAGAGGAGTGTTCTCAAATCTTTTCTATTATTTACCATTCAAAATATTTCCTAGCATTTGGGTTCCATATTATTTCTTTACGTTTCTTACATGACTGATGAATGCTTTTCTTCACAAACAGAACCCCCAGAGGAGACATTGGTGATACCGGTGGAAAATGGGTTTGGTCTTGTGTTTAGGATAGTTTCCTGAGAAGTGTCTCCTTGTCAATAAGGGTTCAAATCTGCATCTCAAAACCAGACATTTCCTTGTGCTTCCCATCCTGGCCTTTTGGTTATAAGTTATCATACTTACTGTGCCTAGTGCTAAATACAGTCATTGTGGGGTAGATGTGCTCAGCATGTGGGCTGCATCAGGCACATCAGGATTCAATGTGAGATAAGTGAGGCCAGCCATAAAAGCCAAACTTTTGTATACATGCAGTTGCTCAGCTTTTTATGCTTGTATAATTTTACTGGTGAAACTTTCAGCATTAGACATTCCTGAAATCATACGTTTCCATTTCACGTAAGTCATAAATTAGGTGACTTTTGAGAGTTTGACCCAAAGATGTGATATACTATATTTTGAAGCGTGTGTGAAGGAATGAGTTCATGTCTTCCAAATCTCAGTCTAATAAAATCTTAACTCTAAGTCATTATCTTTTCCTTGATCAAGAAATAGGAGTCAGATGCTCTGGATTATATTTCTGCAGTGGTTTCAGACCTGCTGCTATTATGTTGCGTTTCTGTGTTTGCAATGAAGCTGGGTACTACTATTCTCACAATGTAAACTGATTTTAAACCCTAAAATATCCAAGATAATTATTGTTATTTTTTTTAATGCTTTTTTCCTACATACTTTGGCTATTTATTTAGAGCTTGAATGGTTATATTCATGAGAGGTCATAGGTGTGAACGAACAACAATATTTGCATTTAGGAAATTACTATCTGGAAAAGTTAATACAGCAAAGTATTAACTGATGCAGAAGGCCTTTTAAGGACGAAGCATGAGCAAAAGCCTGGAGAAGGATTTTTCTGGCTCCAATCTGGTATTAGTCCTTCTGAATGGCTCACCTAAGGTACTATCTGGAATACTGTATTTGTAATAAGTAATTTAGCAAAGTAATTTTGCTTCAGCTAAAATGAATGTGTGCTTACTATGGCTTCAGCTAAGATGGGTGTGTGCTTGCTATGTGTTTGAAAAGGGATAATGTTATAGATAGGATATCAGACAAAAGCAACAGTTGGAAGTACCGAAACTTGCAGAACAAAGGGTAGTGTAGTTAGCTAAGATAACCACAGGATTCTAAAGAATGAAGAAGGCACAAGAGGGACATGGTGATAAAGACTTCAAGCCTCCCTCCAATGACTACCAGGAAGAACCCTGAGGAAGCATAGCACCTGCGCTGCTGGAAGGGAGAGGGTGTGCTCGGGGCTAGGCTGCATTCCAAGAACTTATTGATTATGTAAATTGGGGATGGGTTGTGTTCCAAAACCTCATTGATTATGCAAAATATGTTCCAAGAAGAAACATGAATAAGTATAAGCAATACAAAATAAAAACAAGTGTTTGTGAAGGAAAAAAAGAGTCACCAGAGGAGAAATCCCCTGTGTAACTCCCAGCACTGTAATAAATATTCTTTGCTCCACCGAATTTGCCCTGGACTAAAATTCAATACAGTGAGCATGTTTCTCACAGTATTGAATTCTGTGCACAGTGTAAACTGAGAATCACACAGCATCCAAGGACAATGTTTTGGAGGGGTTGATTTAACTAAGAACAGGGTTTTTTTTTTCAGTGGCATGGAAATATAACTGGAAAACTTAGAGTAACTTTCTGGGATAATCTTTCCAAGGAGTGAGACATCTCAGCCCTGTGAACAATTATGATTGACGTGCGGAAATGAAACTCCAGAGACTCCACAACCGAGAAGGTTGTAAAGTAGGTATGTTTATTCAGTGCTGGGCAGCACAGGGGGTCGCCCCACCACAATAGTGCACGCCCAGTGCAGCGGCCTTCTCAAATATATATAGTACTTAATTACATAATCATAAGATTTCCCAATACACCTATACATATGCATAACCTGTCCCCGCTTCGTATTAAAATTAGCTCTAAGAAGTCATTTTCATAAACTCCTCCCAACTGCGCTTGCGCAATGCCTCCTGGTGGTGGTCGCTGAGGGTCGTGACGATGAAGGCTGATGATTCCTCTTCATCAACGCAAGTAACTTTGTGTCCTTGCGCAGACTCAGTTCTTCTTTGGTCTTTGTCCAGACCGCAGGGTTAGTTTCAGCTGCTTTTCAAGGCATACTCTTATTTGTTATCAGGAGCTGTCCTTGGCAATCTCAAGACTTCTTGCTTCGTCCATTTTTATCAGCCCTGTCCTTTAGGTTATGAATCACTACCAGTCAATCAGTATGCAATGTGTTATTGTCTCTATCACATACCCCTGACTCAGTCCCCCCTTTTCTAACGCATTAGTAAATTCTTTTACTATATTACTACAACAATTCTTTATCTAACATTTTCTCAAAATATTTGTCCAAATGCCATAGGCATCCCCAGAACTCTGGCAACACAAAACAAACACTTCTAAAATTACACAAATTAATATCTCAAATATTAGTATTTCTACTAATGCCATAAATAGCGAACATAGCCACGCAAAATTGGGAATGCTTCTGGCCAACCTGAAAAGGTATCAGTTAATACCAATAAATATCAATAACCCTCTTTTCTTGGGAGTTCTGAAAAATCAATCTGCTATTGTTGCCCAGGCCCATTTGCCTCTCCTGATTTGGCCTATTTCTGGTTTGGGATATTCTTAGGGTTAGTCTGGAGGCACAGATCACACTGCTGAGTCACTTGTCTTACAGTGGTGTATAAATTTCTAGCTACGATCTCGCTAATTGGGTGTTTATATCTTCTGCCCCCCAATGCCTTTTCCTGTGTGCTTCTTTTACCAGAGACTATGTTACATAGGAGGGAATGATTAGTTTCCCTTGTGGGGTGAGAGCCCACCCCTCTTTATTATATGACCCTTCTAAATCCGTGATAAGCTTCTGATCCTCCTTGGTATATTCTGATTTACCTTCTAGGGAGATTTGCCTGTCAGGGACCAGAGCCCCTTCTGTTTTTACCTTTATTTTGGCTACCTGTTTTGCCTCTCTGTTTGCCAGCTCATTTTCTCTTCCCAACTCTGAGTTTACTTTCTGGTGAACCTTAATGTGCATGATCACCACTTTTTAGGAAGTTGGACTGCTTCCAACAGTTTCAGGATCTCCTCTGCATGCTTGATGTTCTTGCCCTGTGAATTCAATAATCCTCTCTCCTTCCAGATAGCTCCATGCGCATGCGCGACTCCAAAGGCATATCTCGAGTCTGTATAGATAGTCACGGCTTTGCCTTGAGCCAATTGCAAGGCATGGGTCAGAGCAATTATTTCTGCCTTCTGTGCAGAGATATTCATGGGCAAAGGCCCTGACTCTATTATTTCTTGACTGGTAGTGACGGCATATCCGACATACCTTTTACCGCTTAGGACATAGCTGCTCCCATCTGTAAACCAGTTTTCCATGTTTTCCATAGGACTGTCTTTCAGGTACGAACGGCTCAAATATGTTGCTTTGTTGGTCTCCAGACAGTCATGATACACTGGTTCTCCTGTATTCCCACTGAGGTAAGAAGCTGGATTGACAATGTTAGTGACTACAATTTCCACATCATCTTGTTCTACCATTATAGCTAATATTTCAAGGACTTCTGTGGAGAAAGCCAGTGTCCACCTTTCACTTCCAGTACTGCAGATGTTGTATGGGACACTAACACAGTCATTTTCTGGCCCAGGGTGAATTTTCGGGCTTCCTGGATGTTTAATACTACGGGCGCGACTGCTCGCAAGCATCCAGGCCAGCCCTTTGCAGTTGTATCTAGTTGCTTGGAAAAACAGGCAACTGCTCACCGATACGGGCCTAGATCTTGCGCCAATATTCCTAGGGCAATTCCCTGTTTTTCGTGAGAGAAAGGCAAAATGGCTTACTTGCATCTGGGAGTCCCAAGGCTGGAGCTGACATCAAAGCCTTCTTTAGCGACTCGAAGGCCTGTATGGTCTCTTTAGTCCATTTAAGGGGTTTCTGTTTGGTAGTTGTCAGTGTCTTGACAAGCAACCCATAATTATAAATCCACAGCCGACACCACCCAGTCATCCCTAGAAAAGTTCGTAACTCTTTCACTGTTTGCAGTCTCGGAGTTTGGCATATTGTCTCTTTTTGGGCCTGTCCCAAAGTCCTCTGTCCAGCACTGTTTTCATAACCTAGGTAAATCACCTTGCACTGCACTATTTGAGCCTTCTTTGGGATACCCAGTGTCCCTGGAGCTCCAGAAAATTCAACAGACTCACCACCCAAGTCATACAAGCATCTTTTGTCGTGGTGGCAATCAAGATATCATCCACATATTGTAACAGTTTCCCTTCTTCAGGAAGTGGGGCTTCCCAGGACTCTAGATCTTTTGCAAGTTGATTACCAAATATAGTAGGGCTATTTTTGAATCCTTGTGGCAACACCGTCCAGGTAAGCTGGGTTCTGCGCCCACTTTTAGAACTTTCCCATTCAAATGCAAATAATTTCTGACTGGCTTCTTGGAGAGGGAGGCAAAAGAAGGCATCCTTCAGATCTAAACTGTAAACCAAGTTAGCTCAGGTGTTAATACAGTCAGCAAGGTGTATGGGTTTGCTAATACCAGGTAAAAGTCTTCAGTTATTTTATTTATTGCCTGTAGGTCTTGGACCACCCGGTATGACCCGTCAGATTTACAGACAGGTAGTATAGGAGTATTAAAATTAGATTCACATTCCTTTAGCAACCCCAGTTGTAAGAACTTCTCTATTATTGGCCAGATTCCCTCCCTGTCCTCCTTCCTCAGAGGGTATTGTTTGATTCTTACTGGCTGTTGTCCTTCTTTGAGTTTGACTTCAACCGGTGGGGCATTCTTTGATCTCGTGGGCACATCAGTGGCCCAAACCCCAGGATACACCTGGTTCGTGACATCTTCACTGATTTTTCTTTCTGTGGGAGGACCAGCTAAGGATAAACTCATTATTTGGATATACTGTTGATCGTTTACCTCCAGAGTAATTTCCCCGTTCTCAGGCTTAATCACCGCACCCAATTGTTCTAGTAAATCTCTCCCCAAGAGTGCTTTAGGAGATTTGGGCATGTACAGGAATTTATGGATGCCCCATTGTTTTCCTAATTTATACTTCAAAGGTTCACAAAAATATGACTTTTCACTTTGGCCAGTTGCTCCTTTTACCACAATATAGTCATTCCCCAAAGGCATCAAAGCTTGGTTTAAAACTGAATACATAGCTCCTGTGTCTACCAGAAATTCCTCTTTCTTTTGTTCCTTCTCTAGTTTCATTATAACCAGTGAATCCGCTAGGGTAGATTCCCCTGGTCCCCATCAATCTACTTTCACGTGGCCCAACACTCTTCCTTTCTGATTATTTCGTCCCTTTTCCTTATTTTTTCTTTTTTTCTGGACACTTATCTTTCCAGTGTCCAAATCTTTTACACAACGCACATTGATTCCTGCCTAATCAAGGCAGTCCTTGTCTGGATTTTCTTTCTTCCTCCTCCCTGATGATTGCCACCACCCTTCTTTGTCCCCGTTTATAATCCTCTTCTCTGTTACAGAACACTCTCCATGCCTCATCCAGCAACACCTCCAGAGTCCTGCCTTCTGTGGGACTCAACTTTTGGAGCTTACGCCTAATATCTCCTGTAGACTGGCCTAAAAACAAAGAAACTAATTGCTGTATTCCTACTTCTAACCCAGGACCCAGCGGTGTACTGCAGCGCATCGCATCCCTCAGTTGGTCTAGGAACTCAGATGGTGACTGACTTGGAAGGGCCTTGTTTAATTGCATATAATGCTGACCAGTTGATAGTCTTGGGAATGGCCCTTTTCATTCCCTTTATAATCCATCCTTGATATGCTTGTAACCTTTCCATATGTGCTGACCTATTCGGGTCCCACTTTGGATCCTGCAGGGAGAGGTGTTTTTTTAACATCCCCTCCTGTAAACTCCTGTCTTCAGCTAAATCCCTGGCAACTTTTAAAATTAATTGGTTTTCTGTTTCCGTCATAGATTCTAATAGTAATTATAAGTCATTCCAATCGGGATTATGTTGTTTTATAATAAACTGGAAATATTTGGTTACACTTACTGGATCATTTCTGTAATCCTTGGCAACCCTTTTCCATGCTTCCAAATCGGTAGTGGAAAAAGGTACCTTGATTAACATTGTCCCTCCGTCAGGCCCTACCGCCTCTCGGAGCGGTGCCTGTAAAACTGTATGCTTTCTCCTAGTACGGGAGGATACAGGGCTGTCTGGAGGAGAGGCGCCTCTATCCGAGTCCACTTCTCGTTCCTGTGACCGAGGGGGAGGCTTAAGCAAATTAGTTAGATCTTGTTCTGGTGCTTGGTGAATCTTGTCTATTTTAGTACACCTCTGTCCAATACTACATGCCGAGCAGCACCACTTCAATTTACCCTTAAGTTCTTTATTATTCTCTCGCTCGAGACTGAGTACCATAGGGTCCTGCAGCGGCACCATTCCACAGTCCCTTTGCCACTCCGGATGGTTTTGGAGGGTAAAAAAACCATATCTGCATATGACACTTCATCCCACTTCCTTTCTCTTCTCAAAAATAACATTAATTGCAAAAGAGTATTATAGTCTAATGATCCATTCAGCGGCCACTTAGCTCCATCTTCTAACTTATACAGTGGCCACCACTGATTACAGTATTTAATAAGGGTCTTTCTGTTCTCCGTCCTCTGAGTTCCAGCAATATCCTTCCAGTGGGCAAGCACACAGCCCAGGGGACTCTTTCTAATGATACTTCCTTGACTATTGTCCATTATGATTCCGTCGCTCTTTCGACTTCCACACAAACCTCCTTTTACAACGTTCTTTCATCTTTTCCCAGTCCTCCTCCCACACGTCCCAGGTGTCTGGGACCAAATTCCTCTTTCCACACACCAATTTCAATATACTAGCAGCTTGTTGATCCTGTTTCTGACTACGGTAAGTATTCGGGGATCGACACTTAAAACACTCTGCCTCCCTTCTCCCAGATAAGCAATACCACCTTCTTCCGCAATTTTTACATTCCAGCTCGGATGCCAGCCGCTGGTCAGTTTATGAATGGGGGATACTCCACACTCGAGGCAAGGGATAGCCCCACAGTATCCATTAATCAAGGGGTTTAGGTCTGTGAGGTCGGTGAGTATATCTACAATGGGTTGCTCCCAATCGAGAGCCACTACTTGATTAGCAGGGGTAACATAAACTCCTTTCAGGTAAACCAAATTCTCTCCCCACCTTTCCCAACCTCCTCCTTCATTTAGATATTCCCAGGACTCACGTCCGAACCATTTGAGGAGAGATCCTTTCTTACCTTCCACCATGAATCAGATGGCTCAGACACTTCGTCTGTCTCTGGCTGGTCTCCTCGTGGAGGACACGGAACTGCGGATCAGGACTCCACACTCACTTTGCAACTTTGTTGTGTCTCACACACACACACTCTTCGTCTCACACACACACACTCTTAGACATACATATATACCTGTACACACAAAGTTCTTAACCTACAATATCCGGACGCTTCAAACACAGAACATTTTGCTCCACCCAAGATATTACCTTTCTAGCAGCTGCAAATTATGTGAGGCCCGCTTACCCTTCTCCTGCTTCTTATACAGTCATTAGCAGGTCCTTCCTGGCTCCCGTTGCCGGGATGCAGCGGTAACCTCGGATTCACTCGATCTACTCCCAAGATCGCTAGCGGCCGCTCTATCGGTCAGCAAATCCCTTCCTGGCCCAACAAACAGGGTACCCTCCGCCCCAGGGGACTACGCTGCACGCCAGATGTCTCTGCGCGATTTGCCAGCAGCCCCAGCCAAGCGTATGACTTACTGGCCCTTCTTAAACATACCGTTTTTCCACGGCTTCAGGAGGTTGTTGTCTACTCCAGCGGTGAGCAGCTGGGAGTGGAGGCTCCTCCGAGGAAAGTACTTGGGGCGTGCCTAGGGGCATCCGCTCCGCAGTTGACCCTGCAGCCAAGCAGAGAGTCTCCTGCCTGGCTCGCCATAATGACGGGCGGAAATGAAACTCCAGAGACTCCACAACCGAGAAGGTTGTAAAGTAGGTATGTTTATTCAGTGCTGGGCAGCACGGGGGGTCGCCCCACCACAATAGTGCACGCCCAGTGCAGCGGCCTTCTCAAATATATATAGTACTTAATTACATAATCATAAGATTTCCCAATACACCTATACATATGCATAACCTGTCCCCGCTTCGTATTAAAATTAGCTCTAAGAAGTCATTTTCATAAACTCCTCCCAACTGCGCTTGCGCAATGCCTCCTGGTGGTGGTCGCTGAGGGTCGTGACAATGAAGGCTGATGATTCCTCTATTTTCTATTACAAAACAGAGAA
This sequence comes from Vanellus vanellus, assembly GCF_965231255.1. Taxonomy (NCBI): domain Eukaryota; kingdom Metazoa; phylum Chordata; class Aves; order Charadriiformes; family Charadriidae; genus Vanellus; species Vanellus vanellus. Next base: position 82,347,606 of record NC_138905.1, on the reverse strand, counting down.
AAAGAGAGAAATAATAGGATTCACTTTCTCCTTCCTGATTAGGAAGTTCAACAATAAAATGAGGAATTTGATGCTGGAATGGTTATGTTTGGGATTCTCTTCCTCATCAAATTATTTAAAAAAAAAAAAGTTCAGAAAGGCAACAACAATAGTGAACTCTGATTTTCCATTACTTAATGTAACATAATGAAGTGCTACTTTTGTTTTTTCCAAAACTTCGATGGAATAAAATAAACAACTGAAGATGCCTGTTTAGACTTACCCAATATGAAAGCCTGCTGCAGAGCCACCAGCTAGCTACAAGCAACACCTAATTCAATTTTTTAAAAGGTGTGAAGTAAGGAAATGCCACTCTTAACCCATTGCAATTAAGTGTATGCAGATAAGAAAAGGACTGGGAGGGAAAGGAGGGCAATCCTCAGCAAAATTAAGCTGTTGCTTGTGATTGCTGTTTTTGACAACAGGAAGAAGCAGAAGTAACTCCTCCCTGAAACTGTCAAAACTGTTCCCCGGTTCTTTCTCTGCTTTTCCCCAGGGCAGCCATATAAGGCAGATAAAAGGGAGGGACCCTGCCTTGCTCAGGGTGGGATTTGACAAGCTGGGGGCAGTCAGGCAGCAGCTTCTCTCCCTGTACCTCTCCAGGGAGCCTGCTGTATGGAGCTGAGGGAGTAGCAAAGAGGAGTAGAGGGACATTTGACAAGAGAAAGTAGGTACTGTTTGCCAGCTGGTTTCAGTTTTTTCTGTGCTTTCTGTCTGTGTGGGATCCCCTGTTTTGATTAAGCAGGCTAGCAAATGTGTTTCAAGTAGCTTTGTTGGCAACTGCTGGGTAGCCAGCCTTCGTCTACGTAGCCTCAGAGCCTTAATGTGAATGATACAGAGGGAGGGTACTTCTCATAGGGGTTTCTGTATGGGAGCACTCAGCCAAACCAGTTTCAGAGCACAATTCCTAATGTGTCGCTACCTCTCCAGGAAAACCTCCAGAAGATGAGAAAGATAGCTGAAGTGACACATGAGCTGCAGGACCAAATAAAGGACACTTGGCTGGGAAATATTTTTGCTAGAATAGGATGGGTGTTTTCTGGATGGATTACTAACTTGTTGCAAACATTGATTGTTATAATAATTTGCATTATTGTAGAATGCTTTGCTGTTAGTTGTGTTAAAAGAATTATTGCAAAATCTATCTCTCAGGTAGGAGTCCACCTGGAAACTGGGGAATACCTGGATCTACTTAAACACTTAGATGAAAATTATACAGACACATTGGGTGATGATGACATATCTGTGGTGGATCTGTGACTCAGGTCACGGGGTGGAATGTATGGGAGCACCCAGCCAAACCAGTTTCAGAGCACAATAGGTGAGATGCAGGGAGTTGTCATCCGACCCAGCTTCATCTCTGCCTTGCCTTGTCTATGCAGAGATAACTTGGGGGGAGCTGCAAAACAGCTCAGCCCGAGGTTATCTCAAGATTGCATATAAGAACCGAAACTAAATGGCCTTTAACAAACAAAATGCCCTGAGTCCCATCCCACCACTATTCCCGTGACTTTGAGCGCTAGACATCACAAATTGGCAACAGAGGCTTAGCTATCACATCACCAGAGGTAAATATCTCAGATAGTGTAATCCACTCAGACATAATCCTGCACCCTAAATATAAACCGCAGGGTTTGGGGAGAAAAATGGGGAATCTTCCAAAGATACAGCTGGCCTGTAGGAGATCTCTTTCCCCCCTGTTCAGGATGCTGTACAGGGTAACTTCCCAGGGATTGAGCGACCTTACCTGAGAGAGAGTAAGTGACTAAGAAACATACATACGGTATATGGCATGCTATTAAGTTTGTAAGTGGTGCACTTGGTGCACTCTTTTAAGGTATTAATATCTAGCGCGCTTGTAGTGTGTTGTTACTTGTCGGGATCATTTGTAGCTTACAATAGTGTATCCCGCTAATTTATTTTAAACTGCAATAGTGTAATTGCCATTGTACACCTAGAACTTACGATAGTGACGTATTGGACCTGTGAGTGAAGTCCAAATAAATTGTTAATTTGAACCTCTCAGTGAAGTCCTTTTTTCCTGTTTCGTCACAGTTTCTTATGTTCTTGTTGTGGATTGTCTTACATGAAGGGCTTTATGTTTTAACTTTAATGTTTGGTCCCTCCAGCTTTTTGTTGTTAAGAGAACTGATGAGGGAAAGGTAGTATTTCTCTGTCTGCCATAGGACTAATGTAGAAATGCATCAGTCTACCTTACCATGACCAGCATTAAGAAATGAGTGTATTGTAACAAGTCAACTATTCCATATAAATATTTTGTGGAATAACTTAGAGGGCTGTCTTCAAATGTACTACAATGGGAGTTCATCCACTACACATGAGGATCTTTAAGCAAGAACAAAAAATAGGCTGTATTTAAAAAGAAGGGGTGAAGGCTGAAATTATCTCTCTCTAAATTACTCTATTCTGATGAAGCTAAAGTAACTCAAAATGTGGGTGTGAGTCTCTTCTGACAGAGGAGCAGTCAGCATGTGGGATTTATGTTGCGGATAACAGCACACTGCAATATGACATTACAGACATAATTTTGACATTAACATCAGCAGTGCTTTGAAGTTAAAGTAATCTTTTAATATTCTCATATTTTCACAATACTTTCATATTTTTATTTTAGCTGAGCATTTCAAATAAGGAAGCTTTTCATGGTAGTGTGTAAGAAATGAGGCAGTACAAAAAATGACACTGCAGAAAGACAGCTGCTCTTACAAAATATTTAATATTGCTGCTAAGTATCCATGTATTAGCATCAATTTAAGTCTGCCTCATGAAATATATATTGATCTATAAGAACCTTATTTTGTATTCTGTCTTCTCTAGGTACTTTCTTGAGAGTAGCAAAGTGTTATGGTTTGAGAGACCCATAACAATTTGTTGTCATTTAGACAATCATTCTATCAGCCGATGGCCCCTCCCCACCTGGGAAAGGGAAATCGGGAAAAACAAGGAAACCCGGGAGCTGAAGTATAAACATATTTAATAGAATAAGATTTGAAAATTAACATTAACAGCACTAAAGAACTGATATTGATCCCGACACCAATACAGAATATGCAAAGATTATACTCAGCCAATTATATCAGTAGGAAGCTGTGCACTCCCAGCAGTGGACAGCAAATGTCGGACACTGTGCGTGCTACAGCTTCAGGAGGAAGGGAAGGCCTCAGGGCTCTGGCACCAGGGCACGAAGTTCTCAGGATGGCAGCCATCAAGGGAGAGAGAGAACTTTGCAGCAAACTTTCTAATTTATAATGAGTATGACGTTGATAGTATGAAATAATCCTGTTGGCCAGCTTGGGTCAAGTGCCCGGGTCTCGCTCTTCCTCATCCCTGTACCTGGCGAGCTCGAAAACACTAAGACCTTGAGATCCACACAGCATAGCTGGCTGTAAAGTAAATATTTTCACAAGTTCAGACACTGGAGTCTTCTAAAAGTGCAGTTTTCCCAAGTATTAGATGAGAAATTAGTCCTGTGTGTCTCAAACTAGGACACAAAGTTAGCAGCAAACATTAAATGGCTTGAAGAAAATCAAGAATCAGGCCAGAATTCTCTGATCTTTTCCCTTGTAAAAATATTAATCTTTCAGTGATAGTTATCGTTAATGACGTTCTCCTTCTTACACTTGAGAAAATTGTTCCTGAGTACCATGGACGGCAAGATCAGATCCCATGAGGTGACTGAAATAATTAATTCAAGCCCTGAAATCTTTTCTGTAACATTGACACTCTAGATAAGATCTCTTGAGGTGTAGGTGTTGAAGTTCAGAACCTCAATCCAGTGTGTTTCAGGGAAGAGCAAGTTTATAAATTGCAAGAAATTTTCACAGTTCCACCTCTAATCAGGACACCTCAAGAACTGCTCAGCTTAAAACAATACAGTTGGATCCACTGTCAAGACAACTTTGCTGCTGTACTAGTGTTGCACTATTTAAATAGTTTGTAGCTTCCTTCTTAACAAATGTAACTTTGAAAGTCAGGGGAAATTTAAGCAATATGCAGTATCCTTCTGTGGCACTAGTTCCCAATACCCCAGTGAATAATGGATCTGGGATTGCCCACAACTCTGAGAAAGGCACAAAGGCTGCAGCCTTGACAGAAAGTGAAGTCAGCAGGGCCTGTACAACAAAGTGTTGCCATAGATGTTACTTAACTAAAACTAGTACACAGGAAGATGTCTACCAATTCCTGGACAGGCCCAGTGGATGGAAGTGTTTTATCTATCACTTTACTGTGTAAGTACCTACATTTTCACGTAATCTTTGGTGTAAGAAAAATTTGAAACTGTCCACTTAATCAGCCAGAAACCCTAGGACTTGGAGATCTCAGGCTGAAAACCCGTTTCATGACTATTCCCATTGAAAGCAATGGAAAAGATGGTTTCTCAAAGGATCAGCTGCTATAACCATTAACGTTTCCAGAGGAGGGCTTTTTATTCTTCACTTGGTATTTGTCTTCAAAGATGTACGCTGTATATTTGATATTTCTGAAGGGAAGTCCTATATACTCATGGCAGTTTTTATTGCTGCCTTAGCTGCTTTAGTTCAGACACTGCAGTTTTTAACATGAGATGTGGAAGGTTTATCTGTGATCAGACAAGTCATGTTTTTGTAAGTCCATTTTGCTCATGCTGAAGTGCCAAAACAATTAATTTGTTGGACAAATGTTTAATCATAGCATTACTAATTTGAATTAATTTACAGTTGTGATCACAGAATGAGTACAAATTTAGCAAAAAGGTTTTCATTATACCATGCACATGGTATGTGCATGGAGGAAATTAAGGCTTCCATTTACTCTTCTAAAACAGTGGTTAATATATTAATACAGCTGTTACTCTTTTCTTTGAGGTGCTTATGGTATCTGCCATGTTTAGCAAGACCTCAATCACCGTTTTGAATGCTCTTAACAAGATGATAATTTGTCATCTTAGCTATAGAAAGGGTCCAATTATGCTCTCATTGAGGCAAGAGGAAGTTTTACTGGCTATAGTGAATGTAAACTGAGCCAAAAGTCCTTGTTTATATTATAAAATTAGCACATGTCCTAAAGAAATGCAGAATTATTCTGTTTGTCTCAGATGAACTTTTCTATGGCCTGACTGCATGTTGGAAAAAGCATTATAAGTTATTGCAGTCAGGAACTGCCCAGAGAAATATATGGTAATTATAAGAACAAATCATAAGGCTTCTATTTGGCATAAAACAGGTGGTCTTATTAATACTTGCTTCCTTTGACCCCTCAAAATCATATATGGGGTTTTAAAAGGATTTCTTTGATTCATGAAATCTTGCCAAATGAAAGGATAAGGCCTCTTTCAAGGAGTATGCTTATTCTATATAACAATTCCTAAGGCTTAAACAGCTGTAATTTGTGTAGATTTAAATATGTGAATAGTCATGATTTAAGCCTATTTGAGGTTAGGACTTATTAATCTTGCTAAAATGCATTTGTTTCATCATCTGTGTTGCTTTTGTCTCGGACTAAGGTTTACCTTTAATATGTACTTATATTCTGCAATGGGCATTAAAATAAAATAAAAATAAAAAATCTATACACTCCACACACACACTAGAAAACTGGAGAAAATATTGGTATTACTAACAGAAAACTCTTTGTTTTTTTAATGGTACAGAGATTCTGAACTTAAATGAAAGAATATGAAAATTGACCTCTTTTAAAAGCTTGTTCTTTGAAATTGCTTGAAAGGAAACTTTTAAACATAGTTTTTGGCCAGCATTTTGTCTTAAGTATTGTCCTGATAATTATCCCAATAACTACTTGGTGTGTTCATTTATATAACAAGTTTCTGTTTTGGAAAGAACATACTATAGAACATTATATATCATTAAAATTAAAAATTGTTAAATGAATAAAGTGCTAATCTAAAATACAATTAATTTAAAATGAGAACAAACTGTAATTTATTTTAAAAAAGGTTTCCCATGTTATATCTGTGGGTTTGGGGAAATTTATGTAGAGTTGATCTTATGATGACTATTTTCATAACAAATCCAGTCTTCCAAGTATGGAGCTGATATTTGTGTAGCCTGGAGGAACTGGATGTCTGGCATCCCTTCATTGTCCTTTTGTCCTTCATATGCCACAAAGATGACATAACTCATGTACAAACTTGTAGGAAATGTCTATCCAAGAGGGACTGGATTCTGTTCTGATCTGGAGCCCGTTCTGCTAGAAAGAACGTAACAGGCAAGGCAAGGGAACAGCAACTGCTTCAGGAGGTGACCTTCTCTTGCATTCTGAAATAACCAAAGTAGTCTCATCTTCTGTGACATTTGTTGTATGCCTGATACTTCAAGTTTCTTTTAAGGAAGTAAACTCATGCTTCTTAAGGAACTTCATAATATATGTTAGAAAAGGGAAATATTTTTTCCCAATTAAATCTGGAATTTGTGTTATTTTAGTGAAGTTATTTCAGACTAAAATTGTGGTTTCAAAACAAATCATTTGAAGAGGTGAGCCCCTTCCCAGTCCTGAAAACCTTCTCTCAGGTAATTTTCAGCTTCACTGGCCGTACTGTGAGATACTTAATTCCTGAAATCCCCAAGAACAGGCTAGAGGACAAGACAGAAAGAGGTGAGGGCTTGAGAAACAGCTATGACATGCAATAGCAGTACATTGATCCTAACCAACCAGTTCTTCCAGCTATGTAAGAGCCTCAAGGTATTGGATATCAGTATATGTTAGAGTCCAGCTGTTTGCCATATGGTCCTCAGTTCAGAAAAATAAGTGTGTGCTTGATTTGAATTTGATTTCTAAACTCAGCTATGCATATCACATCTGCATATCGGGATATTAGGGTATAACCCTCATATTTTATCTTTTGAATTAAAAATACAATATGTATTGGTGATAAGTTGTTTTGAATTAAAAGTACAATATGTATTGGTGATAAGTTACCTATGGTAAGGAAGTTACTTGGCAAACCCCCACATTTAAATAATTTAATTGTAAGGGGAGCCTTATTCATGTGATGAGTTTACATTTCTGAAACATATATATGTTTCATTGTAACTGGAATGGCTCAATTATAGTCTTGAATATTGTGTTCATTTGGCTAAAATGTTGTGTTCACATACATGTGAATGGAGTGGGGAGGGGTAAAGCCAGGCAGTTTTCCTCATAATAAGATTATTGACCCCCATTGAGACACCAGGTAGCAATGATCATAAACCAGAACCAGAAACCAATGTACATGCTCAAAATGCTAGAATGTAATTGTGGTGGGGAATGCTACACTGCCAAGTCTTTGCAGGCCACCTTGGTCATAGGCAAAGGGTGGCATTGGTCCAGCTTTTCTGCCGCATTTGTAGAGGCACAGAACCAGAAGTAAGAAGGTGTAGCTCAAGCCAATTGAAAGAAAAGGATCGCTGTATGTCCACCCATGTGCGCTCACACACATAAGTGGTGACTGACAGTAGGAGAACAGTATGGTTTCACTTGTGTGCAGAGAATTGGTAACTGCTTGCTATTATATGTTAATTTGTTCTGAGTGTGAGTGACAGAGGACACCCTGTGTCAGCTGAAGGCTATGTCTACATCACAGTGGAGCCCTGTGCTGCACAACTGCTCCAGCTCAGGGCCTGGGGACAAAACAACAGAGTCTGCAGATTTGCACTGAGGCTAACTGGCTGTATATCTGAGCAAGAAAGTTGGATCCATAGTACCTTTTCCGCTCAGATACGCCCTGTTGATTTTTTGTTCACTGCAGTCCAATCTCCTTCTCCTATCTTTTCCATTTCTCTGGAAATGGAAACTTCTAATTTTTGTCTTTTCAGCTGCTGTTGGCTGGGTAGCTGAATTTTTTAGTTAAAACCCCAAAGCTTATAGAGAACCTGGGTAGGCAGCATATGGACTAGGAAGTGAGGAAGTAGAACAAATGGCTACACTGAGTCTGGCAAAACAGAGACAAGAGGAGAACCTGGGATGGAGAGACAGAAGGGTAGATTGGATTGTCATAGAAACTGAGACTGGTGCCAGTGATGCTGAAACTGGAGATACAAGAACAAGACAGATACAAGACAGACTAGCTCAAGAACCAAGAGAAGCAGACTTAAGCAGGAAGGACAAAGAAACAAGGACTAGCACCTCTTGGAGATCAGAAGGCTGGAACTGGGCAACAGCTGAAAATGGTCAAGAAGCTCAGAGAGAGCCACTGGGAAGAAGAAGGGGTAAGAGATGACAGCTGGAAGCTAGGGGAAAGAGGGAATGTGGAATTCAGGACAGGAGAAGGAACCTTTCACCTGTAGGCAGATGGTTTGAATCTCGTCCAAGTCAATAGTTAAGAAGTAATGACTGGGGAGATACAAAAGGAGCTGTTGGTTTCAGTCCAGTTCTTAACAAATGGATGTTAGCATCATCGCTGGAGTTAGCACAGCTAGAAGGCTTCCTGGCAGTCATGAGAGAAACCACAGGCTGGTTGAAAAGGGAGGCAAGTCTAAGGCAAGAGGAAGGCCCATGAAAGGGGCTCTGAGATTGTGTTCTCAGGCCTGCCACTTTCTTGTCGTATAGCACTGTGAAAGTTCAAGTGAGAACTTGCAGCTGTTCCAGGTTACTTTGTGCAGATTTGGCCATTTGTTAAACAAGTGTTAGATCTTGTTCTCATTTAAAAGTTAAACCAATCTTTATATTCCATAACTTCCCATGGGATAGGGTGAGCCAATCTAACAGCCCATTGTTAACAGACCACCTCCAGTTCTGCTTCCCTTACCTGCCTTATCTGTTCAGCTTGTTCCTGCCAGCTCTATTTGTCCTTGGATATCCTTGGATATCCTTGGATCACTGAGCCGTTTTATTTATTAAGCCAGCAGAAACCTAGCCCAGCAGGAAAAAGTGGATGGTCTTCTGTTAGGTTAGTAATACACATTCAACATCTTGATGTACTGTCCACTACTGTTCTCTGTTGCTCCTAGTGGATCATAATCACCTGTTAAATTTCATATAAAATTGTGTGGAATAATTGCAAAGTAACACTGCAAATAATCTGGCAAGTATTGCAGACCACCTGGTTTGACTGCAAAACATTTCACAAATTCAGAGTTTGCCTAGCAAAAAAAGTCTGCTCTCCAGGCTCCCTTATGATTTATGGGGAAACAACTCCTCCAAACAATGTCTCAGAGAGAATAATGGCTATTGCTTTGAATTCTTCATAGGGGATGCTGTCTGTCTCTCTGAGGGCTGCATGGGAAAGATAAGGAGAAAGTCCTCAGAGTATGGTTTCACAAGAGCTGGCATAATAGATTACCAGTACCAAAAGGGGAAGGCTCTCTCTCTCACCTTCCTATCTTCTCTCCTGGCCACACGTTTCTCCTGCATGATGTCTGCTGCTTCTGGCACTCTCAGTAGCCCTCCTAAGCTAAGTCAACTCACTGTAATGGTGAAAATCTAGCCCAGCAAGCAAGTAGCTTTTGATACCTGAAGGAGTTAGAGCACGTCAGCGAATGGTTTGATGGTGCTGGAACCAGTACTAACCAGTTGGCCAAGACTGGAATGGGAAGAGGGAGAGCTGTCCTTTTTGCCACCAGACAACTGTGCTGTTGGCTCAGTTGCATATGAAAACATTCCCTAATTTTGCTTTGTTACCCCCCTCCTCCTTCATACCGATTCCCATAGCTTCATAGAGAGGGACACATATACACGTTACTTGCAGCTTGTTGAAAACAACTCATCTAAGGGATTACTGTTGAGTAATCTGGAAGTGTGCGATCCTTACAAAAATATGAACAATATCAATAATGTCTCTCACTTAGAACTTTGGTAAGAAAGTACAGAAGATCAAGAACATGATTGGCCAGTTAAGGGTTTTTTCCTTTAGAAAAGATCCTATGTATTGAAGTCTATTTCACCATGAGTAATACAAAAAGAGTTCAGGCTATTGGGAAAAATAAAAAAAAAATAGTTTTCTTTTATTATTGTTTCTCTGCAAACTTCGCTTACTCAATTTTTTTTTACTTCACTCAACTTCCTGTAAGAAATGCTGTAGTTGTGTTCTGTTAATGCAATTGAAGACACTAAGAGCCACCATTCTGGCTGATATTCCTTTTTTGTTTGGCATAGAGCTGCTGCTGAGGTAAAGAACATTAAAAGGCAAAAATATAAGGGTCTAGTGGTTCCTTTTAATGACTGTGGGGCACTTGCCTGCATATCTTTTGGTTCTTTGAGTGTAGCAGCTCTCAGTGGAACCAAGTGTATATATAGCAAGTAAGTTAGCATAGTGTTCTCCTGCTTCTGTTTTTATCATGTAAATGGAGCCTATAGCCCTATAACTGTTTATCTCAAAGGGATCATCAAATTCCCATTTCTGTCCTTCCCACAATTATCTCTAGAATGAAAGCAGATATTTTGCTTTTTCCAAGGATTGTAATATAACCAACATGAGCAACAACTAAAGTTCAGGGTAATTATAAGCATATAACTGCTTTTAGGATTCTGGTTTTGACCTTGATGTCACAGCTTAGGTCTGGACATGATGTGCTTTCATAAGGGTAAGTTAGAGTTTTTTATTATTGTTTTTATTGGGTTCAGGGTGTTTCTTGCCAGCATAACAGTTACTTATTTGGACATTTTATACAGAAATTAAACTGATGAGTTTCCCAATTTAGAACTACAGGAGCTACTTTTCATCTATATATGAGATACAGAGAGATACTAAGCTGATGTCTTGTCTATGTTGATAAACTTTGGTACTTACCAAAAGATAAGCAGTATTAAAGGCAAGAAATTCAAGAACTGTTAGTTTTATTCAAGTAGAATGTCCTTCTTACTGCTTAGGGTTGCATGTTCAAGAGGATGATACGGTGGAACAGCTTAAGTTGCTAGTGGAGGTGCACTAATATTAAACAAAATTATATTTAGGACTCATTAAAGTTCCAAGATTGGGCTGTTCTAAAAATACATGGGGACTGTTATTAATTTTTAGCCTCTTTTCCTAAGGAAATGAGGTTTATGCAACCACACTGTCTGAGTGTGTCTGTCTGAAAGCGCCTTACCAAAAACTTTTCAGCCAGTTGGCAAGTTTCAACTAATATTGACAGAGGATGAGACATGTCAGAGATCTTAAGTTTTCTTCACGTTTTGTTAAAATAAGCATTTGGATAAAGGAGAGATAAATTAATAACCCCAAACATAAAACACTTCACTTTGAGCTCAATTAGATTGTTTGGCATCGAAGAGTCTTTTCAGGAGAGAGATGTTACAAAAGTTTCTGAGGAAGAACTTTGATCTGAGCGTACTTTGCTTTAGGCACAGAATAACCTAACCACAGGGCACAAAGCTACAGGCTATGTAAGTTTTATTTTCATTTTTTGAAATTATTGATGACTTTTTCCATCATTTATGTAAGAAATTCAATCCATCTTATTCCAGAATCTCAATTTTGTAATAGACTGTGCAATGAATATGCATTAATGTCCCCACAGGCTAATGTTTCTATAGTGAAACCATTTGTTTCTATAGTGAAAACAAATACTGTAGTGTGGTGTTAATATGCTGCTATTGATGGAATTTGGTTACAATTTTGTGGAAAACCCCTCTGTTCTTATAGAAATCAGCAAAATAAAAAGATATTCTGTGATGTTAACATTACAATTGCTCATTAATTTCTGGGCTCCACATGGTATCAAATTCAAGAAGAAAAATGTTTCAGATGTCTTCATGATAATCAAGCTGGCATTAACTTATTACTGGATGTATTTGCACAGCATCGTTATATGCATTTTTTCTTTCCGTTTTTTGATACTGGAACTAAGAAGCATTAATTAATGTGAGTACTACCAAAAGGTTGGTGTTACTTTGTAAATGGTGGTAGTTATTTCCTGTCCCTGTGGAGAAGTGCCATAGATCACATGCTGAAACCTACCGATATTTTTGTCTCAAAATCAAGGTCAATTATAAATGTGTCAGAATCATGAACACTGATCATGAAGCCATGATGATGAACTGTTTCTGTCAATGTTTAAAGATTAGGAAATGTCTTAGTGATACAGAATCAAAATGGAAGCTTGATTCCTGTACCCACGGAAGGAGAGGACATCCAGACATTCTGGTAACAAGACATATGGAGATAAAAGCAAAAAAGACAAACATAGCACAGATGTTAGTGGAAGATACAGGCATTCAGCTGAATCAGGGAGCTTAAATCCCAGGAATGACAGGGCACTGAAAAAAGGTTTCTGTAAGATCAGTGCTTCTGGCCCTGTAATGGATGCATGTATGTAATTTTTCAGTTCTGCACTACTGCCAGCTAAACTCAGAGAAAAGGCAAAATCCAAATCTTAGTGCTCTTGAGCAGCAAATATTTTAGGCTGTGAAATGCTTTGAAAATGGGAAGTGCTCATTACTAATAGGAGCTGTGGGCGTTTTAAGAATAACATATCTTTGGGCAGTTGATTCAGAAAGTTGGTTTGAAGTGGGAGATCTTTTTCTATGATGTGTGGCTTGAACAGCATTGGTATGAGATATTGATTCAAAATGGTTTGTGATAATTTATACATATGCAGGTGAAAGGTCTCAAAAAATAGAATAGTAGTGTATTTGTAAATTACTTTTTAAAGTTTTTAGGTGTTGTAGAAATATTAGCTAGTTACTTCTGATTGGAGCCAGCTGGACAGCTTCATGTTACGTGCAATTGAGCTACCAGGCATTTCTGGATACAACCTAGAATGAGCTGAAAGAAAAACCTGAAAACTGATATCCTCAGTATACCCATGTTATAGGGAGAATTTTCCTTTGGTTGAGGGCTTCAAATCCCTGAAAATATTTTGTTCTGAGGCAAAACAGAAAGTCAGATATGCCCAAACTCCCTGCCAGGCAGGCTGCCTGTTAGTAGAGTCCAAAGCTAGGCAAGATTCTATTAAAATCTGTCTGGTCTGCTTCTCCAGTTCTGCTGAAACCAATACATATCCAGACTACTTTCTAATTTTAACATGTTGGTATTTTCAACAGAAAAATTGTTCCTTTACCAAAATTTCCAACCAACTTTAATTTGTGTATGATCACATTTGTATAAGCGCAAGTCATTTCAACAAAACATCAAGCCTCGGGACCCTGGAAATAGATTTATGAGAGAATTGAGGGACATCAAAACTGGCCTACAAAAAGGCACATGGACAACCTTCTCCTTATGACTTAGTCAGAAACTCTTTTGGATAACAAAAATATGTAAGCACGAGGAATGAGGTTTTATTCAGACTAGCAGGAATGTTTTATAGACACACATGGCTATTCAACGTAAGAGAGTATAATCCTATTCAGAAGAAAGCAAAGTGCTTCATGTGCTCAAGAATGAGAATATCTTGCACTTTTATAGCAAGAAAAAATGGCAATGCCTTACTTAATTTTCCTGCCACAAAATAACCACTTAAAATGAAAAGCAGCCCGTGCTTCTGCAGCCCCTCAAAGAACTTTCTGTTGGTTAAACTCATTTATTCTCTCTAACAACAGACTATCTTAAAGCTATCAGTCTCCACTGGACAGCTATGTAGTCTGTCATCAAGAAAAACACTGAAGCTCCAGTGAGTGTAATTGCACATAGATTTAGCCTCAATCCAATCTCTTTTTCTTGTAGTTTAACTCCATCGGAAGCAACTGGATTTCTTCTGTCCTGGTATGTTAGTAGAACAGAACATTTTTGGTTCACGTGTTGCTAAGGCAAACAATAGATAGGATAAAAAAACTATGTAAGAAATTTATAAAAAAACTATGTAAGAAATTTTCAAAAAATAGGTTTTGGATATAATTTGAACTGGACACTTATGTAAGCCATTTGTGATTATGTAGTTGAGGGCCTTTTATACAGCAAAGTAAGTCATAGCAGCTCAATTTTGACAAAGGAGTACAGCGGGGGAAAGACAAGTCTGGTTGTGTTAAAAACATCAGTGACCCATGATCAAGGTGTCTAAATACTACAGAGCATAGGTTTCAATAGCTTTTCTATAATAATTTTTGTTGATTTTCTTTTACTATAGAGCTCACATTTTTCTAAAAATGCTTTCTTCTCTAAACTTTGCAGAGTCAAGTTAAGTTTGGCAAGCCCAAAAGGCCACAAAGCTACTATTTTCTATTTGGATGCCAGGGAGTGTATCTCTGTCTACCAGTTTATAAGTTTTTTCCCCTCCTCACCCATCCCTTTTTTGTTGTTCAAGAGATAACATTGCCACAAGCATCACATACATAAACACTTCAAGTACACTTATCTGCAGTAGATAAACACAAAAAAATGCATGCACAGATAGTCTTTGCTAGAAATGGCATTATTTGATGCAAAACTTAAAAGAAGGAATGCTTAATACTTCTTCTTTAAGAGCTTTCATTAGGCTTGTCTTGCATGGAAAATTAGATTGTTATAGCACAACCTTGAAAGAGTTAACCCTTGATAAAGTACTTGACATCATTTGCTCTCAGTATTGTAGTTAACCTACTAGTTCCAAGTGTTTGTAGTCTTCGGTAGAGCATGCTCATAGCCAATTAATCTATTAAACAGAATTTGTCCCTGGCTACAATAAAAACAGAAATATGTTTACATTTACTCTCCAAAATGAAACAATGTTTAGGAAAATAAGGACACAGAGAGTCACTCATTTGTGATCTTTAAGCCCTGTTGATCAACTGTCCAATGCACCAGTACTGCCTATTTAAATTTGTTAACGTATGAAGCAGATTTAAGGATGATGGTTTAAAACCATTGAAGAAAAAGCAGTTGTATTTTGTTGTATGCATGAGGCTTAAGGAATTTAGGAGAAATCGAGAAATACTAAAATTTAGCATGAACTGTGTTAAGTGAGAATCCAAAACCAAAAGAGATAGTCCTCTTTCCTCTGATATGTAAAACCATAGAATCATAGAATGGTTTAGGTTGGAAGGGACCTTGAAGATCATCGAGTTTCAACCGCCCTGCCATAGGCAGGGACACCTCCCACCAGACCAGGTTGCCCAGGGCCACATCCAGCCTGGCCTTAAACACCTCCAGGGATGGGTCCTCAACAACTTCTCTGGGCAACCTGTTCCAGTGCCTTACCACCCTCAAAGTGGAAAAATTTCTTCCTAATGTTTAATCTAAACCTGCCCTCTTCCAGTTTGCAGCCATTCCCCCTTGTCCTATCACTACATGCTAGAGCATGTAGTAAAAAGTCCTTCCCCAGCTCTCCTGTAGACCCCCTTTAGGTACTGGAAGGCTGCAATAAGGTCTCCCTGGAGCCTTCTCTTCTCCAGGCTGAACAGCCCCAACTGTCTCAGCTTCTCCTCATAGGAGAGGTGCTCCAGCCCTCAGATCATCCTTGTGTCCCTCCTCTGGACATGATCCAGTAGGTCCATGTCCTTCTTATGCTGGGGACTCCAGAACTGGATGCAGTGCTCCAGGTGGGGTCTCACGAGATTGGAGTAGAGGGGCAGAATCACCTCCTTTGACCTGCTGGCCAGACTTCTTTTGATGAAGCCCAAGATGCGGTTGGCCTTCTGGGCTGCGATCGCACATTGCTGGCTCATGTTGAGCTTCTCATCAATCAGCACTCCCAGGTCCTTCTCCTCAGGGCTGCTCTCCAGCAATTCCCTGCTGATCCTGTATTTGTTCTTGGGATTGCCCCGACCCAGGTGTAGGACCTTGCATTTGGCTTTGTTGAACTGCATGAGGTTGGCTTGGGCTCACCTCTCCAGCCTGTCCAGGTCCCTCTGGATGGCATCCCTCCCCTCCAGCCTGTCTACTTCACCAAACAGCTTGGTATCATTGGCAAACTTGCTGAGGGTGCACTCAACCCCACTGTCCATGTCGCCGACAAAGATGTTGAACAGTACAGGTCTCAGTACTGACCCCTGAGGAACACCACTTGTCACTGGTCTCCACTTGGACATTGAGCCGTTGACTGCAACTCTTTGAGTGTGACCGTCCAGCCAGTTCTTTATCAACCAAGTGGTCCATTTGTCGAATCCGTGTCTCTCCAATTTAGAGACCACGATATCGTGTGGGACAGTGTCAAACGCTTTGCACAAATCCAAGTAGATGACATCAGTTGATCTTCCCTTATCTACTGCCACTATAACCCCTTCGTAGAAGGCCACCAAATTTGTCAGGCATGACTTGCCCTTCGTGAAGCCATGCTGGCTGTCACCAATGACCTTCTTGTTTTCTATGTGCCTCAGCAGAGTTTCCAGGAGGATCTGCTCCATGATCTTGCCAGGCACAGAGGCGAGACTGACTGGCCTGTAGTTCCCTGGGTCTTCCTTATTTTCCTTTTTGAAAACAGGGGTTATATTTCCCCTTTTCCAGTCAGCAGGAACCTCGCCAGACCACCACGACTTCTCAAATATGATGGCTAGTGGCTTAGTGACTTCATTTGCCAGTTCCCTCAGGACCCACGGCTGTATCTCATGAGGTCCCATGGACTTGCACACCTTCAGGTTCCTCAGGTAGTCTCGCACTTGATCTTCACCTACAGTGGCGGTTCTCCGTTTTACCAATCCTTGCCTTTGCATTCTGCATCATGGGCAGTGTGGCTGCAGTCCTTGCCAGTGAAGACTGAGGCAAAAACGTCACCGAGTACCTCAGTACTTTAGCTACTTCTTTTGCTTTTTTTGTTCTACATGGAAATGCCTCTGGCCATCTGGAAAAGGTATCTGTAAGTACCAATAAGTATCTGTACCTCCCTTTTCTTGGAAGTTCAGAAAAATCGATTTGCCAGTATTAGGATTGTTTTTCAAACATACCTCGCATTGCTGAATCACCTGTCAGATCGTAGTATATAAATTTTTCCCTACTAATTTCTGATTTAAAAATTTATACAGGGAGTCTGCTCCCCAGTGTGTTTTATTATGTTCTTCTTTGCCAATTCCCCATATCCGTTTGGCAGGAATTATAACTCAGCCATCACTCAGGTAGGCCCGCTCTTTGGAGGCAATCTGCCCTCCTAACTTTCCTATTAATTTTTTATCGGCTCTGGAGTTTTTTCTGCTCATTTAAACTCTTACTTTTATTATCCGGAATTAAAGTTAAAATCTTTTGCATTCTTTCTGTTGCCTGTTTAGCCTCATAATCAGCCAATCGGTTACATTTTTTCTGGTCAGTGTTACCCTTCAGATGTCCTCGGCAGTGCACGACAGTGACTTTGGTTGGCAGTTGAATTGCTTCTAATAGGCGAAGTATTTCTTCTGCATGTTTGATTTGTTTCCCTTGTGCAGTCAGCAATCCTCATTCCTTCCAAATGGCTCTGTGAATATGGACAACCCCAAAGGCATACTTGGAATCTGTCCATGTATTTACTTTCTTTCCTTTTGCCAACTGTAAGGCCCTAGTCAAGGCAATAATTTCAATCTTTTCAGCTGATGTTCCAGCAGGTAAGGACTGGGATTCAATTACCTTATTTGCTGTTGTCACTGCGTACCCAGCTTTTCAGATACCTTGTTGGACAAAGCTGCTTTTGTCCATGAACCAAGAGTCCTGTGCATCTTCCAGTGTTCTTTCAAATCTGGTCTACTGGAGTACACAGTCTCTATGGTTTCCAAGCAATCGTGTGTCAGCAGTTCAGATTTCACCCCACTGAGGAAAGAAGCTGTTATTCCCAAAAAGGTCCTGAGTTCTTTTACCGTCTGAGGGAGAGGGGTTCTGCAGATGGCTTCTTTTCATTCCGTTCCTAAGTCTCATTGTCCTACAGACAGTTATATCCAAGGTAGGTTACCTGTTGTTGCACCATCTGAGACTTCTGTTGAGAAACTTGAGACCCATTTAGTCTCCAAAAATTCAACAAACTAATAGTCAATTGAATACAGTCAGGTTTTGTTTCAGTTGCTATTAACAAGTCATCCACATACTGTAAAAGGGTTCCAACTCTGGAAAGAGGGTCTGATGTTTCCAGTCCTTATGCTAATTGATTCTCAAAGATTGTCAGACTATTCTTAAAACCTTGGGGTAATACTGTCCAGGTGAGCTGGGTTTTTCTACCAGTGGTAGGACTTTCCCATTCAAATACAAATAATTTTTTACTTTCTTTGGCTAAAGGCAAACAGAAAAATGCATCTTTTAAATCTAATACTGTACACCACACTTGATTGTTTCAAAATTTAGTAAGTAAAGTATAAGGATTGGCCACCACAGGGTGTAAATCTTTAACAATTTTATTTACTCCCCTTAAATTTTGTACTACTCAATAAGTCCCGTTTGGCTTCTTCACCGGTAATATAGGGGTGTTATATTCTGATTTACATTCCACTAACAGTCCATGCTGTACAAAGTTGTTAATTGGGCCTTCTATCCCCTTTTGATCTTATAATTTCAGGGGATACTGCCTTTGTTGTACTGGGCTTATTCATTCCTTGAGTTCTGCTACTATGGGAATGGCATTCTTCACCCTCCCTGAGGTCCCCGCAGCCCATACTCCTGGATATACCTGATTGATAGTTTCTTCAATGTTGGGTACTGGTGCAGCAGCCTTTCTGGGGTATATTAGGGCTAAACTTAAAATTTCAATTAGTTGGTTTTCTTTTACCTTTAGTTCCATGGTTCCCTGTTTAAAGATTATTTCTTTTCCAATTGTTCCAATAAATTCTGATCCAATAATGGCCTGGGTGATTTTAGTAAATATAGAAATTAGTGTATTCCAATCTGCTTTCCCAATTTAAATTTGATCAGCTTCAAAAATAATGCCTTTTCCTGTTGGCCAGTGGCTCCTATTACATTCACAAACTCTTTACTTATAGGTATCAGTTCTTGATTCACAGCAGAGAAAGGCCCCTGTATCTACTTAGAATTCTATTTCTTTATCTTGTCTTCCTAGCTTTATTTTAACCAGTGCATCCACTAGGGTAGATGCCCCAGGTCCCCATCAGTCAGCCTCTGCTTCAGCTATCAAGGTCTGCAGAATTTCCTTACACTTCGGACGTTCATTTTTCCAATGCCCTATTCCTCAGCAAATTGCACATTGAGTCCTTCCTAACCCTCATCCTCTATTTCCAAAGGGCCTTCCTTGTCCTCTAAATCCTCCCCTATTTACCTTTCCTCTCTGTTCCAAGGCTGCCACTGTAGCTATCCTCTATCCACATCCTCGCAATTCCTGAAAACTCTCCATGCCTCATCAAGCAACTTCTCTAAGTCTCTTATATCCGGTTCTTTTAATCTCTGTAACTTCTTTCTTATATCTATACCACAATCTCTTTGCCATTCCGGGTGATTTCACAAGATAAAAACCATATCTGCATACGTAACCCATCCAGTTATCCTTCCTATAAGTATCCCAGAAACCTGGTCAGAAATATTTAGGGAGACCCAGGACCTACTAGTCACTTGTTCACAAGTTAACATTGGTAGACTTTGCTATTGCATTTTGTGGAGCAGCTTGTTTCTCAAAGAAAAATGGGAAGTGAGAATTAAAGACAAACCAATGGTATTTAGGGGTGAGTCTTGCTAAAGGTTTGTATGTGGTACCTCATATTCAACTGTTGTCCTGCTCTTTATAGGAGATTTTGTGCTCACCCAAGGTTTTTTTCTTAAGTATATTTAAAAAGGTCATTGATTAGAGCTATGTTTAGCATCCTGGAGGCTGTTAGGAGCAATCCACAAGGAGGTTTCCTGATTGTCTAAGAGGCAACAGAGCTGTAGGTTGTTGGATTCTGTGGATCAGTTGGCAATTAAGCCATTTATCTTTAAAGTTAGACTTCTCAAAACTAACCTGCATTCTGGTGCATGGCTCAATGACAGAGATAGTAACCTTAAAAAATTATGAAGGCAGTAT
This sequence comes from Vanellus vanellus, assembly GCF_965231255.1. NCBI lineage: Eukaryota > Metazoa > Chordata > Aves > Charadriiformes > Charadriidae > Vanellus > Vanellus vanellus. The sequence goes on along the minus strand of NC_138905.1, from coordinate 82,327,819 downwards.
GTGCTGACTACTGGTATAAAGAAATCAGAGGCAGAAGGAAATGCTGTTTCACTGTATTAGAGAAAAAGGTGCAAAAGGATTGTTTTTTTCTATGGGAATGGATTTAATTGGGGGGCAGAGAGGAGTTGACCTTTGTTTCCACTACTTGTCTCCCACACTTTTGTCATTACACAGATAGCACTTGCTCATCTCAACCCCATGGATTCTGTCCAACAGAGTGTGGTGTGCACTGAGAGTATAAACAGCTCCAATGCTATGGCAGGGACATTGCCACCAATGGCTAAAACCTGCCTCTGCTGTGTAAACCATGGGTCCTGAATGGCACCTCAAGGGGCTCAGCTTCAGCCCTTCCCTGCCTACCCTCCAGGAAACACATATCCAGTGAGAGGGGAGAGAGTCTTCACACTGAGGTTGTGTCCACCCATGAACCTGTGTTAAGTGAATGGGAAATTGTATACCATAAGATCACTGCCTAGAACAGCACCATTTTAGTTTTTGTATATGTTTTTATACCTACTTTAAAATGCTTCTGGTACTTTTGCCATCTTCAGTCTATTTGACTCTGGTTGATAATACCAGAAACTATCCCTTATTTGTTTCAAGTTCAATGTCTAAACGCTTCAAATAAAGAATGGGAAGATCTACTTCACGTTGGTTGTGAGGATTAGTAATTACATACTTGCGATTCCCACTCACTTCAGCAGGCTTTTCTGTCGTTGTTGGGACGGACACGACACTGAACATCAAGTTGCAGCAATCCAATTTCTTTATTTAACAAGCAGTGCTTTTTTATATTCTTTTACCCAGGTGCTTATCTATGCATATATTCTAGCATTCTACTATTGCCTGATACGCTCTCACATCACATGCTGTTCATGCTCTGGTCAAAGCCAGGATGTTTGCCAACCCTCATCTTTTTACTTAGCTCTTCTCAGGACTCCCCAGTCTCTTCAAGGGTACACGGATATCTGCTCAAGGTTAATGTTAAACTCGCATTCTGATCCCTCGGACCAGCTGAGGTTTCCCACAATTCCCCCGTTTTGTATTTGTGCTACAAATGCCGCCCCTATCACCCGCTGCAGGGCCCTTTGCAGTAGGGAGATGAGACGTGGCACCATCATTAGCACAACTACAACTATCAACAATATTATTAATCCTGCTTTGACTATTGAAGCCAGCCATCCTGAGAGTCCCCAATTTTGCAAAAGGTGATCAAAAAAGAACCCATCCTCTTCCTTTAACCTTTTTTGTTCATTCCATTAACTCTTGTATGCCTGCATGAATAGATTGAGAATGGTCTGATAAGTTCATGCAGCACATCCCATCAAAATCTTGACAACCATGACCTTGAGCCAGCAACAAGAAATCTATTGCAGCTCGATTCTGAAGTGTGGCATGTCTAACTGAGTCTACACCTAGTAGTAAACTACTTAAAGCTGAAGATGTAGCATTAGATTGCTTGGCCAGCCAACACCCAAGTTTGTTAAGCATAGCGAGCACTTTAGCTGATGCCACTCCAGGGGCTAAAAAGGATGCCTCGATTATTAGGTCTGGCAGCAGCACTTTTGGACGTTGGGTATTTTTGAACCCAGCGATTGGGAGAATGGCCAAAGGTGGTGTTGAGGCTGAAGTTAAGAGGAAAGACCTGAGCCCCAAGTTTTGTTGGCTGATGAAATCTGTTGTAGGGGCCAGCGAGCACAAGGCACATCTTTGCGTGCTGGCCCCTTTGGTGTAGGAGCAATGTTTGGACGTTGGGTATTTTTGCCCCGGCCATTGGCTAAGTGGCCAAAGCTGATGTGGAGGCTGAAATCAAGAGGAAAGCCTTAAGACCCAAGGTTTGTGGGGAAACAATCTAAACGGTTGCAGGAGCCAGTGAGGAAAAGGCACAGCTGTGCACGCTTGCCCCTGTGGTGTGGGAGCAAGGGCTGGATGTTGGGTATTTTTGCCCCCAGCCATTGGGAAAATGGCCAAAGGTGGTGTTGAGGCTGAAGTTAAGAGGAAAGCCCGGAGCCCCATAGTTTTTTGCCAAAAGAAAGTTTTTGCAGGGGCAATCGAGCACAATGCACAGCTTTGCGTGCTGGCCCCTTTGGTGTGCGATCAATGGCTGGACACTGGGTATTTTTGCCCCCGGCCATTGGGAAAATGGCCAAAGGTGGTGTTGAGGCTGAAGTCAAGAGGAACAACATGAGCTCCAAGCTTTGTTGGCCGATGAAAGCTGTTGCAGGGGCCATCGAGCACAAGGCAAAGCTTTGCATGTTGGCCCCTTTGGTGTGGGAGCAATGGCTGGCTGTTGGGTATATTTGTCCCTGGCTATTGGGAAAATGGTCAAAGGTGGTGTTGAGGCTGAAGAAAAAAATAAAGCCTGGAGCCGCAAGGTTTATAGGGCAATCAAAGCAGTTGCAAGGACCATGGAGGACTGGGCACAGCTTTGCATGCTGGCCCCTTTCATGTGGGAGGAACGTCTGGACATTTGGTATTTTTGCCCCCAGCCATTGCGAAAATGGCCACAGGTGGTGTAGAGTCTGAAGTCAAGAGGAAAGCCCTGAGCCGCAAGGTTTGTGGGGCAATCAAAGCGGTTGCATGTGCCAGCGAGGAAAAGGCACAGCATTGCGTGCTGGCGCCTTTGGTGTGGAGCAATGGCTGGCCATTGGGTATTTTTGCCCCGGGCCATTGGGAGAATGGCCAAAGGTGGTGTTGAGGCTGAAGTCAAGATTAAATGCCTGAGCTCCAAGCTTTGTGGGGCAATGGAAACGGTTGCAGGGGCCAGCGAGGACAAGGCACAGCTTTGCGTGCTGGTCCGTTTGGTGTGGGAGCAATGGCTGGACGTTGGGTATTTTTGCCCCTGGCCTTTGGGAAAATGGCCAAAGGTAGTGTTGAGGCTGAAGTTAAGAGGAAAGCCCGGAGCCCCATAGTTTTTTGCCAAAAGAAAGTTTTTGCAGAGGCAATCGAGCACAATGCACAGCTTTGCGTGCTGGCCCCTTTGGTGTGCGACCAATGGCTGGACATTGGGTATTTCTGCCCCCGGCCATTGGGAAAATGGCCAAAGGTGGTGTTGAGGCTGAAGTCAAGAGGAACAACATGAGCTCCAAGCTTTGTTGGCCGATGAAAGCTGTTGCAGGGGCCATCGAGGACAAGGCACAGCTTTGTTTGCTGGCCCCTTTGGTGTGGGAGCAATGTCTGGACGTTGTGTATTTTTGCCCTCGGCCATTGGGAAAATGGCCAAAGGTTTTGTAGAGGCTGAAGTCAAGAGGAAAGCCCTGAGGCCCAAGGCTTGTTGGCTGATGAAATCTGCTGCAGGTGCCAGCGAGTAGAAGTACAGCTTTGTGTGCTGGCTCCTTTGGTGTGGGAGCAATGGCTGGACATTTGGTATTTTTGGCCCCAGCCATTGGGAAAATGGCCAAAGGTGGTGTGGACCCTGAAGTCAAGATTAAATGCCTGAGCTCCAAGCTTTGTGGGGCGATTCAAACGGTTGCAGGGGCCAGCGAAGACAAGGCACAGCTTTGCGTGCTGGCCACTTTGGTGTGGGAGCAATGGCTGGACATTGGGTATTTTTTCCCCCGTCCATTGCTAAAATGGCCAAAGGTGGTGTTGAGGCTGAAGTCAAGACAGAAAACCCTGCACCCCAAAGTTTGTGGGGTGATACAAAGTTTTGCAGGAGCCACCGAGCACAAGGCACAGCTTTGCGTGCTGGCCCCTTTGGTGTGGGAGCACCAGTTCTTGTGGTTCGAGGTTACTGTATTGCAGATAGGGTACCCAGGCATCCCCATTATCAACTACCTTACCCCTTTTGCCAAGTGCTTCAGAGACTCTAACTCTGGCACAGGCCAGGTGCCTAAGTGCTGTCCCACCAGACATGTTGAGAAAGGATTTTCTGGTGATGAGGTTGACAAACAAAGTGTGTCCTGGCCTGTTAAGTTTGCTAGGGTGACCCACATGTTAGTCTTTGGTTGTGCGGGCATCCAAAATCCCAAGACAGGAGTAACTAGAGTCACGCACACAAGGATCAAGTGCAAAGCCTTCATCCTGCAAGTTCACGTGAGGAGTCGTTGTCTGTAGACTTTAGGTATGGATGAATATAACTGGACGGCACCCACTGTGGTCCATGATCTGTGGAGACACAAGCATAACCTCTTCCCCACGTGATAAAGTCATGCGGACCCAACCATTGTCCTGTCCTGAGGTCTCGCATGAGCACCTTTGCTCCAGGACCCACCCGTTCCTGGGTCACAAGGGAACAAAAGTGCCAAAGAAGGGGTGGCATCGCAGCAGGAGTATCATCAGCAAACTGCAAAAAGTTTAATACATATACAGCTTTAGTTAATCGTGCTTCAGGAGTTTCCCCTATCTTTCCTCCTTTTTGTTTGATTCCAAGTCAATCAAATTGCTTTCCTTCTCATTGTCCGATTCAGGGGGCAAAGGTGGATAAGGGGACAGTGAATGAGGAAGTTCACAAGGGATGGGCACCTCCTCCGGAGGGGTCTTTTGGACCTCTTCACTGCTTTTGATTTGGTCTTTAGGCAATACAAATCCCAATCGGTTAGCACCTTCACTTGCAACTTTGTCGCGAGGTAATACATATTTATATTGTTTATATAAAGGAGCAGTCCTTTATTTTCCAGACCAGCAATCTCCTGCCCCTTTAAATTATCAACACGAGGTTTAGAGACAAACGGCGCAGGGGCTGCGGACGGCTGTTCACAACCTCCTGCTAAATCTCTCTGCTCCTTAAAGTTCTTTAAGGTCTCTAATAAAAGTCACCACGTAGTTAACTATAGCCGTTTTTGAGCCGCGTGTAGCTTCCTCAAAGTCTGCCCTAGTTTTGTCCATTGCGTTATACTAAATGCTGTAACCGACATGACTTCCACTCTCCGTTCTTTTCCCCACAATAGCATTTTTCACAAAGTCACTTCAGGGAGGATTACACCTTGCCGTTTCAACAACAGCGTCCATGTGGAGAGTATAGTCTGCTCCTCCTTAGTTAACTTCCCTCCCATGTCCCCAGTGGCTCATCTACTACAGGTGTCTTCTTAAATATGATCTGGATCCATCAACAGCTCTGCCCGCTGTCCTCAGCTTCACTGGGCTCCGTCCCCACGACTATTTCCAGTTGTCTTCTTCCTTAAAATCACATTGGGGTCACCAGTTGTCGTTGTTGGGACGGACACAACACTGAACATCAAGTTGCAGCAATCCAATTTCTTTATTTAACAAGCAGTGCTTTTTTATATTCTTTTACCCAGGTGCTTATCTATGCATATATTCTAGCATTCTACTATTGCCTGATACGCTCTCACATCACACGCTGTTCATGCTCTGGTCAAAGCCAGGATGTTTGCCAACCCTTATCTTTTTACTTAGCTCTTCTCAGGACTCCCCAGTCTCTTCAAGGGTACACGGATATCTGCTCAAGGTTAATGTTAAACTCGCATTCTGATCCCTCGGACCAGCGGAGGTGTCCCACACTTTTCTGTCCTCATGGAGCTGACAGGCTGCATCAGCCCACAGATAGTACACCAGTATTATTAGAACATCTCAGGTCTAGGTCCTCTGTTTGGGATTACTTGGAAAAAAAGGAAGAACAGATGTGTTTGAAATGTAAAGCATCTCTAGTGGGGGAGTTTTTCAGCAATTTGGGGAGTTGTGATCAAAAAGGAGCTCTTAGTATGAGGAAGGCCTTGGTTTGAGGCACCTCTTGCACTCAGAGGAACCTGTCTTCTGGGACTCAAAACTGCATAGTGTAAGACTGCCATAGATCTTGGAGGAATGCTTATGGTTCATTTGCTTTTGCCCTGCTTAGTGTGGCTTTTTATCACTTGGACAAAGAAACCACTCATTTCCCCATCGTGATGTTAGTTGCTAAAGTCTCCTTGTGCTTTCTGGCATTCAGGCTGAATATCAGGGTTTCTGACATTACATAACTGTTTCTGTGCCAGGCTTGTTATTCTTCCAGGTTCCAATAAACAGGCTGTAATAATTTCTCATTTTTTGGAATCAGGGTCAAGACTCTCGAGTCCATTTCTACCTACTTTAAGCTGTCTCAGAATAACACAGTATAGTACTCTAGTACTGCATAGACCTGATAATGTCCTTGTGTGCCTTGCTCTGCATACCAGTCTCAGGTGTGTCTTCACCAACAGCTTTAACTTTCATATGCTGTGTAGGTATCATTGTGCCGTGTTTTGCAGCTGAAAGTGACAAACATAGTCACTAGACGTAGGCACTTCAGTGCTTGAAGTTGTCTCCAGTGTGCAAAGAGAAAAACTTTCTGCTTGACATTGTGTCCTTGACAGTATCGCACCAACCGAGACTCCCTGATTCCCATCCATAACCTGATTCGATGGCTAGAGAGCCAAGGAGTGATCAGCAAAATTCGCTCACTCTTTAACAGCCCTATATGGCCAGTGTGAAAGTCTGATGGGGACTGAGATTAACAGTAGACTATTGTGGCCTGAATGAAGTCACACCACCACTTAGTGCTGCTGTGCCAGACATGCTACAACTTCAGTACGAACTGGAGTCAAAGGCAGCCCGATGGTATGCTACAGTTGACATTGCTAATGCCTTTTTCTCTATTCCTTTAGCAGCAGAGTGCAGGCCACAGTTTGCTTTCACCTGGAGGGGTGTCCAGTACACCTGGAATCGACTGCCCCAGGGGTGGAAACGCAGCCCTACTGTGTGCCATGGACTGATCCAGACTGCACTGGAGAAGGGTGGAGCTCCAGAACACCTATAATACATCGATGACATCATTGTGTGGGGTAATTCAGCGGAAGTTTTCCACAAAGGTAGGAAAATAATTACGATTCTTCTGAAAGCAGGTTTTGCCATTAAAAGAGGTAAGGTTAAGGGACCTGCACAAGAAATCCAGTTCTTAGGAATTAAGTGGCAAGATGGCCGTCGCCAGATTCCAATGGATATGATTAATAGAATAACATCTATGTCCCCACCTACTAACAAAAAAGAAACACAAGCCTTTTTAGATGTTGTGGGTTTCTGGAGAATGCATATTCAAGGTTATAGCCAGATTGTGAAACCTCTTTATGAAGTGACTCGAAAGAAAAATGAGTTTATGTGGGGCCCTGAGCAACAACAAGCCTTTGAGCAAATTAAACAAGAGATTGTGCATGCAGTAGCCGTTGGACCCGTCTGAACTGGATGGGACATTAGAAATGTGCTACACACCACAGCCGGGGACAATGGCCCTACCTGGAGCCTCTGGCAGAAAGCAACAGGGGAGACTCGAGGTCGACCCCTAGGATTCTGGAGTCGAGGATATAAAGGCTCCGAGGCCAACTATACTCCAGCTGAGGAAGAAATCTTGGCAGCATATGAAGGAGTTAGCTGCTTCAGAAGTAATTGGTACTGAGGCACAGCTCCTCCTGGTGCCCCGATTACCAGTACTGGGCTGGATGTTCAAGGGTAAAGTTCCTTCTACTCATCATGCCACCGATGCTACCTGGAGTAAGCGGGTTGCCTTAATCACGCAGCGAGCTCGAATAGGAAAACCAAATCGCCCAGGAATCGTAGAAGTGATCACAAATTGGCCCAAAGGCAAAGACTTTGGGATGCCACCAGAGGAGGTGGTGACACGTGCTGAGGAAGCTCCACCATATAACGAACTCTCAGATAACGAGAAAGAGTATGCCTTGTTTACTGATGGATCTTCTCATATTGTAGGAAAACATCGAAGGTGGAAAGCTGCTGTGTGGAGTCCTACATGACGAGTTGCAGAAGCTGCTGAAGGATAAGGTGAATTGAATCAGTTCTCAGAGGTAAAAGCCATCCAGCTGGCGTTAGATGTTGCTGAACGAGAAAAGTGGCCAATACTCTTTCTCTATATTGACTCATGGATGGTGGCAAATGCTCTGTGGGAGTGGTTAAAACAGTGGAAGCAGAGCAACTGGCAGCACAGAGGTAAACCCATCTTGGCTGCTGAACTGTGGCAAGACATTGCTGATGGGCTAGCGAACCTAGTCGTAAAGGTACGTCATGTAGATGCCCACATACCCATGAGTTGGGCCACTGAGGAACATCAAAACAATCAGCAAGGGATCAGGCTGCTAAAATTTTCCAGCCAGACTTGGACTGGGAACATAAAGGTGAACTATTCTTAGCTCGGTGGGCCCATGACACCTCAGGTCATCAAGGAAGGGATGCAACTTATAAATGGGCCCGTGACCGAGGGGTGGATTTAACCATGGACGCTATTGCACAGGTTATCCACGACTGTGAAACATGTGCCGAAATCAAGCAAGATAAATGGTTAAAACCTTTGTGGTATGGGGGACGATGGCTGAAATATAAGTATGGGGAAGCCTGGCAAATTGATTATATCACACTCCCTCAAACTCACCAGGGTAAGTGCTATGTGCTTACAATGGTGGAAGCAAGCACCAGATGGTTGGAAACCTATGCCGTACCCCATGCCACTGCCTGGAATACCATCCTGGGCCTTGAAAAGCAAGTCTTGTGGTGACATGGCACTCCAAAAAGAATTGAGTCAGACAATGAGACTCATTTTGAAAACAATTTTATAAGTAACTGGGCAAAAGAACATGGCATTGAGTGGATATATCGTATCCCCTATCATGCACCAGCTTCTGGGAAGATTGAGCGATACAATGGACTGCTAAAAACCACCCTAAAAGCTATAGGAGGTGGAACCTTTAAAAATTGGGACAAGCATTTAGAGCAAGCCACCTGGTTAGTTAACACCAGGGGATCCATCAATCGAGCTGGTCCTGCTCAAACAGACCTTTTACGTACTGTAGAAGTGGATAAAGTCCCTGTGGTGCATGAAAGGAATTTGTTAGGGAAAACTGTCTGGGTTTTTCCTGCTTCAGGCAAAACCAAACCCATTTGTGGGACTGTTTTTGCCCAAGGACCTGGATGTACTTGGTGAGTGATGCTGAAGGATGGAGAAGATCATTGTGTACCTCAAGGGAATTTAACCCTTGGTGAGAATACTCAATCCTGAGCAGTATGATGCTGATCACTACATAATACTAACAGTGTTCAATAAGTGTTTTTCAGGATAACACAGGGGTGATGAAACCTTAGCTAGCTTCATCAAGTGGTGTCCAGCAAGCTCTCCAAGATGAACATGCTACCCATGGGCACAAACCAGAATGAATTTTGTACCATCTTTCCTGCCCTGAGATGAGATCCTGCAATCATGAACTAAATGGACTTAAACTTTTGTATATAAACATAAACTGTAGATAAGTGACCTGCATGTATCCATATCATATATGTATATATATATATGTGTGCATATAGATTTGATAGATAAAAGTAATAGTAATCTGAGCAAGATGCAAATGGTATGGAATAAGGGGTGGAATGTCCTGGTTTGAGGTAAAACAGAACCAATTCTGTTCAGTAACTTCGCTTCTTAGCTGAGCCTCTTCTAACTACTGAAATTAACCGCATATTGTGCAGAAATTGTTCACTCTCTCAGAGTGATAAGACCAATTATTTATAGCTGATGCCCAGGCATGGTATGCAGAGAGGCTCTTGCTTATACTTATTGCTGTAACACCCAAGGCCAACCAACTTTGTTATTTGCCCCGTTGGAGTGTTGGAAGCGGAAAAGCATAGTGGAGTCCCATCTGTGGGGAGGAGCGGACAGGACAGGTGACCCAAAACTGACCAACAGGGTATTCCATCCCATCTGCCTCATGCTCAGTATAAAAGCTGAGGGATCAAAAGGTCAGGTCTCTCTTCAATGGCCGACATCTGAGGAGGACTCTGTTCATCTGCCTGTGATCCCGATCCTGAATCCAGATCTGGAATCCAGTTCCCGTCTGTCAGAGTCCAGCCTGGGACTGCCCCAGTGCCAGCTGGTGTCGTGATTGTCATCTCAGGAGCTTGATACAGTTTTGTATATATTTTTCATTATTTCTTTTTATTTTATTATTAGTATTTCATTAAAGTAGTTTAGTTCCTTCTAAACTCATAAGTCTCTTTTTCCTCCTCTGCCTCTCTCTTTGAAGGGGGGTAGAGGGGAGCATCTATCGGTCCCATCTGGAGTCCCCCAGGTCCCCAGAAGCTGATTTGGCCTAAACCACGATACAGTGCCAGGAGGATTTTACAATACGATTTTGATTTGGGAAAGGAGATTATTGAAACTGGAGTATATCCAGGTGTTCTGAAGCTAACCCCTCCCCTTTTACAAAAAGCAAGTTTTGATCTTTTATGACCAAAAGTGATCAGCAGTAATTCTACATTTCAAATAAATGCATTTTATATGAGGACAGGATATATCCATAGAACACCCAGCCTATCCTGTGCTAGTAAAATGAAGCCTTTGTTATTCACTGGGAAGGAGCGACACTCACTGGCTGGAATATATAGTGCCATAAATTAACTGAATTTAAGGGATCCTTTGAATGGTTTTAATGCGTGTTTTGGAAATGGAAAAGGGGGGGAGGGGATGGAGAGGGAGGAGACAGTCCCAACAAATAAATACAAGAGGGAAGCAACAATTAGCTGGAAGTTACAAAATTTGCAGGCTGTATTAGCAGCCTTTGGTCAGTTCCAGGTCCCTCAGTAAATTAATGGCACTGATCATCCTGCCTTATACATCCTTATGCACATACATCTTTGCACTTTGTATCACCTTTTTCTTGCTTTATCCCTTTTTTTGAGGTTTACAAATCTGGTTACTTTTTCTGAGGCCTAAGAGGAGATGTGGTTGAAGATGTAGTGGTAATGCCTGCAGGGTCCGTAAGAATATCCAGTTCTTCTCTTTGCTTAACTTAGAATGGAGAAGAAAAGGTGTAAAGTGCACCATTGTCCTCAGTAACTTGATAGACAATACTTAGAATGTGAATTACCCCTGGCTTTTTTATTTATTGCTAGTGATGACAGTAAAAGAAGGCAAAGGTATCTAACTGAAATGGGGGGAATTTCGAAGAAATTAAGGGCTGGTACTCAGAGGAAGCTTTCCATAAATTTATACATGCATTTTGCCTAGAAAAAAGCTCTGTAACTATGGTACGAACGGAACAGAAGTCTCATTACAAAGATAAGAACAAAAAAACTGACTAATTCCAAGAAGTGTTGACAAGTAAGTGTATGACTGAGTTGCTTACCTGGTTATCTGTGGTTATTTTTGGGGACCATGTGTTCCTGAGACTATTGACTGGACAACAATCTATGGTTTAAGAGATCCAAGTACTATATGCTTTTGACACTGTCCTAATGTATGGACAAGTTGGTTCACAACTTTGTGTCTTTCTCCTTTTTTCCCATAAATGGGATTGCTCATTGGATATAAAAGTTGTATGGATGAAGATACAGCAATGGCGGGATGTTGGGTATTTTTGCCCCCAGCCATTGGGAAAATGGCAAAAGGTGGTTCTGAGGCAGAATTCAAGAGGAAAACCCTGAGCCCCAAGGTTTGTGGGGCAATCAAAGCAGTTCCAGGGGACAGGGAGGAAAAGGCACGGCTTTCCATGAGTGACATTTGTTGTAGGAGCAATGGCTGGACATTTGGGAATTTTGGCCCCGGCCATTGGGAAAACGAAAAAAAAATGTAGTTTTGAGGCTGAAGTCAAGAGGAAAGACGAGAGTCCCAAGGTTTGTGGAGCGACGAAAGCGGTTCCAGGGGCCAGTGAGGACAAGGCACAGCTTTGCGTGCTGGACCCTTTGGTGTGGGAGCAATGGCTGGAGGTTCTGTATTTTTGCCACCGGCCATTGGGAAAATGGAAAAAAGGTAGTTTTGAGGCTGAAGTGAAAAGCCGAGAGCCCCGCAGTTTGCAGGGCAATAAGAGTGGTTCTAGGGGCCAGCGAAGTCAAGGCACAGCTCTGTGTGCTATCCTGTTTGGTGTGGGAGTAATGGCTAGATGTTGGGTTTTTGTGCCCCCGGCCATTGGGAAAATGGCAGAAGGTGGTTTTGAGACTGAAGTAAAGAGGAAAGCCCTGAGACCCAAGGTTTGTGGGGCAATCAGAGCGGATACAGGGGCCAGTTTGGACACAGCACAACTTTGAATACTGGCCCCTTTGGTGTAGAAGCAATGGCTGGACGATGGGCATTCTTTACCCCTGGCCATTGGGCAAGTGTCAAAAGGTGGTTTTGAGGCTGAAGTCAAGAGGAAAGACATGAGCCACACAATTTGTGGGGCAATCAAAACGGTGGCAGGGTCCAACGAGGACAAGGCACAGCTTTGCGTGCTGGCCCCTTTGGTGTAGGAGCATTGGCTGGATGTTGGGTATTTTTGCCCACGGAAAATGGCAAACTGGCAAAAGGTGGTTTTGAGGCTGAAGTCAAGGGGAAAGCCCTGAGCCCCAAGGTTAGTCGGGCAATCAAAGTGGTTGCAGCGGCCAGGGAAGATAAGGCAGAGCTTTGCGTGCAGGCCCCTTTATTGTGGGAGCAATGGCTGGGCGTTGGATATTTTTGCCCCTGGCCATTGGGAAAATGGCCAAAGATGGTGTTGAGGCTGAAGTCAAGAGGAAAGTCCTGAGCCCCAAGGTTTGTGGGGCAATGCAAGCAGTTGCAGATGCATGCGAGGGCTAGGCACAGCTTTGCGTGTTGGCCCCTTTGGTGTGGGAGCAATGGCTGGACGTTGGGTATTTTCACCCCCAGCCAGTGGGAAAATGGCCAACGGTGGTGTTGAGGCTGAAGTCAAGCAGAAAGCCCTGAGCCCCAAGGTTTGTGGGGCAATAAAGGTGGTTGCAGGTGCCGGCGAGGAGAAGGCACACCTTTGCATGCTGGCCCCTTTGGTGTGGGAGCTATGGCTGGACGTTGGGTATTTTTGCCCCCTGGCCATTTGGCAAATGGAAAAAGGCGGCTTTGAGGTGAAGTCAAGAAGAAAGCCCTGGGGCCCTAGGGTATTCAGGATTCAAAGTGGTTGCAGCGGCCAGGGAAGACAAGACAAAGCTTTGCGTGCTGGCTCTTTGCTGTGGGAATAATGGCTAGACATTGGGCATTTTCACCCCGGGAATTGGGAAAATGGCAAAAGGTGGTTTTGAAGCTGAAGTCAGAGGAAAACTCTAAGCCGCAGGGTTTCTGAGGCATTTAGAGCGGTGGCAGGGGCCAGGGACGACAAAGCACAGCTTTGCGTCCTAGCACTTTTGGTGTGGGTGCAATGGCTGGGCGTTGGATATTTTTGCCCCCGGTCATTGCGAAAATGGCCAAAGGTGGTGTTGAGGCTGAAGTCAAGAGGAAAGTCCTGAGCCCCAAGGTTTGTGGGGCAATGCAAGTGGTTGCAGATACACGCAAGGGCTAGGCACAGCTTTGCGTGCTGGCCCCTTTGGTGTGGGAGCAATCTCTGGACGTTGGGTATTTTTGCCCCTGGCCATTGGGAAAATGGCCAAAGGTGGTGTTGACGCTGAAGTCAAGATTAAATGCCTGAGCTCCAAGCTTTGTGGGGCGATGCAAACAGTTGCAAGGGCCAGCGAGGACAAGGCATAGCTTTGTGTTCTGGCCCCTTTGGTGTGGGAGCAATGGCTGGACGTTGGGTGTTTTTGCCCCCGGCCATTGGGAAAATGGCCAAAGGTGGTGTTGAGGCTGAAGTCAAGAGGAAAGCCCAGAGACCTAGGGTTACAGGGGAAACAAGTGAAATGGGTGCATGAGCCAGCGAGCACAAGGCACAGCTTTGCGTGCTGGCCCCTTTGGTGTGGGAGCAATGGCTGGACGTTGGGTATTTTTGCCCCCAGAAATTGGATAATTCGCCAAAGGTGGTGTTGAGGCTAAAGTCAAGAGGAAAACCCTGAGCCCCAAGCTTTGTGGGGCGATGCAAAGTTTGCATTGGCGAGCAAGGGCTAGGCAAAGCTTTGTGTGCTGGTGCCTTTGGTGTGGGAGCAATGTCTGGACGTTGTGTATTTTTGCACCCAGGCATTGGTAAAATGGCCAAAGGTGTTGTTGAGGCTGAAGTCAAGAGGAAACCCCGGAGCCCCAAGCTTTGTGGGCCAATGGAAAGTTTGCAGGGGCGAGCGAGATAAAGGCCAGCTTTGCGTGCTGGCGCCATTGGTGTGGGACCAATGGCTGGTCGTTGGGTATTTTTGCCCCCTGCCATTGGGAAATTGGCAAATAAGGTGTTGAGGCTGACGTCAAGAGGAAAGCCCTGAGCCTCAAGGTCTGTTGGCCGATGAAAGCTGTTGCATGTGCCAGCAAGAACAAGGCAAAGCTTTGCGTGCTGCCCCCTTTAGCGTGGGAGCAATCTCTGGACGTTGGGTATTTTTGCCCCTGGCCATTGGGAAAATGGCCAAAGGTGGTGTTGAGGCTGAAGTCAAAAGGAAAGACTTTGGCCCTAAGCTTTGTGGGGTGATGCAATCTGTTGCAGGGGACAAAAGCACAAGGCAGAGGTTTGCGTGCTTGCCCCTTTTTTGTGGGAGCAATGGCTGGACGTTGATTTTTTTTGCCCCCGGCTATTGGGAAAATTGCCAAAGGTGGCGTGGAGGCTGAAGTCAAGGGGAAAGCCTTGAGCCCCAAGTTTTAGCCCAAGGTTTAGCCATTGCTCGCCCAAGTTTGCAGGGGCGAGCGAGGACTAGGCAGAGCATAGCGTGCTGTCCCCTTTGGTGTGGGAGCATTGGCTGGACGTTGGGTATTTTTGCATCGGGCCATTTGCAAAATGGCCAAAGGTGGTGTTGAGGCTGAAGTCAAGAGGAAAGCCCTGAACCCCAAGCTTGTAGGCCGATGAATTCTGGTACAGGTGCCAATGAGGACAAGGCAGATATTTGCGTGCTGGCCGTTTTGCTGTGCGAGAAATATTTGGACGTTTGGTATTTTTGCCCCCGGCCATTTGCAAAATGGCCATAGGTGGTGTTTAGGCTGAAGTCAAGCAGAAAGCCCTGAGCCCCAAGGCTTATTGACCAATGAAATCTGCTGTAAGTTCCAGAAATTAGAAGGCAAAGGTTTGCCTGCTCACCCCTTTGACGTGCGAGCAATGGCTGGACGTTGGGTATTTCTGCCCTCAGCCATTCGGAAAATGGCCAAAGGTGGTGTTGAGGCTGAAGTCAAGAGGAAAGCCCTGAGCCCCAAGGCTTATTGACCAATGAAATCTGCTGCTATTGGAACCAGAGAGGACAATGCACAGCTTTGCCTGCTGGCCCGTTGTTTGTCAGAGCAATGGCTAGACGTTGGGTATTTTTGCCCACGGCCATTGGTGAAATGGTGAAACGTGGTGTTGAGGCTACACTCAAGAGGAAAGCCCTGAGCCCCAAGGCTTATTGACCAATGAAATCTGCTGCTATTGGAACCAGAGAGGACAATGCAGAGCTTTGCCTGCTGGCCCGTTGTTTGTCGGAGCAATGGCTAGACGTTGGGTATTTTTGCCCACGGCCATTGGTGAAATGGTGAAACGTGGTGTTGAGGCTACACTCAAGAGGAAAGCCCTGAGCCCCAATGTTTGTGGCGCAATCAAAGCGGTTGCAGAGGCCAGCACGCAAAGCTGTGCCTTGTCCTCGCTGGCCCCTTTGGTGTGGAAGCAATATCGGTACGTGTGTATTTTTGTCCCCGGCCTTTGGGAAAATGGCCAAAGTTGTGTTGAGGCTGAAGTGAAGAGGAAAGCCCTGAGCCGCAAGGTCTGTTGGGCGACGAAAGCTGTTGCAGTAGCCAGCGAGGACAAGGCAGAGCTTTCTGTGCTGACCCCTTTGGTATGGGAGCAATATCTGGATGTTTTGTATTTTTCCCGTGGCCATTGTTAAAATGGCCTAAGGTGGTGTTGAGGCTGAGGTCAAGAAAAAGCCATTAGCCGCAAGGTTTTTGGGCGATGGAAGCGGCTGCAGCTCCATGCGAGGATAAGGTACAACTTTGAGTGGTGGCCACTTTGGTGTGAGAGCAATGGCTGCACGTTTCCCTTTCTTACTCGGGAGGATGCCCAGAGTGGGAGTACCAGGAGGGAGTGAGGACCAGCATGACTTTTCCCCCCTGGCACCTTTGCTGTGGGAGCAGGAGCTGGACGATTGTCATTTTTGCTGAGTTGGCTGCAAAGAGTGAAAAAAGGTAGTTTTAAGTCTAGAGTCCGCAGGAAAGCAGAGTGGGTCAAAGTGTGTGGGGCACTGGAAGTGGTTCCAGGAGGCAGTGAGGACCAGCATGACGTTTCTCCCCTGGCCCCTTTGCTGTGCGAGCAGGAGCAGGACATATGCCTTTTTTCCTCCAGAGGCCGCCGAGAGTGAAAAAATGTGTTTTTGAGGCTAGAGTCCTGAGGAAAGCAGAGAGGGCAAAAGTGTGTGGGGCATTTGAAGGGGTTCCAGAAGGCAGTGAGGAGCAGCATCGCTTTTCCCCCCTGGCCCCTTTGCTGTGGGAGAAGGAGATGGACGTTTGCCTTTTTTGCTGAGTAGGTTGCCGAGAGTGAAAAAACATGGTTTTGAGGCTAGAGTCTGCAAAAAAGCAGAGAGGGACAAAGTGTGTGGGGCATTCGAAGGGGTTCAAGGAGGCAGTGAGGATCAGCATCCCTTTTCTCCTCTTGCACATTTGCTGTGGGAGCAGGAGCTGGACGATTGGCTTTTTTGCTCCGGAGGATGCCGAGAGTGAACAAAGGTGTATTTGAGGCTAGAGTCCTGAAGAAAGCAGAGAGGGCCCAAGTGTGTGGGGCATAGGAAGGGGTTCCAGGAGGCAGTGAGGACCAGCATCACTTTTCCCCCCTGGCACCTTTGCTGTGGAAGCAGGAGCTGGATGATTGCCATTTTTGCTGAGTAGGCTGCCAAGAGTTAAAAAAGGTGGTTTTGGGGGTAGAGTCCGCAGGAAAGCAGAGAGGGCCCAAGTGTGTGGGGCATTTGAAGGGGTTCCAGGAGGCAATGAGGACTAGCATGCCTTTTCCCCCTGGACCATTTGCTGTAGGAGCAGGAACTGGACGATTGCCTTTTTTGTGCCGGAGTCTCTCGAGAGTGAAAATAGGTGGTTTTGAGGCTAGAGTCCGCAGGAAAGCAGAGAGGGCCAAAGTGTGTGGGGCATTTGAAGGGGCTCAAGGGTGCAGTGAGGACCAGTATGACTTTTCCACCTTGGCACCTTTGCTGTGGGAGCAGGAGCTGGAAGTTTGGCTTTTTTTCTGAGTAGGCTCCCGAGAGAGAAAAAAGGTGGTTTTGAGGCTAGATTCCGCAGGAAAGCAGAGAGGGCTAAAGTGTGTGAGGCATTTGAAGGGGTTCCAAGAGGCAGTGAGGACCAGTATCCCCTTTCCCCACTGGCACCTTTGCTGTGAGAGTAGGAGTTGGAAGTTTGCCTTTTTTGCTCTGGAGGCTGCAGAACGTGAAAAAAGGTGGTTTTGAAGACAGAGTCTTCATGAAAGCAGAGAGGGCCCAAGTGTGAGGGGCATTTGAAGGTGTCCAAGGCGGCAGTGAGGACCAGCACCCCTTTTCCACCCTGGCACCTTTGCTGTGGAAGCAGGAGCTGGACGATTGTCCATTTTGCTCCGGAGACTGTTGAGAGTGAACAAAGGTGGTTTTGAGGCTAGAGTCTGCAGGAAAGCAGAGAGGACCAAAGTGTGTGGTGCATTGGAAGGGGTTCCAGGAGGAAGTGAGGACCAGCATCACTTTTCTCCCCTGGCACCTTTGCTGTGGTAGCAGGAGCAGGACGTTTTGCTTTTTTTCTCCGGAGGCTGCCGAGAGTGAACAAAGGTGGTTTTGAGGCTAGAGTCCTGAGGAGAGCAGAGATGGCCAAAGTGTGTGTAGGTATTGGAAGGGGTTCCAGGAGGCAGTGAGGACCAGCATCACTTTCCCCCCCTGGCACCTTTGCTGTGGGAGCAGGAGCTGGTCGATTGCGGTTTTTGCTGAGTAGGCTGGCAAGAGTGAAAAAAATGTTGTTTTGAGGCTAGAGTCCGCAGGAAAGCAGAGAGGGCCCAAGTGTGTGGGGCATTTGAAAGGGTTCCAGGAGGCAGTGGGAACAAGCATGACTTTTCCCCCCAGGCACATTTGCTGTGGTAGGAGGAGATGGACTTTTGGCTTTTTTTCTCCGGAGGATGCCGAGAGTGAACAAAGGTGTATTTGAGGCTAGAGTCCTGAAGAAAGCAGAGAGGGCCCAAGTGTGTGGGGCATAGGAAGGGGTTCCAGGAGGCAGTGAGGACCAGCATCACTTTTCCCCCCTGGCACCTTTGCTGTGGAAGCAGGAGCTGGATGATTGCCATTTTTGCTGAGTAGGCTGCCAAGAGTTAAAAAAGGTGGTTTTGGGGGTAGAGTCCGCAGGAAAGCAGAGAGGGCCCAAGTGTGTGGGGCATTTGAAGGGGTTCCAGGAGGCAGTGAGGACTAGCATGCCTTTTCCCCCTGGACCATTTGCTGTAGGAGCAGGAACTGGACGATTGCCTTTTTTGTGCCGGAGTCTCTCGAGAGTGAAAATAGGTGGTTTTGAGGCTAGAGTCCGCAGGAAAGCAGAGAGGGCCAAAGTGTGTGGGTCATTTGAAGGGGTTCCAGGAGGCAGTGAGGACCAGTATGACTTTTCCACCTTGGCACCTTTGCTGTGGGAGCAGGAGCTGGAAGTTTGGCTTTTTTTCTGAGTAGGCTGCCGAGAGAGAAAAAAGGTGGTTTTGAGGCTAGGGTCTGCAGGAAAGCAGAGAGGGCCAAGGAGTGTGGGGCATTTGAAGGTGTTCCAGGAGGCAGTGAGGACCATTATGACTTTTCCACCTTGGCACCTTTGCTGTGGGAGCAGGAGCTGGAAGTTTGCCTTTTTTTCTGAGTAGGCTCCCGAGAGAGAAAAAAGGTGGTTTTGAGGCTAGATTCCGCAGGAAAGCAGAGAGGGCTAAAGTGTGTGAGGCATTTGAAGGGGTTCCAGGAGGCAGTGAGGACCAGTATCCCCTTTCCCCACTGGCACCTTTGCTGTGAGAGTAGGAGTTGGAAGTTTGCCTTTTTTGCTCTGGAGGCTGCAGAACGTGAAAAAAGGTGGTTTTGAAGACAGAGTCTTCATGAAAGCAGAGAGGGCCCAAGTGTGAGGGGCATTTGAAGGTGTTCAAGGCGGCAGTGAGGACCAGCACCCCTTTTCCACCCTGGCACCTTTGCTGTGGAAGCAGGAGCTGGACGATTGTCCATTTTGCTCCGGAGACTGTTGAGAGTGAACAAAGGTGGTTTTGAGGCTAGAGTCTGCAGGAAAGCAGAGAGGACCAAAGTGTGTGGTGCATTGGAAGGGGTTCCAGGAGGCAGTGAGGACCAGCATCACTTTTCTCCCCTCGCACCTTTGCTGTGGTAGCAGGAGCAGGACGTTTTGCTTTTTTTCTCCGGAGGCTGCCGAGAGTGAACAAAGGTGGTTTGGAGGCTAGAGTCCTGAGGAGAGCAGAGATGGCCAAAGTGTGTGTAGGTATTGGAAGGGGTTCCAGGAGGCAGTGAGGACCAGCATCACTTTCCCCCCCTGGCACCTTTACTGTGGGAGCAGGATCTGGACGATTGCGGTTTTTGCTGAGTAGGCTGGCAAGAGTGAAAAAAGGTTGTTTTGAGGCTAGAGTCCGCAGGAAAGCAGAGAGGGCCCAAGTGTGTGGGGCATTTGAAAGGGTTCCAGGAGGCAGTGGGAACAAGCATGACTTTTCCCCCCAGGCACATTTGCTGTGGTAGGAGGAGATGGACTTTTGGCTTTTTTTCTCCGGAGGATGCAGAGAGTGAACAAAGGTGTATTTGAGGCTAGAGTCCTGAAGAAAGCAGAGAGGGCCCAAGTGTGTGGGGCATAGGAAGGGGTTCCAGGAGGCAGTGAGGACCAGCATCACTTTTCCCCCCTGGCACCTTTGCTGTGGAAGCAGGAGCTGGATGATTGCCATTTTTGCTGAGTAGGCTGCCAAGAGTTAAAAAAGGTGGTTTTGGGGGTAGAGTCCGCAGGAAAGCAGAGAGGGCACAAGTGTGTGGGGCATTTGAAGGGGTTCCAGGAGGCAATGAGGACTAGCATGCCTTTTCCCCCTGGACCATTTGCTGTAGGAGCAGGAACTGGACGATTGCCTTTTTTGTGCCGGAGTCTCTCGAGAGTGAAAATAGGTGGTTTTGAGGCTAGAGTCCGCAGGAAAGCAGAGAGGGCCAAAGTGTGTGGGTCATTTGAAGGGGTTCCAGGAGGCAGTGAGGACCAGTATGACTTTTCCACCTTGGCACCTTTGCTGTGGGAGCAGGAGCTGGAAGTTTGCCTTTTTTTCTGAGTAGGCTCCCGAGAGAGAAAAAAGGTGGTTTTGAGGCTAGATTCCGCAGGAAAGCAGAGAGGACTAAAGTGTGTGAGGCATTTGAAGGGGTTCCAAGAGGCAGTGAGGACCAGTATCCCCTTTCCCCACTGGCACCTTTGCTGTGAGAGTAGGAGTTCGAAGTTTGCCTTTTTTGCTCTGGAGGCTGCAGAACGTGAAAAAAGGTGGTTTTGAAGACAGAGTCTTCATGAAAGCAGAGAGGGCCCAAGTGTGAGGGGCATTTGAAGGTGTTCAAGGCGGCAGTGAGGACCAGCACCCCTTTTCCACCCTGGCACCTTTGCTGTGGAAGCAGGAGCTGGACGATTGTCCATTTTGCTCCGGAGACTGTTGAGAGTGAACAAAGGTGGTTTTGAGGCTAGAGTCTGCAGGAAAGCAGAGAGGACCAAAGTGTGTGGTGCGTTGGAAGGGGTTCCAGGAGGAAGTGAGGACCAGCATCACTTTTCTCCCCTGGCACCTTTGCTGTGGTAGCAGGAGATGGACGTTTTGCGTTTTTTCTCCGGAGGCTGCCGAGAGTGAACAAAGGTGGTTTTGAGGCTAGAGTCCTGAGGAGAGCAGAGATGGCCAAAGTGTGTGTAGGTATTGGAAGGGGTTCCAGGAGGCAGTGAGGACCAGCATCACTTTCCCCCCCTGGCACCTTTGCTGTGGGAGCAGGAGCTGGACGATTGCGGTTTTTGCTGAGTAGGCTGGCAAGAGTGAAAAAAGGTTGTTTTGAGGCTAGAGTCCGCAGGAAAGCAGAGAGGGCCCAAGTGTGTGGGGCATTTGAAAGGGTTCCAGGAGGCAGTGGGGACAAGCATGACTTTTCCCCCCTGGCACATTTGCTGTGGTAGGAGGAGATGGACTTTTGGCTTTTTTCCTCCGGAGGATGCCGAGAGTGAACAAGGGTGGTTTTGAGGGTAGAGTCCTGAGGAAAGGAGAGAGGGCCCAAGTGTGTGGGGTATGGGAAGGTGTTCCAGGAGGCAGTGAGGACCAGCATGACTTTTCCCCCCTGGCACCTTTGCTGTGGGAGCAGGAGATGGACGATTGCCTTTTTTGTTCAGGAGTGTCTCGAGTGTGAAAATAGGTGGTTTTGAGGCTAGAGTCTGCAGGAAAGCAGAGAGGGCTAAAGTGTGTGGGGCATTTGAAGGGGTTCCAGGAGGCAGTGAGGATCAGCATCACTCTTCCCCCCTGGCACATTTGCTGTGGGAGCAGGAGCAGGACGTTTTGCTTTTTTGCTCCGGAGGCTGCCGAGAGTGTACAAAGGTGTATTTGAGGCTAGAGTCTTCAGGAAAGCAGAGAGGGCCAAAGTGTGTGGGGCATTTGAAGGGGTTCCAGGAGGCAGTGAGGACCAGCATGACTTTTCTCTCCTGGCACATTTGCTGTGGGAGTACGAGCAGGACTTTTGGCTTTTTTTATACAGAGCTTGCCCAGAGTGTACAAAGGTGTATTTGAAGCTAGAGTCTGCAGGAAAGCAGAGAGGGCAAAAGTGTGTGGGGCATTTGAAGGGGTTCAAGGGGGCAGTGAGGACCAGCATAACTTTTGCCCCCTGGCACCTTTTTTGTGGGAGCAGGAGCTGGACGATTGCCATTTTTGCTGAGGAGGCTGCCAAGAGTGAAAAAAGGTGGTTTTGAGGCTAGAGTCTGCAGGAAAGCAGAGAGGGCTAAAGTGTGTGGGGCATTTGAAGGGGTTCCAAGAGGCAGTGAGGACCAGTATCCTTTTTCCCCACTGGCAAATTTGCTGTGGGAGTAGGAGTTGGAAGTTTGCATTTTTTGCTCTGGAGGCTGCCGAACATGAAAAAAAGTGGTTTTCAGGACAGAGTCTTCATGAAAGCAGAGAGGACCCAAGTGTGAGGGGCATTTGAAGGTGTTCAAGGCGGCAGTGAGGACCAGCACCCCTTTTCCACCCTGGCACCTTTGCTGTGGGAGGAGGAGCTGGACGTTTGCCTTTTTTACTGCAGAGGCTGCTGAGACAGATATAAATTGGTTTTTAGGCTAGACTCTTTATAAAAGCAGAGAGGGCCCAAGTGTGTGGGGCATTTGAAGGGGCTCAAGGGTGCAGTGAGGACCAGCATCCCTTTTTCCCACTGGCACCTTTGCTGTGGAAGCAGGAGCAGGACATTTTTTTTTTTACTCCGGAGGCTGCTGAGAATGAAAAATATGGTTTCGAGGCTAGAGTCCTGAGGAAAGCAGAGAGGGTCCAAGTATGTGGGGTATTGGAATGGGTTCCAGGAGGCAGTGAGGACCAGCGTCACTTTTCCCCCCTGGCCCCTTTGCTGTGGTATCAGGAGCTGGACGATTGCCATTTTTGCTGAGTAGGCTGGCAAGAGTGAAAAAAGGTGGTTTTGAGGGTAGAGTCTGCAGGAAAGCAGAGAGGGCTAAAGTGTGTGGGGCATTTGAAGCGGTTCCGGGAGGCAGTGAGGATCAACATTCCCTTTCTCCCCTGGCACCTTTGCTCTGGTAGCAGGAGCAGGACGTTTTGCTTTTTTTCTCCGGAGACTGCCGAGAGTGAACAAAGGTGGTTTTGAGGCTAGAGTCCTGAGGAGAGCAGAGATGGCCAAAGTGTGTGGGGTATTGGAATGGGTTCCACGAGGCAGTGAGGAGCAGCATCACTTTTCCCCCCTGGCACCTTTGCTGTGGGAGTAGGAGCAGGACGTTTGCATTTTTTGCTGAGTAGTCTGTGGAGAGTGAAAAAGGTTTTTTTGAGGCTAGAGTCTGCAGGAAAGCAGAGAGGGCCAAAGTGTGTGGGGCATTAGAGGGGGTTCCAGGAGGAAGTAAGGACCAGCATCACTTTTCTCCCCTGGCACCTTTGCTCTGGTAGCAGGAGCAGGACGTTTTGCTTTTTTTCTCTGGAGGCTGCCGAGAGTGAACAAAGGTGGTTTTGAGGCTAGAGTCCTGAGGAGAGCAGAGATGGCCAAAGTGTGTGGGGTATTGGAAGGGGTTCCAGGAGGCAGTGAGGACCAGCATGACTTTTGCCCCCTGGCACCTTTGCTGTGGGAGCATGAGCTGGACGATTGCAGTTTTTGCTGAGTAGGCTGGCAAGAGTAAAAAAAGATTGTTTTGAGGCTAGAGTCTGCAGGAAAGCAGAGAGGGCCCAAGTGTGTGGGGCATTTGAAGGTGTTCCAGGAGGCAGTGAGGACCAGCATGACTTTTCTCCCCTGGAACACTTGCTATGGGAGTACGAGCAGGACGTTTTGCTTTTTTGCTCCGGAGGCTGCCGAGAGTGTACAAAGGTGTATATGAGGCTGGAGTCTTCAGGAAAGCAGAGAGGGCAAAAGTGTGTGGGGCATTTGAAGGGGTTCCACGAGGCAGTGAGGACCAGCATAATTTTTGCCCCCTGGCACCTTTGCTGTGGAATCAGGAGCTGGACGATTGTCCATTTTGCTCCGGAGACTGTCAAGAGTGAAAATAGGTGGTTTTGAGGCTAGAGTCTGCAGGAAAGCAGAGAGGGCCAAAGTGTGTGGGGCATTTGAAAGGGTTCCAGGAGGCAGTGGCGACAAGCATGAGTTTTCCCCCCTGGCAGATTTGCTGTGGGAGCAGGAGATGGACGTTTGGCTTTTTTTCTCCGGAGGATGCCGAGAGTGAACAAGGGTGTTTTTGAGGGTAGAGTCCCGAGGAAAGCAGAGAGGGCCCAAGTGTGTGGGGTGTGGGAAGGGGTTCCAGGAGGCAGTGAGGACCAGCATGACTTTTGCCCTCTGGCACCTTTGCTGTGGGAGCAGGAGGTGGACGATTGCGGTTTTTGCTGAGTAGGCTGCAAGAGTGAAAAAAGGTTGATTTGAGGCTAGAGTCCGTAGGAAAGCAGAGAGGGCCCAAGTTTGTGGGGTATTTGAAAGGGTTCCAGGAGGCAGTGGGGACAAGCATGACTTTTCCTCCCTGGCACATTTGCTGTGGTATCAGGAGATGGACGTTTGGCTTTTTTTCTCCGGAGGATGCCGAGAGAGAACAAGGGAGTTTCTGAGGGTAGAGTACTGAGGAAAGCAGAGAGGGCCAAAGTGTGTGGGGCATTTGAAGGGGTTTAAGGAGGCAATGAGGACCAGCATCACTGTTCCCCCCTGGCACCTTTATTGTGGGAGCAGGAGCTGGACGATTGCGGTTTTTGGTGAGTAGGCTGCCGACAGTAAAATAACGTGGTTTGAGGCTAGAGTCTGTAGGAAAGCAGAGAGGGCCAAATTGTGTTGAGCATTTGAAGGGGTTCCAGGAGGCAGATAGGATCAGCATCCCTTTTCTCCCCTGGCACATTTGCTGTGGGAGCAGGAGCTGGACGTTTTGCTTTTTTTATCCGGAGGCTGCTGAGAGTGAACAAAGGTGGTTTTGAGGATAGAGTCCTGAGGAGAGCAGAGATGGCCAAAGTGTGTGGTGTATTGGAAGGGGTTCCAGGAGACAGTGAGGACCAGCATGACATTTTCCCCCTGGCACCTTTTCTGTGGGAGCAGGAGCTGGACGATTGCAGTTTTTGCTGAGTAGGCTGGCAAGAGTGAAAAAAGTTTGTTTTGAGGCTAGAGTCCGCAGGAAAGCAGGACCAGCATGACTTTTCCCCCTGTCACCTTTGCTGTGGGAAGAGGAGCTGGACGATTGTCCATTTTGCTCCGGAGACTGTCGAGAGTGAAAATAGGTGGTTTTGAGGCTAGAGTCATCAGGAAAGCAGAGAGGGCCAAAGTGTGTGGTGCATTGGAAGGGGTTCCAGGAGGAAGTAAGGACCAGCATCACTTTTCTCCCCTGGCACCTTTGCTGTGGTAGCAGGAGCTGGACGTTTTGCTTTTTTTCTCCGGAGGTTGCCGAGAGTAAACAAAAGTGGTTTTAAGGCTGGAGTCCTGAGGAGAGCAGAGATGGCCAAAGTGTGTGGGGCATTTGAAGAGGTTCCAGGAGGCAGTGAGGATCAGCATCTGTTTTCTCCCTTGGCACATTTGCTGTGGGAGGAGGAGCAGGACGTTTGCCTTTTTTTCTGAGTAGTCTGCCGAGATTGAGAAAACGTGTTTTTGAGGCTGGAGTCTGCAAGAAAGCAGAGAGGGCCCAAGTGTGTGGGGCATTTGAAGGGGTTCCAGGAGGCAGTGAGGACGAGCATGACTTTTCCATCTGTCACCTTTGCTGTGGGAAGAGGAGCTGGACGATTGTCCATTTTGCTCCGGATACTGTCGAGAGTGAAAATAGGTGGTTTTGAGGCTAGAGTCTGCAGGAAAGCAGAGAGGGCATAAGTGTGTGGGGCATTTGAAGGGGTTCCAGGAGGCAGTGAGGATCAGCATCCCTTTTCTCCCCTGGCACATTTGCTGTGGGAGCAGGAGCAGGACGTTTTGCTTTTTTGCTCCAGAGGCTGCCGAGAGTGTACAAAGGTCTATTTGAGGCTAGAATCTTCAGGAAAGAAGAGAGGGCCAAAGTGTGTGGTGCATTGGAAGGGGTTCCAGGAGGAAGTGAGGACCAGCATCAGTTTTCTCCCCTGGCACCTTTGCTGTGGTAGCGGGAGCTGGACGTCTTGCTTTTTTTCTCCGGAGGCTGCCGAGAGTGAACAAAGTTGTTTTTGAGGCTGGAGTCCTGAGGAGAGCAGGGATGGCCAAAGTGTGTGGGGTATTGGAAGGGGTTCCAGGAGGCAGTGAGGACCAGCATGACTTTTCCCCCTGGCACCTTTGCTGTGGGAGCAGGAGCTGGACGACTGCGGTTTTTGCTAGAGTAGGCTGGCAAGGGTTAAAAAAGGGTTTTTTGAGGCTAGAGTCCGCAGGAAAGCAGAGAGGGCCCAAGTGTGTGGGGTATGGGAAGGGGTTCCAGGAAGGCAGTGAGGACCAGCATGACTTTTCCCCCCTGGAACCTCTTCTGTTGAAGCAGGAGCTGGACGATTGCCTTTTTTGTTCCGGAGTCTCTCGAGAGTGAAAATAGCTGGTTTTGAGGTTAGAGTCTGCAGGAAACCAGAGAGGGCAAAAGTGTGTGGGGCATTTGAAGGGGTTCCAGGAGGCAGTGAGGACCAGTATGACATTTCTCTCCTGGCACATTTGCTGTGGGACTACGAGCAGGACTTTTGGCTTTTTTTATCCGAAGGCTGCCAAGAGTGTACAAAGGTGTATTTGAGGCTAGAGTCTGCAGGAAAGCAGAGAGGGCAAAAGTGTGTGGGGCATTTGAAGGGGTTCCAGGAGGCAGCGAGGAACAGCATCTCTTTTTCCCACAGGCAACTTTGCTGTGGTAGCAGGAGATGGACGTTTCTCATTTTTGCTCCGGAGGCTGCTGAGAATGAAAAAAGTTGGTTTTGAGGCTGGAGTCCTGAGGAGAGCAGAGATGGCCAAAGTGTGTGGGGCATTTGAAGGGGTTCCAGGAGGCAGTGAGGATCAGCATCCGTTTTCTCCCCTGGCACATTTGCTGTGGGAGGAGGAGCAGGACGTTTGCCTTTTTTTCTGAGTAGTCTGCCGAGATTGAGAAAACGTGTTTTTGAGGCTAGAGTCTGCAAGAAAGCAGAGAGGGCCAAAGTGTGTGGGGCATTTGAAAGGGTTCCAGGAGGCAGTGAGGACGAGCATGACTTTTCCATCTGTCACCTTTGCTGTGGGAAGAGGAGCTGGACGATTGTCCATTTTGCTCCGGAGACTGTCGAGAGTGAAAATAGGTGATTTTGAGGCTAGAGTCTGCAGGAAAGAAGAGAGGGCCAAAGTGTGTGGTGCATTGGAAGGGGTTCCAGGAGGAAGGAAGGACCAGCATCACTTTTCTCCCCTGGCACCTTTGCTGTGGTAGTAGGAGCTGGACGTTTTGATTTTTTTCTCCGGAGGCTGCCGAGAGTGAACAAAGGTGGTTTTGAGGCTGGAGTCCTGAGGAGAGCAGAGATGGCCAAAGTGTGTGGGGCATTTGAAGGGGTTCCAGGAGACAGTGAGGATCAGCATCCCTTTTCTCCTCTGGCACATTTGCTGTGGGAGGAGGAGCAGGACGTTTCCCTTTTTTGCTGAGTATTCTGCCGAGAGTGAAAAAACGTGTTTTTGAGGCTAGAGTCTGCAAGAAAGCAGAGAGGGTCAAAGTGTGTGGGGCATTTGAAGGGGTTCCAGGAGGCAGTGAGGACGAGCATGACTTTTCCCCCTGTCACCTTTGCTGTGGGAAGAGGAGCTGGACGATTGTCCATTTTGCTCCGGATACTGTCGAGAGTGAAAATAGGTGGTTTTGAGGCTAGAGTCTGCAGGAAAGCAGCGAGGGCCAAAGTGTGTGGGGCATTTGAAGGGGTTCCAGGAGGCAGTGAGGATCAGCATCCCTTTTCTCCCCTGGCACATTTGCTGTGGGAGCAGGAGCAGGACGTTTTGCTTTTTTGCTCCGGAGGCTGCCGAGAGTGTACAAAGGTGTATTTGAGGCTAGAGTCCTGAGGAGAGCAGAGATGGCCAAAGTGTGTGGGGTATTGGAAGGGGTTCCAGGAGGAAGTGAGGACCAGCATCAGTTTTCTCCCCTGGCACCTTTGCTGTGGTAGCAGGAGCTGGACGTCTTGCTTTCTTTCTCCGGAGGCTGCCGAGAGTGAACAAAGTTGTTTTTGAGGCTGGAGTCCTGAGGAGAGCAGAGATGGCCAAAGTGTGTGGGGTATTGGAAGGGGTTCCAGGAGGCAGTGAGGACCAGCATCACTTTTCCCCCCTGGCACCTTTGCTGTGGGAGCAGGAGCTGGACGATTGCGGTTTTTGCTGAGTAGGCTGGCAAGAGTGAAAAAAATTTGTTTTGAGGCTAGAGTCCACAGGAAAGCGGAGAGGGCCCAAGTGTGTGGGGCATTTGAAGGGGTTCCAGGTGGAAGTGAAAAATAGCATGACTTTTATCTCCTGGCACATTTGCTGTGGGAGTACGAGTAGGACTTTTGGCTTTTTTTATCCGGAGGTTGCCGAGAGTGTACAAAGGTGTATTTGAGGCTAGAGTGTGCAGGAAAGCAGAGAGGGCAAAAGTGTGTGGGGCATTTGAAGGGGTTCCATGAGCCAGTTAGGACCAGCATAACTTTTGCCCCATGGCATCTTTGCTGTGGAAGCAGGAGCTGGACGATTGTCCATTTTGCTCCGGAGATTGTCGAGAGTGAAAATAGGTGGTTTTGAGGCTAGAGTCTGCAGGAAAGCAGAGAGGGCCAAAGTGTGTGGGGCATTTGAAGGGGTTCCAGGAGGCAGTGAGGACCAGCATGACTTTTCTCTCCTGGCACATTTGCTGTGGGAGTACGAGCAGTACATTTGGCTTTTTTTATCCAGAAGCTGCCGAGAGTGTACAAAGGTGTATTTGAGGCTAGATTCCTGAGGAGAGCAGAGATGGCCAAAGTGTGTGGGGCATTTGAAGGGGTTCCAGGAGGCAGTGAGGACCAGCATCACTGTTCCCCCCTGGCACCTTTATTGTCGGAGCAGGAGTAGGAGGTTTGCTTTTTTTGCTGAGTAGGCTGCGGAGAGTGCAAAAAGATGGTTTTGAGGCTAGAGTCTGCAGGAAAGCAGAGAAGGCCAAAGTGTGTGGGGCATTTGAAGGGGTTCCAGGAGGCAGTGAGGACCAGCACCCCTTTTCCACCCTGGCACATTTGCTGTGGGATTTGGAGCAGGACCTTTTGCTTTTTTGATCCGGAGTCTGCCGAGAGTGTACAAATGTGTATTTGAGGCTAGAGTGCGCAGGAAAGCAGAGAGGGCAAAAGTGTGTGGGGCATTTGAAGGGGTTCCAGGAGGCAGTGAGGACCAGCACCCCTTTTCCACCCTGGCACATTTGCTGTGGGATTTGGAGCAGGACCTTTTGCTTTTTTGATCCGGAGTCTGCCGAGAGTGTACAAAGGTGTATTTGAGGCTAGAGTGCGCAGGAAAGCAGAGAGGGCAAAAGTGTGTGGGGCATTTGAAGGGGTTCCAGGAGGCAGTGAGGACCAGCACCCCTTTTCCACCCTGGCTCCTTTGCTGTGGGAGGAGGAGCTGGTCGTTTGCCTTTTTTACTGCAGAGGCTGCTGAGACAGATATAAACTTGGTTTTTAGGCTAGAGTCTGCAGGAAAGCAGAGAGGGTCAAAGTGTGTGGGGCATTTGAAGGGGTTCAAGGGGGCAGTGAGGACCAGCATCCCTTTTTCTCACTGGCACCTTTTCTGTGGGAGCAGGAGTAGGACGTTTGTCGTTTTTGCTCCGGAGGCTGCTGAGAATGAAAAAAGATGGTTTTGAGGCTAGAGTCCTGAGGAAAGCAGAGAGGGCCCAAGTATGCGGGGCATTTGAAGGTGTTCAAGGGGGCAGTGAGGACCAGCATCACTTTCCGCCCCGGCACCTTTGCTGTGGGAGCAGGAGCTGGACGATTGCCTTTTTTGTTCCCGAGTCTCTCGAGAGTGAAAATAGGTGGTTTTGAGTCTAGAGTCTGCAGGAAAGCAGAGAGGGCAAAAGTGTTTGGGGTATGGTAAGGGGTTCCAGGAGGCAGTGAGGACCAGCATCACTTTTCCTCCGTGGCACCGTTGCTGTGGGAGCAGGAGCTGGACGATTGCCTTTTTTATTCCCGAGTTTCTCGAGAGTGAAAATAGGTGGTTTTGAGGCTAGAGTCTGCAGGAGAGCAGAGAGGGCCAAAGTGTGTGGGGCATTTGAAGGGGTTCCAGGAGGCAGTGAGGAATAGCATCCCTTTTTCCCACTGGCACTTTTGCTGTGGGAGCAGGAGCAGGACGTTTCTCTATTTTGCTCCGGAGGCTGCTGAGAATGAAAAAAGATGGTTTTGATGCTAGAGTCCTGAGGAAAGCAGAGAGGGCCCAAGTATGTGGGGTATTTGAAGGGGTTCTAGGAGGCAGTGAGGACCAGTGTCACTTTTCCCCCCTGGCACCTTTGCTGTGGTATCAGGAGCTGGACGATTGCCATTTTTGCTGAGGAGGCTGCCAAGAGTGAAAAAAGGTGGTTTTGAGGGTAGAGTCTGCAGGAAAGCAGAGAGGGCCAACGTGTGTGGGGCATTTGAAGGGGTTCCAGGAGGCATTGAGGACGAGCATGACTTTTCCCCCTGTCACCTTTGCTGTGGGAGGAGGAGCTGGACGATTGCCATTTTTGCTCCGGAGACTGTCGAGAGTGAAAATAGGTGGTTTTGAGGCTAGATTCTGCAGGAAAGCAGAGAGGGCCAAAGTGTGTGGTGCATTGGAAGGGGTTCCAGGAGGAAATGAGGACCAGCATCACTTTTCTCCCCTGGCACCTTTGCTGTGGTAGCAGGAGATGGACGTTTTGCTTTTTTTCTCCGGAGGCTGTTGAGAGTGAACAAAGGTGGTTTTGAGGCTAGAGTCCTGAGGAGAGCAGAGATGGCCAAAGTGTGTGGGGTATTGGAAGGGGTTCCAGGAGGCAGTGAGGACCAGCATGACTTTTACCCCCTGGCACCTTTGCTGTGGGAGCAGGAGCTGGACGATTGCGGTTTTTGCTGAGTAGGCTGGCAAGAGTGAAAGAAGGTTGTTTTGAGGCTAGAGTCCGCAGGAAACAAGAGAGGGCAAAAGTGTGTGGGGCATTTGAAGGGGTTCCAGGAGGCAGTGAGGACCAGCATGACTTTTCTCTCCTGGCACATTTGCTGTGGGAGTACGAGCAGTACATTTGGCTTTTTTTATCCAGAGGCTGCTGAGAGTGTACAAAGGTGTATTTGAGGCTAGATTCCTGAGGAGAGCAGAGATGGCCAAAGTGTGTGGGGCATTTGAAGGGGTTCCAGGAGGCAGTGAGGACCAGCATCACTGTTCCCCCCTGGCACCTTTATTGTGGGAGCAGGAGTAGGAGGTTTGCCTTTTTTGCTGAGTAGGCTGCGGAGAGTGCAAAAAGATGGTTTTGAGGCTAGAGTCTGCAGGAAAGCAGAGAAGGCCAAAGTGTGTGGGGCATTTGAAGGGGTTCCAGGAGACAGTGAGGATCAGCATCCCTTTTCTCCCCTGGCACATTTGCTGTGGGAGTAGGAGCAGGACCTTTTGCTTTTTTGATCCGGAGTCTGCCGAGAGTGTACAAAGGTGTATTTGAGGCTAGAGTGCGCAGGATAGCAGAGAGGGCAAAGTGTGTGGGGCATTTGAAGGGGTTCCAGGAGGCAGTGAGGACCAGCACCCCTTTTCCACCCTGGCTCCTTTGCTGTGGGAGGAGGAGCTGGTCGTTTGCCTTTTTTACTGCAGAGGCTGCTGAGACAGATATAAACTTGGTTTTTAGGCTAGAGTCTGCAGGAAAGCAGAGAGGGTCAAAGTGTGTGGGGCATTTGAAGGGGTTCAAGGGGGCAGTGAGGACCAGCATCCCTTTTTCCCACTGGCACCTTTGCTGTGGGAGCAGGAGTAGGACGTTTGTCTTTTTTGCTCCGGAGGCTGCTGAGAATGAAAAAAGATGGTTTTGAGGCTAGAGTCCTGAGGAAAGCAGAGAGGGCCCAAGTATGCGGGGCATTTGAAGGTGTTCAAGGGGGCAGTGAGGACCAGCATCCCTTTTTCCCACTGGCACCTTTGCTGTGGAAGCAGGAGCTGGTCGTTTTGCTTTTTTTCTCCGGAGGCTGCCGAGAGTGAACAAGGGTGGTTTTGAGGGTAGAGTCCTGAGGAAAGCAGAGAGGGCCCAAGTGTTTGGGGTATGGTAAGGGGTTCCAGGAGGCAGTGAGGACCAGCATCACTTTTCCTCCGTGGCACCTTTGCTGTGGGAGCAGGAGCTGGACGATTGCCTTTTTTGTTCCCGAGTCCCTCGAGAGTGAAAATAGGTGGTTTTGAGGCTAGAGCCTGCAGGAAAGCAGAGAGGGCCAAAGTGTGTGGGGCATTTGAAGGGGTTCCAGGAGGCAGTGAGGAACAGCATCCCTTTTTCCCACTGGCACTTTTGCTGTGGGAGCAGGAGCAGGACGTTTCTCTTTTTTGCTCCGGAGGCTGCTGAGAATGAAAAAAGATGGTTTTGAGGCTAGAGTCCTGAGGAAACCAGAGAGGGCCCAAGTATGTGGGGTATTTGAAGGGGTTCCAGGATGCAGTGAGGACCAGTGTCACTTTTCCCCCATGGCACCTTTGCTCTGGTATCAGGAGCTGGACGATTGCCATTTTTGCTGAGGAGGCTGCCAAGAGTGAAAAAAGGTGGTTTTGAGGGTAGAGTCTGCAGGAAAGCAGAGAGGGCCAACGTGTGTGGGGCATTTGAAGGGGTTCCAGGAGGCAGTGATGACGAGCATGACTTTTCCCCCTGTCACCTTTGCTGTGGGAGGAGGAGCTGGACGATTGTCCATTTTGCTCCGGAGACTGTCGAGAGTGAAAATAGGTGGTTTTGAGGCTAGATTCTGCAGGAAAGCAGAGAGGGCCAAACTGTGTGGTGCATTGGAAGGGGTTCCAGGAGGAAATGAGGACCAGCATCACTTTTCTCCCCTGGCACCTTTGCTGTGTTAGCAGGAGATGGACGTTTTGCTTTTTTTCTCTGGAGGCTGCCGAGAGTGAACAAAGGTGGTTTTGAGGCTAGAGTCCTGAGGAGAGCAGAGATGGCCAAAGTGTGTGGGGTATTGGAAGGGGTTCCAGGAGGCAGTGAGGACCAGCATGACTTTTCCCCCCTGGCACCTTTGCTGTGGGAGCAGGAGCTGGACGATTGCGGTTTTTGCTGAGTAGGCTGGCAAGAGTGAAAGAAGGTGTTTTTGAGGCTAGAGTCCGCAGGAAACAAGAGAGGGCAAAAGTGTGTGGGGCATTTGAAGGGGTTCCAGGAGGCAGTGAGGACCAGCATGACTTTTCTCTCCTGGAACATTTGCTGTGGGAGTACGAGCAGTACATTTGGCTTTTTTTATCCAGAGGCTTCCGAGGGTGTACAAAGGTGTATTTGAGGCTAGATTCCTGAGGAGAGCAGAGATGGCCAAAGTGTGTGGGGCATTTGAAGGGGTTCCAGGAGGCAGTGAGGACCAGCATCACTGTTCCCCCCTGGCACCTTTATTGTGGGAGCAGGAGTAGGAGGTTTGCCTTTTTTGCTGAGTAGGCTGCGGAGAGTGCAAAAAGATGGTTTTGAGGCTAGAGTCTGCAGGAAAGCAGAGAAGGCCAAAGTGTGTGGGGCATTTGAAGGGGTTCCAGGAGACAGTGAGGATCAGCATCCCTTTTCTCCCCTGGCACATTTGCTGTGGGAGTAGGAGCAGGACCTTTTGCTTTTTTGATCCGGAGTCTGCCGAGAGTGTACAAAGGTGTATTTGAGGCTAGAGTGCGCAGGAAAGCAGAGAGGGCAAAAGCTTGTAGGGCATTTGAAGGGGTTCCAGGAGGCAGTGAGGACTAGCACCCCTTTTCCACCCTGGCTCCTTTGCTGTGGGAGGAGGAGCTGGTCGTTTGCCTTTTTTACTGCAGAGGCTGCTGAGACAGATATAAACTTGGTTTTTAGTCGAGAGTCTGCATGAAAGCAGAGAGGGTCAAAGTGTGTGGGGCATTTGAAGGGGTTCAAGGGGGCAGTGAGGACCAGCATCCCTTTTTCCCACTGGCACCTTTGCTGTGGGAGCAGGAGTAGAACGTTTGTCTTTTTTGCTCCGGAGGCTGCTGAGAATGAAAAAAGATGGTTTTGAGGCTAGAGTCCTGAGGAAAGCAGAGAGGGCCCAAGTATGCGGGGCATTTGAAGGGGTTCAAGGGGGCAGTGAGGACCAGCATCCCTTTTTCCCACTGGCACCTTTGCTGTGGAAGCAGGAGCTGGTCGTTTTGCTTTTTTTCTCCGGAGGCT
The DNA here is from genome assembly GCF_965231255.1 of Vanellus vanellus. Lineage (NCBI taxonomy): Eukaryota > Metazoa > Chordata > Aves > Charadriiformes > Charadriidae > Vanellus > Vanellus vanellus. The sequence continues at coordinate 82,294,224 of NC_138905.1, read as the reverse complement.
GCCGAGAGTGAACAAGGGTGGTTTTGAGGGTAGAGTCCTGAGGAAAGCAGAGAGGGCCCAAGTGTTTGGGGTATGGTAAGGGGTTCCAGGAGGCAGTGAGGACCAGCATCACTTTCCCCCCGGGAACCTTTGCTGTGGGAGCAGGAGCTGGACGATTGCCTTTTTTGTTCCCGAGTCTCTCGAGAGTGAAAATAGGTGGTTTTGAGGCTAGATTCTGCAGGAAAGCAGAGAGGGCCAAAGTGTGTGGGGCATTTGAAGGGGTTCCAGGAGGCAGTGAGGAACAGCATCCCTTTTTCCCACTGGCACTTTTGCTGTTGGAGCAGGAGCAGGACGTTTCTCTATTTTGCTCCGGAGGCTGCTGAGAATGAAAAAAGATGGTTTTGAGGCTAGAGTCCTGAGGAAAGCAGAGAGGGCCCAAGTATATGGGGTATTTGAAGGGGTTCCAGGAGGCAGTGAGGACCAGTGTCACTTTTCCCCCCTGGCACCTTTGCTGTGGTATCAGGAGCTGGACGATTGCCATTTTTGCTGAGGAGGCTGCCAAGAGTGAAAAAAGGTGGTTTTGAGGGTAGAGTCTGCAGGAAAGCAGAGAGGGCCAACGTGTGTGGGGCATTTGAAGGGGTTCCAGGAGGCAGTGAGGACGAGCATGACTTTTCCCCCTGTCACCTTTGCTGTGGGAGGAGGAGCTGGACGATTGTCCATTTTGCTCCGGAGACTGTCGAGAGTGAAAATAGGTGGTTTTGAGGCTAGATTCTGCAGGAAAGCAGAGAGGGCCAAAGTGTGTGGTGCATTGGAAGGGGTTCCAGGAGGAAATGAGGACCAGCATCACTTTTCTCTCCTGGCACCTTTTCTGTGGTAGCAGGAGATGGACGTTTTGCTTTTTTTCTCCGGAGGCTGCCGAGAGTGAACAAAGGTGGTTTTGAGGCTAGAGTCCTGAGGAGAGCAGAGATGGCCAAAGTGTGTTGGGTATTGGAAGGGGTTCCAGGAGGCAGTGAGGACCAGCATCACTTTTACCCCCTGGCACCTTTGCTGTGGGAGCAGGAGCTGGACGATTGCGGTTTTTGCTGAGTAGGCTGGCAAGAGTGAAAGAAGGTTGTTTTGAGGCTAGAGTCCGCAGGAAACAAGAGAGGGCAAAAGTGTGTGGGGCATTTGAAGGGGTTCCAGGAGGCAGTGAGGACCAGCATGACTTTTCTCTCCTGGAACATTTGCTGTGGGAGTACGAGCAGTACATTTGGCTTTTTTTATCCAGAGACTTCCTAGAGTGTACAAAGGTGTATTTGAGGCTAGATTCCTGAGGAGAGCAGAGATGGCCAAAGTGTGTGGGGCATTTGAAGGGGTTCCAGGAGGCAGTGAGGACGAGCATGACTTTTCCCCCTGTCACCTTTGCTGTGGGAGGAGGAGCTGGACGATTGTCCATTTTGCTCCGGAGACTGTCGAGAGTGAAAATAGGTGGTTTTGAGGCTAGAGTCTGCAGGAAAGCAGAGAGGGCCAAAGTGTGTGGTGCATTGGAAGGGGTTCCAGGAGGAAATGAGGACCAGCATCACTTTTCTCCCCTGGCACCTTTGCTGTGGTAGCAGGAGATGGACGTTTTGCTTTTTTTCTCCGGAGGCTGCCGAGAGTGAACAAAGGTGGTTTTGAGGCTAGAGTCCTGAGGAGAGCAGAGATGGCCAAAGTGTGTTGGGTATTGGAAGGGGTTCCAGGAGGCAGTGAGGACCAGCATCACTTTTCCCCCCTGGCACCTTTGCTGTGGGAGCAGGAGCTGGACGATTGCGGTTTTTGCTGAGTAGGCTGGCAAGAGTGAAAGAAGGTTGTTTTGAGGCTAGAGTCCGCAGGAAACAAGAGAGGGCAAAAGTGTGTGGGGCATTTGAAGGGGTTCCAGGAGGCAGTGAGGACCAGCATGACTTTTCTCTCCTGGCACATTTGCTGTGGGAGTACGAGCTGTACATTTGGCTTTTTTTAACCAGAGGCTGCCGAGAGTGTACAAAGGTGTATTTGAGGCTAGATTCCTGAGGAGAGCAGAGATGGCCAAAGTGTGTGGGGCATTTGAAGGGGTTCCAGGAGGCAGTGAGGACCAGCATCACTGTTCCCCCCTGGCACCTTTATTGTGGGAGCAGGAGTAGGAGGTTTGCCTTTTTTTGCTGAGTAGGCTGCGGAGAGTGCAAAAAGATGGTTTTGAGGCTAGAGTCTGCAGGAAAGCAGAGAAGGCCAAAGTGTGTGGGGCATTTGAAGGGGTTCCAGGAGACAGTGAGGATCAGCATCCCTTTTCTCCCCTGGCACATTTGCTGTGGGAGTAGGAGCAGGACCTTTTGCTTTTTTGATCCGGAGTCTGCCGAGAGTGTATTTGAGGCTAGAGTGCGCAGGAAAGCAGAGAGGGCAAAAGTGTGTGGGGCATTTGAAGGGGTTCCAGGAGGCAGTGAGGACCAGCACCCCTTTTCCACCCTGGCTCCTTTGCTGTGGGAGGAGGAGCTGGTCGTTTGCCTTTTTTACTGCAGAGGCTGCTGAGACAGATATAAACTTGGTTTTTAGTCTAGAGTCTGCATGAAAGCAGAGAGGGTCAAAGTGTGTGGGGCATTTGAAGGGGTTCAAGGGGGCAGTGAGGACCAGCATCCCTTTTTTCCCACTGGCACCTTTGCTGTGGTAGCAGGAGTAGGACGTTTGTCTTTTTTGCTCCGGAGGCTGCTGAGAATGAAAAAAGGTGGTTTTGAGGCTAGAGTCCATAGGAAAGCAGAGAGGGCCCAAGTGTTTGTGGTATGGTAAGGGGTTCCAGGAGGCAGTGAGGACCAGCATCACTTTTCCCCCCTGGCACCGTTGCTGTGGGAGCAGGAGCTGGACGATTGCCTTTTTTGTTCCCGAGTCTCTTGAGAGTGAAAATAGGTGTTTTTGAGGCTAGAGTCTGCAGGAAAGCAGAGAGGGCAAATGTGTGTGGGGCATTTGAAGGGGTTCCAGGAGACAGTGAGGATCAGCATTCCTTTTCTCCCCTGGCACATTTGCTGTGGGAGTAGGAGCAGGACCTTTTGCTTTTTTGATCCAGAGTCTGCCGAGAGTGTACAAAGGTGTATTTGAGGCTAGAGTGCGCAGGAAAGCAGAGAGGGCAAAAGTGTGTGGGGCATTTGAAGGGGTTCCAGGAGGCAGTGAGGACCAGCACCCCTTTTCCACCCTGGCTCCTTTGCTGTGGGAGGAGGAGCTTGTCGTTTGCCTTTTTTACTGCAGAGGCTGCTGAGACAGATATAAACTTGGTTTTTAGTCGAGAGTCTGCATGAAAGCAGAGAGGGTCAAAGTGTGTGGGGCATTTGAACGGGTTCAAGGGGGCAGTGAGGACCAGCATCCCTTTTTCCCACTGGCACCTTTTCTGTGGGAGCAGGGGTAGGACGTTTGTCTTTTTTACTCCGGAGGCTGCTGAGAATGAAAAAAGATGGTTTTGAGGCTAGAGTCCTGAGGAAAGCAGAGAGGGCCCAAGTGTTTGGGGTATGGTAAGGGGTTCCAGGAGGCAGTGATGACCAGCATCACTTTCCCCCCTGGCACGTTTGCTGTGGGAGCAGGAGCTGGACGATTGCCTTTTTTGTTCCCGAGTCTCTCGAGAGTGAAAATAGGTGGTTTTGAGGCTAGATTCTGCAGGAAAGCAGAGAGGGCCAAAGTGTGTGGGGCATTTGAAGGGGTTCCAGGAGGCAGTGAGGAACAGCATCCCTTTTTCCCACTGGCACTTTTGCTGTTGGAGCAGGAGCAGGACGTTTCTCTATTTTGCTCCGGAGGCTGCTGAGAATGAAAAAAGATGGTTTTGAGGCTAGAGTCCTGAGGAAACCAGAGAGGGCCCAAGTATATGGGGTATTTTAAGGGGTTACAGGAGGCAGTGAGGACCAGTGTCACTTTTCCCCCCTGGCACCTTTGTTGTGGTATCAGGAGCTGGACGATTGCCATTTTTGCTGAGGAGGCTGCCAAGAGTGAAAAAAGGTGGTTTTGAGGGTAGAGTCTGCAGGAAAGCAGAGAGGGCATAAGTGTGTGGGGCATTTGAAGGGGTTCCAGGAGGCAGTGAGGACGAGCATGACTTTTCCCCCTGTCACCTTTGCTGTGGGAGGAGGAGCTGGACGATTGTCCATTTTGCTCCGGAGACTGTCGAGAGTGAAAATAGGTGGTTTTGAGGCTAGAGTCTGCAGGAAAGCAGAGAGGGCCAAAGTGTGTGGTGCATTGGAAGGGGTTCCAGGAGGAAATGAGGACCAGCATCACTTTTCTCCCCTGGCACCTTTGCTGTGGTAGCAGGAGATGGACGTTTTGCTTTTTTTCTCCGGAGGCTGCCGAGAGTGAACAAAGGTGGTTTTGAGGCTAGAGTCCTGAGGAGAGCAGAGATGGCCAAAGTGTGTGGGGTATTGGAAGGGGTTCCAGGAGGCAGTGAGGACCAGCATCACTTTTACCCCCTGGCACCTTTGCTGTGGGAGGAGGAGCTGGTCGATTGCGGTTTTTGCTGAGTAGGCTGGCAAGAGTGAAAGAAGGTTGTTTTGAGGCTAGAGTCCGCAGGAAACAAGAGAGGGCAAAAGTGTGTGGGGCATTTGAAGGGGTTCCAGGAGGCAGTGAGGACCAGCATGACTTTTCTCTCCTGGCACATTTGCTGTGGGAGTACGAGCAGTACATTTGGCTTTTTTTATCCAGAGGCTGCCGAGAGTGTACAAAGGTGTATTTGAGGCTAGATTCCTGAGGAGAGCAGAGATGGCCAAAGTGTGTGGGGCATTTGAAGGGGTTCCAGGAGGCAGTGAGGACCAGCATCACTGTTCCCCCCTGGCACCTTTATTGTGGGAGCAGGAGTAGGAGGTTTGCCTTTTTTTCTGAGTAGGCTGCGGAGAGTGCAAAAAGATGGTTTTGAGGCTAGAGTCTGCAGGAAAGCAGAGAAGGCCAAAGTGTGTGGGGCATTTGAAGGGGTTCAAGGGGGCAGTGAGGACCAGCATCCCTTTTTTCCCACTAGCAGCTTTGCTGTGGGAGCAGGAGTAGGACGTTTGTCTTTTTTGCTCCGGAGGCTGCTGAGAATGAAAAAAGGTGGTTTTGAGGCTAGAGTCCTGAGGAAAGCAGAGAGGGCCCAAGTGTTTGGGGTATGGTAAGGGGTTCCAGGAGGCAGTGAGGACCAGCATCACTTTTCCCCCCTGGCACCGTTGCTGTGGGAGCAGGAGCTGGACGATTGCCTTTTTTGTTCCCGAGTCTCTTGAGAGTGAAAATAGGTGTTTTTGAGGCTAGAGTCTGCAGGAAAGCAGAGAGGGCAAAAGTGTGTGGGGCATTGGAAGGGGTTCCAGGAGGCAGTGAGGATCAGCATCCCTTTTCTCCCCTGGCACATTTGCTGTGGGAGTAGGAGCAGGACCTTTTGCTTTTTTGATCCGGAGTCTGCCGAGAGTGTACAAAGGTGTATTTGAGGCTAGAGTGCGCAGGAAAGCAGAGAGGGCAAAAGTGTGTGGGGCATTTGAAGGGGTTCCAGGAGGCAGTGAGGACCAGCACCCCTTTTCCACCCTGGCTCCTTTGCTGTGGGAGGAGGAGCTGGTCGTTTGCCTTTTTTACTGCAGAGGCTGCTGAGACAGATATAAACTTGGTTTTTAGTCGAGAGTCTGCATGAAAGCAGAGAGGGTCAAAGTGTGTGGGGCATTTGAAGGGGTTCAAGGGGGCAGTGAGGACCAGCATCCCTTTTTCCCACTGGCACCTTTTCTGTGGGAGCAGGGGTAGGACGTTTGTCTTTTTTACTCCGGAGGCTGCTGAGAATGAAAAAAGATGGTTTTGAGGCTAGAGTCCTGAGGAAAGCAGAGAGGGCCCAAGTGTTTGGCGTATGGTAAGGGGTTCCAGGAGGCAGTGAGGACCAGCATCACTTTCCCCCCTGGCACCTTTGCTGTGGGAGCAGGAGCTGGACGATTGCCTTTTTTGTTCCCGAGTCTCTCGAGAGTGAAAATAGGTGGTTTTGAGGCTAGATTCTGCAGGAAAGCAGAGAGGGCCAAAGTGTGTGGGGCATTTGAAGGGGTTCCAGGAGGCAGTGAGGAACAGCATCCCTTTTTCCCACTGGCACTTTTGCTGTTGGAGCAGGAGCAGGACGTTTCTCTATTTTGCTCCGGAGGCTGCTGAGAATGAAAAAAGATGGTTTTGAGGCTATAGTCCTGAGGAAAGCAGAGAGGGCCCAAGTATATGGGGTATTTTAAGGGGTTACAGGAGGCAGTGAGGACCAGTGTCACTTTTCCCCCCTGGCACCTTTGTTGTGGTATCAGGAGCTGGACGATTGCCATTTTTGCTGAGGAGGCTGCCAAGAGTGAAAAAAGGTGGTTTTGAGGGTAGAGTCTGCAGGAAAGCAGAGAGGGCATAAGTGTGTGGGGCATTTGAAGGGGTTCCAGGAGGCAGTGAGGAACAGCATCCCTTTTTCCCACTGTCACTTTTGCTGTGGGAGCAGGAGCAGGACGTTTCTGTTTTTTGCTCCGGAGGCTGCTGAGAATGAAAAAAGATGGTTTTGAGGCTAGAGTCCTGAGGAAAGCAGAGAGGGCCCAAGTATGTGGGGTATTTTAAGGGGTTCCAAGAGGCAGTGAGGACCAGCGTCACTTTTCCCCCCTGGCACCTTTGCTGTGGTATCAGGAGCTGGACGATTGTCATTTTTGCTGAGGAGGCTGCCAAGAGTGAAAAAAGGTGGTTTTGAGGGTAGAGTCTGCAGGAAAGCAGAGAGGGCCAACGTGTGTGGGGCATTTGAAGGGGTTCCAGGAGGCAGTGAGGACGAGCATGACTTTTCCCCCTGTCACCTTTGCTGTGGGAGGAGGAGCTGGACGATTGTCCATTTTGCTCCGGAGACTGTCGAGAGTGAAAATAGGTGGTTTTGAGGCTAGAGTCTGCAGGAAAGCAGAGAGGGCCAAAGTGTGTGGTGCATTGGAAGGGGTTCCAGGAGGAAATGAGGACCAGCATCACTTTTCTCCCCTGGCACCTTTGCTGTGGTAGCAGGAGATGGACGTTTTGCTTTTTTTCTCCGGAGGCTGCCGAGAGTGAACAAAGGTGGTTTTGAGGCTAGAGTCCTGAGGAGAGCAGAGATGGCCAAAGTGTGTGGGGTATTGGAAGGGGTTCCAGGAGACAGTGAGGATCAGCATCCCTTTTCTCCCCTGGCACATTTGCTGTGGGAGTAGGAGCAGGACAATTGCCTTTTTTGATCCGGAGTCTGCCGAGAGTGTACAAAGGTGTATTTGAGGCTAGAGTGCGCAGGATAGCAGAGAGGGCAAAGTGTGTGGGGCATTTGAAGGGGTTCCAGGAGGCAGTGAGGAACAGCATCCCTTTTTCCCACTGGCACTTTTGCTGTTGGAGCAGGAGCAGGACGTTTCTCTATTTTGCTCCGGAGGCTGCTGAGAATGAAAAAAGATGGTTTTGAGGCTAGAGTCCTGAGGAAAGCAGAGAGGGCCAACGTGTGTGGGGCATTTGAAGGGGTTCCAGGAGGCAGTGAGGACGAGCATGACTTTTCCCCCTGTCACCTTTGCTGTGGGAGGAGGAGCTGGACGATTGTCCATTTTGCTCCGGAGACTGTCGAGAGTGAAAATAGGTGGTTTTGAGGCTAGATTCTGCAGGAAAGCAGAGAGGGCCAAAGTGTGTGGTGCATTGGAAGGGGTTCCAGGAGGAAATGAGGACCAGCATCACTTTTCTCCCCTGGCACCTTTGCTGTGGTAGCAGGAGACGGACGTTTTGCTTTTTTTCTCTGGAGGCTGCCGAGAGTGAACAAAGGTGTATTTGAGGCTAGAGTCCTGAGGAAAGCAGAGAGGGCAAAATTGTGTGGGGCATTTGAAGGGGTTCCAGGAGACAGTGAGGACCAGCACCCCTTTTCCACCCTGGCTCCTTTGCTGTGGGAGGAGGAGCTGGTTGTTTGCCTTTTTTACTGCAGAGGCTGCTGAGACAGATATAAACTTGGTTTTTAGTCGAGAGTCTGCATGAAAACAGAGAGGGTCAAAGTGTGTGGGGCATTTGAAGGGGTTGAAGGGGGCAGTGAGGACCAGCATCCCTTTTTCCCACTGGCACCTTTGCTGTGGAAGCAGGAGCTGGTCGTTTTGCTTTTTTTCTCCGGAGGCTGCCGAGAGTGAACAAGGGTGGTTTTGATGGTAGAGTCCTGAGGAAAGCAGAGAGGGCCCAAGTGTTTGGGGTATGCTAAGGGGTTCCGGGAGGCACTGAGGACCAGCATCACTTTTCCCCCCTGGCACCGTTGCTGTGGGAGCAGGAGGTGGACGATTGCCTTTTTTGTTCCCGAGTCTCTTGAGAGTGAAAATGGGTGGTTTTGAGGCTAGAGTCTGCAGGAAAGCAGAGAGGGCAAAAGTGTGTGGGGCATTTGAAGGGGTTCCAGTAGACAGTGAGGACCAGCACCCCTTTTCCACCCTGGCTCCTTTGCTGTGGGAGGAGGAGCTGGTCGTTTGCCTTTTTTACTGCAGAGGCTGCTGAGACAGATATAAACTTGGTTTTTAGTCGAGAGTCTGCATGAAAGCAGAGAGGGTCAAAGTGTGTGGGGCATTTGAAGGGGTTCAAGGGGGCAGTGGGGACCAGCATCCCTTTTTTCCCACTGGCACCTTTGCTGTGGGAGCAGGAGTAGGACGTTTGTCTTTTTTGCTCCGGAGGCTGCTGAGAATGAAAAAAGATGGTTTAGAGGCTAGAGTCCTGAGGAAAGCAGAGAGGGCCCAAGTATGCGGGGCATTTGAAGGTGTTCAAGGGGGCAGTGAGGACCAGCATCCCTTTTTCCCACTGGCACCTTTGCTGTGGAAGCAGGAGCTGGTCGTTTTGCTTTTTTTCTCCGGAGGCTGCCGAGAGTGAACAAGGGTGGTTTTGATGGTAGAGTCCTGAGGAAAGCAGAGAGAGCCCAAGTGTTTGGGGTATGGTAAGGGGTTCCAGGAGGCACTGAGGACCAGCATCACTTTTCCCCCCTGGCACCGTTGCTGTGGGAGCAGGAGGTGGACGATTGCCTTTTTTGTTCCCGAGTCTCTTGAGAGTGAAAATGGGTGGTTTTGAGGCTAGAGTCTGCAGGAAAGCAGAGAGGGCAAAAGTGTGTGGGGCATTTGAAGGGGTTCCAGTAGACAGTGAGGACCAGCACCCCTTTTCCACCCTGGCTCCTTTGCTGTGGGAGGAGGAGCTGGTCGTTTGCCTTTTTTACTGCAGAGGCTGCTGAGACAGATATAAACTTGGTTTTTAGTCGAGAGTCTGCATGAAAGCAGAGAGGGTCAAAGTGTGTGGGGCATTTGAAGGGGTTCAAGGGGGCAGTGAGGACCAGCATCCCTTTTTTCCCACTGGCACCTTTGCTGTGGGAGCAGGAGTAGGACGTTTGTCTTTTTTGCTCCGGAGGCTGCTGAGAATGAAAAAAGATGGTTTTGAGGCTAGAGTCCTGAGGAAAGCAGAGAGGGCCCAAGTATGCGGGGCATTTGAAGGTGTTCAAGGGGGCAGTGAGGACCAGCATCCCTTTTTCCCACTGGCACCTTTGCTGTGGAAGCAGGAGCTGGTCGTTTTGCTTTTTTTCTCCGGAGGCTGCCGAGAGTGAACAAGGGTGGTTTTGATGGTAGAGTCCTGAGGAAAGCAGAGAGGGCCCAAGTGTTTGGGGTATGGTAAGGGGTTCCAGGAGGCACTGAGGACCAGCATCACTTTTCCCCCCTGGCACCGTTGCTGTGGGAGCAGGAGGTGGACGATTGCCTTTTTTGTTCCCGAGTCTCTTGAGAGTGAAAATGGGTGGTTTTGAGGCTAGAGTCTGCAGGAAAGCAGAGAGGGCAAAAGTGTGTGGGGCATTTGAAGGGGTTCCAGTAGACAGTGAGGACCAGCACCCCTTTTCCACCCTGGCTCCTTTGATGTGGGAGGAGGAGCTGGTCGTTTGCCTTTTTTACTGCAGAGGCTGCTGAGACAGATATAAACTTGGTTTTTAGTCGAGAGTCTGCATGAAAGCAGAGAGGGTCAAAGTGTGTGGGGCATTTGAAGGGGTTCAAGGGGGCAGTGAGGACCAGCATCCCTTTTTCCCACTGTCACTTTTGCTGTGGGAGCAGGAGCAGGACGTTTCTGTTTTTTGCTCCGGAGGCTGCTGAGAATGAAAAAAGATGGTTTTGAGGCTAGAGTCCTGAGGAAAGCAGAGAGGGCCCAAGTATGTGGGGTATTTGAAGGGGTTCCAAGAGGCAGTGAGGAACAGCATCCCTTTTTCCCACTGGTACTTTATCTGTGGGAGCAGGAGCAGGACGTTTCTCTTTTTTGCTCCGGAGCCTGCTGAGAATGAAAAAAGATGGTTTTGAGGCTAGAGTCCTGAGGAAAGCAGAGAGGGCCCAAGCATGTGGGGTATTTGAAGGGGTTCCAAGAGGCAGTGAGGACCAGCGTCACTTTTCCCCCCTGGCACCTTTGCTGTGGTATCAGGAGCTGGACGATTGCCATTTTTTCTGAGGAGGCTGCCAAGAGTGAAAAAAGGTGGTTTTGAGGGTAGAGTCTGCAGGAAAGCAGAGAGGGCCAACGTGTGTGGGGCATTTGAAGGGGTTCCAGGAGGCAGTGAGGACGAGCATGACTTTTCCCCCTGTCACCTTTGCTGTGGGAGGAGGAGCTGGACGATTGTCCATTTTGCTCCGGAGACTGTCGAGAGTGAAAATAGGTGGTTTTGAGGCTAGATTCTGCAGGAAAGCAGAGAGGGCCAAAGTGTGTGGTGTATTGGAAGGGGTTCCAGGAGGAAATGAGGACCAGCATCCCTTTTCTCCCCTGGCACCTTTGCTGTGGTAGCAGGAGATGGACGTTTTGCTTTTTTTCTCCGGAGGCTGCCGAGAGTGAACAAAGGTGGTTTGGAGGCTAGAGTCCTGAGGAGAGCAGAGATGGCCAAAGTGTGTGGGGTATTGGAAGGGGTTCCAGGAGGCAGTGAGGACCAGCATCACTTTTCCCCCCTGGCACCTTTGCTGTGGGAGCAGGAGCTGGACGATTGCGGTTTTTGCTGAGTAGGCTGGCAAGAGTGAAAGAAGGTTGTTTTGAGGCTAGAGTCCGCAGGAAACAAGAGAGGGCAAAAGTGTGTGGGGCATTTGAAGGGGTTCCAGGAGGCAGTGAGGACCAGCATGACTTTTCTCTCCTGGCACATTTGCTGTGGGTGTACGAGCAGTACATTTGGCTTTTTTTATCCAGAGGCTGCCGAGAGTGTACAAAGGTGTATTTGAGGCTAGATTCCTGAGGAGAGCAGAGATGGCCAAAGTGTGTGGGGCATTTGAAGGGGTTCCAGGAGGCAGTGAGGACCAGCATCACTGTTCCCCCCTGGCACCTTTATTGTGGGAGCAGGAGTAGGAGGTTTGCCTTTTTTGCTGAGTAGGCTGCGGAGAGTGCAAAAAGATGGTTTTGAGGCTAGAGTCTGCAGGAAAGCAGAGAAGGCCAAAGTGTGTGGGGCATTTGAAGGGGTTCCAGGAGACAGTGAGGATCAGCATCCCTTTTCTCCTCTGGCACATTTGCTGTGGGAGTAGGAGCAGGACAATTGCCTTTTTTGTTCCCGAGTCTCTCGAGTGTGAAAATAGGTGGTTTTGAGGCTAGATTCTGCAGGAAAGCAGAGAGGGCCAAAGTGTGTGGGGCATTTGAAGGGGTTCCAGGAGGCAGTGAGGAACAGCATCCCTTTTTCCCACTGGCACTTTTGCTGTTGGAGCAGGAGCAGGACGTTTCTCTATTTTGCTCCGGAGGCTGCTGAGAATGAAAAAAGATGGTTTTGAGGCTAGAGTCCTGAGGAAAGCAGAGAGGGCCAACGTGTGTGGGGCATTTGAAGGGGTTCCAGGAGGCAGTGAGGACGAGCATGACTTTTCCCCCTGTCACCTTTGCTGTGGGAGGAGGAGCTGGACGATTGTCCATTTTGCTCCGGAGACTGTCGAGAGTGAAAATAGGTGGTTTTGAGGCTAGATTCTGCAGGAAAGCAGAGAGGGCCAAAGTGTGTTGGGTATTGGAAGGGGTTCCAGGAGGAAATGAGGACCAGCATCACTTTTCTCCCCTGGCACCTTTGCTGTGGTAGCAGGAGACGGACGTTTTGCTTTTTTTCTCTGGAGGCTGCCGAGAGTGAACAAAGGTGTATTTGAGGCTAGAGTCCTGAGGAAAGCAGAGAGGGCAAAATTGTGTGGGGCATTTGAAGGGGTTCCAGGAGACAGTGAGGACCAGCACCCCTTTTCCACCCTGGCTCCTTTGCTGTGGGAGGAGGAGCTGGTTGTTTGCCTTTTTTACTGCAGAGGCTGCTGAGACAGATATAAACTTGGTTTTTAGTCGAGAGTCTGCATGAAAACAGAGAGGGTCAAAGTGTGTGGGGCATTTGAAGGGGTTGAAGGGGGCAGTGAGGACCAGCATCCCTTTTTCCCACTGGCACCTTTGCTGTGGAAGCAGGAGCTGGTCGTTTTGCTTTTTTTCTCCGGAGGCTGCCGAGAGTGAACAAGGGTGGTTTTGATGGTAGAGTCCTGAGGAAAGCAGAGAGAGCCCAAGTGTTTGGGGTATGGTAAGGGGTTCCAGGAGGCACTGAGGACCAGCATCACTTTTCCCCCCTGGCACCGTTGCTGTGGGAGCAGGAGGTGGACGATTGCCTTTTTTGTTCCCGAGTCTCTTGAGAGTGAAAATGGGTGGTTTTGAGGCTAGAGTCTGCAGGAAAGCAGAGAGGGCAAAAGTGTGTGGGGCATTTGAAGGGGTTCCAGTAGACAGTGAGGACCAGCACCCCTTTTCCACCCTGGCTCCTTTGCTGTGGGAGGAGGAGCTGGTCGTTTGCCTTTTTTACTGCAGAGGCTGCTGAGACAGATATAAACTTGGTTTTTAGTCGAGAGTCTGCATGAAAGCAGAGAGGGTCAAAGTGTGTGGGGCATTTGAAGGGGTTCAAGGGGGCAGTGAGGACCAGCATCCCTTTTTCCCACTGGTACTTTATCTGTGGGAGCAGGAGCAGGACGTTTCTCTTTTTTGCTCCGGAGCCTGCTGAGAATGAAAAAAGATGGTTTTGAGGCTAGAGTCCTGAGGAAAGCAGAGAGGGCCCAAGCATGTGGGGTATTTGAAGGGGTTCCAAGAGGCAGTGAGGACCAGCGTCACTTTTCCCCCCTGGCACCTTTGCTGTGGTATCAGGAGCTGGACGATTGCCATTTTTTCTGAGGAGGCTGCCAAGAGTGAAAAAAGGTGGTTTTGAGGGTAGAGTCTGCAGGAAAGCAGAGAGGGCCAACGTGTGTGGGGCATTTGAAGGGGTTCCAGGAGGCAGTGAGGACGAGCATGACTTTTCCCCCTGTCACCTTTGCTGTGGGAGGAGGAGCTGGACGATTGTCCATTTTGCTCCGGAGACTGTCGAGAGTGAAAATAGGTGGTTTTGAGGCTAGATTCTGCAGGAAAGCAGAGAGGGCCAAAGTGTGTGGTGTATTGGAAGGGGTTCCAGGAGGAAATGAGGACCAGCATCACTTTTCTCCCCTGGCACCTTTGCTGTGGTAGCAGGAGATGGACGTTTTGCTTTTTTTCTCCGGAGGCTGCCGAGAGTGAACAAAGGTGGTTTGGAGGCTAGAGTCCTGAGGAGAGCAGAGATGGCCAAAGTGTGTGGGGTATTGGAAGGGGTTCCAGGAGGCAGTGAGGACCAGCATCACTTATACCCCCTGGCACCTTTGCTGTGGGAGCAGGAGCTGGACGATTGCGGTTTTTGCTGAGTAGGCTGGCAAGAGTGAAAGAAGGTTGTTTTGAGGCTAGAGTCCGCAGGAAACAAGAGAGGGCAAAAGTGTGTGGGGCATTTGAAGGGGTTCCAGGAGGCAGTGAGGACCAGCATGACTTTTCTCTCCTGGCACATTTGCTGTGGGTGTACGAGCAGTACATTTGGCTTTTTTTATCCAGAGGCTGCCGAGAGTGTACAAAGGTGTATTTGAGGCTAGATTCCTGAGGAGAGCAGAGATGGCCAAAGTGTGTGGGGCATTTGAAGGGGTTCCAGGAGGCAGTGAGGACCAGCATCACTGTTCCCCCCTGGCACCTTTATTGTGGGAGCAGGAGTAGGAGGTTTGCCTTTTTTGCTGAGTAGGCTGCGGAGAGTGCAAAAAGATGGTTTTGAGGCTAGAGTCTGCAGGAAAGCAGAGAAGGCCAAAGTGTGTGGGGCATTTGAAGGGGTTCCAGGAGACAGTGAGGATCAGCATCCCTTTTCTCCCCTGGCACATTTGCTGTGGGAATAGGAGCAGGACCTTTTGCTTTTTTGATCCGGAGTCTGCCGAGAGTGTACAAAGGTGTATTTGAGGCTAGAGTGCGCAGGAAAGCAGAGAGGGCAAAAGTGTGTGGGGCATTTGAAGGGGTTCCAGGAGGCAGTGAGGACCAGCACCCTTTTTCCACCCTGGCTCCTTTGCTGTGGAAGGAGGAGCTGGTCGTTTGCCTTTTTTACTGCAGAGGCTGCTGAGACAGATATAAACTTGGTTTTTAGTCTAGAGTCTGCATGAAAGCAGAGAGGGTCAAAGTGTGTGGGGCATTTGAAGGGGTTCAAGGGGGCAGTGAGGACCAGCATCCCTTTTTCCAACTGGCACCTTTGCTGTGGGAGCAGGAGTAGGATGTTTGTCTTTTTTGCTCCGGAGGCTGCTGAGAATGAAAAAAGATGGTTTTGAGGCTAGAGTCCTGAGGAAAGCAGAGAGGGCCCAAGTATGCGGGGCATTTGAAGGTGTTCAAGGGGGCAGTGAGGACCAGCATCCCTTTTTCCCACTGGCACCTTTGCTGTGGAAGCAGGAGCTGGTCGTTTTGCTTTTTTTCTCCGGAGGCTGCCGAGAGTGAACAAGGGTGGTTTTGAGGGTAGAGTCCTGAGGAAAGCAGAGAGGGCCCAAGTGTTTGGGGTATGGTAAGGGGTTCCAGGAGGCAGTGAGGACCAGCATCACTTTCCCCCCTGGCACCTTTGCTGTGTGAGCAGGAGCTGGACGATTGCCTTTTTTGTTCCCGAGTCTCTCGAGAGTGAAAATAGGTGGTTTTGAGGCTAGATTCTGCAGGAAAGCAGAGAGGGCAAAAGTGTGTGGGGCATTTGAAGGGGTTCCAGGAGGCAGTGAGGAACAGCATCCCTTTTTCCCACTGGCACTTTTGCTGTTGGAGCAGGAGCAGGACGTTTCTCTATTTTGCTCCGGAGGCTGCTGAGAATGAAAAAAGGTGGTTTTGAGGCTACAGTCCGGAGGAAAGCAGAGAGGGCCCAAGTATATGGGGTATTTTACGGGTTACAGGAGGCAGTGAGGACCAGTGTCACTTTTCCCCCCGTGCACCTTTGCTGTGGTATCAGGAGCTGGACGATTGCCATTTTTGCTGAGGAGGCTGGCAAGAGTGAAAGAAAGTTGTTTTGAGGCTAGAGTCCGCAGGAAACAAGAGAGGGCAAAAGTGTGTGGGGCATTTGAAGGGGTTCCAGGAGGCAGTGAGGACCAGCATGACTTTTCTCTCCTGGCACATTTGCTGTGGGAGTACGAGCAGTACATTTGGCTTTTTTTATCCAGAGGCTGCCGAGAGTGTACAAAGGTGTATTTGAGGCTAGATTACTGAGGAGAGCAGAGACGGCCAAAGTGTGTGGGGCATTTGAAGGGGTTCCAGGAGGCAGTGAGGACCAGCATCACTGTTCCCCCCTGGCACCTTTATTGTGGGGGCAGGAGTAGGAGGTTTGCCTTTTTTTCTGAGTAGGCTGCGGAGAGTGCAAAAAGATGGTTTTCAGGCTAGAGTCTGCAGGAAAGCAGAGAAGGCCAAAGTGTGTGGGGCATTTGAAGGGGTTCCAGGAGGCAGTGAGGAACAGCATCCCTTTTTCCCACTGGCACTTTTGCTGTTGGAGCAGGAGCAGGAAGTTTCTCTATTTTGCTCCGGAGGCTGCTGAGAATGAAAAAAGTTGGTTTTGAGGCTAGAGTCTTGAGGAAAGCAGAGAGGGTCCAAGTATATGGGGTATTTTAAGGGGTTACAGGAGGCAGTGAGGAGCAGTGTCACTTTTCCCCCCGTGCACCTTTGTTGTGGGAGCAGGAGCTGGACGATTGCCTTTTTTGTTCCCGATTCTCTCGAGAGTGAAAATAGGTGGTTTTGAGGCTAGATTCTGCAGGAAAGCAGAGAGGGCCAAAGTGTGTGGGGCATTGGAAGGGGTTCCAGGAGGAAATGAGGACCAGCATCCCTTTTCTCCCCTGGCACCTTTGCTGTGGTAGCAGGAGATGGACGTTTTGCTTTTTTTCTCTGGAGGCTGCCGAGAGTGAACAAAGGTGGTTTTGAGGCTAGAGTCCTGAGGAGAGCAGAGATGGCCAAAGTGTGTTGGGTATTGGAAGGGGTTCCAGGAGGCAGTGAGGACCAGCATCACTTTTACCCCCTGGCACCTTTGCTGTGGGAGCAGGAGCTGGACGATTGCGGTTTTTGCTGAGTAGGCTGGCAAGAGTGAAAGAAGGTTGTTTTGAGGCTAGAGTCCGCAGGAAACAAGAGAGGGCAAAAGTGTGTGGGGCATTTGAAGGGGTTCCAGGAGGCAGTGAGGACCAGCATGACTTTTCTCTCCTGGCACATTTTCTGTGGGAGTACGAGCAGTACATTTGGCTTTTTTTATCCAGAGGCTGCTGAGAGTGTACAAAGGTGTATTTGAGGCTAGATTCCTGAGGAGAGCAGAGATGGCCAAAGTGTGTGGGGCATTTGAAGGGGTTCCAGGAGGCAGTGAGGACCAGCATCACTGTTCCCCCCTGGCACCTTTATTGTGGGAGCAGGAGTAGGAGGTTTGCCTTTTTTGCTGAGTAGGCTGCGGAGAGTGCAAAAAGATGGTTTTGAGGCTAGAGTCTGCAGGAAAGCAGAGAACGCCAAAGTGTGTGGGGCATTTGAAGGGGTTCCAGGAGACAGTGAGGATCAGCATCCCTTTTCTCCCCTGGCACATTTGCTGTGGGAGTAGGAGCAGGACCTTTTGCTTTTTTGATCCGGAGTCTGCCGAGAGTGTACAAAGGTGTATTTGAGGCTAGAGTCCTGAGGAAAGCAGAGAGGGCAAAAGTGTGTGGGGCATTTGAAGGGGTTCCAGGAGACAGTGAGGACCAGCACCCCTTTTCCACCCTGGCTCCTTTGCTGTGGGAGGAGGAGCTGGTCGTTTGCCTTTTTTACTGCAGAGGCTGCTGAGACAGATACAAACTTGGTTTTTAGTCGAGAGTCTGCATGAAAGCAGAGATGGTCAAAGTGTGTGGGGCATTTGAAGGGGTTCAA
Source organism: Vanellus vanellus (assembly GCF_965231255.1). Taxonomy (NCBI): domain Eukaryota; kingdom Metazoa; phylum Chordata; class Aves; order Charadriiformes; family Charadriidae; genus Vanellus; species Vanellus vanellus. The sequence goes on along the minus strand of NC_138905.1, from coordinate 82,277,139 downwards.
GGGGGCAGTGAGGACCAGCATCCCTTTTTTCCCACTGGCACCTTTGCTGTGGGAGCAGGAGTAGGACGTTTGTCTTTTTTGCTCCGGAGGCTGCTGAGAATGAAAAAAGATGGTTTTGAGGCTAGAGTCCTGAGGAAAGCAGAGAGGGCCCAAGTATGCAGGGCATTTGAAGGTGTTCAAGGGGGCAGTGAGGACCAGCATCCCTTTTTCCCACTGGCACCTTTGCTGTGGAAGCAGGAGCTGGTCGTTTTGCTTTTTTTCTCCGGAGGCTGCCGAGAGTGAACAAGGGTGGTTTTGAGGGTAGAGTCCTGAGGAAAGCAGAGAGGGCCCAAGTGTTTGGGGTATGGTAAGGGGTTCCAGGAGGCAGTGAGGACCAGCATCACTTTTCCCCCCTGGCACCTTTGCTGTGGGAGCAGGAGCTGGACGATTGACTTTTTTGTTCCCGAGTCTCTCGAGAGTGAAAATAGGTGTTTTTGAGGCTAGATTCTGCAGGAAAGCAGAGAGGGCCAAAGTGTGTGGGGCATTGGAAGGGGTTCCAGGAGGAAATGAGGACCAGCATCACTTTTCTCCCCTGGCACATTTGCTGTGGTAGCAGGAGATGGACGTTTTGCTGTTTTTCTCTGGAGGCTGCCGAGAGTGAACAAAGGTGGTTTTGAGGCTAGAGTCCTGAGGAGAGCAGAGATGGCCAAAGTGTGTGGGGCATTTGAAGGGGTTCCAGGATGCAGTGAGGACCAGCATCACTGTTCCCCCCTGGCACATTTGCTGTGGGAGTAGGAGCAGGACCTTTTGCTTTTTTGATCCGGAGTCTGCCGAGAGTGTACAAAGGTGTATTTGAGGCTAGAGTGTGCAGGAAAGCAGAGAGAGCAAAAGTGTGTGGGGCATTTGAAGGGGTTCCAGGAGGCAGTGAGGACCAGCACCCCTTTTCCACCCTGGCTCCTTTGCTGTGGGAGGAGGAGCTGGTCATTTGCCTTTTTTACTGCAGAGGCTGCTGAGACAGATATAAACTTGGTTTTTAGGCTAGAGTCTGCATGAAAGCAGAGAGGGTCAAAGTGTGTGGGGCATTTGAAGGCGTTCAAGGGGGCAGTGAGGACCAGCATCCCTTTTTTCCCACTGGCACCTTTGCTGTGGGAGCAGGAGTAGGACGTTTGTCTTTTTTGCTCCGGAGGCTGCTGAGAATGAAAAAAGATGGTTTTGAGGCTAGAGTCCTGAGGAAAGCAGAGAGGGCCCAATTATGCGGGGCATTTGAAGGTGTTCAAGGGGGCAGTGGGGACCAGCATCCCTTTTTCCCACTGGCACCTTTGCTGTGGAAGCAGGAGCTGGTCGTTTTGCTTTTTTTCTCCGGAGGCTGCCGAGAGTGAACAAGGGTGGTTTTGAGGGTAGAGTCCTGAGGAAAGCAGAGAGGGCCCAAGTGTTTGGGGTATGGTAAGGGGTTCAAGGAGGCAGTGAGGACCAGCATCACTTTTCCCCCCTGGCACCTTTGCTGTGGTATCAGGAGCTGGACGATTGCCTTTTTTGTTCCCGAGTCTCTTGAGAGTGAAAATAGGTGTTTTTGAGGCTAGAGTCTGCAGGAAAGCAGAGAGGGCAAAAGTGTGTGGGGCATTTGAAGGGGTTCCAGGAGGCAGTGAGGACGAGCATGACTTTTCCCCCTGTCACCTTTGCTGTGGGAGGAGGAGCTGGACGATTGTCCATTTTGCTCCTGAGACTGTCGAGAGTGAAAATAGGTGTTTTTGAGGCTAGATTCTGCAGGAAAGCAGAGAGGGCCAAAGTGTGTGGTGCATTGGAAGGGGTTCCAGGAGGAAATGAGGACCAGCATCACTTTTCTCCCCTGGCACCTTTGCTGTGGTAGCAGGAGCTGGACGTTTTGCTTTTTTTCTCTGGAGGCTGCCGAGAGTGAACAAAGGTGGTTTTGAGGCTAGAGTCCTGAGGAGAGCAGAGATGGCCAAAGTGTGTTGGGTATTGGAAGGGGTTCCAGGAGACAGTGAGGACCAGCATCACTTTTACCCCCTGGCACCTTTGCTGTGGGAGCAGGAGCTGGACTATTGCGGTTTTTGCTGAGTAGGCTGGCAAGAGTGAAAGAAGGTTGTTTTGAGGCTAGAGTCCGCAGGAAACAAGAGAGGGCAAAAGTGTGTGGGGCATTTGAAGGGGTTCCAGGAGGCCGTGAGGACCAGCATGACTTTTCTCTCCTGGCACATTTGCTGTGGGAGTACGAGCAGTAGATTTGGCTTTTTTTATCCAGAGGCTGCCGAGAGTGAACAAAGGTGGTTTTGAGGCTAGATTCCTGAGGAGAGCAGAGATGGCCAAAGTGTGTGGGGCATTTGAAGGGGTTCCAGGAGGCAGTGAGGACCAGCATCACTGTTCCCCCCTGGCACCTTTATTGTGGGAGCAGGAGTAGGAGGTTTGCCTTTTTTGCTGAGTAGGCTGCGGAGAGTGCAAAAAGATGGTTTTGAGGCTAGAGTCTGCAGGAAAGCAGAGAAGGCCAAAGTGTGTGGGGCATTTGAAGGGGTTCCAGGAGACAGTGAGGATCAGCATCCCTTTTCTCCCCTGGCACATTTGCTGTGGGAGCAGGAGCTTGACGATTGCCTTTTTTGTTCCTGAGGCTCTCGAGAATTAAAATAGGTGGTTTTGAGGCTAGATTCTGCAGGAAAGCAGAGAGGGCAAAAGTGTGTGGGGCATTTGAAGGGGTTCCAGGAGGCAGTGAGGATCAGCATCCCTTTTCTCCCCTGGCACTTTTGCTGTGGGAGCAGGAGCTTGACGATTGCCTTTTTTGTTCCCGAGTCTCTCGAGAATTAAAATAGGTGGTTTTGAGGCTAGATTCTGCAGAAAAGTAGAGAGGGCCAAAGTGTGTGGTGCATTGGAAGGGGTTCCAGGAGGAAATGAGGACCAGCATCACTTTTCTCCCCTGGCACCTTTGCTGTGGTAGCAGGAGATGGACGTTTTGCTTTTTTTCTCCGGAGGCTGCCGAGAGTGAACAAAGGTGGTTTTGAGGCTAGAGTCCTGAGGAGAGCAGAGATGGCCAAAGTGTGTGGGGTATTGGAAGGGGTTCCAGGAGGCAGTGAGGACCAGCATCACTTTTACCCCCTGGCACCTTTGCTGTGGGAGCAGGAGCTGGACGATTGCGGTTTTTGCTGAGTAGGCTGGCAAGAGTGAAAGAAGGTTGTTTTGAGGCTAGAGTCCGCAGGAAACAAGAGAGGGCAAAAGTGTGTGGGGCATTTGAAGGGGTTCCAGGAGGCAGTGAGGACCAGCATGACTTTTCTCTCCTGGCACATTTGCTGTGGGAGTACGAGCAGTACATTTGGCTTTTTTTATCCAGAGGCTGCCGAGAGTGTACAAAGGTGTATTTGAGGCTAGATTCCTGAGGAGAGCAGAGATGGCCAAAGTGTGTGGGGCATTTGAAGGGGTTCCAGGAGACAGTGAGGATCAGCATCCCTTTTCTCCCCTGGCACATTTGCTGTGGGAATAGGAGCAGGACCTTTTGCTTTTTTGATCCGGAGTCTGCCGAGAGTGTACAAAGGTGTATTTGAGGCTAGAGTGCGCAGGAAAGCAGAGAGGGCAAAAGTGTGTGGGGCATTTGAAGGGGTTCCAGGAGGCAGTGAGGACCAGCACCCCTTATTCACCCTGGCTCCTTTGCTGTGGGAGGAGGAGCTGGTCGTTTGCCTTTTTTACTGCAGAGGCTGCTGAGACAGATATAAACTTGGTTTTTAGTCGAGAGTCTGCATGAAAGCAGAGAGGGTCAAAGTGTGTGGGGCATTTGAAGGGGTTCAAGGGGGCAGTGAGGACCAGCATCCCTTTTTCCAACTGGCACCTTTGCTGTGGGAGCAGGAGTAGGATGTTTGTCTTTTTTGCTCCGGAGGCTGCTGAGAATGAAAAAAGATGGTTTTGAGGCTAGAGTCCTGAGGAAAGCAGAGAGGACCCAAGTATGCGGGGCATTTGAAGGTGTTCAAGGGGGCAGTGAGGACCAGCATCCCTTTTTCCCACTGGCACCTTTGCTGTGGAAGCAGGAGCTGGTCGTTTTGCTTTTTTTCTCCGGAGGCTGCCGAGAGTGAACAAGGGTGGTTTTGAGGGTAGAGTCCTGAGGAAAGCAGAGAGGGCCCAAGTGTTTGGCGTATGGTAAGGGGTTCCAGGAGGCAGTGAGGACCAGCATCACTTTCCCCCCTGGCACCTTTGCTGTGTGAGCAGGAGCTGGACGATTGCCTTTTTTGTTCCCGAGTCTCTCGAGAGTGAAAATAGGTGGTTTTGAGGCTAGATTCTGCAGGAAAGCAGAGAGGGCAAAAGTGTGTGGGGCATTTGAAGGGGTTCCAGGAGGCAGTGAGGAACAGCATCCCTTTTTCCCACTGGCACTTTTGCTGTTGGAGTAGGAGCAGGACGTTTCTCTATTTTGCTCCGGAGGCTGCTGAGAATGAAAAAAGGTGGTTTTGAGGCTACAGTCCTGAGGAAAGCAGAGAGGGCCCAAGTATATGGGGTATTTTAAGGGGTTACAGGAGGCAGTGAGGACCAGTGTCACTTTTCCCCCCGTGCACCTTTGCTGTGGTATCAGGAGCTGGACGATTGCCATTTTTGCTGAGGAGGCTGGCAAGAGTGAAAGAAAGTTGTATTGAGGCTAGAATCCGCAGGAAACAAGAGAGGGCAAAAGTGTGTGGGGCATTTGAAGGGGTTCCAGGAGGCAGTGAGGACCAGCATGACTTTTCTCTCCTGGCACATTTGCTGTGGGAGTACGAGCAGTACATTTGGCTTTTTTTATCCAGAGGCTGCCGAGAGTGTACAAAGGTGTATTTGAGGCTAGATTACTGAGGAGAGCAGAGACGGCCAAAGTGTGTGGGGCATTTGAAGGGGTTCCAGGAGGCAGTGAGGACCAGCATCACTGTTCCCCCCTGGCACCTTTATTGTGGGGGCAGGAGTAGGAGGTTTGCCTTTTTTTCTGAGTAGGCTGCGGAGAGTGCAAAAAGATGGTTTTGAGGCTAGAGTCTGCAGGAAAGCAGAGAAGGCCAAAGTGTGTGGGGCATTTGAAGGGGTTCCAGGAGACAGTGAGGATCAGCATCCCTTTTCTCCCCTGGCACATTTGCTGTGGGAGTAGGAGCAGGACAATTGCCTTTTTTGTTCCCGAGTCCCTCGAGTGTGAAAATAGGTGGTTTTGAGGCTAGATTCTGCAGGAAAGCAGAGAGGGCCAAAGTGTGTGGGGCATTTGAAGGGGTTCCAGGAGGCAATGAGGAACAGCATCCCTTTTTCCCACTGGCACTTTTGCTGTTGGAGCAGGAGCAGGACGTTTCTCTATTTTGCTCCGGAGGCTGCTGAGAATGAAAAAAGTTGGTTTTGATGCTAGAGTCTTGAGGAAAGCAGAGAGGGCCCAAGTATATGGGGTATTTTAAGGGGTTACAGGAGGCAGTGAGGAGCAGTGTCACTTTTCCCCCCGTGCACCTTTGTTGTGGGAGCAGGAGCTGGACGATTGCCTTTTTTGTTCCCGATTCTCTCGAGAGTGAAAATAGGTGGTTTTGAGGCTAGATTCTGCAGGAAAGCAGAGAGGGCCAAAGTGTGTGGGGCATTGGAAGGGGTTCCAGGAGGAAATGAGGACCAGCATCCCTTTTCTCCCCTGGCACCTTTGCTGTGGTAGCAGGAGATGGACGTTTTGCTTTTTTTCTCTGGAGGCTGCCGAGAGTGAACAAAGGTGGTTTTGAGGCTAGAGTCCTGAGGAGAGCAGAGATGGCCAAAGTGTGTTGGGTATTGGAAGGGGTTCCAGGAGACAGTGAGGACCAGCATCACTTTTACCCCCTGGCACCTTTGCTGTGGGAGCAGGAGCTGGACGATTGTGGTTTTTGCTGAGTAGGCTGGCAAGAGTGAAAGAAGGTTGTTTTGAGGCTAGAGTCCGCAGGAAACAAGAGAGGGCAAAAGTGTGTGGGGCATTTGAAGGGGTTCCAGGAGGCAGTGAGGACCAGCATGACTTTTCTCTCCTGGCACATTTTCTGTGGGAGTACGAGCAGTACATTTGGCTTTTTTTATCCAGAGGCTGCTGAGAGTGTACAAAGGTGTATTTGAGGCTAGATTCCTGAGGAGAGCAGAGATGGCCAAAGTGTGTGGGGCATTTGAAGGGGTTCCAGGAGGCAGTGAGGACCAGCATCACTGTTCCCCCCTGGCACCTTTATTGTGGGAGCAGGAGTAGGAGGTTTGCCTTTTTTGCTGAGTAGGCTGCGGAGAGTGCAAAAAGATGGTTTTGAGGCTAGAGTCTGCAGGAAAGCAGAGAAGGCCAAAGTGTGTGGGGCATTTGAAGGGGTTCCAGGAGACAGTGAGGATCAGCATCCCTTTTCTCCCCTGGCACATTTGCTGTGGGAGTAGGAGCAGGACCTTTTGCTTTTTTGATCTGGAGTCTGCCGAGAGTGTACAAAGGTGTATTTGAGGCTAGAGTCCTGAGGAAAGCAGAGAGGGCAAAAGTGTGTGGGGCATTTGAAGGGGTTCCAGGAGACAGTGAGGACCAGCACCCCTTTTCCACCCTGGCTCCTTTGCTGTGGGAGGAGGAGCTGGTCGTTTGCCTTTTTTACTGCAGAGGCTGCTGAGACAGATACAAACTTGGTTTTTAGTCGAGAGTCTGCATGAAAGCAGAGATGGTCAAAGTGTGTGGGGCATTTGAAGGGGTTCAAGGGGGCAGTGAGGACCAGCATCCCTTTTTCCCACTGGCACCTTTGCTGTGGGAGCAGGAGTAGGACGTTTGTCTTTTTTGCTCCGGAGGCTGCTGAGAATGAAAAAAGATGGTTTTGAGGCTAGAGTCCTGAGGAAAGCAGAGAGGGCCCAAGTGTTTGGGGTATGGTAAGGGGTTCCAGGAGGCAGTGAGGACCAGCATCACTTTTCCCCCCTGGCACCTTTGCTGTGGGAGCAGGAGCTGGACGATTGCCTTTTTTGTTCCCGAGTCTCTCGAGAGTGAAAATAGGTGTTTTTGAGGCTAGATTCTGCAGGAAAGCAGAGAGGGCCAAAGTGTGTGGGGCATTGGAAGGGGTTCCAGGAGGAAATGAGGACCAGCATCACTTTTCTCCCCTGGCACCTTTGCTGTGGTAGCAGGAGATGGACGTTTTGCTGTTTTTCTCTGGAGGCTGCCGAGAGTGAACAAAGGTGGTTTTGAGGCTAGAGTCCTGAGGAGAGCAGAGATGGCCAAAGTGTGTGGGGCATTTGAAGGGGTTCCAGGAGGCAGTGAGGACCAGCATCACTGTTCCCCCCTGGCACATTTGCTGTGGGAGTAGGAGCAGGACCTTTTGCTTTTTTGATCCGGAGTCTGCCGAGAGTGTACAAAGGTGTATTTGAGGCTAGAGTGTGCAGGAAAGCAGAGAGAGCAAAAGTGTGTGGGGCATTTGAAGGGGTTCCAGGAGGCAGTGAGGACCAGCACCCCTTTTCCACCCTGGCTCCTTTGCTGTGGTAGGAGGAGCTGGTCATTTGCCTTTTTTACTGCAGAGGCTGCTGAGACAGATATAAACTTGGTTTTTAGGCTAGAGTCTGGATGAAAGCAGAGAGGGTCAAAGTGTGTGGGGCATTTGAAGGCGTTCAAGGGGGCAGTGAGGACCAGCATCCCTTTTTTCCCACTGGCACCTTTGCTGTGGGAGCAGGAGTACGACGTTTGTCTTTTTTGCTCCGGAGGCTGCTGAGAATGAAAAAAGATGGTTTTGAGGCTAGAGTCCTGAGGAAAGCAGAGAGGGCCCAATTATGCGGGGCATTTGAAGGTGTTCAAGGGGGCAGTGAGGACCAGCATCCCTTTTTCCCACTGGCACCTTTGCTGTGGAAGCAGGAGCTGGTCGTTTTGCTTTTTTTCTCCGGAGGCTGCCGAGAGTGAACAAGGGTGGTTTTGAGGGTAGAGTCCTGAGGAAAGCAGAAAGGGCCCAAGTGTTTGGGGTATGGTAAGGGGTTCCAGGAGGCAGTGAGGACCAGCATCACTTTTCCCCCCTGGCACCGTTGCTGTGGGAGCAGGAGCTGGACGATTGCCTTTTTTGTTCCCGAGTCTCTTGAGAGTGAAAATAGGTGTTTTTGAGGCTAGAGTCTGCAGGAAAGCAGAGAGGGCCAAAGTGTGTGGGGCATTTGAAGGGGTTCCAGGAGGCAGTGAGGACGAGCATGACTTTTCCCCCTGTCACCTTTGCTGTGGGAGGAGGAGCTGGACGATTGTCCATTTTGCTCCTGAGACTGTCGAGAGTGAAAATAGGTGTTTTTGAGGCTAGATTCTGCAGGAAAGCAGAGAGGGCCAAAGTGTGTGGTGCATTGGAAGGGGTTCCAGGAGGAAATGAGGACCAGCATCACTTTTCTCCCCTGGCACCTTTGCTGTGGTAGCAGGAGCTGGACGTTTTGCTTTTTTTCTCTGGAGGCTGCCGAGAGTGAACAAAGGTGGTTTTGAGGCTAGAGTCCTGAGGAGAGCAGAGATGGCCAAAGTGTGTTGGGTATTGGAAGGGGTTCCAGGAGACAGTGAGGACCAGCATCACTTTTACCCCCTGGCACCTTTGCTGTGGGAGCAGGAGCTGGACTATTGCGGTTTTTGCTGAGTAGGCTGGCAAGAGTGAAAGAAGGTTGTTTTGAGGCTAGAGTCCGCAGGAAACAAGAGAGGGCAAAAGTGTGTGGGGCATTTGAAGGGGTTCCAGGAGGCCGTGAGGACCAGCATGACTTTTCTCTCCTGGCACATTTGCTGTGGGAGTACGAGCAGTACATTTGGCTTTTTTTATCTAGAGGCTGCCGAGAGTGAACAAAGGTGGTTTTGAGGCTAGATTCCTGAGGAGAGCAGAGATGGCCAAAGTGTGTGGGGCATTTGAAGGGGTTCCAGGAGGCAGTGAGGACCAGCATCACTGTTCCCCCCTGGCACCTTTATTGTGGGAGCAGGAGTAGGAGGTTTGCCTTTTTTGCTGAGTAGGCTGCGGAGAGTGCAAAAAGATGGTTTTGAGGCTAGAGTCTGCAGGAAAGCAGAGAAGGCCAAAGTGTGTGGGGCATTTGAAGGGGTTCCAGGAGACAGTGAGGATCAGCATCCCTTTTCTCCCCTGGCACATTTGCTGTGGGAGCAGGAGCTTGACGATTGCCTTTTTTGTTTCCGAATCTCTCGAGAATTAAAATAGGTGGTTTTGAGGCTAGATTCTGCAGGAAAGCAGAGAGGGCCAAAGTGTGTGGGGCATTTGAAGGGGTTCCAGGAGGCAGTGAGGATCAGCATCCCTTTTCTTCCCTGGCACTTTTGCTGTGGGAGCAGGAGCTTGACGATTGCCTTTTTTGTTCCCGAGTCTCTCGAGAATTAAAATAGGTGGTTTTGAGGCTAGAGTCTGCAGGAAAGCAGAGAGGGCAAAAGTGTGTGGGGCATTTGAAGGGGTTCCAGGAGGCAGTGAGGATCAGCATCCCTTTTCTTCCCTGGCACTTTTGCTGTGGGAGCAGGAGCTTGACGATTGCCTTTTTTGTTCCCGAGTCTCTCGAGAATTAAAATAGGTGTTTTTGAGGCTAGAGTCTGCAGGAAAGCAGAGAGGGCCAAAGTGTGTGGGGCATTTGAAGGGGTTCCAGGAGGCAGTGAGGAACAGCATCCCTTTTTCCCACTGTCACTTTTGCTGTGGGAGCAGGAGCAGGACGTTTCTCTTTTTTGCTCCGGAGCCTGCTGAGAATGAAAAAAGATGGTTTTGAGGCTAGAGTCCTGAGGAAACCAGAGAGGGCCCAAGTATATGGGGTATTTTAAGGGGTTACAGGAGGCAGTGAGGACCAGTGTCACTTTTCCCCCCGTGCACCTTTGCTGTGGTATCAGGAGCTGGACGATTGCCATTTTTGCTGAGGAGGCTGCCAAGAGTGAAAAAAGGTGGTTTTGAGGGTAGAGTCTGCAGGAAAGCAGAGAGGGCCAACGTGTGTGGGGCATTTGAAGGGGTTCCAGGAGGCAGTGAGGACGAGCATGACTTTTCCCCCTGTCAGCTTTGCTGTGGGAGGAGGAGCTGGACGATTGTCCATTTTGCTCCGGAGACTGTCGAGAGTGAAAATAGGTGGTTTTGAGGCTAGATTCTGCAGGAAAGCAGAGAGGGCCAAAGTGTGTGGTGCATTGGAAGGGGTTCCAGGAGGAAATGAGGACCAGCATCACTTTTCTCCCCTGGCACCTTTGCTGTGGTAGCAGGAGATGGACGTTTTGCTTTTTTTCTCCGGAGGCTGCCGAGAGTGAACAAAGGTGGTTTTGAGGCTAGAGTCCTGAGGAGAGCAGAGATGGCCAAAGTGTGTGGGGTATTGGAAGGGGTTCCAGGAGGCAGTGAGGACCAGCATCACTTTTACCCCCTGGCACCTTTGCTGTGGGAGCAGGAGCTGGACGATTGCAGTTTTTGCTGAGTAGGCTGGCAAGAGTGAAAGAAGGTTGTTTTGAGGCTAGAGTCCGCAGGAAAGAAGAGAGGGCAAAAGTGTGTGGGGCATTTGAAGGGGTTCCAGGAGGCAGTGAGGACCAGCATGACTTTTCTCTCCTGGCACATTTGCTGTGGGAGTACGAGCAGTACATTTGGCTTTTTTTATCCAGAGGCTGCCGAGAGTGTACAAAGGTGTATTTGAGGCTAGATTCCTGAGGAGAGCAGAGATGGCCAAAGTGTGTGGGGCATTTGAAGGGGTTCCAGGAGGCAGTGAGGACCAGCATCACTGTTCCCCCCTGGCACCTTTATTGTGGGAGCAGGAGTAGGAGGTTTGCCTTTTTTGCTGAGTAGGCTGCGGAGAGTGCAAAAAGATGGTTTTGAGGCTAGAGTCTGCAGGAAAGCAGAGAAGGCCAAAGTGTGTGGGGCATTTGAAGGGGTTCCAGGAGACAGTGAGGATCAGCATCCCTTTTCTCCCCTGGCACATTTGCTGTGGGAATAGGAGCAGGACCTTTTGCTTTTTTGATCCGGAGTCTGCCGAGAGTGTACAAAGGTGTATTTGAGGCTAGAGTGCGCAGGAAAGCAGAGAGGGCAAAAGTGTGTGGGGCATTTGAAGGGGTTCCAGGAGGCAGTGAGGACCAGCACCCCTTTTCCACCCTGGCTCCTTTGCTGTGGGAGGAGGAGCTGGTCGTTTGCCTTTTTTACTGCAGAGGCTGCTGAGACAGATATAAACTTGGTTTTTAGTCTAGAGTCTGCATGAAAGCAGAGAGGGTCAAAGTGTGTGGGGCATTTGAAGGGGTTCAAGGGGGCAGTGAGGACCAGCATCCCTTTTTCCCACTGGCACCTTTGCTGTGGGAGCAGGAGTAGGACGTTTGTCTTTTTTGCTCCGGAGGCTGCTGAGAATGAAAAAAGGTGGTTTTGACGCCAGAGTCCTGAGGAAAGCAGAGAGGGCCCAAGTATGCGGGGCATTTGAAGGTGTTAAAGGGGGCAGTGAGGACCAGCATCCCTTTTTCCCACTGGCACCTTTGCTGTGGAAGCAGGAGCTGGTCGTTTTGCTTTTTTTCTCCTGAGGCTGCCGAGAGTGAACAAGGGTGGTTTTGAGGGTAGAGTCCTGAGGAAAGCAGAGAGGGCCCAAGTGTTTGGGGTATGGTAAGGGGTTCCAGGAGGCAGTGAGGACCAGCATCACTTTTCCCCCCTGTCACCTTTGCTGTGGGAGCAGGAGCTGGACGATTGCCTTTTTTGTTCCCGAGTCTCTCGAGAGTGAAAATAGGTGGTTTTGAGGCTAGAGTCTGCAGGAAAGCAGAGAGGGCAAAAGTGTGTGGGGCATTTGAAGGGGTTCCAGGAGGCAGTGAGGAACAGCATCCCTTTTTCCCACTGGCACTTTTGCTGTGGGAGCAGGAGCAGGACGTTTCTCTTTTTTGCTCCGGAGGCTGCTGAGAATGAAAAAAGATGGTTTTGAGGCTAGAGTCCTGAGAAAACCAGAGAGGGCCCAAGTATATGGGGTATTTTAAGGGGTTACAGGAGGCAGTGAGGACCAGTGTCACTTTTCCCCCCGTGCACCTTTGCTGTGGTATCAGGAGCTGGACGATTGCCATTTTTGCTGAGGAGGCTGCCAAGAGTGAAAAAAGGTGGTTTTGAGGGTAGAGTCTGCAGGAAAGCAGAGAGGGCCAACGTGTGTGGGGCATTTGAAGGGGTTCCAGGAGGCAGTGAGGACGAGCATGACTTTTCCCCCTGTCAGCTTTGCTGTGGGAGGAGGAGCTGGACGATTGTCCATTTTGCTCCGGAGACTGTCGAGAGTGAAAATAGGTGGTTTTTAGGCTAGATTCTGCAGGAAAGCAGAGAGGGCCAAAGTGTGTGGTGCATTGGAAGGGGTTCCAGGAGGAAATGAGGACCAGCATCACTTTTCTCCCCTGGCACCTTTGCTGTGGTAGCAGGAGATGGACGTTTTGCTTTTTTTCTCCGGAGGCTGCCGAGAGTGAACAAAGGTGGTTTTGAGGCTAGAGTCCTGAGGAGAGCAGAGATGGCCAAAGTGTGTGGGGTATTGGAAGGGGTTCCAGGAGGCAGTGAGGACCAGCATCACTTTTACCCCCTGGCACCTTTGCTGTGGGAGCAGGAGCTGGACGATTGTCCATTTTGCTCCGGAGACTGTCGAGAGTGAAAATAGGTGGTTTTGAGGCTAGATTCTGCAGGAAAGCAGAGAGGGCCAAAGTGTGTGGTGTATTGGAAGGGGTTCCAGGAGGAAATGAGGACCAGCATCACTTTTCTCCCCTGGCACCTTTGCTGTGGTAGCAGGAGATGGACGTTTTGCTTTTTTTCTCCGGAGGCTGCCGAGAGTGAACAAAGGTGGTTTGGAGGCTAGAGTCCTGAGGAGAGCAGAGATGGCCAAAGTGTGTGGGGTATTGGAAGGGGTTCCAGGAGGCAGTGAGGACCAGCATCACTTATACCCCCTGGCACCTTTGCTGTGGGAGCAGGAGCTGGACGATTGCGGTTTTTGCTGAGTAGGCTGGCAAGAGTGAAAGAAGGTTGTTTTGAGGCTAGAGTCCGCAGGAAACAAGAGAGGGCAAAAGTGTGTGGGGCATTTGAAGGGGTTCCAGGAGGCAGTGAGGACCAGCATGACTTTTCTCTCCTGGCACATTTGCTGTGGGAGTACGAGCAGTACATTTGGCTTTTTTTATCCAGAGGCTGCCGAGAGTGTACAAAGGTGTATTTGAGGCTAGATTCCTGAGGAGAGCAGAGATGGCCAAAGTGTGTGGGGCATTTGAAGGGGTTCCAGGAGGCAGTGAGGACCAGCATCACTGTTCCCCCCTGGCACCTTTATTGTGGGAGCAGGAGTAGGAGGTTTGCCTTTTTTGCTGAGTAGGCTGCGGAGAGTGCAAAAAGATGGTTTTGAGGCTAGAGTCTGCAGGAAAGCAGAGAAGGCCAAAGTGTGTGGGGCATTTGAAGGGGTTCCAGGAGACAGTGAGGATCAGCATCCCTTTTCTCCCCTGGCACATTTGCTGTGGGAATAGGAGCAGGACCTTTTGCTTTTTTGATCCGGAGTCTGCCGAGAGTGTACAAAGGTGTATTTGAGGCTAGAGTGCGCAGGAAAGCAGAGAGGGCAAAAGTGTGTGGGGCATTTGAAGGGGTTCCAGGAGGCAGTGAGGACCAGCACCCCTTTTCCACCCTGGCTCCTTTGCTGTGGGAGGAGGAGCTGGTCGTTTGCCTTTTTTACTGCAGAGGCTGCTGAGACAGATATAAACTTGGTTTTTAGTCTAGAGTCTGCATGAAAGCAGAGAGGGTCAAAGTGTGTGGGGCATTTGAAGGGGTTCAAGGGGGCAGTGAGGACCAGCATCCCTTTTTCCCACTGGCACCTTTGCTGTGGGAGCAGGAGTAGGACGTTTGTCTTTTTTGCTCCGGAGGCTGCTGAGAATGAAAAAAGGTGGTTTTGAGGCCAGAGTCCTGAGGAAAGCAGAGAGGGCCCAAGTATGCGGGGCATTTGAAGGTGTTAAAGGGGGCAGTGAGGACCAGCATCCCTTTTTCCCACTGGCACCTTTGCTGTGGAAGCAGGAGCTGGTCGTTTTGCTTTTTTTCTCCTGAGGCTGCCGAGAGTGAACAAGGGTGGTTTTGAGGGTAGAGTCCTGAGGAAAGCAGAGAGGGCCCAAGTGTTTGGGGTATGGTAAGGGGTTCCAGGAGGCAGTGAGGACCAGCATCACTTTTCCCCCCTGTCACCTTTGCTGTGGGAGCAGGAGCTGGACGATTGCCTTTTTTGTTCCCGAGTCTCTCGAGAGTGAAAATAGGTGGTTTTGAGGCTAGAGTCTGCAGGAAAGCAGAGAGGGCAAAAGTGTGTGGGGCATTTGAAGGGGTTCCAGGAGGCAGTGAGGAACAGCATCCCTTTTTCCCACTGGCACTTTTGCTGTGGGAGCAGGAGCAGGACGTTTCTCTTTTTTGCTCCGGAGGCTGCTGAGAATGAAAAAAGATGGTTTTGAGGCTAGAGTCCTGAGAAAACCAGAGAGGGCCCAAGTATATGGGGTATTTTAAGGGGTTACAGGAGGCAGTGAGGACCAGTGTCACTTTTCCCCCCGTGCACCTTTGCTGTGGTATCAGGAGCTGGACGATTGCCATTTTTGCTGAGGAGGCTGCCAAGAGTGAAAAAAGGTGGTTTTGAGGGTAGAGTCTGCAGGAAAGCAGAGAGGGCCAACGTGTGTGGGGCATTTGAAGGGGTTCCAGGAGGCAGTGAGGACGAGCATGACTTTTCCCCCTGTCAGCTTTGCTGTGGGAGGAGGAGCTGGACGATTGTCCATTTTGCTCCGGAGACTGTCGAGAGTGAAAATAGGTGGTTTTTAGGCTAGATTCTGCAGGAAAGCAGAGAGGGCCAAAGTGTGTGGTGCATTGGAAGGGGTTCCAGGAGGAAATGAGGACCAGCATCACTTTTCTCCCCTGGCACCTTTGTTGTGGTAGCAGGAGATGGACGTTTTGCTTTTTTTCTCCGGAGGCTGCCGAGAGTGAACAAAGGTGGTTTTGAGGCTAGAGTCCTGAGGAGAGCAGAGATGGCCAAAGTGTGTGGGGTATTGGAAGGGGTTCCAGGAGGCAGTGAGGACCAGCATCACTTTTACCCCCTGGCACCTTTGCTGTGGGAGCAGGAGCTGGACGATTGCGGTTTTTGCTGAGTAGGCTGGCAAGAGTGAAAGAAGGTTGTTTTGAGGCTAGAGTCCGCAGGAAACAAGAGAGGGCAAAAGTGTGTGGGGCATTTGAAGGGGTTCCAGGAGGCAGTGAGGACCAGCATGACTTTTCTCTCCTGGCACATTTGCTGTGGGAGTACGAGCAGTACGTTTGGCTGTTTTTATCCAGAGGCTGCCGAGAGTGTACAAAGGTGTATTTAAGGCTAGATTCCTGAGGAGAGCAGAGATGGCCAAAGTGTGTGGGGCATTTGAAGGGGTTCCAGGAGGCAGTGAGGACCAGCATCACTGTTCCCCCCTGGCACCTTTATTGTGGGAGCAGGAGTAGGAGGTTTGCCTTTTTTGCTGAGTAGGCTGCGGAGAGTGCAAAAAGATGGTTTTGAGGCTAGAGTCTGCAGGAAAGCAGAGAAGGCCAAAGTGTGTGGGGCATTTGAAGGGGTTCCAGGAGACAGTGAGGATCAGCATCCCTTTTCTCCCCTGGCACATTTGCTGTGGGAATAGGAGCAGGACCTTTTGCTTTTTTGATCTGGAGTCTGCCGAGAGTGTACAAAGGTGTATTTGAGGCTAGAGTCTGCAGGAAAGCAGAGAGGGCAAAAGTGTGTGGGGCATTTGAAGGTCTTCCAGGAGGCAGTGAGGACCAGCACCCCTTTTCCACCCTGGCTCCTTTGCTGTGGGAGGAGGAGCTGGTCGTTTGCCTTTTTTACTGCAGAGGCTGCTGAGACAGATATAAACTTGGTTTTTAGTCTAGAGTCTGCATGAAAGCAGAGAGGGTCAAAGTGTGTGGGGCATTTGAAGGGGTTCAAGGGGGCAGTGAGGACCAGCATCCCTTTTTCCCACTGGCACCTTTGCTGTGGGAGCAGGAGTAGGACGTTTGTCTTTTTTGCTCCGGAGGCTGCTGAGAATGAAAAAAGATGGTTTTGAGGCCAGAGTCCTGAGGAAAGCAGAGAGGGCCCAAGTATGCGGGGCATTTGAAGGTGTTAAAGGGGGCAGTGAGGACCAGCATCCCTTTTTCCCACTGGCACCTTTGCTGTGGAAGCAGGAGCTGGTCGTTTTGCTTTTTTTCTCCGGAGGCTGCCGAGAGTGAACAAGGGTGGTTTTGAGGGTAGAGTCCTGAGGAAAGCAGAGAGGGCCCAAGTGTTTGGGGTACGGTAAGGGGTTCCAGGAGGCAGTGAGGACCAGCATCACTTTTCCCCCGTGGCACCTTTGCTGTGGGAGCAGGAGCTGGACGATTGCCTTTTTTGTTCCCGAGTCTCTCGAGAGTGAAAATAGGTGGTTTTGAGGCTAGATTCTGCAGGAAAGCAGAGAGGGCAAAAGTGTGTGGGGCATTTGAAGGGGTTCCAGGAGGCAGTGAGGATCAGCGTCCCTTTTCTCCCCTGGCACATTTGCTGTGGGAGTAGGAGCAGGACCTTTTGCTTTTTTGCTCCGGAGGCTGCTGAGAATGAAAAAAGATGGTTTTGAAACTAGAGTCCTGAGGAAACCAGAGAGGGCCCAAGTGTGTGGGGCATTTGAAAGGGTTCCAAGAGGCAGTGGGGACAAGCATGACTTGTCCCCCCTGGCACATTTGCTGTCGTAGCAGGAGATGGACGTTTGGCCTTTTTTCTCCGGAGGATGCTGAGAGTGAACAAGGGTGGTTTTGAGGGTAGAGTCCTGAGGAAAGCAGAGAGGGCCCGAGTGTGTGGGGTATGGGAAGCGGTTCCAGGAGGCAGTGAGGACCAGCATGACTTTTTCCACCCTGGCACCTTTGCTGTGGGAGGAGGTGCTGGACGATTGCCTTTTTTGTTCCGGAGTCTCTCGAGAGTGAAAAAAGTTGGTTTTTAGGCTACAGTCTGCAGGAAAGCTGAGAGGGCCAAAGTGTGCGGTGCATTGGAAGGGGTTCCAGGAGGAAGTGAGGATCAGCATCACTTTTCTCCCCTGGCACCTTTGCTGTGGTAGCAGGAGCTGAACGTTTTGCTTTTTTTCTCCAGAGGCTGCTGAGAGTGAACAAAGGTGGTTTTGAGGCTAGAGTCCTGAGGAGAGCAGAGATGGCCAAAGTGTGTGGGGTATTGGAAGGGGTTCCAGGAGGCAGTGAGGACCAGCATGACTTTTCCCCCCTGGCACCTTTGCTGTGGGAGCAGGAGCTGGACGATTGCGGTTTTTGCTGAGTAGGCTGGCAAGAGTGAAAAAAGGTTGTTGTGAGGCTATAGTCCGCAGGAAACAAGAGAGGGCAAAAGTGTGTGGGTCATTTGAAGGGGTTCCACGAGCCAGTTAGGACCAGCATAACTTTTGCCCCCTGGCATCTTTGCTGTGGAAGCAGGAGCTGGACGATTGTCCATTTTGCTCCGTAGACGGTCGAGAGTTAAAATATGTGGTTTTGAGGCTAGAGTCTGCAGGAAAGCAGAGAGAGCCAAAGTGTGTGGGTCATTTGAAGGGGTTCCAGGAGGCAGTGAGGACCAGCATGACTTTTCTCTCCTGGCATATTTGCTGTGGGAGTACGAGCAGGACTTTTGACTTTTTTTATCCAGAGGCTGCCAAGAGTGTACAAAGGTGTATTTGAGGCTAGAGTGCGCAGGAAAGCAGAGAGGGCAAAAGTGTGTGGGGCATTTGAAGGGGTTACAGGAGGCAGTTAAGACCAGCACCCCTTGTCCACCCTGGCTCCTTTGCTGTGGGAGGAGGAGCTGGTCGTTTGCCTTTTTTACTGCAGAGGCTGCTGAGACAGATATAAACTGGGTTTTTAGGCTAGAGTCTGCAGGAAAGCAGAGAGGATCAAAGTGTGTGGGGCATTTGAAGGGGTTCCACGAGCCACTGAGGACCAACATAACTTTTGTTCCCTGACACCTTTGCTGTGGAAGCAGGAGCTGGACGATTGTCCATTTTGCTCTGGAGACTGTCCAGAGTGAAAATAGGTGGTTTTGAGGCTAGAGTCTGCAAGAAAGCAGAGAGGGCCCAAGTGTGTGGTGCATTGGAAGGGGTTCCAGGAGGAAGTGAGGACCAGCATCACTTTTCTCCCCTGGCACCTTTATTGTGGGAGCAGGAGCATCACGTTTGGCTTTTTTGCTGCGGAGGCTGCCGAGAGTGAAAAAAGTTTGTTTTTAGTCTAGAGTCCTGAGGAAAGGAGAGAAGGCCAAAGTGTGTGGGGCATTGGTAGCTGTTCCACGAGGCAGTGAGGACCAGCATAACTTTTGCCCCCTGGCACCTTTGCTGTGGAAGCAGGAGCTGGACGTTTTGCTTTTTTTCTCCGGAGGCTGCCCAGAGTGAACAAAGGTGGTTTTGAGGCTAGAGTCCTGAGGAGAGCAGAGATGGCCAAAGTGTGTGGGGTATTGGAAGGGGTTCCAGGAGGCAGTGAGGACCAGCATCACTTTTCCACCCTGGCCCCTTTGCTGTGGGAACAGGAGCTGGACGTTTGCCTTTTTTGTTTATTAGGCTCCCGAGAATTAAAAAAGCTGGTTTTGAGGCTGGAATCCGCAGGAAAGCAGAGAGGGCCAAAGTGTGTGGGGCATTGGAAGGGGTTCCAGGAGGCAGTGACGACCAGCATGACATTTCCCCCCTGGCCCCTTTGCTGTGGGAGCAGGAGCTGGACATTTGCCGTTTTTGCTGAGTAGGCTGCCAAGGGTCAAAAAAGTTGGTTTTGAGGGCAGAGTCCTGGGGAAAGCAGAAAGGGCCAAACTGTTTGAGGCATTGGAAGGGGTTCCAGCAGGCAGTGAGGACCAGCATGACTTTTCCCCCCTGGCACTTTTGCTGTGGGAGGAGGAGAATGACGTTTGCCTTTTTTGCTGAGTATTGTTCAAAGAGTCAAAAAAGTTGGTTTTGAGGCTAGAGTCGTCAGGAAAGCAGAGAGGGCCAAAGTTTGTGGGGCATTTGAAGGTGGTCCAGGAGGAAGTGAACATCAGCCTGACTTCCCCCCCCTGGCCCTTATGTTTGGGAGGAGGAGCTGGACGTTGGCCATTTTTGCTGTGAAGGCTGCCGAGCGTGGAAAAAGTTGGTCTGGAGGCTGGAGTCCACAGGAAAGCAGAGAGGGCGAAACTGTATGGGGCATTGGATGGGGCACTATGGCTACTCCAACCCCAGTGGCAGACAATGAGGCTACTCTAACCCCAGTTGCCGGCACTGTGGCTACTCAAACCCTGGTGACAGGCAATGCAGCCACTCAAACCCCAGTGGCTGGCACTGCAGCTGAACCGGACAACCAACCTGTGCCAGTATCAGTTGCTCCTATACAGAAGAAGAAATACACCAAGAAATCAGTTTGCATAGTAAAGGATGATGATGAACCAGGGCCATCAAAGGAACAGGAGGAAGAGACAGAACCAGAGATAATCACCCGATCCCTATCCCTGAGTGAGCTGCAAGATATGCGAAAAGATTTCAGTCGACTTCCTGGTGAGCACATTGTCAGCTGGCTGCTCCGATGCTGGGATAACGGGGCCAGTAGCTTGGAATTAGAGGGCAGGGAAGCTAAGCAGCTGGGATCCTTGTCTAGGGAGGCGGGCATTGACAAGGCAATTGGGAAAAAGACACAAGCCCTCAGCCTCTGGAGGCGACTCCTGTCAGGTGTAAGGGAAAGGTATGCTTTCAGTGAAGATGTTGTATGTCATCCAAGCAAGTGGACCACCATGGAAAAAGGTATCCAGTACCTAAGGGAATTAGCCGTACGAGAGATGATTTAGTTCGACCCAGATAACGCGCAGTTACCCACAGATCCTGATGAAGTCCAATGCACAAGGCCCATATGGCAGAAGTTTGTACGGAGTGCGCCATCATCATATGCCGACTCCTTGGTAGTGATGGAATGGAGAGGTGAAGAGGGACCAACGGTGGATGAGGTGGCTGGACGACTCCGTCAGTATGAAGAAAGCCTATCTTCCCACCTCGTTTCAGCTGTGGAGAAACTGTCCCAGAAGGTCCAGCAACTTGAAGAGAGTATGTCCTACTCCCCACCTGTACAGGCCAGCATCTCAGCTATTAGGAGCAGGCGTTTCCCTACTCAAGAGGGAGAGTATAGGGGGTACACACCACAAGGCACCCTGTGGTTTTACCTGTGTGACCACGGAGAGGACATGAGGAGGTGGGATGGACAACCTACCTCAACCCTACGGACACAGGTATGTGAGCTGCAAGGAAGAACAATCACAAAAGGGGATCCCTCCAGGAAAAGTGCAGCTCCTGTTTCCAGCAGACAGTTCCCCAGACAGAATGGAAGGCCTGATCTTACCTCCGATCCTCTTGAAGGGACTTCCAAATCATTTTTGCAACAAGTGAGTAACGTATATTATGATCAGGATTAGAGGGGCCCTGCCTCCAGCCAGGTGGGGGAAAGGGACAACCGGGTTTATTGGACTGTGTGGATTCGATGGCCTGGCACATCTGAGCCACAGGAGTATAAGGCTCTGGTGGACACTGGTGCACAATGCACCTTAATACCATCAAATTACAGAGGAGCAGAACCCATTTGTATTTCTGGAGTGACAGGGGGATCACAAGAGTTGACTGTACTGGAAGCTGAAGTAAGCCTAACTGGAAATGAGTGGCAAAAGCATCCCATTGTGACTGGCCCAGAGGCTCCATGCATCCTTGGCATAGACTATCTCAGGAGAGGATACTTCAAGGACCCAAAAGGATACCGGTGGGCTTTTTGGCATAGCTGCCTTGGAGACAGAGGAAATTGAACAGATATCCACCTTGCCTGGTCTCTCAGAGGACCCCTCTGTGGTAGGGTTGTTGAGGCTCAAAGAACAACAGGTGCCGATTGCTACCACAACAGTGCATCGACGGCAATATCGCACTAACCGAGACTCTGTGATTCCCATCCATAAGTTGATTCGTCAACTAGAGACTCAAGGAGTGATTAGCAAGACTCGCTCACCCTTTAATAGTCCCATATGGCCAGTGCGAAAATCTAATGGAGAGTGGAGGCTAACAGTGGATTATCGTGGCCTGAATGAAGTCACACCACCGCTGAGCGCTGCCGTGCCAGACATGCTAGAGCTTCAATACGAACTGGAGTCGAAGGCAGCCAAGTGGTATGCAACGATTGATATCGCCAATGCATTCTTCTCAATCCCTTTGGCGGCAGAGCGCAGGCCACAGTTTGCTTTCACTTGGAAGGGCATCCAGTACACCTGGAATCGACTGCCCCAGGGGTGGAAACACAGCCCCACCATTTGTCATGGACTGATCCAGACCACACTGGAACAGGGTGAAGCTCCAGAACATTTGCAGTACATTGATGACATCATTGTATGGGGTGACACAGCAGAAGAAGTTTTTGAGAAAGGGAATAAAATAGTTCAAATCCTTCTGAAAGCTGGCTTTGCCGTAAAACGAAGTAAGGTTAAGGGACCTGCACAGGAGATCCAATTTTTAGGAATAAAATGGCAAGATGGACGCCGTCAGATCCCAACGGATGTGATCAACAAAATAGCAGCTATCTCCCCACCGACTAGTAAAAAGGAAACACAAGCTTTCTTAGGTGTTGTGGGTTTTTGGAGGATGCATATTCCAAATTACAGTTTGATTGTGAGCCCTCTATATCAAGTGACACAGAAAAAGAATGATTTTAAGTGGGGTCCTGAGCAACGACAAGCTTTCGAACAAATTAAGCAGAAAATAGTTCATGCAGTAGCCCTGGGGCCAGTCAGGGCAGGACAGGATGTTAAAAATGTGCTCTACACTGCAGCCGGGGAGAATGGCCCTACCTGGAGCCTCTGGCAAAAAGCACCAGGGGAGACTCGAGGTCGACCCCTGGGGTTCTGGAGTCGGGGACAGAGGATCCGAAGCCCACTATACCCCGACGGAAAAGGAGATATTGGCAGCATACGAGGGGGTTCGAGCTGCTTCGGAGGTGGTTGGCACTGAAGCACAGCTCCTCTTAGCACCTCGACTGCCAGTGCTGGGCTGGATGTTCAAAGAAAGGGTCCCTGCCACACATCATGCAACTGATGCTACGTGGAGGAAGTGGATTGCACTGATCACACAGCGAACTCGAATGGGAAACCCCAGTCGTCCAGGCATACTGGAAGTGATCATGGACTGGCCAGAAGGCAAAGATTTCGGAATATCACTAGAGGAAGAGGGGACGCGTGCAGAAGAGGCCCCACCATATAATGAACTGCCAGAAAATGAGAAGAAACATGCCCTGTTCACTGATGGGTCCTGCCGAATTGTGGGAAAGCATCGAAAGTGGAAGGCTGCTGTGTGGAGTCCGACACGACGAGTTGCAGAAGCCACCGAAGGAGAAGGTGAGTCGAGTCAGTTTGCAGAGGTAAAAGCCATTCAGCTGGCTTTGGACATTGCTGAGCGAGAGAAATGGCCGGTACTTTACCTCTATACTGATTCACGGATGGTGGCAAATGCTCTGTGGGGGTGGTTACAGCAGTGGAAGCAGAACAACTGGCAGCGCAGAGGTAAGCCCATCTGGGCTGCTGAACTGTGGCAAGATATTGCTGCCCAGATTAAGAATCTGGTTGTGAAAGTACGTCATGTAGATGCCCACGTCCCCAGGAATCGGGCCACTGAGGAACATCAAAACAACCAGCAGGTAGATCAGGCTGCTAAAATTGAAGTGGCTGAGGTGGATCTGGACTGGCAACGTAAGGGTGAACTCTTCATAGCTCGGTGGGCCCACGATGCCTCAGGCCATCAAGGAAGAGATGCGACATATAGATGGGCTCGTGACCGAGGGGTGGACTTGACCATGGACACTATTGCACAGGTTATCCACGAATGTGAAACGTGTGCTGCCATTAAGCAAGCCAAGCGGTTAAAGCCTCTTTGGTACGGAGGACGATGGCTAAAATATAAATAAGGGGAGGCCTGGCAGATTGATTATATCACACTCCCACAAACTCGCCAAGGCAAGCGCCACGTGCTCACAATGGTGGAAGCAACCACTGGATGGCTGGAGACATACCCTGTGCCCCATGCCACCGCCCGTAACACTATTCTGGGCCTTGAAAAGCAAATCCTATGGCGACATGGCACCCCAGAAAGAATTGAGTCGGACAACGGGACCCATTTCCGAAACAGCCTCATAGACACCTGGGCCAAAGAGCATGGCATTGAGTGGGTATATCACATTCCTTATCACGCACCAGCCTCGGGTAAGATAGAACGATATAATGGACTGCTAAAGACTACCCTGAGAGCCATGGGGGGTGGGACCTTCAAACATTGGGATACCCATTTAGCAAAAGCCACCTGGTTAGTTAACACTAGGGGATCTGCCAATCGAGCTGGCCCTGCCCAATCAAAACTTCCACGTACAGTAGAAGGGGATAAAGTCCCTGTAGTGCATATGAAGAATATGTTAGGAAAGACAGTCTGGGTTAGCCCTGCCTCAGGCAAAGGCAAACCCATCCGTGGGATTGCTTTTGCACAAGGACCCGGGTGCACTTGGTGGGTGATGCGAAAGGATGGGGAAGTCCGATGTGTACCTCATGGGGATTTGATTTTGGGTGAGAATAGCCAATGAATAATTTTATGATGTTAAATGTTAAATAACCTTGCTGGTGTATGTTATAATTATTATTGCTATCAATGGTATTACAGAAGAATCACCCAAATCAATGACAGATGGACTTTGATGAGACTAAGTAAAGTGCGTGATGATGTAATAAAAACTGATCTCAGTATCTGGCGCCAAGCAATTTTCCTTAAGATCGACATCTTCAACCTGTGGACCGTGGGCATGGACTGTATTGGATTCCCCAGTCATGAGCTTCAAATACAGCACCCACCAGTTCAGCACTACACGTCATCTTATGTGCCCTGAGAGACTGTTCTCACCAATGGAGCCTACCATCATGAGCGTAATGGACATTTTTAAGGGATGGCTCATAGACTATGGGAACTGAAAGATCTGGGCATGACATAGATGGTATGGAATAAGGGGTGGATAAAGACCTGGTTCTGGCAAGGATGGGGTTAATTTCCCCAAGGAGCCGGCAGGGGAGGCAGGTATTCCATCCCATGTGACCCATGCCCAGCTATAAGAGGAGCTAGCCGGACAGCGGGAGTCAGTCGCCACTTGGGGGCGGGCTGTGGCGGTGAGGGTCCGGTCGGTGCGCTTCGCGGCGGTACTGTAATTGCGTTCTTATATTCCTTTACCGGTGTTATTGTTTTCTTTTCTTTCTTCCCTTTGTCTGTTCTGTTAAATTATAATATTTCAACCCACAAGTTTTTCCCGTTTCTGCTGATTTTTCCCATGGATGTGGGAGTCGAGCGAGCGGATGCGTGGTTCTCTGTTGCTGGATGAGGCCAAACCACGACAACTCCGGAGGATGCCGAGGGTGAAAAAAGGTGGTTTTGAGGGTAGAGTCCTGAGGAAAGGAGAGAGAGCCAAAGTGTGTGGGGCATTTGAAGGGGTTCCAGGAGGCAGTGAAGACCAGCATCACGTTTCCCCCATGGCGCCTTTGCTGTGGGAGCAGGAGCTGGACGATTGCCTTTTTTGTTGCGGAGGCTGACGAGAGTAAGAAAAGGTGGTTTTAAGGCTAGATTGCTGAGGAAAGTAAAGAGAGCCAAAGTATGTGGGGTATTGGAAGGGGTTCCAGGAGGAAGTGAGAACCAGCATGACTTTTCCCCCCTGGCACCTTTGCTGTGGGAGCAGGAGATGGACGTTTGCAGTTTTCCTGAGAAGGATTCCAAGAGTCAAAAAAGGTGGTTTTGAGGGTAGAGTCCGCAGGAAAGCAGAGAGGGCCAAAGTAAGTGGGGCACTGGAAGGGGTTCCAGGAGGCAGTGACGACCAGCATAATTTTTTCCCCCCTGGCACCTTTGCTGAGGGAGCAGGAGCTGGATGATTGCCGTTTTTGCTGAGTAGGCTGCCAAGAGTCAAAAAAGGTGGTTTTGAGGGTAGAGTCCTGAGGAAAGCAGAGAGAGGAAAAGTGTGTGGGGCATTTGAAGGGGTTGCAGGAGGCAGTGAAGACCAGCATCATGTTTCCCCCCTGGCACTTTTGCTGTGCGAGCAGGAGCTGGATGATTGCCTTTTTTGTTGCAGAGGGAGCCGAGAGTGAAAAAAGGGTGTTTTTGAGGGTAGAGTCCGCAGGAAGGCAGAGAGGGCACAATTGTGTGGGGCATTTGAAGGTCGTCCAGGAGGCAGTGAGGACCAGCATCACTTTTACACTCTGGACCCTTTCTGTGGTAGTAGGAGCTGGATGATTGCCTTTTTTCTCGGGAGGCTGCCGGGAGTGAAAATAGATGGTTTTGCGGGTAGATTCCGCAGGAATGCAGAAAGGGCCAAAGTGTGTGGGGCACAGGAAGGGGTTTCAGGACGCTGTGAGGACAAGCATGACTTTTCCCCACTGGCACCTTTACTGTGGGAGCAGGAGCTGGACTTTTGCCTTTTTTGCTCCGGAGTCTGTCGAGAGTGCAAACAGTTGGTTTTGAGCCTAGAGTCTGCAGGAAAGAAAAGAGGGCAAAAGTGTGTGCGGCATTGGAAGGGGTTCCATGAGGCAGTGAGGACCAGCATGACTTTTCCCTCCTGCCACCTTTACTGCA
This sequence comes from Vanellus vanellus, assembly GCF_965231255.1. Classification (NCBI taxonomy): domain Eukaryota; kingdom Metazoa; phylum Chordata; class Aves; order Charadriiformes; family Charadriidae; genus Vanellus; species Vanellus vanellus. Next base: position 82,251,719 of record NC_138905.1, on the reverse strand, counting down.
GGAGCAGAAGCTGGACGACTGCCTTTTTTGTTGCGGAGGCTGCTGATTGAAAAAAGGTGGTTTTGAGGGAAGAGTGCGCAGGAATGCATAGAGGGCCAAAGTGTGTGGGGCATTGGAAGGGGTTCCAGCAGGCACGCAGAACCAGCATGACTTTTCCCCTCTGGCACCTTTGCAGTGGGAGCAGGAGTTGGACGTTCGCCATTCAAACTGCCGAGGCTGCCGAAGGTAAAAAAGTGGTTTTGAGGGTAGAGTCCTGAGGAAATGATAGAGGGCCAAAGTGTGTGGGGCATTGGAAGGGGTTCCAAGAGGCAGTGAGGACCAGCATGACTTTTCCCCCCTGGCACCTTTACTGTGGGAGCAGGAGCTGGAAGTTTGCCTTTTTTGCTGAGTAGGCTGCCAAGAGTCAAAAAATGTGGTTTTGAGGCTGGAATCCGCAGGAAAGCAGAGAGGGCCCAAGTGTGTAGGGCATTGGAAGGGGTTCCAGGAGGCAGTGAGGACCAGCATGACATTTCCCCTCTGGAACCTTTCCTGTGGGAGCCGGAGATGGAAGTTTCGCTTTTTTGCTGCGGAGGCTGCCGAGAGTCAAAAAAGCTGTTTTTGAGGCGAGAGTCTTCAGGGAAGTAGATAGGGCCAAAGTGTGTGGGGCGTTGGAATAGGTTCCATGAGGCACTGAAGACCAGCATCAGTTCTCCCCCCGGCACCTTTGCTGTGGGAGCAGGAGCTGGACATTTGCCTTTTTTTGCTGCAGAGGCTGCCGAGAGTGAAAAAATGTGCTTTTGAGGCTAGAGTATGCAGGAAAGCGTGTGGTGCATTGGAAGGGGTTCCAGGAGGAAGTGAAGATGAGCATCACTTTACCACACTGGCACCTTTGCTGTGGGAGCAGGAGCTGGACGTTTGCCTTTTTTACTGCGGAGGGTGCCGAGAGTGAAAAAAGGTGGTTTTGAGGGTAGAGTATGCAGGAAAGCGTGTGGTGCATTGGAAGGGGTTCCAGGAGGAAGTGAAGACGAGCATCACTTTACCACACTGGCACCTTTGCTGTGGGAGCAGGAGCTGGACGTTTGCCTTTTTTACTGCGGAGGGTGCCGAGAGTGAAAAAAGGTGGTTTTGAAGCCAGAGTCCTGAGGACAGCAGAGAGTGCCCAATTATGTGGGACATTGGAAGGGGTTCCAGGAGGCAGGGAGGACCAGCATCCCTTTTCCCCCCTGGCACCTTTGCTGTGGGTGCAGGAGCTGGATGATTGCCATTTTTGCTGAGTAGGCTGCCAAGAGTTAAAAAAGGTGGTTTTGGGGGTAGAGTCCGCAGGAAAGCAGAGAGGGCCCAAGTGTGTGGGGCATTTGAAGGGGTTCCAGGAGGCAGTGAGGACCAGCATGACGTTTCCCCCCTGGCACCTTTGCTGTGGGTGCAGGAGCTGGACGTTTGCCTTTTTTCCTGCGGAGGCTGCCGAGAGTCAAAAAAGCTGATTTTGAGGCTAGAGTCTTCAGGGAAGTAGAGAGGACCAAAGTGTGTGGGGCATTTGAAGGGGATTGCAGGAGGCAATGAAGACCAGCATCACTTTACCACCCTGGAACCTTTCCTGTGGGAGCAGGATATGGAAGTTTGGCTTTTTTACTGCGGAGACTGCCAAGTGACAAAGAAGTTGTTTTTGAGGTAGAGTCTGCAGGAAAGCAAAGAGTGCCAAAGTGTGTGGGGCTTTTGAAGGGGTTCCAGGAGGCAGCGAGGACCAGCATAACATTGCCCCCCTGGCACCTTTACTGTAGGAGGAGGAGCTGGACGTTTACCTTTTTTACTTTGGAGGCTGCCGAGTGTGAAAAAAGATGGTTTTGAGGGTAGAGTCCTGAGGACAGTATAGAGGGCCAAAGTTTGTGGATCATTTTAAAGGGGTTCCAGGTGGCAGTGAGGACCAGCATCACGTTTTCCCTCTGGCACCTTTGCTGTGGGAGCAGGAACTGGACATTTGCCTTTTTTGCTCAGTAGGCTTCCAAGAGTCAAAAAATGTGGCTTTGAGGCTGGAGTTCACAGGAAAGCAGAGAGGGCCAATGTGTGTGGTCATTGGAAGGGGTTCCAGGAGGCAGTGAGGACCGGCATGACTTTTCCCCCCTGGCACCTTTGCTGTGGGTGCAGGAGCTGGACGTTTGCCTTTTTTACTGCAGAGGCTGCTGAGAGTCAAAAAAGCTGTCTTTGAGGCTAGATTCTTCAGGGAAGTAGAGAGGGCCAAAGTGTGTGGGGCATTTGAAGGGGTTCCATGAGGCAGTGAGGTCCACCATGACTTTTCCCCCCTGGCACCTTTGCTATGGGAGCAGGAGATGAACGTTTGCCTTTTTTGTGTGGAGGCTGCCGAGAGAGAAAAAATGTGGTCTTGAGGGGAGAGTCCGCAGGAAAGCAGAGTGTGCCCAAGTGTTTGGGGCATTTGAAGGGGTTCCAGGAGGCACTGAAGACCAGCATCAGTTTTCCACTCTGGAACCGTTGCTGTCGGAGGAGGAGCTGGACGTTTGATTTTGGCTCCAAGGGCCGCCGAGAGTGAAAGAAGGTGGTTTTGAGGGTAGAGTCTGCAGGAAAGCAGAGAGGGCCAAGGTCTGTGGGGCATTGGAAGGGGTTCCAGGAGGCAGTGAGGACCAGCATGACTGTTCCCCCCTGGCACCTTTGCTGTGGGAGCATAAGCTGGAAGTTTGTCTTTTTCCTCCGGAAACTGCCAAGAGTGAAAAAAGGTGGTTTTGAAGCTAGAGTCCTGAGGACAGCAGAGAGGGCCAAAGTGTGTGGATCATTTTAAAGGGGTTCCAGGAGGCAGTGAGGACCAGCATGACTTTTCCTCCCTGGCACCTTTGCTGTGGGAGCAGGAGATGGAAGTTTGCCTTTTTTACTTCGGAGGCTACCGAGAGTCAAAAAAGGTGGTTTTGAGGCAAAAGTCCTGAGGAAAGCAGAGAGGGCCCAAGTGTGTGGGCATTTGAAGGTGTTCCAGGAGGCAGTGAGGACCAGCATGACTTTTCCCCCCTGGCACCTTTGCTATGGGAGCAGGAGATGAACGTTTGCCTTTTTTGGTGTGGAGGTTGCTGAGAGTGACAAAAGGTGCTCTTGAGGGGAGAGTCCGCAGGAAAGCAGAGAGTGCCCAAGTGTGTGGGGCATTGGAAGTGGTTCCAGGAGGCACTGAAGACCAGCATCAGTTTTCCACCCTGGAACCGTTGCTGTGGATCAGGAGCTGGACGTTTTCCTTTTTTGCTCCGGATGCTGCCGTGAGTGAAAATAGGTGGTTTTGAAACTAGAGTCCCAAAGACAGCAGAGAGGGCCAAAGTCTGTGGGGCATTGGAAGGGGTTCCAGGAGGCAGTGAGGACCAGCATGACTTTTCCCCCCTGGCACCCTTGCTATGGGAGTAGGAGATGAACGTTTGTCTTTTTTGGTGTGGAGGCTGCCGAGAGTGTAAAAAGGTGTTTTTGAGGGTAGAGTCCTGAGGAAAGCAGAGAGTGCCAAAGTGTGTGGATCATTTTAAAGGGGTTCGAGGAGGCAGTGAGGACCGGCATGACTTTACAACCCTGGAACATTTCCTGTGGGAGCAGGAGATGGAAGTTTGTCTTTTTTGCTGCGGGGGCTGCTAAGAGTCAAAAAAGATTTTTTTGAGTCTAGATTCTTCAGGATATCAAAGAGGGCCAAAGTGTGTGGGGCATTTGAAGGGATTCCAGGAGGCAGCGAGGACCAGCATGACATTTCCCCCCTGGCACCTTTGCTGTGGGAGCAAGAGCTGGACATTTGCCTTTTTTACTTCGGAGGCTGCCGAGAGTCAAAAAAGCTGATTTTGAGGCTAGAGTCTTCAGGGAAGTAGAGAGGACCAAAGTGTGTGGGGCATTTGAAGGGGTTCCAGGAGGCACTGAAGACCAGCATCACTTTACCACGCTGGAATGTTTCCTGTGGGAGCAGGATATGGAAGTTTGTTTTTTTTGCTGTGGAGGCTGCCAAGTGTCAAAGAAGTTGTTTTTGAGGTCGAGTCTGCAGGAAAGCAAAGAAGGCAAAATGTGTGGGGCATTTGAAGGGATTCCAGCAGGCAGTGAGGACCAGCATGACATTTCCCCCCTGGCACCTTTGCTATGGGAGCAGGAGATGAACGTTTGCCTTTTTTGGTGTGGAGGCTGCTGAGAGTGACAAATAGTGCTCTTGAGGGGAGATTCCGCAGGAAAGCAGAGAGTGCCCAAGTGTGTGGGGCATTGGAATTGGTTCCAGGAGGCACTGAAGACCAGCATCAGTTTTCCACTCTGGAACCGTTGCTGTGGGAGCAGGAGCTGGACGTTTGCCTTTTTTGCTCCAAGGGCCGCCAAGAGTGAAAAAAGGTGGCTTTGAGGGTAGAGTCTGCAGGAAAGCAGAGAGGGCCATATTTTGTGGGGCATTGGAAGGGGTTCCAGGAGGCAGTGAGGACCAGCATGACTGTTCCCCCCTGGCACCTTGGCTGTGGGAGCATAAGCTGGAAGTTTTTCTTTTTCCTCCGGAAACAGCTGAGAGTGAAAAAAGGCGTTTTTGAAGCTAGAGTCCTGAGGACAGCAGAAAGGGCCAAAATGTGTGGATCATTTTAAAGGGGTTCCAGGAGGCAGTGAGGACCAGCATGACTTTTCCTCCCTGGCACCTTTGCTATGGGAGCAGGAGATGGAAGTTTGCCTTTTTTGCTGCAGAGGCTGCTGAGAGTGAAAAAAGTTGTTTTTGAGGGTAGAGTCCTGAGGAAAGCAGAGAGGGCCCAAGTGTGTGGGGCATTTGAAGGTGTTCCAGGAGGCAGTGAGGACCAGGCTGACTTTTCCCCCCTGGCACCTTGGCTATGGGAGCAGGAGATGAACGTTTGCCTTTTTTGGTGTGGAGGCTGCCGAGAGTGTAAAAATTTGGTTTTGAGGCTAGAGTCCGCAGGAAAGCAGAGAGTTCCCAAGTGTGTGGGGCATTGGAAGTGTTTCAGGAAGGCAGTGAAGACCAGCATCACTTTACCACCCTGGAACCTTTGCTGTGGGAGGAGGAGCTGAACGTTTGCTTTTTTCTCCAGTGGCAGCTGAGAGTGAAAAAAGGTGGTTTTGAGGGTAGAGTCCTGAAGAAAGCAAAGAGGGCCAAAGTGTCTGGGGCATTGGAAGAGGTTCCAGGAGGCAGCAAGGACCAGAACGACATTTCCCCCCTGGCACCTTTGCTGTGGGGGCAGGAGCTGGATGTTTGCCTTTTTTACTGCGGAGGCTGCCAGAGTTATAATAGCTGGTTTTGAGGTAGAGTCCGCAGGAAAGCAGAGAGTGCCCAAGTGTGTGGGGCATTGGAAGGGGTTCCAGGAGGCAGTGAGTACAAGCATGACTATTCCCCCCTGGCACCTTTGCTGTTGTAGCAGGAACTGGAAGTTTGCCTTTTTAGCTGAGTAGGCTGCCGAGAGCTAAAAAAGGAGGTTTTGAGGGAAGAGTGCGCAGGAAAGCAGAGAGAGCCAAAGTGTGTGGGGCATTGGAAGGGGTTCCAGGAGGCAGTGAGGACCAGCATGACTTTTCCCCCCTGGCACCCTTGCTATGGGAGTAGGAGATGAACGTTTGCCTTTTTTGGTGTGGAGGCTGCCGAGAGTGTAAAAAGGTGTTTTTGAGGGTAGAGTCCTGAGGAAAGCAGAGAGTGCCAAAGTGTGTGGATCATTTTAAAGGGGTTCGAGGAGGCAGTGAGGACCGGCATGACTTGATGTGGGAGCCAGTCCTTGGAAAATAGACCGTGTGTATAGCAAATTGTGAAGAACGCCTTAACCTTGAGACTAGATAACAGGAAAGTTGGCAGAAAGAGTGAAACAAGAGCAGGTGTCCGCAAGAAAAATAACGCTTGAGCAAGACTAAACAATATGCTAATGTTAACCAATCATGGGTGAAATAACCCTGCGTGGTCGCCGCATGCACAAAGCGAGACAGCCAATCAAACAATGTGTGATAGCGTGTACAAGATATGAATGACTATATATGTAACCCGAGTGTTAACAATAAACGGAGCTTAGCGGAGATTGACGCTAACATACATCGTATCGGTGTGCTTGCTCCCCTCTACCTGGCTGCAACATTCTGGTTACCCCGACGCCAGAAGACGAGATACAGAAGACGTGAACCAGAAGCTGCGCTGCAACTGAGAGAAACCAGGACGGCTAAGCGGACGAGAGAAGGTAGAGATCCCGGCTGCTCGAGAGAGGCAGGAAAAAAGAAGAGAAACGTGGCCACGGCTGACCGGTGAGTCAGGCAGACTGCGGTCTGGTTCGGGATGGGATCTGCTGTATCAGCGATAGAAAAAGCTACGATAGACGGGTTGTTAAGCGTAGCAAAGAAAACAGGGCACCAAATACCCCGGCAGGAGCTTACAGACTTCTTGTTTTGGTGCCGGCGCCGGGGACTATTACAAGCCACTGGACATTTATTCGATCAAGACCAGTGGAGGCACATAGGTGAGGAATTATGGCAAAGTGTACAAAGTGGACAAAAAGGGAGTAAGCAGTTAGCGCGGACTTATCGGCAAGTGCGTCTCATGATAGAACAAGTACATGCTGACGCCGAGGTTGCAGCTGCTTTATGAGACGCACTGAGTAAAGGGAGGGAGCAGGCAGAGAAGGAGGAGGCGGATAATCCTACAGATTGGGGGCCTCTCTCTGACCCTGTTCCCCCAGTGAAACCCTTTCACAATATTGCCGCCCCTGTAACCAAAAAGGGCGAGTTCGACGATCTAATTCCGCCCTGGAACCCTAACGAAAAGGTGCCACCGTATCCTAATACCGAGGGAGCTTCTGCACCTCCGGAAGAGCCGACACCAATGGAACTTCAGTTGCCCGAGGTGCCAATAGAACCACCACTAGTACCGTTACCCAAAGACGACTGGGATTTGGCGGAACAGTTAGGAGAACAGAAAGATCTCATGACTAAGCTTTTGCAAGAAATACGGAAGTTGGACAAAAAAGGACATGAGGGAAGGAGGGAGGAACTGTATAAGCGGGCAATGGAAGCTATAAAAGGGGGCCTGGAAAATATAGAGAAAGAAGTTGATAAAAGAGATCAGCAGGTATGCGGGGGTCAGGAAGGAATAAAACGAGCAATTAAAGCAGGCAGAATGTCGATAGCAGAAGGTCATAAAGAGCTCAAAAGGATTTTTGGAGCAGCAAACGGCCTGACTGAGGAAGAGAAACGAGAGTTAGAGGAGAAGATATCCCGGGAGGAACAAGATAAGGGATATATCCCAAGAGATTCTAATTTTGATATGAGTAAACGTTGGAGGGGTATTATAACACAGGCTAATTTATCCGGGGAGGTCACCCTTGAGCCCTTTGTGTCTGCCCCCGTGATAACTACGGCAAATGGCCCTGAGTGGAGACCGTTAGATTGGCAGTTGGTCTCCAAGCTCCAGCAGAATATTATGGCTTATGGAGCAAATAACTCAGTTGTGCGGAGACAAATGACTGCCTTCCTGAAGTATCAGGAAGTAGTTCCAGTAGACATCAGAGTGCTTATGGAGACTTTGTTAGGACCGACCGCCTTTACATTATTTCTTGCAAAATGGCAAAAAAAATTAGAAGAAAAACAATTAGATAATGTTAACTTACCGGATGGGGACCCGCTACGATTTGCTACTCTACAACAACTGATGGGATCTGGCCCGTATAGAGATCCCCAAAGGCAAGCAGCACTAGCCCCGAGGGTGTTAGCTCAAAGTAAGGCTGCCGCCCTTGAAGCTTTTTCCGTGTTGCCGCAGATGGGGAAGCCCAGCCCCCCATATATACATATAAAGCAAGGGGAAAATGAACCATTTCTTGCCTTTGTTGATAGAATAAGAGAGGCCATTGATCAGGCCCCTGATATGGATTTTGAGCTAAAAACAACGCTGGTAAAGGAAATAGCAGCTCAGAATGCGAATGGCACTTGTAAACGTTTGCTCGCTACGCTGCGTCCAGGGTCCTCCCTCATACAAATGGTAGAAATTTGTTCTCGAGCTCCCTGGGAAGAGGAGAAGCAAAAGGCGAGCATCCATGCCACCGCCTTAGCCGCTGCACTAAACCAAGGGGGGTTGGGAAGGAGAGACCGTGGACCAGGAGTGTGCTTTCGATGTGGGAAAATGGATCATCTGAAACGTTTTTGCCCAATACGCCCCTCTAACAATTCGTCTTCTTCTTCTGTGTTCTCGGGAATATGCAATCGCTGTGAAAAATTCGGCCATCGGGCCGCTGAGTGTCGCTCGCGGTTTAAAAAGGATGGTACTCCGTTGCCGGGAAACCAGAACAGCCGCGGATCGGGCGCGGCTCAGAAATACCCGACAAACAGGAGACACGCCACGGTTGCCTCAACGAGCTTGCCGCAGCCACCGCCGGAAGCGCAGGAGTCGATTTGGCCGTGGCAAGAACCGTAACTATTACTACAGGAGAGGTAACCCTAATAGACTCCACGGCAACAGGACCATTGGGGATGGGGTTAAGTGCCTTGCTTTTAGGACGTTCGTCAGCGAGTAGAGCGGGAATTTTTGTGTTACCAGGTCTTATTGATGCCGATTATACGGGAATAATTAAGATAATGGTTAAAGTATTTGCTCCTCCTGCAACCATTACCCAAGGAAGCAGAATAGCACAGCTTGTCCCGTTTAAATCGAGAGTGCCCATCGCAAAACAGGCAATTCGAGGGGCGGACGCCTTTGGTAGTTCAGGACAAACTGCAGGACCTTTGGTCCTCTTTACCACCAAAATTGGGGTAGAAAGACCTCAGTGACAGGTGAGAATAACCCTTGAGGGTGAACCAATGACAGGGACAGAAATCAAAATGATGTTAGACACAGGATCCGATGTTACAATTGTCCCTGCTTCAGCATGGCCAGAGCATTGGCCCCTGACCACGTCTGCTACTGTGGTTAGTGGTATAGGAGGAGCATCAATTACAATGCAAAGTACCCTTCTTTGTTGTATTGAAGATAAACAAGAAAGGAGGCAAGCCTGGGTAAAGCCCTATGTCATGCACACACCCCTGTGGATTTTAGGTCGTGATGTGATGTCCCAATGGGGGATTACGTTGCAAACTTCGGGTTTCTGATAGCGGCCATTGAGGGGCAGAGGCTGCCCACGGTAAAACTGCAATGGGAATCAGATATACCGGTGTGGGTATCTCAGTGGCCGCTGGCTGAAGACAAATTAGAGCCTCTGCAGCAATTAGTCGAGGAACAATTGAAATTAGGACATATTAAGCCATCATTCAGTGAGTGGAATACCCCTATTTTTGTTATAAAAAAGAAATCAGGAAAATGGAGGCTCTTGCATGACCTCAGAGCGGTAAACGCAATAATAAAACCTATGGGGGCGTTACAACCAGGCCTGCCTTCTCCAGTCACACTACCAAAACATTGGCACTTACTGATTGTAGACTTGAAAGATTGTTTTTTCTCTATTCCCCTGCATCCCTTAGATACTGAACGCTTTGCTTTTAGTGTGCCACAGAAAAACACCTGTCGCCCTACACTCAGGTATGAATGGACCGTACTTCCACAACGTATGCGCAACAGCCCTACAATATGCCAATGGTATGTAAATCTAGCCATAACCAAGTGGAAGTCCAAGTATCGTGACGTAATAGTATATCACTATATGGACGATATCCTGTTAGCCAGAGAACAGGAAATTTCAGAGGATATGGAGAGTCATTTACTGAAATGTCTAGCTGAATATGGCCTACAGATAGCTCATGAGAAGATACAGAAAAATAGCCCTTGGTTATATTTAGGAATGACTATCACAGAAACACGCATTAGGCCAGGAAAGCTGAGACTTTACACAGAAGTTAGAACAGTTAATGACCTACAAAAACTAGTGGGAGACATACAGTGGGTCCGCACATGGTGCGGAATTACCAATGAAGACCTGGAACCCTTATTTAAGTTGTTACAAGGTTCCTCTGACCCAACAGAACCAAGGAAATTAACTACAGAAGCTACTGAAGCATTGTTAAAGATTGAACAAAAAATTGGCAATCAACAGGTATACCGCTATGACCCTTCTTCCCCTATAAAGGTTGCAGTCTATGGAACAGAACAGAACCGATCCGCTATAATTATGCAACAAGACAACGGAAAAATTACCATTTTAGAATGGGTATTCCCTGCTCATCTCCCAGGAGCATCAATCACGCCATTGCCCGAGTACATTGGAGGCTTACTATTGCGAGCCAGGGAAAGAGTCAGGTTAGTATTTGGGACAGAGCCAATCTGTTTTATATTACCCTGGAAGACGACTGATCTGATCCACTCATGGGCCGAAAGTTCGGTTGCTTTTGCAATCGCTACCCACGGAGTGGAGCTATCTGTCCACTACCCATCTCATCCTTTATTTAAAACCACCTCAGTAATAGAAAGAGGTCCCGTTGTTAGCCAAAAGCCTATCCCCGGAGCAAAAACAATCTTTACTGATGCAAGCGGTCGCTCAGGAAAATATGGGTTTGCTTGGAAGGAACATGGAGAGTGGAAAACCAAAACATGGGCAGAAAGAGGCCCTTCTGTCCAAGTATTAGAACTGAAAGCCTTAGTTATGACATTAAGCTACCATGGCTCAGAGCACATTAATGTCGTATCTGATTCACAGTATGCCGTAAGTTTACTAAATAGGATAGAAAACGCTAAGATAGGGAAAATAACCACCCCTTATATAGCAGAATTAACAATACAGCTGTTTAGTTTGTTAGCATCTAGAATTCACCTAGTTTGGTGTACCCATATGAAAAGTCATACAAATATTCCAGGTATATTTGTAGAAGGCAATGCTGTCATTGACAAAGCTGTTTCCGGAGCACTCTCTTTGCAGGGTTTTGACGCAGCTAAAAAGGCCCATGAATTTTTCCATCAATCAGCGCGAGGCTTACGGAGAGAATATGGTATCTCACGAACACAAGCTCGAAGCATTGTAGCTGCCTGTCCAGACTATGCTCGACTTCCCCCCCTGCAGCAGCAAGGAGTTAACCCAAGAGGACTCGACTCACGAGCTGTATGGCAAACGGACATCACAGAGTATCCGTCGTTTGGACGGTTGAGATACCTACATGTTTCGGTGGACACACACAGCCACGCTGTTTGGGCAACGGCACTCTCTTTGTCTGCATTCCGATGCGTGCGACAACATTGGCTGCAAGCGTTTGCAGTCTTAGGGGTTCCACAATCTATAAAAACTGATAATGGGCCGAGCTACACCAGTAAAAACTGCAACGACTTTTTGACGCGATGGTCCATTCAACATATCACTGGAATCCCACACAATAGCACTGGCCAAGCTATTATAGAAAGACGGCACCAAGACATTAAAAGACTAATTAATTCTTTGAAAAAAGAGGGGGAGATGCCCCTCAACACACATGAGATCGTAGCAAAGGCTTGTTATGTAATAAATTGGAAAAATCCAGTAGCACTCAATGAAAAAGATCTAGAATTACCAATTAACATTCATTTTTCAAAACAGTCTATAACGCTAAGTAAGGTGCCAGTCCAGGTATGGGACCCTAAGGCCGGAAAGTGGGAAAAAGGTCAATACACTCTACTTACGTGGGGACGGGGATATGCTTGTGTCTCTACAGGTAACGAGCAACCCCATTGGGTACCTGCGAAATGGGTGCGACCTGACTTAGCCACGACGGATAAGTAGACTGTTTTTCATTCTCTATGAACTTACGCAGAAGAAATAACGCAGAGTGAGGAACGGCAGCGCAGAGAACCATCACTGAGGAAGATAAGAAAGCATTAACCGACCCACCTGTAAATTAGATAACATAGATGCTTGGTGCTGGTTTTGTTGAGGCGAAATCCTTAGGGAGTTTTGGTTTCGTTTCGATAAAATTAGTACTAGGTGCGCTTGCAATAATCACTATATACTAAGAGTGCTTGTAATAATCCTAATTACTTCATAGAATTATTGTGGTGTTAAATAAGAAAAGAAAATGAAAGTTTTGATTATGCTATTGATTGCCCTTTGGGGAATCCAACAGGAAGATGCCTTATGGATTCCACCACAGCCTAAGACCAACATTTGGGTAACCATGGCAAACCTGACCAAACAGGATGCGATTTGTTTGTCACTATCCTCGCCTGGAAACCCGTTTTCTACATGCCTGGTGGGTCTGCCGGCAGATAATTGGCCATGCCCTAAGCTACTAGTTTGTAATTCCACCGAGCCAAAGAGCACAGTAGATAACTGGGATAGTTGGGTTCCGCGCCTGCCCCTAGCACCCCAAGAACCTCAAGAATTGGAATTGTTAGGCTCTGTAAAAGTTGACGCATGCATAATGTTTAATTATTCTAGTAAACAATCAGAGCCAATGAACCGCATCACTGTAGTAAACTCCAGTTTACCTATATATTGAAATAGCACCATCTGGTGCAATTATACATCACCAAACATTTCAGTATCTACAAACAACCCTCTCGTACTGCCGGCAGGATACTTTTTGATCTGTGGGGACCGAGCTTGGTCTGGTATACCATCCAGGTTAAAAGGAGGTCCCTGTACCTTAGGACGACTCTCATTACTCACCCCTAATACCTCGATGATCTTGAACATGAGTCGTCACTATCACCGAAGTAAAAGATTTGTCCATGCATTTAATAGCGGCTGTAGAGATAATGTACAGTTTTGGTCCACTGAGAAAATCAGAGCAGCATCCCTTTTTGTCCCCGGCGCAGCGGCTGCAAGAGCTCATGCTATACTAAACAAACTAGGGTGTTGGTTAGCCAAGCAAACAAATGCCACTTCACTGGCACTTTCTGGTCTTTTATTAGACGTTGATTCTGTTCGTCACGCTACGCTGGAGAATAGAGCTGCTATTGATTTTCTCTTACTCTCTCAAGGACATGGTTGTGATGAATTTGAAGGAATGTGTTGTATGAATCTTTCTGATCATTCACACTCTATTTATGCCCAGTTAGGAGAACGACACAGACTGACCGGAAATCTGAACATTCAGTCTGGACTAGGAATAGATGGATGGTTGCAATCACTGGGACTTGAGGGATGGATCAAAAGTCTTATCATGATGTTCACTGGACCCCTATTGATTTTGTTAATCATTTGTATGTTTGGACCCTGTTTGATTCGATGTCTGATACAACGTCTGGAACAGATATCAGATGCCCTAATTGAAAAAAGAGGGGGAGATGTGGGAGCCAGTCCTTGGAAAATAGACCGTGTGTATAGCAAATTGTGAAGAACGCCTTAACCTTGAGACCAGATAACAGGAAAGTTGGCAGAAAGAGTAAAACAAGAGCAGGTGTCCGCAAGAAAAATAACGCTTGAGCAAGACTAAACAATATGCTAATGTTAACCAATCATGGGTGAAATAACCCTGCGTGGTCGCCGCATGCACAAAGCGAGACAGCCAATCAAACAATGCGTGAACGCGTGTACAAGATATGAATGACTATATATGTAACCCGAGTGTTAACAATAAACGGAGCTTAGCGGAGATTGACGCTAACATACATCATATCGGTGTGCTTGCTCCCCTCTACTGGCCGCAACAACTTTACAACCCTGGAACATTTACTATGGGAGCAGGAGATGGAAGTTTGTCTTTTTTGCTGCGGAGGCTGCTAAGAGTCAAAAAAGATGTTTTTGAGGCTAGAGTCTTCAGGGAAGTATAGAGGGCCCAAGTGTGTGGGGCATTGGAAGGGGTTCCAGGAGGCAGTGAGGACCAGCATGACTTTTCCCCCCTGGCACCCTTGCTATGGGAGTAGGAGATGAACGTTTGCCTTTTTTGGTGTGGAGGCTGCCGAGAGTCAAAAAAGCTGTTTTTGAGGCTAGAGTCTTCAGGGAAGTAGAGAGGGCCAAAGTGTGTGGGGCATTGGAAGGGGTTCCAGGAGGCAGTGAGGACAACCATGACTTTTCCCCCTGGCACATTTGCTGTGGGAGCATAAGATGGAAGTTTGCCTTTTTTGCTCCGGAAACTGCCGAGAGTGAAAAAAGGTGGTTTTGAGGCTAGAGTCTGCAGGAAAGCAGAGAGTGCCAAAGTGTGTGGATAATTTTAAAGGGGTTCCAGGAGACAGTGAGGACCGGCATGACTTTACCACCCTGGAACATTTCCTGTGGGAGCAGGAGCTGAACGTTTGGCTTTTTTGCTGCGGAGGATGCCAAGAGTCAAAAAAGATGGTTTTGAGGCTAGAGTCTTCATGAAAGCAAAGATGGCCAAAGTGTGTGGGGCATTTGAAGGGATTCCAGGAGGCAGCGAGGACCAGCATGACATTTCCCCCCTGGCACCTTTGCTGTGGGAGCAGGAGCTGGAAGTTTGCCTTTTTTACTTCGGAGGCTACCGAGGGTGAAAAAAGATGGTTTTGAGGGTAGAGTCCTGAGGAAAGTATAGAGGGCCAAAGTTTGTGGATCATTTTATGGGGTTCCAGGTGGCAGTGAGGATCAGCATCATGTTTTTCCTCTGGCACCTTTGCTGTGAGAGCAGGAACTGGACATTTGCCTTTTTTGCTCAGTAGGCTTCCAAGAGTCAAAAAATGTGGCTTTGAGGCTGGAGTTCACAGGAAAGCAGAGAGGGCCAATGTGTGTGGTGTATTTGAAGGGGTTCCAGGAGGCAGTGAGGACCAGCATGACTGTTCCTCCCTGGAACCTTGGCTGTGGGAGCATAACCTGGAAGTTTGTCTTTTTTCTCCGGAAACTGCCGAGAGTGAAAAAAGGTGGTTTTGAAGCTAGAGTCCTGAGGACAGCAGAGAGGGCCAAAATGTGTGGATCATTTTAAAGGGGTTCCAGGAGGCAGTGAGGACCAGCATGACTTTTCCTCCCTGGCACCTTTGCTGTGGGAGCAGGAGATGGAAGTTTGCCTTTTTTGGTGTAGAGGCTGCTGAGAGTGAAAAAAGGTGTTTTTGAGGGTAGAGTCCTGAGGAAAGCAGAGAGGGCCCAAGTGTGTGGGGCATTTGAAGGTGTTCCAGGAGGCAGTGAGAACCAGGCTGACTTTTCCCCCCTGGCACCTTTGCTATAGGAGCAGGAGATGAACGTTTGCCTTTTTTGCTGCGGAGGCTGCTGAGAGTGACAAAAGGTGCTCTTGAGTGGAGAGTCCTGAGGAAAGCAGAGAGTGCCCAAGTGTGTGGGGCATTGGAAGTGGTTCCAGGAGGCACTGAAGACCAGCATCAGCTTTCCACCCTGGAACCGTTGCTGTGGGATCAGGAGCTGGACGTTTTACTTTTTTGCATCGGATGCTGCCGAGAGTGAGAAAAGCTGTTTTTGAAGCTAGAGTCTTCAGGGAAGCAGAGAGGGCCATAGTGTGTGGGGCATTGGAAGGGGTTCCAGGAGGCAGTGAGGACCAGCATGACTGTTCCCCCCTGGCACCTTGGCTGTGGGAGCATAAGCTGGAAGTTTGTCTTTTTCCTCCGGAAACTGCCGAGAGTGAAAAAAGGTGGTTTTGAAGCTAGAGTCCTGAGGACAGCAGAGAGGGCCAAAGTGTGTGGATCATTTTAAAGGGGTTCCAGGAGGCAGTGAGGACCAGCATGACTTTTCCCCCCTGGCACCTTTGCTGTGGTTGCAGGAGCTGGACATTTGCCTTTTTTGCTGCGGAGGCTGCCGAGAGTCAAAAAATCTGTCTTTGAGGCTAGAGTCCGCAGGAAAGCAGAGAGTGCCCAAGTGTGTGGGGCATTGGAAGTGTTTCAGGAAGGCAGTGAAGACCAGCATCACTTTACCACCCTGGAACCTTTGCAGTGGGAGGAGGAGCTGGACGTTTGCTTTTTTCTCCAGTGGCAGCCGAGAGTGAAAAAAGGTGGTTTTGAGGGTAGAGTCCTGAAGAAAGCAAAGAGGGCCAAAGTGTCTGGGGCATTGGAAGAGGTTCCAGGAGGCAGCGAGGACAAGAACGACATTTCCCTCCTCGCACCTATGCTGTGGGGGCAGGAGCTGGATGTTTGCGTTTTTTACTGCGGAGGCTGCCGAGAGTTATAATAGCTGGTTTTGAGGTAGAGTCCGCAGGAAAGCAGAGAGTGCCCAAGTGTGTGGGGCATTGGAAGGGGTTCCAGGAGGCAGTGAGTACAAGCATGACTATTCCCCCCTGGCATCTTTGCTGTGGTAGCAGGAACTGGAAGTTTGCCTTTTTAGCTGAGTAGGCTTCCGAGAGTTAAAAAAGGAGGTTTTGAGGGAAGAGTGCGCAGGGAAGCAGAGAAGGCCAAAGTGTGTGGGGCATTGGAAGGGGTTCCAGGAGGCAGTGAGGACCAGCATCACTTTTCTCCCCTGGCACCTTTGCTGTGGTAGCAGGAGATGGACGTTTTGCTTTTTTTCTCCGGAGGCTGCCGAGAGTGAAAAAAGGTGTTTTTGAGGGTAGAGTCCTGAGGAAAGCAGAGAGTGCCAAAGTGTGTGGATCATTTTAAAGGGGTTCCAGGAGGCAGTGAGGACCGGCATGACTTTACAACCCTGGAACGTTTCCTGTGGGAGCAGAAGGTATGGAAGTTTGTCTTTTTTGCTGCGGAGGCTGCTAAGAGTCAAAAAAGCTGTTTTTGAGGCTAGAGTCTTCAGGGAAGTAGAGAGGGCCGAAGTGTGTGGGGCATTTGAAGGGATTCCAGGAGGCAGTGATGACCAGCATGAATTTTCCCCCCTGGCACCTTTGCTGTTTAAGCATAAGATGGAGGATTGCCTTTTTTACTGCGTAGGCTGCCGAGGGTGAAAAAAGTTGGTTGTGAGGGAAGAGTGCGCAGGAAAGCAGAGAGGGCCAAATTGTGTGGGGAATTTGAAGGGGCTCCAGGAGGCAGTGAGGACCAGCATCGATTTTCCCTCCTGGCAACTTTGCTGTGGGAGGAGGAGCTGGACATTTTTATTTTTTCCTGCTGAATCTTCCGCGAGTGAAAATAGGTGGTTTGAGGCTAGGTTCCATAGGAAAGGATAAAGGCCTAAACTGTGTAATACATTTTAATGGGTTCCAGGAGGCAGTGAGGCACTTTGGCCCTCTCTGCTTTCCGCAGGACTCTAGCCTCCCAAACACCTTTTTTCAATCTCGGCGTCCTCGGTAGCCAAAAAGGTAAAAGTCAATCTCCTGCTCCGACTGCAAATGTGCCAGGGCAGAATAGTCATGCTGCTCCTCACTACCTCCTCGAACCCCTTCAAATGCTCTACACACTTTGGCCCTCCGTTATTTCCTTCCAACACTATCCTCAAAACCACATTTTTTCACTCTCGCAGCCTCTGCAGCAAAAAAGGCAAACATCCAGCTGCAGCTCACACAGCAAAGGTACCAGGGCAGAAAAGTGATGCTGTTCCTCACTGCCTCCTGGAACCCCTTCCAATGCCCCACACACTTTGGCCCTCTCTGCTTTTCTGCGGACTTGAGCCTCAAAAACACTTTTTTGCACTCTTGGCGGCCTCTGCAGAAAAAAAGGGAAACGTCCTGCTCCCACAGCAAAGGTGCCAGGGCAGTAACTTCATGCTGGTCCTCACTGCCTCCTGGAGCCCCTTCCAAAGCCCCACACACTTTGGCCCTCTCTGCTCTCCTCACGTCTCTAGCCTCAAAAGCACCTTTTTTCACTCTCAGCAGTATACTCACCGAAAAAGGCAAACGTCCAGTTCCTGATCCCACAGCAAAGGATCCAGGTGGGAAAAGTCTTGCTGGTCCGCGCTACTACAACGATCCCCTTCAAATGCCCCACACACTTTTCCCCTTTCTGCTTTCCTGTGGATTCTAGCCTCAAAATCAAGTTTTTTAGAACTCTTTAGCCTCTGCAGCAACCAAGCAAACGTCCAGCTCCTGCTCCCACAGCAAAGGTGCCAGGGAAGAAAAGTCATGCTTCTCTTCACGGCCTCCTGGAAACCCTTTCAAATGACCCAAACAGTTTGGCCCTTTATATTCTCCTCACAACTCTAGCCTCAAAAACCACCTTTATTCATTCTAGGCATACTCCGAAAAAAAAAAGGAAAACGTCCAGCTCCTGCTCCCACTGCAAAGGTGCCAAGGCAGAAAACTCATGCCCGTCTGCACTGCCTCCTGGAACCCCTTCCAATGCCCCACAAACTTTGGCCCTCTCTCTTTTCCTGTGGAGTCTATCATCAAACCCATCTTTTTTCACTCTCGGCAGCATCCAAAGCAAGAAAGGTAAACGGCCAGCTCCTGCTCCCACAGCAAAGTGCCAGGGCAAAAAATCATTCTGCCTCCTGGAAACCCTTGAAATGCCACAAACACTTTTTTCACACAAACCACATTTTTTCACTCTCGGCAGCCTCCGCAGGAAAAAATACAAACGTCCATCTCCTGCTCCCACACCAAATGTGCCAGCAGGGAAAAGTGATGCTGTTCCTCACTGCCTCCTGGAACCCCTTTAAATGCCCCACACACTTTGCCGCTCTCTGCTTTCCTGTGCACTCTATCCTCAAAAGCAACTTTTTTCGCCTTTATTGGACTCCAGAGCAAAAAAGGCAAACGTCCAGGTCCTGCTGCCACAGAAAGGTGCCAGCAGGGAAAAGTGATGCTGTTCCTCACTGCCTCCTGGAACCCCTTCAAATGCCCCATACAATTTGGCTCTCTCTGCTTTCCTGCGCACTCTATCCTCAAAAGAACGTTTTTTCATACTCGGCGGTCTGCAGAGCAAAAAAGGCAAACGTCCAGCTTTTGCTGCCACAGTAAATGTTCCAGCAAAGTGATGCTGGTCCTCACTGCCTCCTGGAACCCCTTCAAATGCCCCACACAATTTGGCCCTCTCTGCTTTCGTGCGGAGTCTATCCTGAAAAGCAACTTTTTTCACTCTCAGAAGACTCAGGAGCAAAAAAACTAAAACTTCCAGCTCCTGCTTTCACAGCAAAGGTGCCAGCGGGGAAAAGTGATGCTGGTCCTCACTGCCTCCTGGAACCCCTTCAAATGCCCATACACATGGGCCCTCTCTGCTTTCCTCGCACTCTATCCTCAAAAGCACCTTTTTTCACTCTCGGAGGTCTCCAGAGCAAAAAAGGCAAACGTCCAGCTCCTGCTCCCATAGCAAAGGTGACAGCGGGCAAAAGAGATGCTGGTCCTCACTGCCTCCTGGAACCCCTTCAAATGCCCCATAGAATTTGACCCTCTCTGCTTTCCTGCGCACTCTATCATCAAAAGCACCTTTTTTCTCTTTCAGAGCCCTTCGCAGGAAAAAAGGCAAACGTCCAGTTTTGCTGCCACAGTAAATGTTCCAGCAAAGAAAAGTGATGGTGTCCCTCACTGCCTCCTGGAACCCCGTCAAATGCCCCATACAATTTGGCCCTCTGTGCTATCCTGCGCAGTCTATCATCAAAAGCACCTTTCTTCAATTTCGTCGCCCTTCACAAGAAAAAAAGGCAAACATCCAGCTTTTCCTGCCACAGTAAATGTTCCAGCAAAGAAAAGTGATGGTGTCCCTCACCGCCTCCTGGAACCCCTTAAAATGCCCCATACACTTGGGTCCTCTCTGCTTTCCTGTGCACTCTATCCTCAAAAGCACCTTTTTTCCCTCTTGGCGGCCTCTGGATCAAAAAAGGAAAACGTACAGCTTTTTCTGCCACAGCAAAGGTGCCAACGGTGAAAACTGATGCTGATCCTCACTGCCTCCTGGAACCCCTTAGAATGCCCCATACAACTTGGCCCTCTCTGCTTTCCTGCGCACTCTATCCCCAAAAGCACCTTTTTTCACACTCGGCGGATTCCGGAGCAAAAAATTCATACTTCCAGGTTCTGCTGCCACAGCAAAGGTGCCAGCGGGGAAAAGTGATGTTGGTCCTCTCTGCTTCCTGGAACCCCTTCAAATGCCCCATACAATTTGGCCCTCTGTGCTATACTGTGCACTCTATCGTCAAAAGCAACTTATATCACTATCTGCAGCCTCCGGAGCAAAAAATGCAAACGTCCCGATCCTGCTTTCACAGCAAAGGTGCCAGCGGGGAAAAGTGATGCTGTTCCTCACAGCCTCCTGCAACCCCTTCAAATGCCCCACACAATTTGGCCCCCTCTACTTTCCTTGCACTCTATCCTCAAAAGAAAATTTTCTCACTCACGGTGGCCACTTGACCAAAAAAGCCAAACGTCCAGCTCCTGCTTTCACAGCAAAGGTGCCAGTAGGAAAAGTGATGCTATTCCTCACTGCCTCCTGGAACTCCTTCAAATGCCCCATACAATTTGTCCGTCTCTGCTTTCCTGCGCACACTATCCTCAAAAGCAACTTTTTTAACTTTCGGCGGCGTCTGGAGCAAAAAAGGCAAACGACCAACTTTTGCTGCCACAGCCAAGGTGCCAGCAGGCAAAAGTGATGCTGTTCCTCACTGCCTCCAGGAACCCCTTCAAATGCCCCCTACAACGTGGCCCTCTCTACATTCCTACGCACTATATCCTCAAAAGCACCTTTTTTCACTCTCGGCGGCCTCCAGAGCAATTAAGCCAAACGTCCAGCTCCTGCTTTCACAGCAAAGGTGCAAGCGGGGAAAAGTGATGCTGGTCCTCACTGCCTCCTGGAACGCCTTCAAATGGCCCATACAATTTAGAGTTATCTGCTTTCCTGTGCACTCTATCCTCAAAAGCACATTTTTTCACTCTCGGCGGCCTCCGGATCAAAAAAGGAAAACGTCTAGCTTTTTCTGCGACAGCAAAGGTGCCATCTTGGAAATGTGATGCTGGTCCTCACTGTCTCCTGGAACCCCTTCAAATGCCCCATACAAGTTGTCCCTCTCTGCTTTCCTGCGCACACTATCCTCAAAAGCACCTTTTTTCACTTTCGGCGGCCTCCAGATTAAAATAGGCAAAGTCCCAGTTCCTGCTGCTAGAGCAAGAGTGCCAGCAGGGAAAAGTGATGCTGTTCCTCACTCCCTCCTGGAACCCCTTCAAATGCCCGACATAATTTGTCACTTTTTGCTTTCGAGCGGACTCTATCCTCAAAAGCACCTTTTTTCACTCTCAGTGGTCTCCAGAGAAAAAAAGGCAAAGGTCCAGCTCCTGCTGCCACAGCAAAGGTGCCAGCGGGGAAAAGTGATGCTGGTCCTCACTGCCTCCTGGAACCTCTTCAAATGCCCCGTACAGATGGTCCCTCTCTGCTTTCCTGCGCACTCTATCCTCAATAGCACCTTTTTTCACTCTCGGCGGCCTCTGGAGCAAACAATGCAAACGTCCAGCTTTTGCTGCTTCAGAATAGGTGCCAGCGGGGAAAAGTGATGCTGGTCCTCACTGCCTCCTGGAACCCATTCAAATGCCCCACACAATTTGGCCCTCTCTGCTTTCCTGCCGACTCTATCCTCAAAAGCAACTTTTTTCACTCTCGGCAGCCTCCGGAGCAAAAAATGGAAAAGTCCAGGTCCTGCTGCCACAGAAAGGTGTCAGCTTGGAAAAGTGATGCTGGTCCTCACTGCCTCCTGGAACTCCTTCAAATGTCCCATACATTTGGGCACTCTATGCTTTCCTGTGCATTCAATCCTCAAAAGCACCTTTTTTCACTCTCAGCAGCCTCCGGAACAAAAAATGCAAAAGTCCCGATCCTGCTGCCACAGCAAAGGTGCCAGCTTGGAAAAGTCATGCTGGTCCTCACTGCCTACTGGAAGCCCTTCAAAAGCCCCACACAATTTGGCCCTCTCTGCTTTCCTGCGCACTGTATTCTCAAAAGAATCTTTTTTCACTTTCGGTGGTCTCCAGAGCAAAAACGGCAAACGTCCAGCTCGTGCTCCCTCAGGAAAGGTGCCAGCGGGGAAAAGTGATGCTGGTCCTCACTGACTCCTGGAACGCCTTCAAATGGCCCATACAATTTAGAGTTATCTGCTTTCCTGTGCACTCTATCCTCAAAAGCACATTTTTTCACTCTCGGCGGCCTCCGGATCAAAAAAGGAAAACGTCTAGCTTTTTCTGCGACAGCAAATGTGCCAACGGGGAAAAGCGATGCTGTCCCTCATTGCCTCCTGGAACCCTTTCAAATGCCACATACAATTTGGCCCTCTCTGTTTTCCTGCGCACACTATCCTCAAAGCAACTTTTTTCACTTTCGGCGGCCTCCAGATTAAAATAGGCAAACTCCCAGTTCCTGCTGCTACAGCAAGAGTGCCAGCAGGGAAAAGTGATGCTGTTCCTCACTCCCTCCTGGGACCCCTTCAAATGCCCCATACAATTTGGCCCTCTCTGCTTTCCTGTGCATTCTATCCTCAAAAGCACATTTTTTCACTCTCGGCATCCTCTGGAACCCCTTCAAATGCCCCATACACATGGCCCGTCTCTGCTTTTGTGCGGACTCTATCCTCAAAAGACCTTTTTTCACTCTCGTCGGCCTCCGGAGCAAAAAAGGCAAACGTCGAGCTTTTGTTGCCACAACCAAGGTGCCAGCGGGCAAAAGTGATGCTGGTCCTCACTGCCTCCTGGAACCCCTTAAAATGCCCCGTACAACTTGGCTCTCTCTACTTTCCTAAGCACTGTATCCTTGAAAGCTACTTTTTTCAATCTCAGCGGCCAACACAGAAAAAAGGCAAACGTCCAGCTCCTGCTCCCACAGGAAAGGTGTCAGCAAGGAAAAGTGATGCTGGTCATCACTGCATCATCGAACCCCTTGAAATGGCCCATCCAATTTGGCCCTCTCTGCTTTCCTGTGCACTCTGTCCTCAAAGGCACCTTTTTTAACTCTCGGCGTCCTCTGGAACAAAAAATGCAAACGTCCAGCTCATGCTCCCACAGCAAAGGTGCTAGCGGGGAAAAGTGATGCTTTTCCTCATTGCCTCCTGGAACCCCTTCAAATGCCCCATACAATTTGGCCCTCTCTGATTTCCTGTGGACCCTATCGTCCAAAGCAACTTTTCTCCCTCTCGGTGGTTTCCAGAGCAAAAAAGCCAAGCTTTCAGATCCTGCTGCCACAGAAAAGGTGCCAGCGGGGAAAAGTGATGCTGGTCCTCACTGCCTCCTGGAACCCCTTCAAATGCCACATACAGTTCGGCCCTCTCTGATTTCCTGTGCACTATATCCTGAAAAGTACCTTTTTTCACTCTCGGCAGTTTCCGGAGCAAAAAATGCAAAAGTCCCGATCCTGCTGCCACAGCAAAGGTGCCAGCGGGGAAAAGTGATGCTGTTCCTCACTGCCTCCTGGAACTCCTTCAAATGCCCCATACACATGGCCCGCCTCTGCTTTCGTGCGGACTCTATCCTCAAAAGCACCTTTTTTCACTCTCGTCGGCCTCCGGAGCTAAAAAGACAAATGTCCAGGTTTTACTGCCACAACCAAGGTGCCAGCGGGGAAAAGTGATGCTGGTCCTCACTGCCTCCTGGAACCCATTCAAATGCCCCATACAATTTGGCCCTCTCTGCTTTCCTGTGCACTCTATCCTCAAATCACCTTTTTTCACTCTCGACGGTCTCCGGAGAAAAAAATGCAAACGTCCAGCTCCTGCTGCCACAGAAAGTTGCCAGCGGCTAAAACTGATGCTGGTCCTCACTGCTTCCTGGAACCCCGTCAAATGCCCCATACAATTTGTCCCTCTCTGCTTTCCTGCACACTCTATTGTCAAAAGCAACTTTTTTCACTCTGAGCGTCCTCTGGAGCAAAAAATGCAAACGTCCAGGTCCTGCTGCCACATCCAAGGTGCCAGCAAGGAAAAGTGATGCTGGTCTTCACTGCCTCCTGGAACCCCTTCAAATGCCCCATACACTTGGGCCCTCTATGCTTTCCTGTGCACTCAATCCTCAAAAGCACCTTTTTTCACTCTCAGCAGCCTCCGGAGCAAAAAATGCAAATGTCCAGCCCCTGCTGCCACAGCAAAGGTGCCAGCGGGGAAAAGTGATGCTGGTCCTCACTGCCTCCTGGAACCCCTTCAAATGCCCCACACAATTTGACCTCTCTGCTTTCCTATGCACTGTATTCTGAAAAGCAACTTTTTTCACTTTCAGCGGTCTCCAGAGCAAAAAAGGCAAACGTCAAGCTTCTGCTCCCTCAGCAAAGGTACCAGTAGGAAAAGTGATGCTGTTCCTCACTGCCTCCTGGAACTCCTTCAAATGCCCCATACAATTTGTCCGTCTCTGCTTTCCTGCGCACACTCTCCTCAAAAGCAACTTTTTTAACTTTTGGCGGCGTCTGGAGCAAAAAAGTCAAATGACCAACTTTTGCTGCCACAGCAAAGGTGCCAGCAGGGAAAAGTGATGCTGTTCCTCACTGTCTCCTGGAACCCCTTCAAATGCCCCATACACATGGGCCCTCTCTACTTTCGTGCGGTATTGTCCTGGTTCCGGCAAGGATGGGGTTAATTTCCAAGGAGCCGGCAGGGGAGGCACGTATTCCATACCATGTGACCCATGCCCCGCTATTAAAGGAGCTAGCCGGGGCGGGGGAGTCAGTCGCCACTCGGGGGCGGGTTGCGGTGGTGCGGGTCCGGTCGGTGTGCTTCGCGGCGGTACTGTAATCGCGTTCTTGTATTCCTTTACCGGTGTTATTGTTTTTCTTTCTTTCTTTTCTTTCTTTTTTCCCTTTGTCTGTTCTGTTAAATTATAATATTTCAACCCACGAGTTTTGCCCTTTTCTGCTGATTTTTCCCACGGCTGTGGGAGTCGAGTGAGCGGCTGCGTGGTTCTCTGTTGCTGGCTGAGGCCAAACCACGACAGTCCTTTTTGGCGCCCAACGTGGGGCATGAAGGGTTGTAATAACGACAGATCTGACTAGAGCTTGTTAAAACGGATTTCTTATGTGTATTTCTCCTATTAGTTAAATAGTTGCCGGTTACAATGTTGCTTCGTTTGTTTACATGGCTGTGTTATGTAAATTCTTATATGCTGTATGTACTCCCTGTGATGCTGTTTGTTATCTCAGGGAGAGGGATCAGGACTATAATTTTGCTGTCCTGTGCAATAGCAGCTTATGATATGCCAACATCACTATTCAAGTGGCTTTGTTTGGGTTTCTATGTAGTATTGCTGTCCTTTCCATACTTTGGTTCCCGTCTCTCAGAAGTTATCAATAATCACACCTAATCTGTGGGAGAAACAGGGGGAGATACTTTCCCCAGCTCTTTTGCCTCCTTTTTCTCCTTTGGGCCAGGTATAACACCTCTTGAGAATTTTGAACATCCTTGGGATGCTCAAACCAGCGTGTTCCTATTGCTATGTCTCCTGAATGTTTTTCAAGTTTTTTTTAGGGTAAAACAGCTGTTTAAGACTACCACTCAGAAATCTGTCCCAAGGCCAGATAGTCAGGGGTGGCATGGGATGTGGGAGAACATGGGGAGGTATCTAGAGAACTTCTCACCTCCAATGGTTTGGGACTTCACCCTTGAACAACTACAGGACCCTGATAAAGTAATAGAATATTTGAAAGGAAAATGCTGTGGCTATTCCAGAGAGGCACAACTTACGGCACTGTGTTGGGCCCTGGCCAGTATCTACCAAACACTGCTCAGTACTATGCAGGACCCTCAGGGGAAAGAGGGGAAAGCCAGACCAGCAGACAAGGAGGCTACTCCAACCCCGGTGGCAGACAAGGAGCCTACTCCAACCCCGGTGGCAGGCACTATGCCTACTCCAACTCCGGTGGCAGACAATGAGGCTACTCTAACTCCAGTGGCAGGCACTGTGGCTACTCAAACCCTGATGACAGGCAATGCAGCCACTCAAACCCCAGTGGCAGGCACTGCAGCTGAACTGGACAACCAACCTGTGCCAGTATCAGTTGCTCCTATACAGAAGAAGAAATACACCAAGAAATCAGTTCGCATAGTAAAGGATGATGATGAACCAGGGCCATCAAAGGAACAGGAGGAAGAGACAGAACCAGAGGTAATAACCCGATCCCTATCCCTGAGTGAGCTGCAAGATATGCGAAAAGATTTCAGTCGACTTCCTGGTGAGCACATTGTCAGCTGGCTGCTTCGATGCTGGGATAACGGGGCCAGTAGCTTGGAATTAGAGGGCAGGGAAGCTAAGCAGCTGGGATCCTTGTCTAGGGAGGCAGGCATTGACAAGGCAATTGGGAAAAAGACACAAGCCCTCAGCCTCTGGAGGCGACTCCTGTCAGGTGTAAGGGAAAGGTATGCTTTCAGTGAAGATGTTGTATGTCATCCAAGCAAGTGGACCACCATGGAAAAAGGTATCCAGTACCTAAGGGAATTAGCCGTACGAGAGATGATTTACTTTGACCCAGATAACGTGCAGTTACCTACAGATCCTGATGAAGTCCAGTGCACAAGGCCCATATGGCAGAAGTTTGTACAGAGCACACCATCATCATATGCCAACTCCTTGGCAGTGATGGAATGGAGAGGTGAAGAGGGACCAACGGTGGATGAGGTGGCTGGATGACTCCGTTAATATGAAGAAAGCCTATCTTCCCCCCTTGTTTCAGCTGTGGAGAAACTGTCCCAGAAGGTCCAGCAACTTGAAGAGAGTATGTCCTACTCCCCACCTGTACAGGCCAGCATCTCAGCTATTAGGAGCAGGCGTATCCCTACTCAAGAGGGAGAGTATAGGGGGTACACACCACGAGGCACCCTGTGGTTTTACCTGCATGACCACAGAGAGGACATGAGGAGGTGGGATGGACAACCTACCTCAACCCTACGGACACGGGTACGTGAGCTGCAAGGAAGAACAATTACAAAAGGGGATCCCTCCAGGAAAAGTGCAGCTCCTGTTTCCAGCAGACAGTTCCCCAGACAGAATGGAAGGCCTGATCTTACCTCTGATCCTCTTGAAGGGACTTCCAAATCATTTTTGCAACACGTGAGTAACGTATCAGGATTAGAGGGGCCCTGCCTCCAGCCAGGTGGGGGAAAGGGACAACCGGGTTTATTGGACTGTGTGGATTCGATGGCCTGGCACATCTGAGCCACAGGAGTATAAGGCTCTGGTGGACACTGGTGCACAATGCACCTTAATACCATCAAATTACAGAGGAGCAGAACCCATTTGTATTTCTGGAGTGACAGGGGGATCACAAGAGTTGACTGTACTGGAAGCTGAAGTAAGCCTAACTGGAAATGAGTGGCAAAAGCATCCCATTGTGACTGGCCCAGAGGCTCCATGCATCCTTGGCATAGACTATCTCAGGAGAGGATACTTCAAGGACCCAAAAGGATACCGGTGGGCTTTTTGGCATAGCTGCCTTGGAGACAGAGGAAATGGAACAGTTATCCACCTTGCCTGGTCTCTCAGAGGACCCCTCTGTGGTAGGGTTGTTGAGGGTCAAAGAACAACAGGTGCCGATTGCTACCACAACGGTGCATCGACAGCAATATCGTACTAACTGAGACTCTGTGATTCCCATCCATAAGTTGATTCGTCAACTAAAGACTCAAGGAGTGATTAGCAAGACTCGCTCACCCTTTAATAGTCCCATATGGCCAGTGTGAAAATCTAATGGAGACTGGAGTGTAACGGTGGATTATCGTGGCCTGAATGAAGTCACACCACTGCTGAGCGCTGCCGTGCCAGACATGCTAGAGCTTCAATACGAACTGGAGTCGAAGGCAGCCAAGTGGTATGCAACGATTGATATCGCCAATGCATTCTTCTCAATCCCTTTGGCGGCAGAGCGCAGGCCACAGTTTGCTTTCACTTGGAAGGGCATCCAGTACACCTGGAATCAACTGCCCCAGGGGTGGAAACACAGCCCCACCATTTGTCATGGACTGATCCAGACCACACTGGAACAGGGTGAAGCTCCAGAACATTTGCAGTACATTGATGACATCATTGTATGGGGCGACACAGCAGAAGAAGTTTTTGAGAAAGGGAATAAAATAGTTCAAATCCTCCTGAAAGCTGACTTTGCCATAAAACGAAGTAAGGTTAAGGGACCTGCACAGGAGATCCAATTTTTAGGAATAAAATGGCAAGATGGACGCTGTCAGATCCCGATAGATGTGATCAACAAAATAGCAGCTATGTCCCCACTGACTAGTAAAAAGGAAACACAAGCTTTCTTAGGTGTTATGGGTTTTTGGAGGATGCATATTCCAAATTACAGTTTGATTGTGAGCCCTCTATATCAAGTGACACAGAAAAAGAATGATTTTAAGTGGGGTCCTGAGCAACAACAAGCTTTTGAACAAATTAAGCAGGAAATAGTTCATGCAGTAGCCCTGGGGCCAGTCAGGGTGGGACAAGACGTTAAAAATGTGCTCTACACTGCAGCGGGGAGAATGGCCCTACCTGGAGCCTCTAGCAAAAAGCACCAGGGGAGACTCGAGGCCGACCCCTGGGGTTCTGGAGTCGGGGATACAGAAGATCCGAAGCCCACTATACCCCGACGGAAAAGGAGATATTGGCAGCATACGAAGGGGTTCGAGCTGCTTTGGAGGTGGTTGGCACTGAAGCACAGCTCCTCTTAGCACCTCGACTGCCAGTGCTGGGCTGGATGTTCAAAGAAAGGGTCCCTGCCACACATCATGCAACTGATGCTACGTGGAGGAAGTGGATTGCACTGATCACCCAGCAAACTCGAATGGGAAACCCCAGTCGTCCAGGAATACTGGAAGTGATCATGGACTGGCCAGAAGGCAAAGATTTCGGAAGATCACTAGAGGAAGAGGTGACGTGTGCAGAAGAGGCCCCACCATATAATGAACTGCCAGAAAATGAGAAGAAACATGCCCTGTTCACTGATGGGTCCTGCCGTATTGTGGGAAAGCATCGAAAGTGGAAGGCTGCTGTGTGGAGTCTGACACGACGAGTTGCAGAAGCCACTGAAGGACAAGGTGAGTCGAGTCAGTTTGCAGAGGTAAAAGCCATTCAGCTGGCTTTGGACATTGCTGAGCAAGAGAAATGGCCAGTACTTCACCTCTACACTGATTCACGGATGGTGGCAAATGCTCTGTGGGAGTGGTTACAGCAGTGGAAACAGAACAACTGGCAGCGCAGAGGTAAGCCCATCTGGGCTGCTGAACTGTGGCAAGATATTGCTGCCCGGATTAAGAATCTGGTTGTGAAAGTACGTCATGTAGATGCCCACGTCCCCAAGAATCGGGCCACTGAGGAACATCAAAACAACCAGCAGGTAAATCAGGCTGCTAAAATTGAAGTGGCTGAGGTGGATCTGGACTGGCAACGTAAGGGTGAACTCTTCATAGCTCGGTGGGCCCACGATGCCTCAGGCCATCAAGGAAGAGATGCGACATATAGATGGGCTCGTGACCGAGGGGTGGACTTGACCATGGACACTATTGCACAGGTTATCCACGAATGTGAAACGTGTGCTGCCATTAAGCAAGCCAAGCGGTTAAAGCCTCTTTGGTACGGAGGACGATGGCTAAAATATAAATAAGGGGAGGCCTGGCAGATTGATTATATCACACTCCCACAAACTCGCCAAGGCAAGCGCCACGTGCTCACAATGGTGGAAGCAACCACTGGATGGCTGGAGACATACCCTGTGTCCCATGCCACCGCCTGTAACACTATCCTGGGCCTTGAAAAGCAAATCCTATGGCGACATGGCACCCCAGAAAGAATTGAGTCAGACAACGGGACCCATTTCCAAAACAGCCTCATAGACACCTGGTCCAAAGAGCATGGCATTGAGTGGGTATATCACATTCCTTATCACGCACCAGCCTCGGGTAAGATAGAACGATATAATGGACTGCTAAAGACTACCCTGAGAGCCATGGGGGGTGGGACCTTCAAACATTGGGATACCCATTTAGCAAAAGCCACCTGGTTAGTTAACACTAGGGGATCTGCCAATCGAGCTGGCCCTGCCCAATCAAAACTTCCACGTACAGTAGAAGGGGATAAAGTCCCTGTAGTGCATATGAAGAATATGTTAGGAAAGATAGTCTGGGTTAGCCCTGCCTCAGGCAAAGGCAAACCCATCCGTGGGATTGCTTTTGCACAAGGACCCGGGTGCACTTGGTGGGTGATGCGAGAGGATGGGGAAGTCCGATGTGTACCTCATGGGGATTTGATTTTGGGTGAGAATAGCCAGTGAATAATTTTATGATGTAATAAGATCTGATCTCAGTATCTGGGGCCCAGCAATTTTCCTTGAGATCGACATCTTGAACCTGTGGACCATGGGCATGGACTGTATTGCATTCCCCAGTCACGAGCTTCAAATACAGCACCCACCAGTTCAGCACTACACATCATCTTATGTGCCCTGAGAGACTGTTCTCACTGCTGGAGTCATGGACTACGTGAGCTTAATGGACATTTTTAAGGGATGGCTCATAGACCATGGGAACTGAAAGATCTGGGCATGACATAGATGGTATGGAATAAGGGGTGGATAATGTCCTGGTTCCGGCAAGGATGGGGTTAATTTCCAAGGAGCCGGCAGGGGAGGCACGTATTCCATACCATGTGACCCACGCCCCGCTATAAAAGGAGCTAGCCGGGGCGGGGGAGTCAGTCGCCACTCGGGGGCGGGTTGTGGTGGTGCGGATCCGGTCAGTGCGCTTCGCGGCGGTACTGTAATCGCGTTCTTGTATTCCTTTACCGGTGTTGTTGTTTTTCTTTCTTTCTTTTCTTTCTTTTTTTCCCTTTGTCTGTTCTGTTAAATTATAATATTTGAACCCACGAGTTTTGCCCTTTTCTGCTGATTTTTCCCACGGCTGTGGGAGTCGAGTGAGCGGCTGCGTGGTTCTCTGTTGCTGGCTGAGGCCAAACCAGACAGGTATCTATCCTCAAAAGCACCTTTTTTCACTCTCGGCGGCCTCCGGAGCAAAAAATGCAAACGTCCAGCTTTTGCTGCCACAGCCAAGGTGCCAGCGGGGAAAAGTGATGCTGGTCCTCACTGCCTCCTGGAACCATTACAAATGTCCCATACAATTTGGCCCTCTCTGCTTTCCTGAGGACTCTATCCTCAAAAGCAGCTTTTTTCACGTTCGGCAGCCAACAGATCAAAAAAGACAAACGTCCAGCTTTTGCTGCCACAGCAAAGGTGCCAGCGGGGAAAAGTGATGCTGTTCCTCACTGCCTCCTGGAACCCCTTCAATTGCCCTATACAGTTTGGCCCTCACTACTTTCCTGCGGACTCTATCCTCAAATCACCTTTTTTAACTCTCGGCGTCCTCTGGAACAAAAAATGCAAACGTCCCGCTCATGCTCCAACAGCAAAGGTGCTAGCAAGGAAAAGTGATGCTTTTCCTCATTGCCTCCTGGAACCCCTTCAAATGCCCCATACAATTTGGCCCTCTCTGCTTTCCTGTGCACTCTATCCTCAAAAGTAGCTTTTTTCACGCTCGGCGGCCTCCGGAGTAAAAAAGGAAAACGTCCAGCTTTTCCTACCACAGCAAATGTGCCAGCGGGGAAAAGTGATGCTGGTCCTCACTGCCTCCTGGAACTCCTTCAAATGCCCCATATAATTTTGCCCTCTCTGCTTTCCTGCGCACTTTGTTCTCAGAACCACCTTTTTTCACTTTCGGCGTCCTCCAGAGCAAAATAAATCAAACGTCCAGTTCCTGCTCCTATTGCAAAGGTGCTAGCAAGAGAAAGTGATGCTGGTCCTCACTGCCTCCTGGAACCCCTTCAAATGCCCAATACAATTTGGCCCTCTTTGCTTTCGTGCGGACTCAATCCTCAAAAGCAACTTTTTATAGTTTTGGCGGCCTCCAGAGCAAAAAAGGCAAACCTCCAGCTAGTGCTGCAACAGCAAATTGCCAGTGGAGAAAAGTGATGCTGATCCTCACTGCCTCCTGGAAGGCCTTCAAATGCCCGATACAACTTGGCGCACTCTACTTTCCTACGCACTGTATCCTCAAAAGTAAATTTCTCAATCTCGGTGGCCTCCAGAGCAAAAAGTCAAACACCAGATCCTGCTGCCACAGTAAAGGTGATAGCTTGGAAAAGTGATTCTGGTCCTCACTGCAGCATGGAAACCCTTCAAATGCTCTATACACTTGGGGCCTCTCTGCTTATCTGTGCACTCTATCCTCAAAAGCATCTTTTTTCACACTCGGCAGCCTCCGGAGCAAAAAAGGCAAACGTTCAGCTTTTGCTGCCACAGCAAAGGTACCAGCGGGGAAAAGTGATGCTGGTCCTCACTGCCTCCTGGAACCCCTTCAAATGCCCCATACAATTTGGCCCTCTCTGCTTTCCTGCGCACACTATCCTCAAAAGAATGTTATTTCAGTTTCGGCAGCCTCCAGAGCAAAAAGGGCAAACGCCCAGTTCCTGCTCCCACAGAAAATGTGCCAGCAGGGAAACGTGATGCTGTTCCTCACTGCCTCCTGGAACCCCTTCAAATGCCCAATACAATTTGGCCCTCTCTGCTTTCGTGCGGACTCAATCCTCAAAAGCAACTTTTTATAATTTTGGCGGCTTCCGGAGCAAAAAAGGAAAACATCCAGCTCTTGCTCCCATTACGATGCTGCCAGCTGGGAAAAGAGATGTTGTTCCTCACAGCCTTCTGGAACCCCTTCAAATGCCCCACAGAATTTGGCCCTCTCTGTTTTCTGCGCACTCTATCCTAAAAAAGGACCTTTTTTAACTCTCGTCGTTCTCCGGAGCAAAAAAGGTAAATGTCCAGCTCCTGCTGCAACAGCAAATGTGCCAGTGGAGAAAAGTGATGCTGATCCTCACTGCCTCCTGGAACCCCTTTAAATGCCCCATACAACTTGGCGGAATCTACTTTCCTACGAAATGTATCCTCAAAAGTACCTTTTTTGAATCTCGGCGGCCTCCGGTGCAAAGAAGTCAAACGTCCAGCTCCTGCTCCCACAGCAAAGGTGCCAGCAAGGAAAAGTGATGCTGTTCCTCACTGCCTCCTGGAACCCCTTCAAATGCCCCATACACTTGGGCCCTCTCTACTTTCCTGCAGAATCTATACTCAAAAGCAACTTTTTTCACTCTCGGGGGCCTCCGGAGCAAAAAGGGAAAACGTCCAGATCCTGCTGCCACAGCAAAGGTGCCGGTCGGGAAAAAGTGATGCTGGTCCTCACTGCCTCCTGGAACCCCTTCAAATGCCCCATAAACATGGGCCCTCTCTGGTCTCCTGTGGACTCTATCCTCAAAAGCATCTTTTTTCACTCTCGTCAGCCTCCGGAGCAAGAAATGGAAACGTCCAGATCCTGCTGCCACAGCAAAGTTGCCAATGGGGAAATGTGATGCTGTTCCTCACTGCCTGCTGCAGCCCCTTCAAATGCCCCATAGAATTTGTCCTTCTCTGCTTTCTTGCGCAAACTATCATCAAATCAACTTTTTTCCCTCTTGGCAGCCTCCGGAGCAAAAAATGCAAACGTACCGATCCTGCTGAAACAGCAAAGGCGCCAGCAAGGAAAAGTGATGCTGGTCCTCACTGCCTCCTGGAACCCCTTCAATTGCCCCTACAATTTGGCCCGCTCTACTTTCCTGCGCACTCTGTCATCAAAAGAACTTTTTTTCATTTTCGTCGACCTCCAGAGGAAAAAATGAAAACGTCCAGCTTTTGCTGCCACAGTAAATGTTCCAGCAAAGAAAAGTGATTGTGTCCCTCACTGCCTCCTGGAACTCAGTCAAATGCCCCATACAAATTTGACCTCTCTGCTTTCCTGCGCACTCTATCCTCAAAAGCACCTTTTTTCACTCTCGACGGCCTCTTGAGAAAAAAAGCCAAACGTCCAGTTCCTGGTGCCACAGCAAAGGTGCCAGCGGGGAAAAGTGATGCTAGTCCACAAACCCTCCTGGAAACCCTTCAAATGCCCCATACAATTTGGCCCTCTCTGCTTTCCAGCACACTCTATCCAAAAAAGAACCTTTTTTCACTCTAGTGGTCCTCTGGACCAAAAAATGTAAAAGTCCAGATCCAGCTGCCACAGCAAAGGTGCCAGCAATGGAAAATGATGCTGGTCCTCACTGCCTCCTGGAACCCATTCAAATGCCCCATACAATTTGGCCCTCTCTGCTTTCCTGTGCACTGTATACTCAATAGCATTTTTTTCCACTTTCGGCGGCCTCCGGAGCAAAAGAGAAAAACGTCCAGCTCCTGCTGCAACAGCAAAGCTGCCAGCGGCGAAAAGTGATGGTGTCCCTCACTGCCTCCTGGAACCCCGTCAAATGCCCCATACAATTTGGCCCTCTCTGCTTTCATGCTGACTCTATCCTCAAAAGCACATTTTTTCACTCTCGGTGGCCTCTGGAGGAAAAAAGCCAAACGTCCAGATCCTGCTGCCACAGCAAAGGTGCCAGCAGGGAAAAGTGATGCTGTTCCTCACAGCCTCCTGGAACCCGTATAAATGCCCCATACACATGGGCCATCTCTGCTTTCCTGTGCACTCTATCCTCAAAAGCATGTGTTTTCAATTTCGGCGACTTCTTGTGCAAAAAAGGTAAACGACCAGCTCCTCCTTTCACAGAAAATGTACCAGAGGGGAAAAGTGATGCTGTTCCTCACTGCCTCCTGGAACCCCTTCAAATGCCCCATACAGTTTGGCCCTCTCTGCTTTCCTGCGCATACTATCCTCAAATCAGCTTTTATCACTCTCGGCAGCCTCCAGAGCAAAAAATGCAATGTCCCGATCCTGCTGCCACAGCAAAGATGCCAGCGGGCAAAAGTGATGCTATTCCTCACTGCCTCCTGAAACCCGTTCAAATGCCCCATACAATTTGGCCCTCTCTGCTTTCCTGAGCACACTATCCTCAAAAGCAACTTTTTTAACTTTCGGTGGCCTCTGGAGGAAAAAAGGCAAATGTCCAGCTTTTGCTGCCACAGGAAAGGTGCCAGCGGGGAAAAGTGATGCTGGTCCTCACTGCCTGCTGGAACCCCTTTAAATGCCCCATACACATGGGCCCTCTCTGCTTTCGTGCGGACTCAATCCTCAAAAGCAAATTTTTATACTTTTGGCAGCCTCCGGAGAAAAAATGCAAACGTCCAGCACCTGCTCCTATTACAAAGCTGCCAGCTGGGAAAAGTGATGCTGTTCCTCACTGTCTCCTGGAACCCCGTCAAATGCCCCATAGAAATTGACCCTCTCTGCTTTCCTGCGCACTCTATACGCAAAAGCACTTTTTTTCACTCTCGATGTCCTCTTGAGCAAAAAAGCCAAACGTCCAGCTCCTGCTGCCACAGCAAAGGTGCCAGCGGGGAAAAGTGATGCTGGTCCTCAAAGCCTCCTGGAACCCCTTCAAATGCCCCATACAATTCGGCCCTCTCTGCATTCCTGCGCACTCTATCTAAAAAAGAACCTTTTTTCGGTCTCGCGGTCCTCTGGACCAAAGAATGCAAACGTCCCCAATCTGCTGCCACAGCAAAGGTGCCAACGGGAAAAGTGATGCTGTTCCTCACTGCCCCCTGCAGCCCCTTCAAATGCCCCATAGAATTTGTCCCTCTCTGCTTTCTTGCGCACACTATCCTCAAATCAACTTTTTTCACTCTCGGCAGCCTCCGGAGCAAAAAATGCAAACGTCCCGATCCTGCTGAAACAGCTAAGGCGCCAGCAAGGAAAAGTGATGCTGGTCCTCACTGCCTGCTGGAACCCGTTCAATTGCCCCTAAAATTCGGCCTTCTCTACTTTCCTGTGCATTCTATCCTCTAAAGCATCTTTTCTAAATCTTGACGGCCTCCGGAGCAAAAAAGACAAACGTCCAGCTCCTGCTGCCACATAAATGACCAGCAAAGAAAAGTGATGCTGTTCCTCACTGTCTCCTGGAACCCCGTCAAATGCCCCATAGAAATTGGCCCTCTCTGCTTTCCTGCGCACTCTATATTCAAAAGCAAATTTTTTCACTCTCGACCGCCTCTTGAGCAAAAAAGCCAAACGTCCAGCTCCTGCTGCCATAGCAAAGGTGCCAGCGGAGAAAAGTGATGCTGGTCCTCACACCTCCTGGAACCCCTTCAAATGCCCCACACAATTTTGCCCTCTCTGCATTCCTGCGCACTCAATCCAAAAAAGAAGCTTTTTTCTGTCTCGCGGTCCTCTGGACCAAAGAATGCAAACGTCCCGATCCTGCTGCCACAGCAAAGGTGCCAACTGGGAAAAGTGATGCTGTTCCTCACTGCCTCCTGCAGCCCCTTCAAATGTCCCATAGAATTTGTCCCTCTCTGCTTTCTTGAGCACACTATCATCAAATCAACTTTTTTCCCTCTTGGCAGCCTCCGGAGCAAAAAATGCCAACGTCCCAATCCTGCTGAAACAGCAAAGGCGCCAGCAAGGAAAAGTGCTGCTGGTCCTCACTGCCTCCTGGAAACCCTTCAATTGCGCCTACAATTTGGCCCTCTCTACTTTCCTGCGGAGTCTATTCTCAAAAGCACCTTTTTTCACTCTCGGTGGCCTCCAGAGCAAAAAAGCCAAACGTCCAGCTCCTGCTGCCATAGCAAAGGTGCCAGCGGGGAAACGTGATGCTGGTCCTCACTGCCTCCTGGAAACCCTTCAAATGCCCCATACACTTGGGCCCTCTCTGCTTTCCTGTGCACTCACTTCTCAAAAGCACCTTTTATCACTCTCGGCAGCCTCCGGAGCAAAAAATGCAATGTCCCGATCCTGCTGCCACAGCAAAGATGCCAGCGGGCAAAAGTGATGCTATTCCTCACTGCCTCCTGAAACCCGTTCAAATGCCCCATACAATTTGGCCCTCTCTGCTTTCCTGAGCACACTATCCTCAAAAGTACCTTTTTTCACCCTCAGCGGCCTCGGGAGCAAAAAAGGAAAACGTCCAGCTTTTGCTGCCACAGGAAAGGTGCCAGTGGGGAAAAGTGATGCTGGTCCTCACTGCCTCCTGGAACCCCTTCAAATACCCCAGACAATTTGGCATTCTCTGATTTCCTGGTCACTGTATCCAAAAAAAGAATTTTTTTTCACTCTCGGGGTCCTCTGGACTAAAAAATGCAAACGTCCAAATCCTGCTGCCGCAGCAAAGGTGCCAGCAAGGAAAAATAATGCTGGTCCTCACTTCCCAAAGGAACCCCTTCAAATGTCCCATACACATGGGCCCTCTCTGCTTTCCTGCGGACTCAATCCTCAAAAACAACTTTATATACTTTTGGCGGCCTCGGGAGCAAAAAATGCAAACGTCCAGCTCCTGCTCCTATTACAAAGCTGCCAGCTGGGAAAAGTGATGCTGTTCCTCACAGCCTCCTGGAACTCCTTCAAATGCCCCATAAAATTTGGCCATCTCTGCTTTCCTGCGCATTCTATCCTCAAAAGCAACTTTTCTAAATCTCGGCGGCCTCCGGAGCAAAAAAGCCAAACGTCCAGCTCCTGCTTCCACAGCAAAGGTGCCAGCAGGGAAAAGTGATGCTGGTCCTCACAGCCTCCTGGAACGCCTTCAAATGCCCCATACAATTTGGCCCTCTCTGCATTCCTGCACACTCTACCCAAAAAAGAACCTTTTTTCAGTCTCGAGGTCCTCTGGACCAAAGAATGCAAACGTCCCGATCCTGCTGCCACAGCAAAGGTGCCAGCGGGGAAAAGTGATGCTGGTCCTCCCTGCCTCCTGGAACCCCTTCAAATGCCCCATACAATTTGGCCCTCTCTGCTTTCCTGTGCACTCTATCCTCAAAAGCACCTTTTTTCACTCTCGGCGGCCTCTTGATCAAGAAAGGCAAATGTCCAGCTCCTGCTTTCACAGCAAAGGTGCCAGAAGATAAAAGTGATGCTGGTCCTCCCTGCCTCCTGGAACCCCTTCAAATGCCCCATACAATTTGGCCCTCTCTGCTTTCCTGTACACACTATCCTCAAAAGCATGTGTTTTCAATCTCGGCGGCCTCTTGTGCAAAAAGGCAAACGTCCAGCTCCTGCTTCCACAGAAAATGTACCAGAGGGGAAAACTGATGCTGGTCCTCACTGCCTCCTGGAACCCCTTCAAATGCCCCATACACTTGGGCCCTCTCTACTTTCCTGCGGAGTCTATTCTCAAAAGCACCTTTTTTCACTCTCGGTGGCGTCCAGAGCAAAAAACCCAAACGTCCAGATCCTGCTGCTACAGCAAAAGTGACAACGGGGAAAAGTGATGCTTGTCTTCACTGCCTCCTGGAACCCCTTCAAATGCCCCATACAATTTCGCCCTCTCTGCTTTCCTCTGCACTCTATCCTCTAATCACCATTTTTCACTCTCTGCGGCCTCTTGACGAAAAAAGGCAAATGTCCAGCTCCTGCTTTCACAGCAAATGTGCCAGCGGGAAAAGTGATGCTGGTCCTCACTGCCTCCTGGAACTCCTTCAAATGCCCCATATAATTTTGCACTCTCTGCTTTCCTGCGCACTTTGTTCTCAGAACCACCTTTTTTCACTTTCGGCGTCCTCCAGAGCAAAATAAATCAAACGTCCAGTTCCTGCTCCTATTGCAAAGGTGCTAGCAAGGGAAAGTGATGCTGGTCCTTACTGCCTCCTGGAACCCCTTCAAATGCCCAATACAATTTGGCCCTCTCTGCTTTCGTGCGGACTCAATCCTCAAAAGCAACTTTTTATAATTTTGGCGGATTCCGGAGCAAAAAAGGAAAACATCCAGCTCTTGCTCCCATAACAATGCTGCCAGCTGGGAAAAGAGATGTTGTTCCTCACAGCCTTCTGGAACCCCTTCAAATGCCCCACAGAATTTGGCCCTCTCTGTTTTCTGCGCACTCTATCCTCAAAAGGACCTTTTTTAACTCTCGTCGTTCTCCGGAGCAAAAAAGGTAAATGTCCAGCTACTGCTGCAACAGCAAATGTGCCAGTGGAGAAAAGTGATGCTGATCCTCACTGCCTCCTGGAACCCCTTTAAATGCCCCATACAACTTGGCGGAATCTGCTTTCCTACGAAATGTATCCTCAAATGTACCTTTTTTGAATCTCGGCGGCCTTCAGTGCAAAGAAGTCAAACGTCCAGCTCCTGCTCCCACAGCAAAGGTGCCAGCAAGGAAAAGTGATGCTGGTCCTCACTGCCTCCTGGAACTCCTTCAAATGCCCCATATAATTTTGCCCTCTCTGCTTTCCTGCGCACTTTGTTCTCAGAACCACCTTTTTTCACTTTCGGCGTCCTCCAGAGCAAAATAAATCAAACGTCCAGTTCCTGCTCCTATTGCAAAGGTGCTAGCAAGAGAAAGTGATGCTGGTCCTCACTGCCTCCTGGAACCCCTTCAAATGCCCAATACAATTTGGCCCTCTTTGCTTTCGTGCGGACTCAATCCTCAAAAGCAACTTTTTATAGTTTTGGTGGCCTCCAGAGCAAAAAAGGCAAACCTCCAGCTAGTGCTGCAACAGCAAATTGCCAGTGGAGAAAAGTGATGCTGATCCTCACTGCCTCCTGGAAGGCCTTCAAATGCCCGATACAACTTGGCGCACTCTACTTTCCTACGCACTGTATCCTCAAAAGTAAATTTCTCAATCTCGGTGGCCTCCAGAGCAAAAAGTCAAACACCAGATCCTGCTGCCACAGTAAAGGTTATAGCTTGGAAAAGTGATTCTGGTCCTCACTGCAGCATGGAAACCCTTCAAATGCTCTATACACTTGGGGCCTCTCTGCTTATCTGTGCACTCTATCCTCAAAAGCATCTTTTTTCACACTCGGCAGCCTCCGGAGCAAAAAAGGCAAACGTTCAGCTTTTGCTGCCACAGCAAAGGTACCAGCGGGGAAAAGTGATGCTGGTCCTCACTGCCTCCTGGAACCCCTTCAAATGCCCCATACAATTTGGCCCTCTCTGCTTTCCTGCGCACACTATCCTCAAAAGAATGTTATTTCAGTTTCGGCAGCCTCCAGAGCAAAAAGGGCAAACGCCCAGTTCCTGCTCCCACAGAAAAGGTGCCAGCAGGGAAACGTGATGCTGTTCCTCACTGCCTCCTGGAACCCCTTCAAATGCCCAATACAATTTGGCCCTCTCTGCTTTCGTGCGGACTCAATCCTCAAAAGCAACTTTTTATAATTTTGGCGGCTTCCGGAGCAAAAAAGGAAAACATCCAGCTCTTGCTCCCATTACGATGCTGCCAGCTGGGAAAAGAGATGTTGTTCCTCACAGCCTTCTGGAACCCCTTCAAATGCCCCACAGAATTTGGCCCTCTCTGTTTTCTGCGCACTCTATCCTCAAAAGGACCTTTTTTAACTCTCGTCGTTCTCCGGAGCAAAAAAGGTAAATGTCCAGCTCCTGCTGCAACAGCAAATGTGCCAGTGGAGAAAAGTGATGCTGATCCTCACTGCCTCCTGGAACCCCTTTAAATGCCCCATACAACTTGGCGGAATCTACTTTCCTACGAAATGTATCCTCAAAAGTACCTTTTTTGAATCTCGGCGGCCTCCGGTGCAAAGAAGTCAAACGTCCAGCTCCTGCTCCCACAGCA
This sequence comes from Vanellus vanellus, assembly GCF_965231255.1. NCBI lineage: Eukaryota > Metazoa > Chordata > Aves > Charadriiformes > Charadriidae > Vanellus > Vanellus vanellus. The sequence continues at coordinate 82,211,689 of NC_138905.1, read as the reverse complement.
AAGGTGCCAGCAAGGAAAAGTGATGCTGTTCCTCACTGCCTCCTGGAACCCCTTCAAATGCCCCATACACTTGGGCCCTCTCTACTTTCCTGCGGAGTCTATACTCAAAAGCAACTTTTTTCACTCTCGGAGGCCTCCGGAGCAAAAAGGGAAAACGTCCAGCTTTTGCTGCCGCAGCAAAGGTGCCGGTCGGGAAAAAGTGATGCTGGTCCTCACTGCCTCCTGGAACCCCTTCAAATGCTCCATACAATTTTGTCCTCCGTCCTTTCCTGCGCACTCTATCCTCAAATCACCTTATTTCAGTCTCGGCGGACTCTTGAGCAAAAACGGAAAAAGTCCAGCTCCTGATTTCACAGCAAAGTTGCCAGTGGGGAAAAATGATGCTGGTCCTCACTGCATCATGGAACCCTTTCAATTGCCACTACAATTTGGTCCTCTCTACTTTCCTGCGGACTCAATCCTCAAAAGCACCTTTTTTCACTCTCGGTGGCCTCTGGAGGAAAAAAGCCAAACGTCCAGATCCTACTGTAACAGCAAAGGCGCCAGCGGGGAAAAGTGATGCTGTTCCTCACTGCCTCCTGGAACCCATTCAAATGCCCCATACAATTTGGCCCTCTCTGCTTTCCTGTGCACTGTATACTCAAAAGAATTTTTTTCCACTTTCGGCGGCCTCCGGAGCAAAGGAGAAAAACGTCCAGCTCCTGCTGCAACAGCAAAGCTGCCAGCGGCGAAAAGTGATGGTGTCCCTCACTGCCTCCTGGAACCCCGTCAAATGCCCCATACAATTTGGCCCTCTCTGCTTTCATGCTGACTCTATCCTCAAAAGCACATTTTTTCACTCTCGGTGGACTCTGGAGGAAAAAAGCCAAACGTCCAGATCCTGCTGCCACAGCAAAGGTGCCAGCAGGGAAAAGTGATGCTGTTCCTCACTGCCTCCTGGAACCCGTTCAAATGCCCCATAAACATGGGCCCTCTCTGGTCTCCTGTGGACTCTATCCTCAAAAGCATCTTTTTTCACTCTCGTCAGCGTCCGGAGCAAGAAATGGAAACGTCCAGATCCTGCTGCCACAGCAAAGTTGCCAATGGGGAAATGTGATGCTATTCCTCACTGCCTGCTGCAGCCCCTTCAAATGCCCCATAGAATTTGTCCTTCTCTGCTTTCTTGCGCACACTATCATCAAATCAACTTTTTTCCCTCTTGGCAGCCTCCGGAGCAAAAAGTGCAAACGTCCCGATCCTGCTGAAACAGCAAAGGCGCCAGCAAGGAAAAGTGATGCTGGTCCTCACTGCCTCCTGGAACCCCTTCAATTGCCCCTACAATTTGGCCCGCTCTACTTTCCTGCGCACTCTGTCATCAAAAGAACTTTTTTTCATTTTCGTCGACCTCCGGAGGAAAAAATGAAAACGTCCAGCTTTTGCTGCCACAGTAAATGTTCCAGCAAAGAAAAGTGATTGTGTCCCTCACTGCCTCCTGGAACCCAGTCAAATGCCCCATACAAATTTGACCTCTCTGCTTTCCTGCGCACTCTATCCTCAAAAGCACCTTTTTTCACTCTCGACGGCCTCTTGAGAAAAAAAGCCAAACGTCCAGTTCCTGGTGCCACAGCAAAGGTGCCAGCGGGGAAAAGTGATGCTAGTCCACAAACCCTCCTGGAAACCCTTCAAATGCCCCATACAATTTGGCCCTCTCTGCTTTCCAGCGCACTCTATCCAAAAAAGAATCTTTTTTCACTCTAGTGGTCCTCTGGACCAAAAAATGTAAAAGTCCAGATCCAGCTGCCACAGCAAAGGTGCCAGCAATGGAAAATGATGCTGGTCCTCACTGCCTCCTGGAACCCATTCAAATGCCCCATACAATTTGGCCCTCTCTGCTTTCCTGTGCACTGTATACTCAAAAGCATTTTTTTCCACTTTCGGCGGCCTCCGGAGCAAAAGAGAAAAACGTCCAGCTCCTGCTGCAACAGCAAAGCTGCCAGCGGCGAAAAGTGATGGTGTCCCTCACTGCCTCCTGGAACCCCGTCAAATGCCCCATACAATTTGGCCCTCTCTGCTTTCATGCTGACTCTGTCCTCAAAAGCACATTTTTTCACTCTCGGTGGCCTCTGGAGGAAAAAAGCCAAACGTCCAGATCCTGCTGCCACAGCAAAGGTGCCAGCAGGGAAAAGTGATGCTGTTCCTCACAGCCTCCTGGAACCCGTATAAATGCCCCATACACATGGGCCATCTCTGCTTTCCTGTGCACTCTATCCTCAAAAGCATGTGTTTTCAATTTCGGCGACTTCTTGTGCAAAAAAGGTAAACGACCAGCTCCTGCTTTCACAGAAAATGTACCAGAGGGGAAAAGTGATGCTGTTCCTCACTGCCTCCTGGAACCCCTTCAAATGCCCCATACACTTGGGCCCTCTCTACTTTCCTGCGGAGTCTATACTCAAAAGCACCTTTTTACACTATCAGTGGCCTCCAGAGCAAAAAAGCCGAACGTCCAGATCCTGCTGCCACAGCAAAGTTGCCAGCGGGGAAAAGTGATGCTGGTCCTCACTGCCTCCTGGAACCCGATCAAATGCCCCATACACAGGGGCCCTCTCTGCTTTCGTGCGGACTCAGTCCTCAAAATCAACTTTTTATAGTTTTGGCGGGTTCCGGAGCAAAAAAGGAAAATGTCCAGATCCTGCTCTCATTACAACGCTGCCAGCTGGGAAAAGTGATGCTGGTCCTCACTGCCTCCTGGAACCCCTTCAAATGGCCCAGAGAGTTTGGCCCTCTCTGGTCTCCTGTGGACTCTATCCTCAAAAGCACCTTTTTTCACTCTCGGCAGCCGCCGGAGCAAAAGAGGAAAACATCCAGCTCCTACTGCCACAGCAAAGGTGCCAGCGGGGAACAGTGATGCGGGTCCTCACTGCCTCCTGGTGCCCCTTCAAATGCCCCATACAGTTTGGCCCTCTCTGCTTTCCTGCGCATACTATCCTCAAATCACCTTTATCACTCTCGGCAGCCTCCAGAGCAAAAAATGCAATGTCCCCATCCTGCTGCCACAGCAAAGATGCCAGCGGGCAAAAGTGATGCTGTTCCTCACTGCCTCCTGAAACCCGTTCAAATGCCCCATACAATTTGGCCCTCTCTGCTTTCCTGAGCACACTATCCTCAAAAGTACCTTTTTTCACCCTCAGCGGCCTCGGGAGCAAAAAAGGAAAACGTCCAGTTTTTGCTGCCACAGGAAAGGTGCCAGTGGGGAAAAGTGATGCTGGTCCTCACTGCCTCCTGGAACCCCTTCAAATACCCCAGACAATTTGGCATTCTCTGATTTCCTGCTCACTCTATCCAGAAAAAGAACCTTTTTTCACTCTCGGGGTCCTCTGGACTAAAAAATGCAAACGTCCAAATCCTGCTGCCACAGCAAAGGTGCCAGCAAGGAAAAATAATGCTGGTCCTCACTTCCCAAAGGAACCCCTTCAAATGCCCCATACACATGGGCCCTCTCTGCTTTCCTGCGGACTCAATCCTCAAAAGCAACTTTATATACTTTTGGAGGCCTCGGGAGCAAAAAATGCAATCGTCCAGCTCCTGCTCCTATTACAAAGCTGCCAGCTGGGAAAAGTGATGCTGTTCCTCACAGCCTCCTGGAACTCCTTCAAATGCCCCATAAAATTTGGCCATCTCTGCTTTCCTGCGCATTCTATCCTCAAAAGCAACTTTTCTAAATCTCGGCGGCCTCCGGAGCAAAAAAGCCAAACGTCCAGCTCCTGCTTCCACAGCAAAGGTGCCAGCGGGGAAAAGTGATGCTGGTCCTCACAGCCTCCTGGAACGCCTTCAAATGCCCCATACAATTTGGCCCTCTCTGCATTCCTGCATACTCTACCCAAAAAGAACTTTTTTTCAGTCTCGAGGTCCTCTGGACCAAAGAATGCAAACGTCCCGATCCTGCTGCCACAGCAAAGGTGCCAGCGGGGAAAAGTGATGCTGGTCCTCCCTGCCTCCTGGAACCCCTTCAAATGCCCCATACAATTTGGCCCTCTCTGCTTTCCTGTGCACTCTATCCTCAAAAGCACCTTTTTTCACTCTCGGCGGCCTCTTGATCAAGAAAGGCAAATGTCCAGCTCCTGCTTTCACAGCAAAGGTGCCAGAAGATAAAAGTGATGCTGGTCCTCACTGCCTCCTGGAACCCCTTCAATTGCCCCTACAATTATGCCCGTTCTACTTTCCTGCGCACTCTATCATCAAAAGCATGTGTTTTCAATCTCGGCGCCCTCCGGAGGAAAAAAGTCAAACGTCCAGCTTTTGCTGCCACAGTAATTGTTCCAGCATGGAAAAGTGATGGTGTCCCTCACTGCCTCCTGGAACCCCTTCAAATGCCCCATACAATTTAGCCCTCTCTGATTTCGTCTGCACTATATCCTCAAAAGCATCTTTTTTCACCCTCGGCGGCATCCGGAGCAAAAAAGGAAAACGTCCAGATTTTGGTGCCGCAAAAAATGTGCCAGCGGGGAAAATTGATGCTGGTCCTCACTGCCTCCTGGAACCCCTTCAAATGCCTCACACAATTTGGCCCTCTCTGCTTTCCTGCGCACTCTATCCTCAAATCACCTTTTTTCACTCTCGGCGGCCTCTGGAGGAAAAAAGGCAAACGTCCAGCTCCTGCTTTCACAATAAAGGTTCCAGCGGGAAAAAGTGTTGCTGGTCCTCACTGCCTACTAAAACCCATTGAATTGCCCCTACAATTTGGCCCTCTCTACTTTCCTGCGGACTCTATTCTCAAAAGAAAATTTTTCACTGTAGGTTACCTCCCGAGCAAAAAAGCCAAATGTCCAGATCCTGATGCCACAGCAAAGGTGCCAGCTTGGAAAAGGGATGCTGGTCCTCTCTGCCTCCTGGAACCCCTTCAAATGGACCATAGAGTTTGGCCCTCTCTGCTTTTCTGGCACACTCTATCCTCAAAAGTACCTTTTTTCACTCTCGGCGGCTTTCTAAGTAAAAAAAGAAAACGCCCAGTTCCTGCTGCTACAGGAAGAGTGCCACCAGGGAAAAGTGATGCTGTTCCTGACTGCCTCCTGGAACCCCTTCAAATGCCCCATACAATTTGGCCCTCTCTGCTTTCCCGCGCACTCTATCCTTAAAAGCACCTTTTTTCTCTCTCAGAGTTGTTTGTAGCAAAACAGACAATCGTCCAGCTTTTGCTGCCACAGCAAAGGTGCCAGCGGGTAAAAGTCATGCTGTACCTCACTGCCTCCTGGAACCCCTTCAAATGCCGCACACACTTTGGCCCTCTCTGATTTCCTGTGCACTCTATCATCAAAAGTAGTTTTTTTCACTTTAGGCGGCCTCCGGAGCAAAAAATGAAAACGTCCAGCTTTTGCTGCCGCAGCAACAGTGCCAGCGGGAAGAGTGATGCTGGTCCTCACTGCCTCCTGGATCCCCTTCAAATGCCCCATACACTTGGGCGCTCTCTGCTTTCCTCACTTTTTTCACTTTTGACGGCCACTTGTACAAATAAGGCAAACATCCAGGCCCTGCTCCCACAGCAAAGGTTCCAGCGGGGAAGAGTGATGCTGGTCGTCACTGCCTCCTGGAACTCCTTCAAATGCTCATAGAATTTGGCCCTCTCTGCGTTCCTGTGGACTCTATCCTCGAAAGCAACTTTTTTTCACTTTCGGCGCCCTCCGGAGGATAAAAGGCAAACTTCCATCTCCTGCAGCCACAGTAAATGTTCCAGCAAAGAAAAGAAATGGTGTCCCTTACTGCCTCCTGGAACCCTGTCAAATGCCCCATAGAATTTTTCTCTCTCTGCGTTCCTGCGCACTCTATCCTCAAAAGCACCTCTTTTAACGCTCGTCGGTCTCCGGAGCAAAAAATGCAAACGTCCCGATCCTGCTGCCACAGCAAAGGCGCCAGCAAGGAAAAGTGATGCTGGTCCTCACTGCCTCCTGGAACCCCTTCAAATGCCCCATACACTTGGCCCCTCTCTACTTTCCTGCGGAGTCTATTCTCGGAAGCACCATTTTTCACTCTCGGTGGCCTCCAGAGCAAAAAAGCCAAACGTCCAGCTCCTGCTTTCACTGCAAATGTGACTGGGTGAAAAGTCATGATGGCCATCACTGCCTCCTGGAACCCCTTCCACTGCCCCACACACATTGGCCCTCTCTGCTTTCCTACGGACTCGAGCCTCAAAACCAACTTTTTTCAACCGTGGGAGCCTCCGGAGTAAAAATTCAAATGTCCAACTCTTGCTACCAAAGGAAAAGTGCCAGGTGGGGAAAGTCATGCTGGTCCTCACTGCCTCCTGGAACTCCATCAAATGCCCCACATAATTTGGCCCCCTCTGATTTCCTGCGCACTCTAACCTCAAAAGCACCTCTTTTAACGCTCGTCGGTCTCCGGAGCAAAAAAGGGAAACGTCCAGCTCCTGCTGCCACAACAAAGGTGCCAGCTTGGAAAAGTGATGCTGGTCCTCTCTGCCTCCTGGAACCCATTCATATCCCTACACAATTTGGCCCTCTCTGCTCTTCTGTGCTTTCTATCCTCAAAAGCACCTTTTTTCACTCTCGGCGGCCTCTTGAGCAAAAAAGCAAAGCGTCCAGGTACTGCTGCCACAGCAAAGGTGCCAGCGGGGAAAAGTGATGCTGGTCCTCACTGCCTCCTGGAACCCCTTTACGTGCCCCATACACTTGGGCAATCTCTACTTTCCTGCGGAGTCTATCCTCAAAAGAACCTTTCTTTCACTCTCGGTTGCCACCAGAGCAAAAAAGGCAAACGTTCAGCTCCTGCTGCAAAAGCAAAGGTGCCAGCGGGGAAAAGTGATGCTCGTCCTCACTGCCTTCTGGAACCCCTTCAAATCCTTACACAATTTGTGCCTCTCTACTTTCCTGCACACTGTATCCTCAAAAGGAACTTTTTTCACTCTCGGCGGCCTCCAGAGCAAAAATGGAAAAGGTCCAGCTCCTGCTGCCAAAGCGAAGATGCCAGTGGGGAAAAGTGATGCTGGTCCTGACTGACTCCTGGAACCCCTTCAAATGCCCCATACAATTTGTCCCTCTCTGCTTTCCTGTGCACTCGATCCTCAAAAGCAGCTTTTTTCACTCTCAGCGTTCTCTTGAGCTAAAAAGCCAAACGTCCAGGTCCAGCTGCCACAGCAAATATGCCAGAGGGGAAAAGTGATGCTCGTCCTCACTGCCTCCTGGAACTCCTTCAAATGCCACATACAATTTGGCTTTCTCTGCTTTCCTGCGCACTCTATCTTCAAAAGCAACTTTTTTCACTCTTGGCGGCCTGTTGAGCAAAAGAGCCAAACATGCAGGTCCTGCTCCCACAGCAAAGGAGCCAGTGGGGAAAAGTGATGCTGGTCCTCCGTGCCTCCTGGAACTCCTTCAAATGCCCCATAGAATTTGGCCCTCTCTACTTTCCTGCGAACTCTATCATCAAAAGCATTTTTTTTGAATTTCGGCGCCGTCCGGACGAAAAAAGACAAACGTCTACCTCTTGCTGCCACGGTAAATGTTCCAGTAAAGAAAAGTGAAGCTGTTCCTAACTGCCTCCTGGAACCCCTGCAAATGCCCCATACACTTTGGCCCTCACTGCTTTCCTGCGGACTCTATCTTCAAAAGAAACTTTTTTCACTCTCGACAGCGTCTTGAGAAAAAAAACCAAAAGTCCAGCACCTGCTGCAACAGCAAAGGTGCCAGCGGGGAAAAGTGATGCTGGTCCTCACTGCCTACTGGAACTCTTTCAAATGCCCCACACAATTTGGCCCTCTCTGCTTTCCTGTGAACTCTGTCCTTAAAAGCAGCTTTTTGCATTCTCGGCACCCTCCGGAGGAAAAAAGGGAAACGTCCAGCTTTTTCTGCCACAGCAAAGGTGACAGCGGGGAAAAGTGATGCTGGTCCTCACTGCCTCCTGGAATTCCTTCAAATGCCCCATACAATTTGGCCCTCTCTGCTTTCCTGTGCAATCTATCCTCAAAAGCACTGTTTTTCACTCTCGGCACCCTCAGGAGGAAAAAAGGCAAAAGTCCAGCTTTTGCCGCCACAGCAAACGTGCCAGCGGGGAAAAGTGATGCTGGTCCTGACTGACTCCTGGAACCCCTTCAAATGCCCCATACAAATTTCCCTCTCTGCTTTCCTGTGCACTCTATCCTCAAAAGCACCTTTTTTCACTCTCAGCGTCCTCTTGAGCTAAAAAGCCAAACGTCCAGGTCCTGCTGCCACAGCAAAGGTGCCAGCGGGGAAAAGTGATGCTCATACTCACTGCCTCCTGGAACCCCTTCAAATGCCCCATACACTTAGGCCTTCTCTTCTTTCCTGCGGAGTCTGTCCTCAAAAGCACCTTTTTTCACATTCGGCGGCCTCAGGAGCAAAAAACCCAAACGTCCAGCTTTTGCTGCCACAGCAAAGGTGCCAGCGGGGAAAAGTGACGCTGGTCCTCACTGCCTCCTGGAACTCCTTCAAATGCCCAATAGAATTTGGCCCTATCTACTTTCATGCCCACTCTATCATAAACAGCACCTATTTTTCACTTTCGGCGCCCTCAGGAAGAAAAAAAGGCAAACGTCCTGCTTTTGCTTCTACAGTAAATGTTCCAGCAAAGAAAAGTGATGCTGTTCCTCACTGCCTTCTGGAACCACTTCAAATGCCCCACACACTTTGGCCCTGTCTGCTTTCCTGCGCACTCTATCCTCAAAAGCACGTTTTTTCACTCTCGGCAGCCTCCGGAGCAAAAAAAGAAAATGTCCATCTTCTTCTGCCACAGCAAATGTGCCAGCGGGGAAAAGTGATGCTGGTCCACACTGCCTCCTGGAACCCCTTCTAATGCCCCAGACAATTTGGCCCTCTCTGATTTCCTGCGCACTCTATCCTCAAAAGCAACTCTTTTAACTCTCGTCAGTCTCTGGAGCAAAAAAGGAAAACGTCCACCTCCTGGTGCCACAACAAAGGTGCCAGCTTTGAAAAGTGATGCTGGTCCTCACTGCCTCCTAAAACCCCTTCAAATCCCAACACAATTTGGCCCTCTCTCCTTTCCTGTGCTCTCTATCCTCAAAAGCAGCTTTTTTCACTCTCAGCAGCCTCTTGAGCAAAAAAGTCAAATGTCCAGGTCCTGCTGCCACAGCAAAGGTGCCAGCGGGGAAAAGTGATGCTGGTCCTCACTGCCTCCTGGAACTCTGCCGCGATTGAGAGACGGAGACCTAGTTGGGTGCACGCCAGATCTAACTTTATTGTATTCAGCAACCATCTTTTATATGATCAAATATTCATTAGAAGACAGCGTGTTAGAGTCTGATTGGTTACACAGAAAATCATCTCATACATATTACAAAAGCTGAGCTCCTAATTGGCCAGTCATTTCAAAGTCGTCCGTCTCTTTTCGCATCCTGTTGCCCAATTTCTTTCAACCACCAATTCCTTGTTCTATAAACAAAGCCAGGATGTTGCAGTCTGTTGTTCCTGATGTTTATCTTGTGACAGATAACAGTCTTGCCCAAGCAGAGGCTTTTTTCAAGGCGCTGCATTGTTCAAACTTTCTGTAGTTCGCGCTGCATGAGCTCCAGCACGTCCTTTTCGATTAGCTGGCTATCACTAGGAGTTCTTCCAAGGCTGATCAGATCATTCCCTTCATCTCCCCCCTCTTGTTGCACAATAAGGACCCGCTTCATTGAGTTTGGTATTAACCTCTGTAAACATTGCAACAGACAGGGTAAAAAGAGCAATAAAAGGACAAAGACAGCCAAAGCATACACAATTGTTTTTACCAGGCTTCTTAGCCAGCCAGACAAACCCCATCCTTTAAAAAGTTTGTCTAGCCAATCCCAGCTGTCATCCTGGTGGAGTTTAGAGACTCCTTCCTTAAGCTGCTGAATACTTGCGTGAATCGATTCAGAATGATCAGAAAGGTTCATACAACACATACCTTCAAAATCCTCACACCCATGGCCTTGTGCTAAAAGCAAAAAATCTATAGCAGCCCTATTTTGCAGTGTAGCATGGCGAACACTATCCACATCTAACAAGAGACCAGATAATGCCTTGCTGGTGGCATTTGTTTGCTTGGCAAGCCAACAGCCAAGTTTATCTAAAGTTGCCAAGGCTTTCCCAGCAGCAGCCCCAGGCAACAAAAAAGAAGCAGCAAAGCGTTGACCAAAAGACCAAAATTCCACACTATCATCACAGTCAGGGGTATAGGTATGGACACTACGTTTTGCCCTATGAGAAAGGCGGTGTTGCAAAATCATAGACGTGTTGGGGGTCAAGACTGAGAGGCGTCCAAGACTGCAGGGACCCCCTTTTATATGAGAAGGGATGCTAGGCCAAGCCCTATCCCCACAAATAAAGAATATTCCGGGGGGTAATAAGAGGGGGACATTCGTAGATTTAGACACATTTAAGGCTGTGGAGTTACACCAAACACTAGCATTCCGGAAGACAGGGTGAACGGGAGAAACATCCCACACCTTAGACTGATTTTTTCCTGTATAATTAAATTTAAAACAAAGATCCATTTTTACTGATCCCAATAACTCAATTTCTTGCGGTTCCAAACTGGCCTGCGGGAGTCGGGGGGCCCACGCGTCCCAATATTTTATTATTTCCCTGACGTCTACTTTTCTTAAATCTTGGGGTACCGGCTATTCATCTAGCGGCAAACCCACGAGACAGGTAGAGAAAGGGTTGTTCGGGGAAGCAGTAGATAGACACAAGGTATCCTGTCCCGTGAGATTTGCTAGTGTTACCCATACATTAACCTTGGGCAATGCTGGCGGGAACAGATTGCCCCATGCTCCTCCCATTATATTGGTCATAATTATTATTGGGAAAATTGACGTCGCCACCCCTTTTTCATTTTCCAAGCAAACCGCCTTTTGCATTCTCTCTTTGTACGGTCCCAGTCCTTTCTTAAGACGGGCCAGATGGCGGGTACCAGATTGGTCCTACTACACTCCAAGTCACAAACCAATATCTTTCCTGCTTGATCAGTCACTATTTTTGCCCAATCAGTAAGGCAGGAAAAGTATCGATCAGTGTCACCTAACTCGTGTCCTGTGACAAGCAGGAGTCTGGCCGTACTAATCTCTTTTTCTAAACAAATTTCACACCAGCGTCCAGCAAGCGTCGCCCGACGCCACCACTCCTTGTCACAAGTGTAACAAACACACAGGACCCAGGGGTCACAATGTCCACACAAGCCACAGGTAATGTTTCTAATGGGCACTTCACGACACTTATTCATAGAACGCTTATTTGTTCAGAACAGCCAGTTCCTTTTGCTCTGTTTCCTCGATGAGAGATTCTTCTACGTGATGATCAGGATTCTCCGGTGAGGTTTGCGGTAGGGGCTCGCGGAAGGGTCGCACGTTCTTAGCAGGAATCCACCTGGGACCCTTCTCTGTGGAGACACAAGCATAACCTCTACCCCAGGTGATAAGAGGATAAGGTCCCACAATTTTACCTGTTTCTGGGTCTCGGACCAAGACTGGTGGCTTAATCCGCATTTCCAGCGAGGCGTTCATGTTAAAATGGCGAACTATAGGAGGATTGCTGTCTAATAAAGAACAGTTCAGAAAATTAAAAACATATAAAGCTTTCTGTAAGCGCTCCTCGGGGGTAGCAGTCCCTACTCCCCCTTTCTGCTGTAGTAAGAGGCGTTTTAAGGATTGATGGGAGCGCTCGATTAACGATTGTCCTGTAGGGGAGTGAGGAATTCCGGTGACATGATCGATTCCCCAGGAGTCAAAAAAATTTTTAATTGCTGCTGATATATATGCAGGACCGTTATCAGTCTTAATTTGGGAGGGTATACCCAAAGTGGCAAATGCACGTGCCAAATGCCTTTGGACATCGCGCGCCCTTTCTCCTGTATGGCAGGAGGCAAATAATGCGCCAGAGAAGGTATCAATGGAAGAATGAATATATTTTAGGTGGCCAAATTCTGAAAAGTGGGTGACATCGGTTTGCCAGAGTTGCAAACTCTGCAAACCCCTAGGGTTAACTCCTCCTGCTACTGAGGGAAAGGAGTGTTTTTGACAATCAGGGCATACAGCAATGATAGTCGTTGCTTGCTGAGTAGTAAGACCAAATTGTCGTTTAAGACCTCCAGCATTTTGGTGGAAAAAGGAATGACTTAATTTGGCTTGTGCTACACGGTCCGGTAACACTTGTACTGGTAATGTAAGCAGATCGGCTTGTCGATTTCCCTCTGCAATAAAACCAGGCAAAGAAGTATGAGACCTAACATGCATAATAAAATAAGGGTGAGGACGTGAGTCGAGGAGGTAAATAAGCTCCTGTAACAAAGAAAATAAGTCAGCATGTGAAACATCACGCAACAAAGATGCCTCGGCTCGCTCAACAATTCCTGTAACATAAGCAGAGTCTGTAACAATATTAAGTGGCATCGACCATTTTCTAAATGCGCGGACAACTGCTGCTAATTCTACTATTTGAGGAGAGCCTGGCACAGTCTCTATATCAGAGTCCCATTGTCCACTGTGGTTATCCCACCAGAGAATAACTGACTTGTGTGATTTTCCGGATCCGTCTGTAAATACAGTTAAGGCTTGCAGAGGTTGGTCACTTCTTTTTGGCTTGGACACCAGACGGAAGTCGGCGCTGAACAGTTTATGAGAAGGTGGGTGAGAAGAAAGCTGACCTGCGTAGCCGGCTACTGCTATACTGAAGGCCTCTGATTGTTGGTGGAGCCACTGCAGATATTCGTTTGCTATAGGCAAATAAATACAAATAAAATCTATTCCTGACAATGTTAATAAACGCCTCCGGGCTCGAATGATTAAAAATGCAAACATTTCATGCTGTGTTACGATAGTCTTTGTGGGCTGATTTGGCAAAAAGACCCATTCAATAATTAACAATGGATCGGATTTCTGAAAATCCCATTGAAATATCAAGGCGTAAGGCTGTCGAGCAGGATTTAAGATGATTAGATAAAAGGGTGACTCAGGAGCGCATCGGTGTGCTTGTCTAAGGGCAATTGCAGTTGCGACTCTTTGCAGAGAGTCAACAGCCTCAGGGCCGAGAGCCCGAGGGGAGTTTAAATTAGTATCTCCTTTAAGCAATTCAAACAAAGGACTTAAGTCTGCATTGGAAATTCCCAACAACGGTCGTACCCAATTAATTGTTCCTAACAACTTTTGCACATCATGCAAGTTTTTTATGTCTGCCCGAATTTGCAGGGGCTGAGGAACTATGGTTTGCGCTCGTATGCGCCAGCCTAGATATTTCCATGGTGCAATTTTTTGAATTTTTTCTGGCGCAATACAGAGACCTGCTGAATTAACAGCAGCTGTGACAAGGGCTACAGCTTCCTCCAGGACCTCGTGATGTTGTGCAGCCATCAGGATATCATCCATATAATGATACAATAAGACACTGGGCATCTTAGTCCTAACAGGACTAAGGACTTTGGCTACATACCATTGGCATATCGTAGGGCTATTTTTCATTCCTTGTGGCAGCACAACCCACTGATATCTTTGCAACGGGGCTTGCATGTTGACACTTGGAACTGAGAAGGCAAATTTAGGAGCATCATCCGGATGCAACGGAATATTAAAAAAGCAATCTTTAAGATCGATAACAGTTAAATGCCAATCTCGAGGGATCATAGTAGGGGACGGGAGCCCCGGTTGGAGGGCTCCCATGTCCTCCATCGCGTCATTGATTTTTCTAAGGTCATGGAGCAAGCGCCACTTGCCGGTTTGCTTTTTAATAACAAAGACAGGGGAATTCCAAGGACTAACAGAGGGTACAATGTGGCCTTTTGACAGTTGTTCTGTAACTAATTCCTGGAGAGCACGAAGCTTTTCTAACGGTAGGGGCCATTGGTCAACCCAAACAGGGGTATTGGTTTTCCAAGTCAATTTCAGGGTGTCGCGCTCTTCAATGGCCCCACCTAAAAATGTGTCTGAATAGACATCCCCCACTGGGACAACACATCTCGTCCCCACAAGATCATAGGAACAGGCAACACAAAGGGCTTAACAGAAGCTACATGTCCCTCTGGGCCTTTAATTTGGATCAAATCCAAACTTTGTTGGCTATTACCAGTCCCTCCAATGCCCGCCAACGCCTGAGAAATATTAGCTAGAGGCCATTGCGGGGGCCATTTGGCCTGAGAGATTACTGTAACATCAGCTCCAGTATCAATGATTCCGCTTAACACTATTTGCTGTCCCTCGCGGGTAAGAGTACATTGACATACGGGCCTTCTCTGGGAAATGGATTGTACCCACAAGATTTGCGGGTTTCCCGTAGACCCAAAGCCCCCCTTCCTCTGTTGGGATTGAGTGGGGATAGGGGCGCCAGTCTCCTTGGGAATTAATATCAGTTGCGCTATACGGCTACCTTTCGGTATTGTACAGGGGGGGAATGGAGTCCATGCCATGATCTTAATCTCATCAATACTATCAGAGTCAATAACTCCCGGCAACACAAAAAGTCCTGACAAAGTTGTAGATGATCTTCCTAACAATAACGCTTGCGTTCCAGGGGGCAGAGGCCCCGAAACATTTGTAGATAATAGGTGGACCGAGGAATCGAGTACCGTTACTGTGTGGGCGGTTGCCAGGTCCAGTCCGGCGCTCCCGGCCGTTGCTGGACGAAGACTTGAGGCGCTGCTGCCCCCCCCGAGGGTTTGGGAATGTCTGCTGCGGCATTTGTGTCTGCACGCGTCGCTGCTCCGCGCTCCGTGATCGGTTTCCCTGGATTAATTGACCCTGCAAATCATACTTAGACCGACATTGATTAGCATAATGACGCCCTTTCTTACATCTGGGACAAATTCCCGGAGCTCGAGGTTTAGTACTGCCGTTAGCGGCTAAGCAATTTTTCTTCAAGTGACCAGGCTTACCGCACCCATAGCAGACACCCGGACCCATTGGGCCGCGCATAGCCGCAAAGGCAGCTGCCATGGCTTCATACTTATGATCCGCAGTACCAATCCTATTACAGGCTTCAACCATTTCAACTAGGGTGGGGTTTTGATTAGGGAGAGATTTCAAAAGTTTTTTGCAATCTGCATTAGCATTTTCCACAGCCAGTTTTAACAACAAAATTTCTCGAGCTTCCGCATTATCTATCTGACGTTCCAGAGCTTGTTTCAATCTGTCAATAAACTGCATATAGGGCTCCCGAGGTTCTTGTACGATAGTAGTAAAGGCCTTTTGCGGCTTTTGAGAGTCTGGGACTTTTCTTAGAGCCTTTCTAGCTTCTTCCCGTATCGCCTCAAGAGCTTCCCGTGGGATGTCCCGCGCCTGGGCAACTGGATTTGCCCATTGTCCCGTACCCGTAAGATGTTCTATAGTCAGTGCAGCAAGGCCTCCATTGTCGTGACCTACATAGGTCAGCAGAAGAGCCTGGAGTCCTCCCCTCCAATGCGATTCCCACAACGAGTACTGAGTGGGGGTTAGTAACAATTGTGCAAGGGACTTTAGATCATGCGGAGTCATCACATAAGTATCAAAAACGGAGGACAGCAGGCTCGCAAAATATGGGGAGGAGAGCCCGTGCTCTGTGATAGTACGGCGTAGTTCCTTCACTACCGGGAAAGATAGAGCCTCCCATTGTGCCCCTCCCCCACGACCTTGATATATCACAGGAGCCATGATTGTCTGAGCTATGTCCAGTTCTCCCTCTTTCAAGGCTTGTCGCTTGATATTAGCCCATACATCGTGTGGGTCAGGGGGGTAAAGTTGTGGCTCCTTATCAGGGTCTATGGGTCCTGGGTCAAAGGGATCCTCCTCCGGGGGATACCCTGCCGCTCCCACCGTGAGGGGCCCTTTAGTATGCTCGGTACCTGGCGGGTTATCGGTGTCTCTAGCCTCTCTACCGTCCTTGCCCTCCTGCGCCTTTAAGGTTTCAAAAATAGTTCGCCACCACGGAAGCATACGCTGCGCTTCAACGTTTCCAGTTGTGGCTGCATGCCACAGTTTCACCCCTACATCATCCCACAGTTCCCGTGTAAAAATAGTGGAGGCAGTCACAGTGCGTATTTTTACTTGTACCCATTTAAGCATCATTTTAAGGTCTTGCCCAGAAATATTCTTTCCATGTTTCTTAAGAAGAGCTTTCATAAGCTCATATACGTCTCTCTCTGGGGAAGACGCTTGATTTCCCATGTTTCCCACAGCTCACCTCTTCGTTCCAGAGGGATTCTTAGGCCGGCTCCTGCTTCCTTTCAGCAGCTCATTTAAAGTTCTGTGGGACTCGCAGCCTGCCACGCAGTTAGGTGGTTGTCGAACCCGGGAATCACGTCGGGGTCACCAATTTGCCGCGATTGAGAGACGGAGACCTAGTTGGGTGCACGCCAGATCTAACTTTATTGTTTTCAGCAACCATCTTTTATATGATCAAATATTCATTAGAAGACAGCGTGTTAGAGTCTGATTGGTTACACAGAAAATCATCTCATACATATTACAAAAGCTGAGCTCCTAATTGGCCAGTCATTTCAAAGTCGTCCGTCTCTTTTCGCATCCTGTTGCCCAATTTCTTTCAACCACCAATTCCTTGTTCTATAAACAAAGCCAGGATGTTGCAGTCTGTTGTTCCTGATGTTTATCTTGTGACAGATAACAGTCTTGCCCAAGCAGAGGCTTTTTTCAAGGCGCTGCATTGTTCAAACTTTCTGTAGTTCGCGCTGCATGAGCTCCAGCACGTCCTTTTCGATTAGCTGGCTATCACTAGGAGTTCTTCCAAGGCTGATCAGATCATTCCCTTCAGAACTCCTTCAAATGCCCCATAGAATTTGGCCCTCTATGCTTTCCTGCCCACTCTGTCATCAAAAGAACCTCTTTTCAATTTCGGCGCCCTCCAGAGGAAAAAAAGCAAATGTCCAGCTCCTGCTGCCACTGCAAAGGTGCCAGCGGGGAAAAGTGATGCTGGTCCTCACTGCCTCCTGGAACCCCTTCAAATGCCCTATAGAATTTGGCCCTCTCTCCTTTCCTGTTCTCTCTATACTCAAAAGCACCTTTTTTCACTCTCAGTGACCTCTTGAGAAAAAAATCCAAACGTGCAAGTCCTGCTGCCAAAGCAAAGGTGGCAGCGAAGAATAGAGATACTGGTCCTCACTGCCTCCTGGAACTCCTTCAAATGCCCCATAGAATTTGGCCCTCTATGCTTTCCTGCGCACTCTGTCATCAAAAGAACCTCTTTTCAATTTCGACGCCCTCCAGAGGAAAAAAGGCAAATGTCCAGCTCCTGCTGCCACTGCAAAGGTGCCAGCGGGGAAAAGTGATGCTGGTCCTCACTGCCTCCTGGAACCCCTTCAAATGCCCTATAGAATTTGGCCCTCTCTCCTTTCCTGTTCTCTCTATACTCAAAAGCACCTTTTTTCACTCTCAGTGGCCTCTTGAGAAAAAAATCCAAACGTGCAAGTCCTGCTGCCAAAGCAAAGGTGGCAGCGAAGAATAGAGATACTGGTCCTCACTGCCTCCTGGAACTCCTTCAAATGCCCCATAGAATTTGGCCCTCTCTGCTTTCCTGTGCAATCTATCCTCAAAAGCACCGTTTTTCACTCTCGGCACCCTCCGGAGGAAAAAATGCAAAAGTCCAGCTTTTGCCGCCACAGCAAACGTGCCAGCGGGGAAAAGTGATGCTGGTCCACACTGCCTCCTGGAACTCCTTCAAATGCCCTATAGAATTTGGCCCTCTCTCTTTTCCTGTGCTCTCTATACTCATAAGCACCTTTTTTCACTCTCAGTGGCCTCTTGAGAAAAAAATCCAAACGTGCAAGTCCTGCTGACAAAGCAAAGGTGGCAGCGAAGAATAGAAATACTGGTCCTTACTGTCTCCTAGAACTCCTTCAAATGCCCCATAGAATTTGGCCCTCTCTGCTTTACTGCGCACTCTATCCTCAAAAGCACCTTTTCTAAATCTCGGCGGCCTCCGGAGAAAAAAAAACAAACGTCCAGCTCCTGCTTTCACAGCAAACGTGCCAGCGGGCAAAAGTGATGCTGGTCCTCACTGCCTCCTGGAACCCCTTCAATTGCTCCTACAATTATACCCGTTCTACTTTCCTGCGCACTCTATCATCAAAAGTACGTTTTTTCACTTTCGGCCCCCTCCGGAGGAAAAAAGTCAAACGTCCAGCTTTTGCTGCCACAGTAATTGTTCCAGCATGGAAAATTGATGGTGTCCCTCACTGCCTCCTGGAACCCCGTCAAATGCCCCATACAATTAGGCCCTCTCTGCTTTCCTGTGCACTCTATACTCAAAAGTATTTTTTTCAACTTTCGGCGGCCTCCAGATCAAAAATGCAAACGTTCAGCTCCTGCTGCAACAGCAAAGGTGCCAGCGGGGAAAAGTGATGGTGGCCCTCACTGCCTCCTGGAACCCCGTCAAATGCCCCATACAATTTGGCCCTCTCTGATTTCCTCTGCACTATATCCTGAAAAGCATCTTTTTTCACCCTCGGCGGCATCCGGAGCAAAAAAGGAAAACGTCCAGATTTTGGTGCCGCAAAAAATGTGACATCGGGGAAAATTGATGCTGGTCCTCACTGTCTCCTTGTACCCCTTCAAATGCACCACACAATTTTGCCCTCTCTGATTTCCTGCGCACTCTATCCTCAAAAGCAACTTTTTTCACTTCCGGCAGCTTATTGAGCAAAAAAGAC
Source organism: Vanellus vanellus (assembly GCF_965231255.1). NCBI lineage: Eukaryota > Metazoa > Chordata > Aves > Charadriiformes > Charadriidae > Vanellus > Vanellus vanellus. Next base: position 82,193,080 of record NC_138905.1, on the reverse strand, counting down.
AAACCTCCAGGTCCTGCTGCCACAGCAAAGGTGCCAGCGGGGAAAAGTGATGCTGGTCCTCACTGCCTCCTGGAACTCCTTCGAATGCCCCATAGAATTTGGCCCTCCCTGCTTTCCTGCCCACTCTATCATTAAAAGCACCTCTTTCCAATTTCGGCGCTCTCTGGAGGAAAAAAGGCAAACGTCCAGCTCCTGCTGCCACTGCAAAGGTGCCAGAAGGGAAAAGTGATGCTGGTCCTCACTGCCTCCTGCAACCCCTTCCAATGCACCACACAATTTTGCCCTCTCTGCTTTCCTGCGCATTCTATCTTCAAAAGCACCTTTTTTCACTCTCAACAGCCTCGTGAGCAAAAAAGCCAAAAGTCCAGCACCCGCTGCCACAGCAAAGGTGCCAGCGGGGAAAAGTGATGCTGGTCCTCACTGCCTCCTGGAACCCATTCAAATGCCCCATACACTTGGGCCATCTCTGCTTTCCTGTGCACTCTATCCTTTAAAGCACATTTTTTCACTATCGGCGGCCTTCAGAGCAAAAAATCCAACTTCCAGCTTCTGTTGCCACAGCAGATGTTCCAGCGGGGAAAAGTTCCAGCGGGGAAAAGTGATGCTGGTCCTCACTGCCTCCTGCAACCCCTGCAAATGTCCCATACACTTAAGCCCTCTCAACTTTCCTGCGGAGTCTATCCTCAAAAGCACTTTTTTTCACTCTCGGCGGCCTCCGGAGCAAAAGAGGTATACGTGCGGATCCTGCTACAACAGCAAAGGTGCCAGCGGGGAAAAGTGATGCTGGTCCTCACTGCCTCCTGGAACGCCTTAGAATGCCCCATAAAAATTGGCCCTCTCTGCTTTCCTGCCGACTCTTTCCTCAAAAGCACCTCTTTCCGATTTCAGCGCTCTCTGGAAGAAAAAAGGCAAACGTCCAGCTCCTGCTGCGACTGCAGAGGTGCCAGAAGGGAAAAGTAATGCTGGTCCTCACTGCCTCCTGGAACCCCTTCAAATGCCCCAGAAACTTTGGCCCTCTCTGTTTTCTTGCCGACTCTTTCCTCAAAAGCACCTTTTTTCAAATTCGGCGCTGTTTGGAGCAAAAAGGAAAAAAGTCCAGCTTTTGCTGCCACAGCAAAGGTGCCAGCGGGGAAAAGTGATGCTGGTCCTCGCTGCCTCCTGAAATCCCTTCAAATGCCCAACACAATTTGGCCCTCTCTGCTTTCCTGTGCACTCTATCCTCAAAAGCACGTTTTTTTACTTTCGGCAGCCTCCGGAGCAAAAAAAACAAACGTCCAGCTCCTGCTGCGACTGCAAAGGTGCCAGAAGGGAAAAGTAATGCTGGTCCTCACTGCCTCCTGGAACCCCTTCAAATCCCTACACAATTTGGCCCTCTCTGCTCTTCTCTGCTCTCTATCCTCAAAAGCACCTTTTTTCACTGTCGGTGACCTCTTGAGCAAAAAAGCCAAAAGTCCAGCACCCGCTGCCACAGCAAAGGTGCCAGCGGAGAAAACTGATGCTGGTCACCACTGCCTCCTGGAACCCCTTTAAATGCCAAGTACACTTGGGCCATCTCTGATTTCCTGTGCACTCTATCCTTAAAAGCACAATTTTTCACTCTCGGCGGCCTCCAAAGCAAAAAACCCCAAATTCCAGCTTTTGTTTCCACAGCAGATGTTCCAGCGGGGAAAAGTGATGCTGGTCCTCACTGCCTCCTGGAACCCCTTTAAATGTCCCATACACTTGGGCCCTCTCTAATTTCTTGTGCACTCTATTCTCAAAAGCACCTTTTTTCATTCTCAGAGGCCTCCGGAGCAAAAAAGCCAAAAGCCCAGCACCCACTGCCACAGCAAAGGTGCCAGCAAGGAAAAGTGATGCTGGTCCTCACTGCCTCCTGGAACCCCTTTAAATGCCTCACACAATGTGGCTCTCTCTGCTTTCCTCTGCACTCTATTCTCAAATGCACCTTTTTTCACTCTCGGGTGCCTCTGTAGCAAAAAAGGCAAACGTCCAGCTTTTTCTGCCACAGCAAAGGAGCCAGCGGGGAAAGTTCATGCTGGTCCTCACTGCCTCCTGGAACCCCTTCAAATGCCCCCTACAACTTGGCCCTCTCTACTTTCCTGCTCACTATATCCTCAAAAGCAACTTTTTTCACCCTCGGCCTCCTCTAGAACAAAAATGTTATAGGTCCAGCTGCTGCTCCCACAGCAAAGGTGCCAGCGGGGAAAAGTGATGCTGGTCCTCACTGCCTCCTGGAACACCTTCAAACGCCCCATAACATTTGGCCCTCTCTGCTTTCCTGCGCACTCTATCATCAAAAGAATATTTTTTCACTTTCAGAGCCCTCCGGAGAGAAAAAGACAAACGTCCAGCTTTTGCTGCCACGGTAAATGTTCCAGTAAACAAAAGTTATGCTGTTCCTAACTGCCTACGGGAACCCCTTCAAATGACCCACACAATTTGGCCTTCTCTGCTTTCCTGTGAACTCTATCTTTAAAAGTACCTTTTTTCAATTTTGGCGGTCTCCAGAGAAAAAAAACCTAACGTCCAGCTTTTGTTGCTACAGCAGCTGTGCCAGCGGGGAAAAGTGATGCTGGTCCTCACTGCCTCCTGGAACCCCTTCAAATGCCCTAAAAATTTGGCCCTCTATGATTTCCTGCGCACTCTACTCTCAAAAGCAACTTTTTTCACTCTCGGTGGCCTCTTGAGCTAAAAAGACAAACGTCCAGCTTTTGCTGCCACAACAAAGGTGCCAGCGGGGAAAAGTGATGCTGGTCTTCATTGCCTCCTGGAACTCCTTAAAATGATCCAGACAATTTGGCATTCTTTGCTTTCCTGTGAACTCTATCCTTAAAAGCACATTTTTTCAATTCTGGCGGTCTCCAGAGCAAAAAACCCTAACGTCCAGCTTTTGTTGCTACAGCAGCTGTGCCAGCGGGGAAAAGTGATGCTGGTCCTCACTGCCTCCTGGAACCTACTCAAATGCCGCATACTATTTGGCCCTCTCTGCTTTCCTGTGCACTCTATCCTCAAAAGCATCTTTTTTCACTTTCGACGGCCTCCGGAGCAAAAAAATGAAACGTTCAGCTCTTGCTGCCACAGCAAAGGTGCCAGCTGGAAAAGTGATGCTGGTCCTCACTGCCTCCTGGAACTCCTTCAAATGCCCCATAGAATTTAGCCCTCTGCATTCCAGCGCACTCTATCATCAAAAGAACCTTTTTTACACTTTCGGCGCCCTCCGGAGGAGAAAAGGTAAACGTCCTCCTTTTGCTGCCACAGTAAATGTTACAACAAAGAAAAGTGATGCTGGTCCTCACTGCCTCCTGGAACCCCTTCAAATGCCCCACACAATTTGGCCCTCTCTCCTTTCCTGCGGCCTCTATCCTCAAAATAAATTTTTTCACTCTCGGCGGCCTCTGGAGCAAAAAAGACAAACGTGCAGATCCTGCTTCCACAGCAAAGGTGCCAGCAGGGAAAAGTGATGCTGGTCCTCACTGCCTCCTGGAACCCCTTCAAATGCCCCCTACAACTTGGCCGTCTCTACTTTCCTGCTCACTATATCCTCAAAAGCACCTTTTTTCACTGTCGGCGGTCTCCAGAGCAAAAAAGGTATACGTCCAGCTCCTGTTCCAACAGCAAAGGTGCCAGCGGGGAGAAGTGATGTTGGTCCTCACTGCCTCCTGGAACCCATTCAAATGCCCCATACACTTGGGCTCTCTCTGCTTTCCTGTGCACAATATCCTCAAACGTACCTTTTTTTACCCTCGGCGGCCTCGGGAGCAAAAAAAGTAAACGTCCAGCTTTTTCTGCCGCAGGAAAGGTGCCAGCGGGGAAGAGTGATGCTGGTCTTCACTGTCTCCTGGAACCCCTTAAAATCCCTACACAATTTTGCCCTCTCTGCTATTCTCTGCTCTCTCTCCTCAAAAGCACCTTTTTTCACTCTCGGCGGCCTACGGAGCAAAAAGGCAAACGTCTGGCATTTTCTGCAACAGCGAAGGTGCCAGTGGGGAAAAGTGATGCTGGTCCTCACTGCCTCCTGGAACTTCTTCAAATGCCCCACACAATTTGGCCCTCTCTGCTTTCCTGCGCATTCTATCCTCAAAAGAACATTTTTCACTCTAGACAGCCTCTTTAGCAAAAAAGCCAAAGGTCCAGCAACTGCTACCACAGCAAAGGTGCCAGCGGGGAAAAGTGATTCTGGTCCTCACTGTCTCCTGGAACCCCTTCAAATGCCCGATACTATTTGTCCCTCTCTGCTTTCCTGCTCACTCTATCCTCAAAAGCACCCTTTTTTACTCTCGGCAGCCTCCGGAGCAAGAAATGCAAAAGTCCAGATCCTGCTGCCACAGCAAAGGTGCCAACGGGGAAAAGTGATGCTGGTCCTCACTGCCTCCTGAAACCCATTCAAATGCCCATACACTTGGGCCATCTCTGCTTTCCTGTGCACTCTATCCTTAAAAGCATATTTTTTCACTCTCGGCGGCCTCCAGAGCAAAAAACCCCAACTTCCATCTTTTGTTGCCACAGCAGATGTTTCAGCGGGGAAAAGTGATGCTGGTCCTCACTGCCTCCTGGAATCCCTTTAAATGCCCCATACACTTAAGCCCTCTCAACTCTCTTGCCGACTCTATCCTCAAAAGCACCTTTTTTCACTCTCGGCGGCCTCCGGAGCAAAAGAGTGGTGTACGTCTGGATCCTGCTTCAACAGCAAAGGTGCCAGAGGGGAAAAGTGATGCTGGTCCTCACTGCCTCCTGGAACCCATTCAAATGCCCCATACACTTGGGCCCTCTCTGCTTTCCCGTGCACTCTATCCGCAAAAGTACCTTTTTTCACCCTCGGTGGCCTCGGGAGCAAAAAAGAAAAACGTCCAGCTTTTTCGGCCGCAGCAAAGGTGCCAGCGGGGAAAAGTGATGCTGGTCCTCACTGCCTCCTGGAACCCCTTTAAATGCCCCGTACACTTGGGCCCTCTCTGCTTTTCTGAGGAGTATATCCTCAAAAGCACCTTTTTTCACTGTCGGCGGTCTCCGGAGAAAAAAGTTTAACGTCCAGCTCTTGCTGCCACAGCAAAGGTGCCAACGGGGAAAACTGATGCTGGTCCTCACTGCCTCCTGGAACCCCTTCAAATGCCCCCTACAACTTGGCCCTCTCTACTTTCCTGCTCACTATATCCTCAAAGGCACCTTTTTTCACTCTCGGCGGCCTCCAGAGCAAAAAAGGTATACGTCCAGCTCCTGTTCCAACAGCAAAGGTGCCAGCGGGGAAAAGTGATGTTGGTCATCACTGCCTCCTGGAACCCCTTCAAATGCCCCGTACACTTGGGCTCTCTCTGCTTTCCTGTGCACAATATCCTCAAAAGTACCTTTTTTTACCCTCGGCGGCCTCGGGAGCAAAAAAGGAAAACATCCAGCTTTTTCTGCCGCAGCAAATGTGCCAGCGGGGAAGAGTGATGCTGGTCCTCACTGTCTCCTTGAACCCCTTCAAATCCCTACACAATTTGGCCCTCTCTGCTATTCTCTGCTCTCTATCCTCAAAAGCACCTTTTTTCACTCTCGGCGGCATCTTGAGCAAAAAAGCCAAAAGTCCAGCACCCCCTGCCACAGCAAAGGTGCTAGCAAGGAAAAGTGATGCTGGTCCTCACTGCCTCCTGCAACCCCTTCAAATGCCCATAGAATTTGGTGCTCTCTACTTTCCTGCGCACTCCATCATCAAAAGCACCTCTTTCTAATTTCGTCGCCCTCTGGAGGAAAAAAGGCAAACGTCCAGCTCCTGCTGCCTCTGCAAAGGTGCCAGAAGGGAAAAGTAATGCTGGTCCTCACTGCCTCCTGGAACCCCTTCAAATGCACCACACAATTTGGCCCTCTCTGCTTTCCTGCATATTTTATCTTCAAAAGCAGCTTTTTTCACTCTCGACAGCCTCTTGAGCAAAAAAGCCTAAAGTCCAGCACCCGCTGCCAGAGGAAAGGTGCCAGCGAGGAAAAGTGATGCTGGTCCTCACTGCCTCCTGGAACCCTTTCAAATGCCCCATACAATTTGGCCCTATCTGCTTTCCTGTGCACTCTATCCTCAAAAGCACCTTTTTTCACTCTCCGCAGCCTCCGGAGCAAAAAATGCAAAAAACCGGCTTTTTCTGCCACAGCAAAGGTGCCAGCGGGGAAAAGTGATGCTGGTCCTCACTGCCTCCTGGAACTACTTCAAATGCCCGATAGAATTTAGCTCTCTCTGCTTTCCTGCGCACACTATCATCAAAAGCACCTCTTTTCACTTTCGTCGCCCTCGGGAGCAAAAAAGGCAAACGTCCAGCTCCTACTGCCACTGCAAAGGTGCCAGAAGGGAAAAGTGATGCTGGTCCTCACTGCCTCCTGGTACCCGTTCAAATGCCCCATACACTTCGGCTCTCTCTTCTTTCCTGTGCACAATATCCTCAAAAGAATCTTTTTTCAACCTAGGCGGTCTCGGGAGCAAAAAAGGAAAACGTCCAGCTTTTTCTGCCGCAGCAAAGGTGCCAGCGGGGAAGAGTGATGCTGGTCCTCACTGTCTCCTGGAACCCCTTCAAATGCCCCACACAATTTGGCCCTCTCTGCTTTCCTGCTCACTCTATCCTCAAAAGCACACTTTTTTACTCTCAGCAGTCTCCGGAGCAAGAAATGCAAACGTCCACATCCTGCTGACACAGCAAAGGTGCCAGCGGGGAAAAGTGATGCTGGTCCTCAATGCCTCCTGGAACCCTTTCAAATGCCCCATACAATTTGGCCGTCTCTACTTTCCTGTGGAGTCTATCCTGAAAAGTACCTTTTTTCACTCTTGGCGGCCTCCAGAGCAAAAAAGTGATATACGTCCGGATCCTGCTGCAACAGCAAAGGTGCCAGCGGGGAAAAGTGATGCTGGTCCTCACTGCCTCCTGGAACCCCTTTAAATGCCTCGTACACTTGGGCCCTCTCTGCTTTCCTGTGGAGTCTATCCTCAAAAGCACCTTTTTTAACTCTCGGCGGCCTCCAGAGCAAAACACGCAAACAACCGGCTTTTTCTGCCACAGCAAAGGTGACAGCGGGGAAAAGTGATGCTGGTCCTCACTGCATCTTGGAACGCCTTCAAATGCCCCAGACAATTTGGCCCTCTCTGCTTTCCTGCGCTGTCTATTTTCAAAGCACCTTTTTTCAATTTTGGCTGCCTCTTGAGCAAAAAACCCAAACGTCCAGCTCCTGCTCCCACAGAAAAGGTGCCAGCAGGGAAAGGTGATGCTTGTTCTCCCTGCCTCCTGGAACTCCTTCAAATGCACCATAGAATTTGGCCCTCTCTGCTTTCCCGAGTACTCTATATTCAAAAGCATCTTTTTTAACTTTTGGCGGCCTCTTGAGCAAAAAAGCCAAACGTGCAGGTCCTGCTTCCAAAGCAAAGGTGCCAGCGGGTAAAAGTGATCCTGTTCCTAACTGCCTCCTGGAACCCCTTGAAATGCCCCACACAATTTGACCCTCTATGCTTTCCTGTGCACTCTATCCTCAAAAGCACATTTTTTCCCTTTCGGCAGCCTCTTGAGCAAAAAATGAAAAGTCAAGCACCTGGTGCCACAGCAAATGAGCCAGCGGGGAAAAGTGATGCTGGTCCTCACTGCCTCCTGGAACCCCTTAAAATGCCCCCTACTACTTGGCCCTCTGTACTTTGCTTCGCATTGTATCCTCAAAAGCAATATATTACACTCTCGGCGGCCTCCAGAGCAAAAAAGGGAAACGTTCAGCTCCTGCTCACACAGCAAAGGTGCCATCGGGGAAAAGTGATGCTGGTCCTCACTGCATCTTTGAACACCTTCAAATGCCCCACACAATTTGGCCCTCTCTGCTTTCCTGCGCACTCTATCCTCAAAAGCACCTTTTTTCGCTTTTGGCGCCCTCCGGAGCAAAAAAGGCAAACGTCTGCCTTTTTCTGCCGCAGCAAAGGTGCCAGCTTGGAAAAGTGATGCTGGTCCTCACTGCCTCCTGGAACCCCTTCAAATGCCCCAGACAAGTTGTCCCTCTCTGCTTTCCTGCGGACTCTATCATCAAAAGCCCCTTTTTTCTCTCTCGGCGCTGTTTATAGTAAAAAGACAAACGTCCAGGTTTTGCTGCCACAGCAAAAGTGCCAGCGGGGACAATTGTTGCTTGTCCTCACTGCCTCCTGAGACCTCTTGAAATGCCCCACACAATTTGGCCCTCTCTGCTTTCCTGCTCACTCTATCCTCAAAAGCCCCTATTTTTCACTTTCGGCGGCCAAGAGAGCAAAAAAGACAAACGTCCATCTTTTGCTGCCACAGCAAAGTTGCCAGCGGGGAAAAGTGATGCTGGTCCTCACTGCCTCCTGGAACCCCTTCAAATGCCCCACACAATTTGGCCCTCTCTGCTTTCCTGCGCACTCTATCCACAAAAGCACCTTTTTTCACTTTTGGCGACCAACAGAGCAAAAAAGACAAACGTCCACCTTTTGCTGACACAGCAAAGGTGCCAGAGGGGAAAAGTGATGCTGGTCCTCACTGCCTCCTGGAACCTCTTCAAATGCCCCAGACAATTTGTCCTTCTCTCCTTTCTTCACACTCTAGCATCAAAAGCCCCTTATTTCTCTCTCGGCGCTGTTTATAGCAAAAAGACAAACGTCCAGCTTTTGCTGCCACAGCAAAGGTGCCAGCAAGGACAATTGATGTTGGTCCTCACTGCCTCCTGGAACCCCTTCAAATGCCCAATAGAATTTGGCCCTCTCTCCTTTCCTGTGCTCTCTATACTCAAAAGCACCTTTTTTAACTCTCAGCGGCCTCTTGAGAAAAAAATCCAAACGTGCAGGTCCTGCTGCCAAAGCAAAGGTGGCAGCGAAGAATAGAGATACTGGTCCTTACTGTCTCCTGGAACTCCTTCAAATGCCCCATAGAATTTGGCCCTCTCTGCTTTCCTGCGGACTCTATCCTCAAAAGCACTTTTTTTGTCTCTCGGCGTTGTTTGTAGGAAAAAAAACAATCGTCCAGCTTTTGCTGCCACAGCAAAGGTGCCAGCGGGGAAAAGTGATGCTGGTCTTCACTGCCTCCTGGAACCCCTTCAAATGGCCCACACAATTTGGCCCTCTCTGCTTTCCTGCCGACTCTATCCTCAAAAGCACCTTTTTTCTCTCTCAGCGGTGTTTGTAGGAAGAAACACAATCGTCCAGCTTTTTCTTCAGCAGCAAATGTGCCAGCGGGGAAAAGTGATGCTGGTCCTCACTGCCTCCTGGAACCCCTTCAAATTCCCCAGACAATTTGTCCCTCTCTGTTTTCCTGCACACTCTAGAATCAAAAGCCCCTTTTTTCTCTCTCGACGCTGTTTATAGCAAAAAGACAAACGTCCAGCTTTTGCTGCCGCAGCAAAGGTGCCAGCAAGGACAATTGATGTTGGTCCTCACTGCCTCCTGGAACCCCTTCAAATGCCCAATAGAATTTGGCCCTCTCTCCTTTCCTGTGCTCTCTATACTCAAAAGCACCTTTTTTAACTCTCAGCGGCCTCTTGAGAAAAAAATCCAAACTTGCAGGTCCTGCTGCCAAAGGAAAGGTGGCAGCGAAGAATAGAGATACTGGTCCTTACTGTCTCCTGGAACTCCTTCAAATGCCCCATAGAATTTGACCCTCTCTGCTTTCCTGCGGACTCTATCCTCAAAAGCACTTTTTTTCTCTCTCGGCGTTGTTTGTAGGAAAAAACACAATCGTCCAGCTTTTGCTGCCACAGCAAAGGTGCCAGCGGGGAAAAGTGATGCTGGTCCTCACTGCCTCCTGGAACCCCTTCAAATGCCCCACACAGTTTGGCGGTCTCCCTTCTTTCCTGAGGACTCTATCCTCAAAAGCAGCTTTTTTCACTTTCTGCGGCCAACAGAGCAAAAAAGTCAAACGTCCAGCTTTTGCTGCCACAGCAACGGTGCCAGCGGGGAAAAGTGATGCTGGTCCTCACTGCCTCCTGGAACCCCTTCAAATGCCCACTACAACTTGGCCCTCTCTACTTTCCTGCTCACTGTATCCTCAAAAGCACCTATTTTCACTCTCAGCGGCCTCCAGAGCAAAAAACGTATACGTCCAGCTCCTGTTCCAACAGTAAAGGTGCCAGCGGGGAAAAGTGATGTTGATCCTCACTCCCTCCTGGAACCCATTCAAAAGCCCCGTACACTTGGGCTCTCTCTGCTTTCCTGTGCCCAATATCCTGAAAAGTACCTTTTTTTACCCTCGGAGGCCTCGGGAGCAAAAAAGGAAAACGTCCATCTTTTTCTGCCGCAGCAAAGGTGCCAGCGGGGAAAAGTGATGCTGGTCTTCACTGCCTCCTGGAACCCCTTGAAATGCCCCACACAATTTGGCCCTCTCTGCTTTCCTGTGCACTCTATCCTCAAAAGCACCTTTTTTCACTCACGGCAGCCTCCGGAGCAAAAAACGCAAACAACCGGCTTTTTCTGCCACAGCAAATGTGACAGCGGGGAAAAGTGATGCTGGTCCTCACTGCCTCCTGGAACCCCTTCAAATGCACCACACAATTAGGCCCTCTCTGCTTTCCTGCGCACTCTATCCTCAAAAGGAAATTTTTTCACATTCGGCGGCCTCTTGAGCAAAAAATACAAACGTCCAGGTCCTGCTGCCACAGCAAAGGTGCCAGCGGGGAAAAGTGATGCTGGTCCTCACTGCATCATGGAACCCTTTCAAATGCCCTAGACAATTTGGCGTTCTCTGCTTTCCTGCGCTCTCTATTTTCAAAGCACCTTTTTTCACTCTTTGCGGCCTCTTGAGCAAAAAACTCAAACTTCCAATTCCTGCTGCCACAGCAAAGGTGCCAGCAGGGAAAGGTGATGCTTGTTCTCCCTGCCTCCTGGAACTCCTTCAAACGCACCATAGAATTTGGCCCTCTCTGCTTTCCCTAGTACTGTATATTCAAAAGCAACTTTTTTCACTTTTGGCGGTCTCTTGAGCATAAAAGCCAAACGTGCAGGTCCTGCTTCCAAAGCAAAGGTGCCAGCGGGTAAAAGTGATGCTGTTCCTAACTGCCTCCTGGAACATCTTGAAATGCCCAATACAATTTGGCCCTCTCTGCTTTCCTGCTCACTCTATCCTCAAAAGCACATTTTTTCCCTTTCGGCAGCCTCTTGAGCAAAAAATGAAAAGTCAAGCACCTGCTCCATCAGCAAAGGAGCAAGCGGCAAAAAGTGATGCAGGTCCTCACTGCATCCTGGAACCCCTTCAAATGTCTCAGACAATTTGGCCCTCTCTGCTTTCCTGCGCACTCTATCCTCAAAAGCACCTATTTTTCACTTTCGGCGGCCAAGAGAGCAAAAAAGACAAACGTCCAGCTTTTGCTGCCACAGCAAAGGCGCCAGCAGGGAAAAGTGATGCTGGTCCTCACTGCCTCGTGGTACCCCTTCAAATGCCCCATACAGTTTGGCCCTCTCTGCTTTCCTGCAAACTCGATCCTCAAAAGCCCCTTTCTTCACTTTCGGCGGCCTACAGAGCAAAGAATTAAACGTCCATATTTTCTGCCACGGCAAATGTGCCAGCCAGGAAAAGTGATGCTGGTCCTCACTGCCTCCTGGAACCCCTTCAAATGCCCCATACAATTTGGCCCTCTCTGCTTTCCTGCAGACTCGATCCTCAAAAGACCCTTTCTTCACCTTCGGCGGCCTACACAGCGAAGAATCAAACATCCAACTTTTGCTGCCACAGCAAATGTGCCAGCGGGGAAAAGGTATGCTGGTCCTCACTGCCTCCTGGAACCCCTTCAGATGCCCCACACAATTTGGCCCTCTCTGCTTTCCTGCGCACTCTATCCTCAAAAGCCCCTATTTTTCACTGTCGGCGGCCAAGAGAGCAAGGATGACAAACGTCCAGCTTTTGAAGCCACAGCAAAGGTGCCAGCGGGGAAAAGTGATGCTGGTCCTCACTGCCTCCTGGAACCCCTTCAAATGCCCCATACTATTTGGCCCTCTCTGCTTTCCTGCGCACTCTATACTCAAAAGCACGTTTTTTCACTTTCGTCGCCCTCCGGAGCAAAAAAGACAAACGTCTAGCTTTTGATGCCAGAGTAAAAGTGCCAGCGGGGAAAAGTGATGCTGGTCCTCCCTGCATCCTGGAACCCTTTCAAATGTTCCAGACAATTTGGCCCTCTCTGCTTTCCTGCGCACTCTATCCTCAACAGCACTTTTTTTCTCTCTCGGCGTTGTTTGTGGGAAAAAACAGAATCGTCCAGCTTTTGCTGCCACAGCAAAGTTTCCAGCGGGAAAAGTGATGCTGGTCCTCGCTGCATCCTGGAACCCGTTCAAATGCCCCATAGAATTTGTCCCTCTCTGCTTTCCTGCGCACTCTATCCTCAAAAGCCCCTATTTTTCACTTTCGGCGTCCAAGAGAGCAAAGAAGTCAAACGTCAAGATTTTGCTGCCACAGCAAAGGTGCCAGCGGGGAAAAGTGATGCTGGTCCTCACTGCATCCTGGAACCCCTTCAAATGTCTCAGACAATTTGGCCCTCTCTGCTTTCCTGCGCACTCTATCCTCAAAAGCCCCTATTTTTCACTTTCGGCGGCCAAGAGAGCAAAAAAGACAAACGTCCAGCTTTTGCTGCCACAGCAAAGGTGCCAGCGGGGAAAAGTGATGCTGGTCCTCACTGTCTCCTGGAACCCCTTCAAATGCCCCACACAATTTGGCCCTCTCTGCTTTCCTGCGCACTCTATCCTCTAAAGCAGCTTTTTTCACTTTCGGGGGCCAACAGAGCAAAGAAGTCAAACGTCCAGCTTTTGCTGCCACAGCAAAGGTGCCAGCGGGGAAAAGTGATGCTGGTCCTCACTGCCTCCTGGAACCCATTCAAATGCCCGATACTATTTGTCCCTCTCTGTTTTCCTGCGCACTCTATACTCAAAAGGACGTTTTTTCACTTTCGGCGCCCTCCGGAAAAAAAAAGACAAACGTCTAGCTTTTGTTACCAGAGTAAAAGTGCCAGCGGGTAAAAGTGATGCTGGTCCTCACTGCATCCTGGAACCCTTTCAAATGTTCCAGACAATTTGGCCCTCTCTGCTTTCCTGAGGACTCTAGCATCAAAAGCCCCTTATTTCTCTCTCGGCGCTGTTTATAGCAAAAAAACAGACGTCCAGCTTTTGCTGCCACAGCAAAGGTGCCAGCGAGGACAATTGATGTTGGTCCTCACTGCCTCCTGGAACCCCTTCAAATTCCCACTACAACTTGGCCCTCTCTACTTTCCTGCTCACTGTATCCTCAAAAGCACCTTTTTTCACTCTCAGCGGCCTCCAGAGCAAAAAACGTATACGTCCAGCCTCTGTTCCAACAGCAAAGGTGCCAGCGGGGAAAAGTGATGTTGATCCTCACTGCCTCCTGGAACCCATTCAAAAGCCCCGTACACTTGGGCTCTCTCTGCTTTCCTGTGCACAATATCTTCAAAAGTACCTTTTTTTCACCTCGGCGCCCTCGGGAGCAAAAAAGGAAAACGTCCATCTTTTTCTGCCGCAGCAAAGGTGCCAGCGCGGAAGAGTGATGCTAGTCCTCACTGTCTCCTGGAACCACTTCAAATGCCCCACACAATTTGGCCCTCTCTGCTTTCCTGTGCACTCTATCCTCAAAAGCACCTTTTTTCACTCTCGGCAGCCTCCTGAGCAAAAAACGCAAACAAGCGACTTTTTCTGCCACAGCAAATGTTACAGAAGGGAAAAGTGATGCTGGTCCTCACTGCCTCCTTGAACCCCTTCAAATGCACCACACAATTTGGCCCTTTCTGCTTTCCTGCGCACTCTATCCTCAAAAGCACCTATTTTTCACTTTCGGCGGCCAAGAGAGCAAAAAACACAAACGTCCAGCTTTTGCTGCCACAGCAAATGTGCCAGCGGGGAAAAGTGATGCTGGTCCTCACTGCCTCCTGGAACCCCTTCAAATGCCCCATACAATTTGGCCCTCTCTGCTTTCCTGCGCACTCTATCCTCAAAAGCCCCTATTGTTCACTTTCGGCGGCCGACAGAGCAAAAAAGACAAACGTCCAACTTTTGCTGCCACAGCAAATGTGCCAGCGGGGAAAAGTGATGCTGGTCCTCACTGCCTCCTGGAACCCCTTCAAATGCCCCACACAATTTAGCCCTCTCTGCTTTCCTGCGCACTCTATCCTCAAAAGCACCTTTTTTCACTTTCGGCGCCCAACAGAGCAAAGAAGTCAACGTCCAGCTTTTGCAGCAACAGCAAAGGTGCCAGCGGGGAAAAGTGATGCTGGTCCTCACTGCCTCCTGGAACCCCTTCAAATGCCCCAGACAATTTGGCCCTCTCTGCTTTCCTGCGCACTCTATCCTCAAAAGCCCCTATTGTTCACTTTCGGCGGCCAAGAGAGCAAAAAAAAAAACGTCCAGCTTTTGCTGCCACAGCAAAGGTGCCAGCAAGGAAAAGTGATGCTGGTCCTCACTGCCTCCTGGAACCCCTTCAAATGCCCCACACAATTTGGCCCTCTCTGATTTCCTGAGGAGTATATCCTCAAAAGCCCCTATTTTTCACTTTCGGCGGCCAAGAGAGCAAAAAAGACAAACGTCCAGCTTTTGCTGCCACAGCAAAGGTGCCAGCGGGGAAAAGTGATGCTGGTCCTCACTGCCTCCTGGAACTCCTTCAGATGCCCCAGACAATTTGGCCCTCTCTGCTTTCCTGCGCACTCTATCCTCAAAAGCCCCTATTTTTCACTTTCGGCGGCCAAGAGAGCAAAAAAGACAAACGTCCAGCTTTTGCTGCCACAGCAAAGGTGCCAGCGGGGAAAAGTGATGCTGGTCCTCACTGCCTCCTGGAACCCCTTCAAATGCCCCACACAATTTGGCCCTCTCTGATTTCCTGAGGAGTATATCCTCAAAAGCCCCTATTTTTCACTTTCGGCGGCCAACAGAGCAAAGAATTCTACGTCCAGCTTTTGCTGCCACAGCAAATGTGCCAGCGGGGAAAAGTGATGCTGGTCCTCACTGCCTCCTGGAACTCCTTCAGATGCCCCAGACAATTTGGCCCTCTCTGCTTTCCTGCGCACTCTATCCTCAAAAGCCCCTATTGTTCACTTTCGGCGGCCAAGAGAGCAAAAAAGACAAACGTCCAGCTTTTGCTGCCACAGCAAAGGTGCCAGCGGGGAAAAGTGATGCTGGTCCTCACTGCCTCCTGGAACCCCTTCAAATGGCCCACACACTTTGGCCCTCTCTGATTTCCTGAGGACTCTATCCTCAAAAGCAGTATTTTTCACTTTCGGCGGCCAACAGAGCAAAGAAGTCAACGTCCAGCTTTTGCTGCCACAGCAAAGGTGCCAGTGGGGAAAAGTGATGCTGGTCCTCACTGCCTCCTGCAACCCCTACAAATGCCCCACACAATTTGGCCCTCTCTGCTTTCCTGCGCACTCTATCCTCAAAAGCATCTTTTTTGACTTTCGGGGGCCAACAGAGCAAAGAAGTCAAACGTCCAGCTTTTGCTGCTACAGCAAAGGTGCCAGCGTGGAAAAGGGATGCTGGTCCTCACTGCCTCCTGGAACTCCTTCAGATGCCCCATACAATTTGGCCCTCTCTGCTTTCCTGCGCACTCTATCCTCAAAAGCACCTTTTATCACTTTCGGCGGCCAACAGAGCAAATAAGACAAACGTCCATCTTTTGCTGCCACAGCAAAGGTGCCAGAAGGGAAAAGTGATGCTGGTCCTCACTGCCTCCTGGAACCCCTTCAAATGCCCCACACAATTTGGCCCTCTCTGCTTTCCTGCGCACTCTATCCACAAAAGCACCTTTTTTCACTTTCGGCGGCCAACAGAGCAAAAAAGAGAAATGTCAATCTTTTGGTACCACAGCAAAGGTGCCAGCAGGGAAAAGTGATGCTGGTCCTCACTGCCTCCTGGAACCCCTTCAAATGCCCCACACACTTTGGCCCTCTCTGCTTTCCTGCAAACTCGATCCTCAAAAGCACCTTTTTTCTCTCTCGGCTTAGTTTGTAGGAAAAAACACAATCGTCCAACTTTTGCTGCCACAGCAAATGTGCCAGCGGGGAAAAGTGATGCTGGTCCTCACTGCCCTCTGGAACCCCTTCAATTGACCCAGACAATTTGGCCCTCTCTGCTTTCCTGCAAACTCTATCCTCAAAAGCACCTTTTTTCTCTCTCGGCGTTGTTTGTAGGAAAAAACACAATCGTACAACTTTTGCAGCCACAGCAAATGTGCCAGTGGGGAAAAGTGATGCTGGTCCTCACTGCCTCCTGGAACTCCTTCAGATGCCCCAGACAATTTGGCCCACTGTGCTTTCCTGCGCACTGTATCCTCAAAAGCCCCTATTGTTCACTTTCGGCGGCCAAGAGAGCAAAAAAGACAAACGTCCATCTTTTGCTGCCACAGCAAAGGTGCCAGCGGGGAAAAGTCATGCTGGTCCTCACTGCCTCCTGGAACCCCTTCAAATGCCCCATAAAATTTGGCCCTCTCTGCTTTCCTGCGCACTCTATCCTCAAAAGCCCCTATTTTTCACTTTCGGCGGCCAAGAGAGCAAAAAAGACCAACGTCCATCTTTTGCTGCCACAGCAAAGGTGCCAGCCGGGAAAAGTGATGCTGGTCCTCACTGCCTCCTGGAACCCCTTCAAATGCCCCACACAATTTGGCCCTCTCTGCTTTCCTCCACACTCTATCCTCAAAAGCACCTTTTTTCTCTCTCGGCGTTGTTTGTAGGAAAAAACACGATAGTCCAACTTTTGCTGCCACAGCAAATGTGCCAGCGGGGAAAAGTGATGCTGGTCCTCACTGCCTCCTGGAACCCCTTCAAATGCCCCATACAATTGGGCCCTCTCTGCTTTCCTGCGCACTCTATCCACAAAAGCAACTGTTTTCACTTTCGGCGGCCAACAGAGCAAAAAAACAAACGTCCATCTTTTGGTGCCACAGCAAAGGTGCCAGCAGGGAAAAGTGATGCTGGTCCTCACTGCCTCTTGGAACCCCTTCAAATGCCCCAGACAATTTGGCCCTCTCTGCTTTCCTGCGCACTCTATCCTCAAAAGCAGCTTTTTTCTCTCTCGGCTTAGTTTGTAGGAAAAAACACAATCGTCCAACTTTTGCTGCCACAGCAAATGTGCCAGCGGGGAAAAGTGATGCTGGTCCTCACTGCCCCCTGTAACCCCTTCAAATGACCCAGACAATTTGGCCCTCTCTGCTTTCCTGCAAACTCTATCCTCAAAAGCACCTTTTTTCTCTCTCGGCGTTGTTTGTAGGAAAAAACACAATCGTCCAACTTTTGCTGCCACAGCAAATGTGCAAGTGGGGAAAAGTAATGCTGGTCCTCACTGCCTCCTCGAACTCCTTCAGATGCCCCAGACAATTTGGCCCTCTCTGCTTTCCTGCGCACTCTATCCTCAAAACCCCCTATTGTTCACTTTCGGCGGTCAAGAGAGCAGAAAAGACAAACGTCCAGCTTTTGCTGCCACAGCAAAGTTGCCAGCGGGGAAAAGTGATGCTGGTCCTCACTACCTCCTGGAACCCCTTCAAATGCCCCACACACTTTGGCCCTCTCTGATTTCCTGAGGAATCTATCCTCAAAAGCAGCTTTTTTCACTTTCGGCGGCACACAGAGCAAAGAAGTCAACGTCCAGCTTTTGCTGCCACAGCAAAGGTGCCAGCGGGGAAAAGTGATGCTGGTCCTCACTGCCTCCTGGAACCCCTTCAAATGCCCCATACAATTTGGCCCTCTCTGCTTTCCTGCGCACTCTATCCTCAAAAGCCCCTATTGTTCACTTTCGGCGGCCAAGAGAGCAAAAAAGACAAACGTCCAGCTTTTGCTGCCACAGCAAATGTGCCAGCGGGGAAAAGTGATGCTGGTCCTCACTGCCTCCTGGAACCCCTTCAAATGCCCCACACACTTTGGCCCTCTCTGATTTCCTGAGGACTCTATCCTCAAAAGCAGCTTTTTTCACTTTCGGCGGCACACAGAGCAAAGAAGTCAACGTCCAGCTTTTGCTGCAACAGCAAAGGTGCCAGCGGGGAAAAGTGATGCTGGTCCTCACTGCCTCCTGGAACCCCTTCAAATGCCCCATACAATTTGGCCCTCTCTGCTTTCCTCCGCAATCTATCCTGAAAAGCCCCTATTGTTCACTTTCGGCGGCCAAGAGAGCAAAAAAGACAAACGTCCAGCTTTTGCTGCCACAGCAAAGGTGCCAGCGGGGAAAAGTGATGCTGGTCCTCACTGCCTCCTGGAACCCCTTCAAATGCCCCACACAATTTGGCCCTCTCTGCTTTCCTGCTCAATCTATCCTCAAAAGCACCTTTTTTCTCTCTCGGCGTTGTTTGTGGGAAAAAACACGATCGTCCAACTTTTGATGCCACAGCAAATGTGCCAGCGGGGAAAAGTGATGCTGGTCCTCACTGCCTCCTGGAACCCCTTCAAATGCACCACACACTTTAGCCCTCTCTGCTTTCCTGCGCACTATATCCACAAAAGCAACTTTTTTATCTTTCGGGGGCCAACAGAGAAAAGAAGTCAAACGTCCAGCTTTTGCTGCCACAGCAAAGGTGCCAGCAGGGAAAAGTGATGCTGGTCCTCACTGCCTCCTGGAACCCCTTCAAATACCCCAGACAATTTGGCCCTCTCTGCTTTCCTGCGCACTCTATCCACAAAAGCAACTTTTTTAACTTTCGGTGGCCAACAGAGCAAAAAAGACAAACGTCCATCTTTTGGTGCCACAGCTAATGTGCCAGCAGGGAAAAGTGATGCTGGTCCTCACTGCCTCCTGGAACCCCTTCAAATGCCCCATACAATTTGGCCCTCTCTGCTTTCCTGCGCACTCTATCCTCAAAAGCACCTTTTTTCACTTTAGGGGGCCAACAGAGCAAAGAAGTCAAACGTCCAGCTTTTGCTGCCACAGCAAAGGTGCCAGCGTGGAAAAGGGATGATGGTCCTCACTGCCTCCTGGAACTCCTTCAGATGCCCCATACAATCTGTCCCTCTCTGCTTTCCTGCGCACTCTATCCTCAAAACCCCCTATTGTTCACTTTCGGCGGCCAAGAGAGCAAAAAAGACAAACGTCCAGCTTTTGCTGCCACAGCAAATGGGCCAGCGGGGAAAAGTGATGCTGGTCCTCACTGCCTCCTGGAACCCCTTCAAATGACCCACACACTTTGGCCCGCTCTGATTTCCTGAGGACTCTATCCTCAAAAGCAGCTTTTTTCACTTTCGGCGGCCAACAGAGCAAAAAAGACCAACGTCCAGATTTTGCTGCAACAGCAAAGGTGCCAGCAAGGAAAAGTGATGCTGGTCCTCACTGCCTCCTGGAACCCCTTCAAATGCCCCATACAATTTGGCCCTTTCTGCTTTCCTGCGCACTCTATCCTCAAAAGCACCTTTTTTAACTTTCGGCGCCCAACAGAGCAAAAAGGACAAACGTCCATCTTTTGGTGCCACAGCAAAGGTGCCAGCAGGGAAAAGTGATGCTGGTCCTCACTGCCTCCTGGAACCCCTTCAAATGCCCCAGACAATTTGGCCCTCTCTTCTTTCCTGCGCACTCTATCCTCAAAAGCCCCTATTGTTCACTTTCGGCGGCCAAGAGAGCAAAAAAGACAAACGTCCAGCTTTTGCTGCCACAGCAAAGGTGCCAGCGGGGAAAAGTGATGCTGGTCGTCACTGCCTCCTGGAACCCCTTCAAATGCTCCACACAGGTTGGCCCTCTCTGCTTTCTTGCAAACTCGATCCTCAAAAGCACCTTTTTTCAATTTCGGCGCCCAACAGAGAAAATAAGACAAACGTCCATCTTTTGCTGCCACAGCAAATGTGCCAGCGGGGAAAAGTGATGCTGGTCCTCACTGCCTCCTGGAACCCCTTCAAATACCCCATACAATTTGGCCCTCTCTGCTTTCCTGCGCACTCTATCCACAAAAGCACCTTTTTTCACTTTCGGCGGCCAACAGAGCAAAAAATACAAACGTCCATCTTTTAGTGCCACAGCAAAGGTGCCAGCAGGGAAAAGTGATGCTGGTCCTCACTGCCTCCTGGAACCCCTACAAATGCCCCACACAATTTGGCCCTCTCTGATTTCCTGCAAACTCGATCCTCAAAAGCACCTTTTTTCTCTCTCGGCGTAGTTTGTAGGAAAAAACACAATCGTCCAACTTTTGCTGCCACAGCAAAGGTGCCAGCGGGGAAAAGTGATGCTGGTCCTCACTGCCTCCTGGAACCCCTTCAAATGATCCAGAAAATTTGGCCCTCTCTGCTTTCCTGCAAACTCTATCCTCAAAAGCACCTTTTTTCTCTCTCGGCGTTGTTTGAAGGAAAAAACACAATCGTCCAACTTTTGCTGCCACAGCAAATGTGCCAGTGGGGAAAAGTGATGCTGGTCCTCACTGCCTCCTGGAACTCCTTCAGATGCCCCAGACAATTTGGCCCTCTCTGCTTTCCTGCGCACTCTATCCTCAAAAGCCCCTATTTTTCACTTTCGGCGACCAAGAGAGCAAAAAAGAGAAACGTCCAGCTTTTGCAGCCACAGCAAAGGTGCCAGCGGGGAAAAGTCATGCTGGTCCTCACTGCCTCCTGGAACCCCTTCAAATGCCCCACACACTTTGGCCCTCTCTGATTTCCTGAGGACTCTATCCTCAAAAGCAGCTTTTTTCACTTTCGGCGGCCAACAGAGCAAATAAGTCAACGTCCAGCTTTTGCTGCAACAGCAAAGGTGCCAGCGGGGAAAAGTGATGCTGTTCCTCACTGCCTCCTGGAACCCCTTCAAATGCCCCACACAATTTGGCCCTCTCTGCTTTCCTGCGCACTCTATCCACAAAAGCACCTTTTTTCACTTTCGGCGCCCAACAGAACAAAAAAGACAAACGTACAGCTTTTGCTGCCACAGCAAAGGTGCCAGCAGGGAAAAGTGATGCTGGTCCTCACTGCCTCCTGGAACCCCTTCCAGTACCCCAGACAATTTGGCCCTCTCTGCTTTCCTGCGCACTCTATCCTCAAAAGCAGCTTTTTTCACTTTCGGGGGCCAACAGAGCAAAGAAGTCAACGTCCAGCTTTTGCAGCAAAAGCAAAGGTGCCAGCAGGGAAAAGTGATGCTGGTCCTCACTGCCTCCTGGAACTCCTTCAGATGCCCAAGACAATTTGGCCCTCTCTGCTTTCCTGCGCACTCTATCATCAAAAGCCCCTATTTTTCACTTTCGGCGACCAAGAGAGCAAAAAAGAGAAACGTCCAGCTTTTGCTGCCACAGCAAATGGGCCAGCGGGGAAAAGTGATGCTGGTCCTCACTGCCTCCTGGAACCCCTTCAAATGCCCCACACACTTTGGCCCTCTCTGATTTCCTGAGGACTCTATCCTCAAAAGCATATTTTTCACTTTAGGCGGCCAACAGAGCAAAGAAGTAAACGTCCAGCTTTTGCTGCCACAGCAAAGGTGCCAGCGGGGAAAAGTGATGCTGGTCCTCACTGCCTCCTGGAACCCCTTCAAATGCCCCATACAATTTGGCCCTCTCTGCTTTCCTGCGCACTCTATCCTCAAAAGCAACTTTTTTCACTTTCGGCGGCCAACAGAGCAAAAAAGACAAACGTCCAGCTTTTGCTGCCACAGAAAATGTGCCAGCGGGGAAAAGTGATGCTGGTCCTCACTGCCTCCTGGAACCCCTTCAAATGCCCCATACAATTTGGCCCTCTCTGCTTTCCTGCGCACTCTATCCTCAAAAGCACCTATTTTTCACTTTCGGCGGCCAACATAGCAAAAAGGACAAAAGTCCATCTTTTGGTGCCACAACAAAGGTGCCAGCAGGGAAAAGTGATGCTGGTCCTCACTGCCTCCTGGAACCCCTTCAAATACCCCAGACAATTTGGCCCTCTCTGCTTTCCTGCGCACTCTATCCTCAAAAGCAGCTTTTTTCACTTTCGGGGGCCAACAGAGCAAAGAAGTCAACGTCCAGCTTTTGCAGCAACAGCAAAGGTGCCAGCGGGGAAAAGTGATGCTGGTCCTCACTGCCTCCTGGAACCCCTTCAATTGACCCACACACTTTGGCCCTCTCTGATTTCCTGAGGAATCTATCCTCAAAAGCAGATTTTTCACTTTCGGCGGCCAACAGAGCAAAAAAGACAAACGTCCAGCTTTTGCTGCCACAGCAAATGTGCCAGCGGGGAAAAGTGATGCTGGTCCTCACTGCCTCCTGGAACCCCTTCAAATGCCCCATACAATTTGGCCCTCTCTGATTTCCTGCGCACTCTATCCACAAATGCACCTTTTTTAACTTTCGGGGCCAAAGGAGCAAAGAAGTCAACGTCCAGCTTTTGCTGCCACAGCAAAGGTGCCAGCGGGGAAAAGTGATGCTGGTCCTCACTGCCTCCTGGAACCCCTTCAAATGCCCAACACAATTTGGCCCTCTCTGATTTCCTGCGCACTCTATCCTCAAAAGCCCCTATTTTTCACTTTCGGCGGCCAACAGAGCAAAGAAGTCAACGTCCAGCTTTTGCTGCCACAGCAAAGGTGCCAGCGGGGAAAAGTGATGCTGGTCCTCACTGCCTCCTGGAACTCCTTCAGATGCCCCAGACAATTTGGCCCTCTCTGCTTTCCTGCGCACTCTATCCTCAAAAGCCCCTATTTTTCACTTTCGGCGGCCAAGAGAGCAAAAAAGACCAACGTCCAGATTTTGCTGCCACAGCAAAGGTGCCAGCGGGGAAAAGTGATGCTGGTCCTCACTGCCTCCTGGAACCCCTTCAAATGCCCCACACACTTTGGCACTCTCTGATTTCCTGAGGACTCGATCCTCAAAAGCCCCTATTATTCACTTTCGGCGGCCAACAGAGCAAAGAAGTCAACGTCCAGCTTTTGCAGCAACAGCAAAGGTGCCAGCAAGGAAAAGTGATGCTGGTCCTCACTGCCTCCTGGAACGCCTTCAAATGCCCCATACAATTTGGCCCTCTCTGCTTTCCTGCGCACTCTATCCTCAAAAGCACCTTTTTTCACTTTCGGCGGCCGACAGAGCAAAAAAGACAAACGTCCAGCTTTTGCTGCCACAGCAAAGGTGCCAGCGGGGAAAAGTGTTGCTGGTCCTCACTGCCTCCTGGAACTCCTTCAGATGCCCAGACAATTTGGCCCTCTCTGCTTTCCTGCGCACTCTATCCTCAAAAGCATCTTTTTTCACTTTCGGCGCCCAACAGAGCAAAAAAGACAAACGTCCAGCTTTTGCTGCCACAGCAAATGTGCCAGTGGGGAAAAGTGATGCTGGTCCTCACTGCCTCCTGGAACCCCTTCAAATGCCCCATACAATTTGGCCCTCTCTGCTTTCCTGCGCACTCTATCCTCAAAAGCATCTTTTTTCACTTTCGGCGCCCAACAGAGCAAAAAAGACAAACGTCCAGCTTTTGCTGCCACAGCAAATGTGCCAGCGGGGAAAAGTGATGCTGGTCCTCACTGCCTCCTGGAACCCCTTCAAATGCCCCATACAATTTGGCCCTCTCTGATTTCCTGCGCACTCTATCCACAAATGCACCTTTTTTAACTTTCGGGGCCAACAGAGCAAAGAAGTCAACGTCCAGCTTTTGCTGCCACAGAAAATGTGCCAGCGGGGAAAAGTGATGCTGGTCCTCACTGCCTCCTGGAACTCCTTCAGATGCCCCAGACAATTTGGCCCTCTCTGCTTTCCTGCGCACTCTATCCTCAAAAGCCCCTATTTTTCACTTTCGGCGGCCAAGAGAGCAAAAAAGACCAACGTCCAGCTTTTGCTGCCACAGCAAAGGTGCCAGCGGGGAAAAGTGATGCTGGTCCTCACTGCCTCCTGGAACCCCTTCAAATGCCCCACACACTTTGGCCCTCTCTGATTTCCTGAGGACTCGATCCTCAAAAGCCCCTATTATTCACTTTCGGCGGCCAACAGAGCAAAGAAGTCAACGTCCAGCTTTTGCAGCAACAGCAAAGGTGCCAGCAGGGAAAAGTGATGCTGGTCCTCACTGCCTCCTGGAACGCCTTCAAATGCCCCATACAATTTGGCCCTCTCTGCTTTCCTGCGCACTCTATCCTCAAAAGCACCTTTTTTCACTTTCGGCGGCCGACAGAGCAAAAAAGACAAACGTCCAGCTTTTGCTGCCACAGCAAAGGTGCCAGCGGGGAAAAGTGTTGCTGGTCCTCACTGCCTCCTGGAACTCCTTCAGATGCCCAGACAATTTGGCCCTCTCTGCTTTCCTGCGCACTCTATCCTCAAAAGCATCTTTTTTCACTTTCGGCGCCCAACAGAGCAAAAAAGACAAACGTCCAGCTTTTGCTGCCACAGCAAATGTGCCAGTGGGGAAAAGTGATGCTGGTCCTCACTGCCTCCTGGAACCCCTTCAAATGCCCCATACAATTTGGCCCTCTCTGCTTTCCTGCGCACTCTATCATCAAAAGCACCTTTTTTCACTTTCGGCGGCCAACAGAGCAAAAAGGACAAACGTCCATCTTTTGGTGCCACAGCAAAGGTGCCAGCAGGGAAAAGTGATGCTGGTCCTCACTGCCTCCTGGAACCCCTTCAAATGCCCCAGACAATTTGGCCCTCTCTTCTTTCCTGCGCACTCTATCCTCAAAAGCCCCTATTGTTCACTTTCGGCGGCCAAGAGAGCAAAAAAGACAAACGTCCAGCTTTTGCTGCCACAGCAAAGGTGCCAGCGGGGAAAAGTGATGCTGGTCCTCACTGCCTCCTGGAACCCCTTCAAATGCTCCACACAGGTTGGCCCTCTCTGCTTTCCTGCGCACTCTATCCTCAAAAGCAACTTTTTTCACTTTCGGCGCCCAACAGAGCAAAAAAGACAAACGTCCAGCTTTTGCTGCCACAGCAAAGGTGCCAGCGGGGAAAAGTGATGCTGGTCCTCACTGCCTCCTGGAACCCCTTCAAATGCCCCATACAATTTGGCCCTCTCTGCTTTCCTGCGCACTCTATCCTCAAAAGCACCTATTTTTCACTTTCGGCGGCCAACATAGCAAAAAGGACAAACGTCCATCTTTTGGTGCCACAACAAAGGTGCCAGCAGGGAAAAGTGATGCTGGTCCTCACTGCCTCCTGGAACCCCTTCAAATACCCCAGACAATTTGGCCCTCTCTGCTTTCCTGCGCACTCTATCCTCAAAAGCAGCTTTTTTCACTTTCGGGGGCCAACAGAGCAAAGAAGTCAACGTCCAGCTTTTGCAGCAACAGCAAAGGTGCCAGCGGGGAAAAGTGATGCTGGTCCTCACTGCCTCCTGGAACTCCTTCAGATGCCCCAGACAATTTGGCCCTCTCTGCTTTCCTGCGCACTCTATCCTCAAAAGCCCCTATTTTTCACTTTCGGCGACCAAGAGACGAAAAAAGAGAAACGTCCAGCTTTTGCTGCCACAGCAAAGGTGCCAGCGGGGAAAAGTCATGCTGGTCCTCACTGCCTCCTGGAACCCCTTCAAATGACCCACACACTTTGGCCCTCTCTGATTTCCTGAGGAATCTATCCTCAAAAGCAGATTTTTCACTTTCGGCGGCCAACAGAGCAAAAAAGACAAACGTCCAGCTTTTGCTGCCACAGCAAAGGTGCCAGCGGGGAAAAGTGATGCTGGTCCTCACTGCCTCCTGGAACCCCTTCAAATGCCCCACACACTTTGGCCCTCTCTGCTTTCCTGCGCACTCTATCCTCAAAAGCACATTTTTTCACTTTCGGCGCCCAACAGAGCAAAAAAGACAAACGTCCAGCTTTTGCTGCCACAGCAAAGGTGCCAGTGGGGAAAAGTGATGCTGGTCCTCACTGCCTCCTGGAACCCCTTCAAATGCGCCATACAATTTGGCCCTCTCTGCTTTCCTGCGCACTCTATCCTCAAAAGCCCCTATTTTTCACTTTCGGCGGCCAAGAGAGCAAAAAAGACAAACGTCCAGCTTTTGCTGCCACAGCAAATGGGCCAGCGGGGAAAACTGGTGCTGGTCCTCACTGCCTCCTGGAACCCCTTCAAATGCCCCATACAATTTGGCCCTCTCTGCTTTCCTGCGCACTCTATCCTCAAAAGCACCTTTTTTCACTTTCGGCGGCCAACAGAGCAAAAAGGACAAACGTCCATCTTTTGGTGCCACAGCAAAGGTGCCAGCAGGGAAAAGTGATGCTGGTCCTCACTGCCTCCTGGAACCCCTTCAAATGCTCCACACAGGTTGGCCCTCTCTGCTTTCTTGCAAACTCGATCCTCAAAAGCACCTTTTTTCAATTTCGGCGCCCAACAGAGAAAATAAGACAAACGTCCATCTTTTGCTGCCACAACAAATGTGCCAGCAGGGAAAAGTGATGCTGGTCCTCACTGCCTCCTGGAACCCCTTCAAATACCCCAGACAATTTGGCCCTCTCTGCTTTCCTGCGCACTCTATCCACAAAAGCACCTTTTTTCACTTTCGGCGGCCAACAGAGCAAAAAAGACAAACGTCCATCTTTTAGTGCCACAGCAAAGGTGCCAGCAGGGAAAAGTGATGCTGGTCCTCACTGCCTCCTGGAACCCCTACAAATGCCCCACACAATTTGGCCCTCTCTGATTTCCTGCAAACTCGATCCTCAAAAGCACCTTTTTTCTCTCTCGGCGTAGTTTGTAGGAAAAAACACAATCGTCCAACTTTTGCTGCCACAGCAAATGTGCCAGCGAGGAAAAGTGATGCTGGACCTCACTGCCTCCTGGAACCCCTTCAAATGACCCAGACAATTTGGCCCTCTCTGCTTTCCTGCAAACTCTATCCTCAAAAGCACCTTTTTTCTCTCTCGGCGTTGTTTGAAGGAAAAAACACAATCGTCCAACTTTTGCTGCCACAGCAAATGTGCCAGTGGGGAAAAGTGATGCTGGTCCTCACTGCCTCCTGGAACCCCTTCAAATGCTCCACACAGGTTGGCCCTGTCTGCTTTCTTGCGAACTCCATCCTCAAAAGCACCTTTTTTCAATTTCGGCGCCCAACAGTGAAAATAAGACAAACGTCCATCTTTTGCTGCCACAGCAAATGTGCCAGCGGGGAAAAGTGATGCTGGTCCTCACTGCCTCCTGGAACCCCTTCAAATGCCCCATACAATTTGGCCCTCTCTGCTTTCCTGCGCACTCTATCCAAAAAAGCACCTTTTTTCACTTTCGGCGGCCAACAGAGCAAAAGAGACAAACGTCCATCTTTTAGTGCCACAGCAAAGGTGCCAGCAGGGAAAAGTGATGCTGGTCCTCACTGCATCCTGGAACCCCTACAAATGCCCCACACAATTTGGCCATCTCTGCTTTCCTGCAAACTCGATCCTCAAAAGCACCTTTTTTCTCTCTCGGAGTAGTTTGTTGGAAAAAACACAATCGTCCAACTTTTGCTGCCACAGCAAATGTGCCAGCGAGGAAAAGTGATGCTGGACCTCACTGCCTCCTGGAACCCCTTCAAATGACCCAGACAATTTGGCCCTCTCTGCTTTCCTGCAAACTCTATCTTGAAAAGCACCTTTTTTCTCTCTCGGCGTTGTTAAAGGAAAAAACACAATCGTCCAACTTTTGCTGCCACAGCAAATGTGCCAGTATGGAAAAGTGATGCTGGTCCTCACTGCCTCCTGGAACTCCTTCAGATGCCCCAGACAATTTGGCCCTCTCTGCTTTCCTGCGCACTCTATCCTCAAAAGCACCTTTTTTCACTTTCGGCGCCCAACAGAGCAAAAAAGAAAAACGTCCAGCTTTTGCTGCCACAGCAAATGTGCCAGTGGGGAAAAGTGATGCTGGTCCTCACTGCCTCCTGGAACCCCTTCAAATGCCCCATACAATTTGGCCCTCTCTGCTTTCCTGCGCACTCTATCCTCAAAAGCCCCTATTTTTCACTTTCGGCGGCCAAGAGAGCCAAAAAGGCAAACGTCCAGCTTTTGCTGCCACAGCAAATGTGCCAGTGGGGAAAAGTGATGCTGGTCCTCACTGCCTCCTGGAACCCCTTCAAATGCTCCACACAGGTTGGCCCTCTCTGCTTTCTTGCAAACTCTATCCTCAAAAGCACCTTTTTTCAATTTCGGCGCCCAACAGAGGAAATAAGACAAACGTCCATCTTTTGCTGCCACAGCAAATGTGCCAGCGGGGAAAAGTGATGCTGGTCCTCACTGCCTCCTGGAACCCCTTCAAATGCCCCATACAATTTGGCCCTCTCTGCTTTCCTGCGCACTCTATCCACAAAAGCACCTTTTTTCACTTTCGGCGGCCAACAGAGCAAAAAAGACAAACGTCCATCTTTTAGTGCCACAGCAAAGGTGCCAGCAGGGAAAAGTGATGCTGGTCCTCACTGCCTCCTGGAACCCCTACAAATGCCCCACACAATTTGGCCCTCTCTGCTTTCCTGCAAACTCGATCCTCAAAAGCACCTTTTTTCTCTCTCGGAGTAGTTTGTAGGAAAAAACACAATCGTCCAACTTTTGCTGCCACAGCAAATGTGCCAGCGAGGAAAAGTGATGCTGGTCCTCACTGCCTCCTGGAACCCCTTCAAATGACCCAGACAATTTGGCCCTCTCTGCTTTCCTGCAAACTCTATCCTCAAAAGCACCTTTTTTCTCTCTCGGCGTTGTTTGAAGGAAAAAACACAATCGTCCAACTTTTGCTGCCACAGCAAATGTGCCAGTGGGGAAAAGTGATGCTGGTCCTCACTGCCTCCTGGAACCCCTTCAAATGCCCCACACACTTTGGCCCTCTCTGATTTCCTGAGGACTCTATCCTCAAAAGCAGTTTTTTTCACTTTCGTCGGCCAATAGAGCAAATAAGTCAACGTCCAGCTTTTGCTGCAACAGCAAAGGTGCCAGCGGGGAAAAGTGATGCTGGTCCTCACTGCCTCCTGGAACCCCTTCAAATGCCCCACACAATGTGGCCCTCTCTGCTTTCCTACGCACTCTATCCACAAAAGCACATTTTTCACTTTCGGCGCCCAACAGACCAAAAAAGACAAACGTCCACCTTTTGCTGCCACACCAAAGGTGCCAGCAGGGAAAAGTGATGCTGGTCCTCACTGCCTCCTGGAACCCCTTCAAATACCCCACACACTTTGGCCCTCTCTGATTTCCTGCGCACTCTATCCACAAAAGCAGCTTTTTTCACTTTCGGCGGCCAACAGAGCAAAGAAGTCAACGTCCAGCTTTTGCAGCAACAGCAAAGGTGCCAGCGGGGAAAAGTGATGCTGGTCCTCACTGCCTCCTGGAACTCCTTCAGATGCCCCAGACAATTTGGCCCTCTCTGCTTTCCTGCGCACTCTATCATCAAAAGCCCCTATTTTTCACTTTCGGCGACCAAGAGAGCAAAAAAGAGAAACGTCCAGCTTTTGATGCCACAGCAAAGGTGCCAGCGGGGAAAAGTGATGCTGGTCCTAACTGCCTCCTGGAACCCCTTCAAATGACCCACATACTTTGGCCCTCTCTGATTTCCTGAGGACTCTATCCTCAAAAGCATATTTTTCACTTTAGGCGGCCAACAGAGCAAAGAAGTCAACGTCCAGCTTTTGCTGCCACAGCAAAGGTGCCAGCGGGGAAAAGTGATGCTGGTCCTCACTGCCTCCTGGAACCCCTTCAAATGCCCCATACAATTTGGCCCTCTCTGCTTTCCTGCGCACTCTATCCTCAAAAGCACCTATTTTTCACTTTCGGCGGCCAACATAGCAAAAAGGACAAACGTCCATCTTTTGGTGCCAGAGCAAATGTGCCAGCAGGGAAAAGTGATGCTGGTCCTCACTGCCTCCTGGAACCCCTTCAAATGCCCCACACAATTTGGCCCTCTCTGCTTTCCTGCGCACTCTATCCTCAAAAGCCCCTATTTTTCACTTTCGGCGGCCAAGAGAGCAAAAAAGACAAACGTCCAGCTTTTGCTGCCACAGCAAATGTGCCAGCGGGGAAAAGTGATGCTGGTCCTCACTGCCTCCTGGAACCCCTTCAAATGCCCCAGACAATTTGGCCCTCTCTGCTTTCCTGCGCACTCTATCCTCAAAAGCACCTTTTTTAACTTTCGGCGGCCAACAGAACAAAAAGGACAAACGTCCATCTTTTGGTGCCACAGCAAAGGTGCCAGCAGGGAAAAGTGATGCTGGTCCTCACTGCCTCCTGGAACCCCTTCAAATGCCCCAGACAATTTGGCCCTCTCTTCTTTCCTGCGCACTCTATCCTCAAAAGCCCCTATTGTTCACTTTCGGCGGCCAAGAGAGCAAAAAAGACAAACGTCCAGCTTTTGCTGCCACAGCAAAGGTGCCATCGGGGAAAAGTGATGCTGGTCCTCACTGCCTCCTGGAACCCCTTCAAATGCTCCACACAGGTTGGCCCTCTCTGCTTTCTTGCAAACTCGATCCTCAAAAGCACCTTTTTTCAATTTCGGCGCCCAACAGAGAAAATAAGACAAACGTCCATCTTTTGCTGCCACAGCAAATGTGCCAGCGGGGAAAAGTGATGCTGGTCCTCACTGCCTCCTGGAACCCCTTCAAATGCCCCATACAATTTGGCCCTCTCTGCTTTCCTGCGCACTCTATCCACAAAAGCACCTTTTTTCACTTTCGGCGGCCAACAGAGCAAAAAAGACAAACGTCCATCTTTTAGTGCCACAGCAAAGGTGCCAGCAGGGAAAAGTGATGCTGGTCCTCACTGCCTCCTGGAACCCCTACAAATGCCCCACACAATTTGGCCCTCTCTGCTTTCCTGCAAACTCGATCCTCAAAAGCACCTTTTTTCTCTCTCTGCGTAGTTTGTAGGAAAAAACACAATCGTCCAACTTTTGCTGCCACAGCAAATGTGCCAGTGGGGAAAAGTGATGCTGGTCCTCACTGCCTCATGGAACCCCTTCAAAAGACCCAGACAATTTGGCCCTCTCTGCTTTCCTGCAAACTCTATCCTCAAAAGCACCTTTTTTCTCTCTCGGCGTTGTTTGTAGGAAAAAACACAATCGTCCAACTTTTGCTGCCACAGCAAATGTGCCAGTGGGGAAAAGTGATGCTGGTCCTCACTGCCTCCTGGAACTCCTTCAGATGCCCCAGACAATTTGGCCCTCTCTGCTTTCCTGCGCACTCTATCCTCAAAAGCCCCTATTTTTCACTTTCGGCGGCCAAGAGAGCAAAAAAGACAAACGTCCAGCTTTTGCTGCCACAGCAAAGGTGCCAGCGGGGAAAAGTGATGCTGGTCCTCACTGCCTCCTGGAACCCCTTCAAATGCCCCACACACTTTGGCCCTCTCTGATTTCCTGAGGACTCTATCCTCAAAAGCAGCTTTTTTCACTTTCGGCGGCCAACAGAGCAAGTAAGTCAACGTCCAGCTTTTGCTGCAACAGCAAAGGTGCCAGCGGGGAAAAGTGATGCTGGTCCTCACTGCCTCCTGGAACCCCTTCAAATGCCCCACACAATTTGGCCCTCTCTGCTTTCCTGCGCACTCTATCCACAAAAGCACCTTTTTTCACTTTCGGCGCCCAACAGACCAAAAAAGACAAACGTCCAGCTTTTGCTGCCACAGCAAAGGTGCCAGCGGGGAAAAGTGATGCTGGTCCTCACTGCCTCCTGGAACCCCTTCAAATACCCCAGACAATTTGGCCCTCTCTGCTTTCCTGCGCACTCTATCCTCAAAAGCATCTTTTTTCACTTTCGGGGGCCAACAGAGCAAAGAAGTCACCGCCCAGCTTTTGCAGCAACAGCAAAGGTGCCAGCGGGGAAAAGTGATGCTGGTCCTCACTGCCTCCTGGAACTCCTTTAGATGCCCCAGACAATTTGGCCCTCTCTGCTTTCCTGCGCACTCTATCCTCAAAAGCCCCTATTTTTCTCTTTCGGCGACCAAGAGAGGAAAAAAGAGAAACGTCCAGCTTTTGCTGCCACAGCAAAGGTGCCAGCGGGGAAAAGTGATGCTGGACCTCACTGCCTCCTGGAACCCCTTCAAATGACCCACACACTTTGGCCCTCTCTGATTTCCTGAAAACTCGATCCTCAAAAGCACCTTTTTTCTCTCTCGGCGTTGTTTGAAGGAAAAAACACAATCGTCCAACTTTTGCTGCCACAGCAAAGGTGCCAGCGGGGAAAAGTGATGCTGGTCCTCACTGCCTCCTTGAACTCCTTCAGATGCCCCAGACAATTTGGCCCTCTCTGCTTTCCTGCGCACTCTATCCTCAAAAGCCCCTATTTTTCACTTTCGGCGACCAAGAGAGCAAAAAAGAGAAACGTCCAGCTTTTGCTGCCACAGCAAAGGTGCCAGCGGGGAAAAGTGATGCTGGTCCTCACTGCCTCCTGCAACCCCTTCAAATGACCCACACACTTTGGCCCTCTCTGATTTCCTGAGGACTCTATCCTCAAAAGCACCTTTTTTCACTTTCGGCGGCCAACAGAGCAAAGAAGTCAACGTCCAGCTTTTGCTGCCACAGCAAATGTGCCAGCGGGGAAAAGTGATGCTGGTCCTCACTGCCTCCTGGAACCCCTTCAAATGCCCCAGACAATTTGGCCCTCTCTGCTTTCCTGCGCACTCTATCCTCAAAAGCACTTTTTTTAACTTTCGGCGGCCAACAGAGCAAAAAGGACAAACGTCCATCTTTTGGTGCCACAGCAAAGGTGCCAGCAGGGAAAAGTGATGCTGGTCCTCACTGCCTCCTGGAACCCCTTCAAATGCCCCAGACAATTTGGCCCTCTCTTCTTTCCTGCGCACTCTATCCTCAAAAGCCCCTATTGGTCACTTTCGGCGGCCAAGAGAGCAAAAAAGACAAACGTCCAGCTTTTGCTGCCACAGCAAAGGTGCCATCGGGGAAAAGTGATGCTGGTCCTCACTGCCTCCTGGAACCCCTTCAAATGCTCCACACAGGTTGGCCCTCTCTGCTTTCTTGCAAACTCGATCTTCAAAAGCACCTTTTTTCTCTCTCGGCGTTGTTTGTACGAAAAAACACAATCGTCCAACTTTTGCTGCCACAGCAAATGTGCCAGTGGGGAAAAGTGATGCTGGTCCTCACTGCCTCCTGGAACCCCTACAAATGCCCCACACAATTTGGCCCTCTCTGCTTTCCTGCAAACTCGATCCTCAAAAGCACCTTTTTTCTCTCTCGGCGTTGTTTGTACGAAAAAACACAATCGTCCAACTTTTGCTGCCACAGCAAATGTGCCAGTGGGGAAAAGTGATGCTGGTCCTCACTGCCTCCTGGAACTCCTTCAGATGCCCCAGACAATTTGGCTCTCTCTGCTTTCCTGCGCACTCTATCCTCAAAAGCCCCTATTTTTAACTTTCGGCGGCCAAGAGAGCAAAAAAGACAAACGTCCAGCTTTTGCTGCCACAGCAAAGGTGCCAGCGGGGAAAAGTGATGCTGGTCCTCACTGCCTCCTGGAACCCCTTCAAATGCCCCACACACTTTGGCCCTCTCTGATTTTCCTGAGGACTCTATCCACAAAAGCAGCTTTTTTCACTTTCGGCGGCCAACAGAGCAAATAAGTCAACGTCCAGCTTTTGCTGCAACAGCAAAGGTGCCAGCGGGGAAAAGTGATGCTGGTCCTCACTGCCTCCTGGAACTCCTTCAGATGCCCCAGACAATTTGGCCTTCTCTGCTTTCCTGCAAATTCGATCCTCAAAAGCCCCTATTTTTCATTTTCGGCTGCCAAGACAGCAAAAATACAAACGTCCATCTTTTGCTGCCACAGCAAAGGTGCCAGCGGGGAAAAGTGATGCTGATCCTCACTGCCTCCTGGAACCCCTTCAAATGCCCCACACAATTTGGCCCTCTCTGCTTTCCTGCCCACTCTATCCTCAAAAGCACCTTTTTTCACTTTCGGCGCCCAACAGAGCAAAAAAGACAAACGTCCAGCTTTTGCTGCCACAGCAAAGGTGCCAGCGGGGAAAAGTGATGCTGGTCCTCACTGCCTCCTGGAACCCCTTCAAATACCCCAGACAATTTGGCCCTCTCTGCTTTCCTGCGCACTCTATCCTCAAAAGCATCTTTTTTCACTTTCGGGGGCCAACAGAGCAAAGAAGTCACCGCCCAGCTTTTGCAGCAACAGCAAAGGTGCCAGCGGGGAAAAGTGATGCTGGTCCTCACTGCCTCCTGGAACTCCTTTAGATGCCCCAGACAATTTGGCCCTCTCTGCTTTCCTGCGCACTCTATCCTCAAAAGCCCCTATTTTTCTCTTTCGGCGACCAAGAGAGGAAAAAAGAGAAACGTCCAGCTTTTGCTGCCACAGCAAAGGTGCCAGCGGGGAAAAGTGATGCTGGACCTCACTGCCTCCTGGAACCCCTTCAAATGACCCACACACTTTGGCCCTCTCTGATTTCCTGAAAACTCGATCCTCAAAAGCACCTTTTTTCTCTCTCGGCGTTGTTTGAAGGAAAAAACACAATCGTCCAACTTTTGCTGCCACAGCAAAGGTGCCAGCGGGGAAAAGTGATGCTGGTCCTCACTGCCTCCTTGAACTCCTTCAGATGCCCCAGACAATTTGGCCCTCTCTGCTTTCCTGCGCACTCTATCCTCAAAAGCCCCTATTTTTCACTTTCGGCGACCAAGAGAGCAAAAAAGAGAAACGTCCAGCTTTTGCTGCCACAGCAAAGGTGCCAGCGGGGAAAAGTGATGCTGGTCCTCACTGCCTCCTGCAACCCCTTCAAATGACCCACACACTTTGGCCCTCTCTGATTTCCTGAGGACTCTATCCTCAAAAGCACCTTTTTTCACTTTCGGCGGCCAACAGAGCAAAGAAGTCAACGTCCAGCTTTTGCTGCCACAGCAAATGTGCCAGCGGGGAAAAGTGATGCTGGTCCTCACTGCCTCCTGGAACCCCTTCAAATGCCCCAGACAATTTGGCCCTCTCTGCTTTCCTGCGCACTCTATCCTCAAAAGCACTTTTTTTAACTTTCGGCGGCCAACAGAGCAAAAAGGACAAACGTCCATCTTTTGGTGCCACAGCAAAGGTGCCAGCAGGGAAAAGTGATGCTGGTCCTCACTGCCTCCTGGAACTCTTTCAGATGCCCCATACAATTTTGCCCTCTCTGCTTTCCTGCGCACTCTATCCTCAAAAGCACCTTTTTTCACTTTCGGCGCCCAACAGAGCAAAAAAGACAAATGTCCAGCTTTTGCAGCCACAGCAAAGGTGCCAGCGGGGAAAAGTGATGCTGGTCCTCACTGCCTCCTGGAACCCCTTCAAATGCCCCACACAATTTGGCCCTCTCTGCTTTCCTGCGCACTCTATCCTCAAAAGCAGCTTTTTCTACTTTCGGCGGCCAAGAGAGCAAAGAAGTCAACGTCCATCGTTTGAGGCCACAGCAAAGGTGCCATCGGGGAAAAGTGATGCTGGTCCTCACTGCCTCCTGGAACCCCTTCAAATGCCACATACAATTTGGCCCTCTCTGCTTTCCTGCAAACTCTATCCTCAAAAGCACTTTTTTTCTCTCTCGGCGTTGTTTGTAGGAAAAAACACAATCGTCCAACTTTTGCTGCCACAGCAAATGTGCCAGCGGGGAAAAGTGATGCTGGTCCTCACTGCCTCCTGGAACCCCTTCAAATGCCCCATACAATTTGGCCCTCTCTGCTTTCCTGCCCACTCTATCCTCAAAAGCACCTTTTTTCACTTTCGGCGCTGTTTGGAGCAAAAAAGACAAACGTCCAGCTTTTGCGGCCACAGCAAAGGTGCCAGCGGGGAAAAGTGATGCTGGTCCTCACTGCCTCCTGGAACCCCTTCAAATGCCCCATACAATTTGGCCCTCTCTGCTTTCCTGCGCACTCTATCCTCAAAAGCATCTTTTTTCACTTTCGGGGGCCAACAGAGCAAAGAAGTCAACGCCCAGCTTTTGCAGCAACAGCAAAGGTGCCAGCGGGGAAAAGTGATGCTGGTCCTCACTGCCTCCTGGAACTCCTTTAGATGCCCCAGACAATTTGGCCCTCTCTGCTTTCCTGCGCACTCTATCCTCAAAAGCCCCTATTTTTCACTTTCGGCGACCAAGAGAGGAAAAAAGAGAAACGTCCAGCTTTTGCTGCCACAGCAAAGGTGCCAGCGGGGAAAAGTGATGCTGGTCCTCACTGCCTCCTGGAACCCCTTCAAATGACCCACACACTTTGGCCCTCTCTGATTTCCTGAAAACTCGATCCTCAAAAGCACCTTTTTTCTCTCTCGGCGTTGTTTGAAGGAAAAAACACAATCGTCCAACTTTTGCTGCCACAGCAAAGGTGCCAGCGGGGAAAAGTGATGCTGGTCCTCACTGCCTCCTTGAACTCCTTCAGATGCCCCAGACAATTTGGCCCTCTCTGCTTTCCTGCGCACTCTATCCTCAAAAGCCCCTATTTTTCACTTTCGGCGACCAAGAGAGCAAAAGAGAGAAACGTCCAGCTTTTGCTGCCACAGCAAAGGTGCCAGCGGGGAAAAGTGATGCTGGTCCTCACTGCCTCCTGGAACCCCTTCAAATGACCCACACACTTTGGCCCTCTCTGATTTCCTGAGGACTCTATCCTCAAAAGCACCTTTTTTCACTTTCGGCGGCCAACAGAGCAAAGAAGTCAACGTCCAGCTTTTGCTGCCACAGCAAATGTGCCAGCGGGGAAAAGTGATGCTGGTCCTCACTGCCTCCTGGAACCCCTTCAAATGCCCCAGACAATTTGGCCCTCTCTGCTTTCCTGCGCACTCTATCCTCAAAAGCACCTTTTTTAACTTTCGGCGGCCAACAGAGCAAAAAGGACAAACGTCCATCTTTTGGTGCCACAGCAAAGGTGCCAGCAGGGAAAAGTGATGCTGGTCCTCACTGCCTCCTGGAACCCCTTCGAATGCCCCACACAATTTGGCCCTCTCTTCTTTCCTGCGCACTCTATCCTCAAAAGCCCCTATTGGTCACTTTCGGCGGCCAAGAGAGCAAAAAAGACAAACGTCCAGCTTTTGCTGCCACAGCAAAGGTGCCATCGGGGAAAAGTGATGCTGGTCCTCACTGCCTCCTGGAACCCCTTCAAATGCTCCACACAGGTTGGCCCTCTCTGCTTTCTTGCAAACTCGATCCTCAAAAGCACCTTTTTTCACTTTCGGCGCTGTTTGGAGCAAAAAAGACAAACGTCCAGCTTTTGCTGCCACAGCAAAGGTGCCAGCGGGGAAAAGTCATGCTGGTCCTCACTGCCTCCTGGAACCCCTTCAAATGCCCCACACAATTTGGCCCTCTCTGCTTTCCTGCTGACTCCAGCCTCAAAAGCACCTTTTTTCACTTTCGGCGCTGTTTGGAGTAAAAAAGACAAACGTCCAGCTTTTGCTGCCACAGCAAAGGTGCCAGCGGGGAAAAGTGATGCTGGTCCTCACTGCCTCCTGGAACCCCTTCAAATGCCCCACACACTTTGGCCCTCTCTGATTTCCTGAGGACTCTATCCTCAAAAGCAGCTTTTTTCACTTTCGGCGGCCAACAGAGCAAAGAAGTCAACGTACAGCTTTTGCTGCAACAGCAAAGGTGCCAGCGGGGAAAAGTGATGCTTGTCCTCACTGCATCCTGGAACCCCTTCAAATGCCCCACACAATTTTGCCCTCTCTGCTTTCCTGCCCACTCTATCCTCAAAAGCACCTTTTTTCAATTTCGGCGCCCAAGAGAGCAAAAAAGACAAACGTCCATCTTTTGGTGTCACAGCAATGGTGCCAGCAGGGAAAAGTGATGCTGGTCCTCACTGCCTCCTGGAACCCCTTCAAATGCCCCATACAATTTGGCCCTCTCTGCTTTCCTGCCCACTCTATCCTCAAAAGCACCTTTTTTCACTTTCGGCGCCCAACAGAGCAAAAAAGACAAACGTCCATCTTTTGGTGTCACAGCAATGGTGCCAGCAGGGAAAAGTGTTGCTGGTCCTCACTGCCTCCTGGAACCCCTTCAAATGCCCCATAAAATTTGGCCCTCTCTGCTTTCCTGCAAACTCGATCCTCAAAAGCATCTTTTTTCACTTTCGGGTGCCAACAGAGCAAAGAAGTCAAACGTCCAGCTTTTGCTGCCACAGAAAATGTGCCAGCGGGGAAAAGTGATGCTGGTCCTCACTGCCTCCTGGAACTCCTTCAGATGCCCCATACAATTTGGCCCTCTCTGCTTTCCTGCGCACTCTATCATCAAAAGCACCTTTTTTCACTTTCGGCGCCCAACAGAGCAAAAAAGACAAATGTCTAGCTTTTGCAGCCACAGCAAAGGTGCCAGCGGTGAAAAGTGATGCTGGTCCTCACTGCCTCCTGGAACCCCTTCAAATGCCACATACAATTTGGCCCTCTCTGCTTTCCTGCGCACTCTATCCTCAAAAGCAGCTTTTTCTACTTTCGGCGGCCAAGAGAGCAAAGAAGTCAACGTCCATCGTTTGATGCCACAGCAAAGGTGCCAGCGGGGAAAAGTGATGCTGGTCCTCACTGCCTCCTGGAACCCCTTCAAATGCCACATACAATTTGGCCGTCTCTGCTTTCCTGCAAAATCTATCCTCAAAAGCACTTTTGTTCTCTCTCGGCGTTGTTTGTAGGAAAAAACACAATCGTCCAACTTTTGCTGCAACAGCAAAGGTGCCAGCGGGGAAAAGTGATGCTGGTCCTCACTGCCTCCTGGAACCCCTTCAAATGCACCACACACTTTAGCCCCTCTCTGATTTCCTGAGGACTCTATCCTCAAAAGCCCCTATTTTTCACTTTCGGCGGCCAACAGAGCAAAGAAGTCAACGTCCAGCTTTTGCTGCCACAGCAAAGGTGCCAGCGGGGAAAAGTGATGCTGGTCCTCACTGCCTCCTGGAACCCCTTCAAATGCCCCATACAATTTGGCCCTCTCTGCTTTCCTGCGCACTCTATCCACAAAAGCACCTTTTTTAACTTTCGGCGGCCAACAGAACAAAAAGGACAAACGTCCATCTTTTGGTGCCACAGCAAAGGTGCCAGCAGGGAAAAGTGATGCTGGTCCTCACTGCCTCCTGGAACCCCTTCAAATGCCCCATACAATTTGGCCCTCTCTGCTTTCCTGCGCACTCTATCCTCAAAAGCCCCTATTTTTCACTTTCGGCAGCCAACAGAGCAAAAAAGACAAACGTCCAGCTTTTGCTGCCACAGCAAAGGTGCCAGCGGTGAAAAGTGATGCTGGTCTTCACTGCCTCCTGGAACTCCTTCAGATGCCTTAGACAATTTGGCCCTCTCTTCTTTCCTGCGCACTCTATCCTCAAAAGGCCCTATTTTTCACTTTCGGCAGCCAAGAGAGCAAAAAAGAAAAACGTCCAGCTTTTGCTGCCACAGCAAAGGTGCCAGCGGGGAAAAGTGATGCTGGTCCTCACTGCCTCCTGGAACCCCTTCAAATGCCCCACACACTTTGGCCCTCTCTGATTTCCTGCGCACTCTATCCTCAATAGCAGCTTTTTTCACTTTCGGCGGCCAACAGAGCAAAGAAGTCAACGTCCAGCTTTTGCTTCAACAGCAAAGGTGCCAGCGGGGAAAAGTGATGCTGGTCCTCACTGCCTCCTGGAACCCCTTCAAATGCCCCAGACAATTTGGCCCTCTCTGCTTTCCTGCGCACTCTATCCTCAAAAGCACCTTTTTTCACTTTCGGCGGCCAACAGAGCAAAAAAGACAAACGTCCAGCTTTTGCAGCAACAGCAAAGGTGCCAGCAGGGAAAAGTGATGCTGGTCCTCACTGCCTCCTGGAACCCCTTCAAATGCCCCATACAATTTGGCCCTCTCTGCTTTCCTGCGCACTCTATCCACAAAAGCACCTTTTTTAACTTTCGGCGGCCAACAGAGCAAAAAGGACAAACGTCCATCTTTTGGTGCCACAGCAAAGGTGCCAGCAGGGAAAAGTGATGCTGGTCCTCACTGCCTCCTGGAACCCCTTCAAATGCCCCATAAAATTTGGCCCTCTCTGCTTTCCTGCAAATTCGATCCTCAAAAGCCCCTATTTTTCATTTTCGGCGGCCAAGACAGCAAAAAAGACAAACGTCCATCTTTTGCTGCCACAGCAAAGGTGCCAGCGGGGAAAAGTGATGCTGGTCCTCACTGCATCCTGGAACCCCTTCAAATGCCCCACACAATTTGGCCCTCTCTGCTTTCCTGCGCACTCTATCCTCAAAAGCACCTTTTTTCACTTTCGGGGGCCAACAGAGCAAAGAAGTCAACGTCCATCGTTTGATGCCACAGCAAAGGTGCCAGCGGGGAAAAGTGATGCTGGTCCTCACTGCCTCCTGGAAACCCTTCAAATGCCACATACAATTTGGCCCTCTCTGCTTTCCTGCAAACTCTATCCTCAAAAGCACTTTTTTTCTCTCT
The DNA here is from genome assembly GCF_965231255.1 of Vanellus vanellus. Lineage (NCBI taxonomy): Eukaryota > Metazoa > Chordata > Aves > Charadriiformes > Charadriidae > Vanellus > Vanellus vanellus. Next base: position 82,153,005 of record NC_138905.1, on the reverse strand, counting down.
CGGCGTTGTTTGTAGAAAAAAACACAATCGACCAACTTTTGCTGCCACAGCAAATGTGCCAGCGGGGAAAAGTGATGCTGGTCCTCACTGCATCATGGAACTCCTTCAGATGCCTTAGACAATTTGGCCCTCTCTGCTTTCCTGCGCACTCTATCCTCAAAAGCCCCTATTTTTCACTTTCGGCGGCCAACAGAGCAAAAAAGACCAACGTCCAGCTTTTGCTGCCACAGCAAAGGTGCCAGCGGGGAAAAGTGATGCTGGTCCTCACTGCCTCCTGGAACCCCTTTAAATGCACCACACACTTTAGCCCTCTCTGATTTCCTGAGGACTCTATCCTCAAAAGCCCCTATTTTTCACTTTCGGCGGCCAAGAGAGCAAAGAAGTCAACGTCCAGCTTTTGCAGCAACAGCAAAGGTGCCAGCGGGGAAAAGTGATGCTGGTCCTCACTGCCTCCTGGAACCCCTTCAAATGCACCAGACAATTTGGCCCTCTCTGCTTTCCTGCGTACTCTATCCTCAAAAGTAGCTTTTTTCACTTTCGGGGGCCAACAGACCAAAGAAGTCAACGTCCAGCTTTTGCTGCCACGGCAAAGGTGCCAGTGGGGAAAAGTGATGCTGGTCCGCACTGCCTCCTGGAACTCCTTCAGATGCCCCAGACAATTTGGCCCTCTCTGCTTTCCTGCGCACTCTATCCTCAAAAGCCCCTATTTTTCACTTTCGGCGGCCAAGAGAGCAAAAAAGAAAAACGTCCAGCTTTTGCTGCCACAGCAAAGGTGCCAGCAGGGAAAAGTGATGCTGGTCCTCACTGCCTCCTGGAACCCCTTCAAATGCCCCACACACTTTGGCCCTCTCTGATTTCCTGAGGACTCTATCCTCAAAAGCAGCTTTTTTCACTTTCGGCGGCCAACAGAGCAAAGAAGTCAACGTACAGCTTTTGCTGCCACAGCAAATGTGCCAGCGGGGAAAAGTGATGCTGGTCCTCACTGCATCCTGGAACCCCTTCAAATGCCCCACATAATTTTGCCCTCTCTGCTTTCCTGCCCACTCTATCCTCAAAAGCACCTTTTTTCACTTTCGGCGCCCAACAGAGCAAAAAAGACAAACGTCCATCTTTTGGTGTCACAGCAATGGTGCCAGCAGGGAAAAGTGTTGCTGGTCCTCACTGCCTCCTGGAACCCCTTCAAATGCCCCATAAAATTTGGCCCTCTCTGCTTTCCTGCAAACTCGATCCTCAAAAGCAGCTTTTTTCACTTTCGGGTGCCAACAGAGCAAAGAAGTCAAACGTCCAGCTTTTGCTGCCACAGCAAATGTGCCAGCGGGGAAAAGTGATGTTGGTCCTCACTGCCTCCTGGAACTCCTTCAGATGCCCCATACAATTTGGCCCTCTCTGCTTTCCTGCGCACTCTATCCTCAAAAGCACCTTTTTTCACTTTCGGCGCCCAACAGAGCCAAAAAGACAAATGTCCAGCTTTTGCAGCCATAGAAAGGTGCCAGCGGGGAAAAGTGATGCTGGTCCTCACTGCCTCCTGGAACCCCTTCAAATGCCCCATAAAATTTGGCCCTCTCTGCTTTCCTTCAAATTCGATCCTCAAAAGCCCCTATTTTTCATTTTCGGCGGCCAAGACAGCAAAAATACAAACGTCCATCTTTTGCTGCCACAGCAAAGGTGCCAGCGGGGAAAGAGATGCTGGTCCTCACTGCATCCTGGAACCCCTTCAAATGCCCCACACAATTTGGCCCTCTCTGCTTTCCTGCCCACTCTATCCTCAAAAGCACCTTTTTTCACTTTCGGGGGCCAACAGAGCAAAGAAGTCAACGTCCATCGTTTGATGCCACAGCAAAGGTGCCAGCGGGGAAAAGTGATGCTGGTCCTCACTGCCTCCTGGAAACCCTTCAAATGCCACATACAATTTGGCCCTCTCTGCTTTCCTGCAAACTCTATCCTCAAAAGCACTTTTTTTCTCTCTCGGCGTTGTTTGTAGAAAAAAACACAATCGACCAACTTTTGCTGCCACAGCAAATGTGCCAGCGGGGAAAAGTGATGCTGGTCCTCACTGCATCATGGAACTCCTTCAAATGCCCCATACTATTTGGCCCTCTCTGCTTTCCTGCGCACTCTATCCACAAAAGCACCTTATTTAACTTTCGGCGGCCAACAGAGCAAAAAGACAAACGTCCATCTTTTGGTGCCACAGCAAAGGTGTTAGCGGGGAAAAGTGATGCTGGTCCTCACTGCCTCCTGGAACCCCTTCAAATGCCCCATACAATTTGGCCCTCTCTGCTTTCCTGCGCACTCTATCCTCCAAAGCCCCTATTTTTCACTTTCGGCGGCCAACAGAGCAAAGAAGTCAACGTCCAGCTTTTGCTGCCACAGCAAAGGTGCCAGCGGGGAAAAGTGATGCTGGTCCTCACTGCCTCCTGGAACTCCTTCAGATGCCACAGACAATTTGGCCCTCTCTGCTTTCCTGCGCACTCTATCCTCAAAAGCACCTTTTTTCACTTTCGGCGGCCGACAGAGCAAAAAAGACAAACGTCCATCTTTTGGTGTCACAGCAATGGTGCCAGCAGGGAAAAGTGATGCTGGTCCTCACTGCCTCCTGGAACCCCTTCAAATGCCCCATATAATTTAGCCCTCTCTGCTTTCCTGCAAACTCGATCCTCAAAAGCAACTTTTTTCACTTTCGGCAGCCGAAAGAGCAAAAAAGACAAACGTCCAGCTTTTGCTGCCACAGCAAAGGTGCCAGCGGGGGAAAAGTGTTGCTGGTCCTCACTGCCTCCTGGAACCCCTTCAAATGCCCCATAAAATTTGGCCCTCTCTGCTTTCCTGAGGACTCTATCCTAAAAAGCAGCTTTTTTTACTTTCGGCGGCCAAGAGAGCAAAGAAGTCAACGTCCATCGTTTGATGCCACAGCAAAGGTGCCAGCGGGGAAAAGTGATGCTGGTCCTCACTGCCTCCTGGAACCCCTTCAAATGCCCCATACAATTTGGCCCTCTCTGCTTTCCTGCAAACTCTATCCTCAAAAGCACTTTTTTCTCTCTCGGCGTTGTTTGTAGGAAAAAACACAATCGTCCAACTTTTGCTGCCACAGCAAATGTGCCAGCGGGGAAAAGTGATGCTGGTCATCACTGCCTCCTGGAACTCCTTCAGATGCCTTAGACAATTTGGCCCTCTCTGCTTTCCTGCGCACTCTATCCTCAAAAGCCCCTATTTTTCACTTTCGGCGGCCAACAGAGCAAAAAAGACTAACGTCCAGCTTTTGCTGCCACAGCAAAGGTGCCAGCGGGGAAAAGTGATGCTGGTCCTCACTGCCTCCTGGAACCCCTTTAAATGCACCACACACTTTAGCCCTCTCTGATTTCCTGAGGACTCTATCCTCAAAAGCCCCTATATTTCACTTTCGGCGGCCAACAGAGCAAAGAAGTAAACGTCCAGCTTTTGCAGCAACAGCAAAGGTGCCAGCGGGGAAAAGTGATGCTGGTCCTCACTGCCTCCTGGAACCCCTTCAAATGCACCAGACAATTTGGCCCTCTCTGCTTTCCTGCGCACTCTATCCTCAAAAGTAGCTTTTTTCACTTTCGGGGGCCAACAGACCAAAGAAGTCAACGTCCAGCTTTTGCTGCCACGGCAAAGGTGCCAGTGGGGAAAAGTGATGCTGGTCCTCACTGCCTCCTGGAACTCCTTCAGATGCCCCAGACAATTTGGCCCTCTCTGCTTTCCTGCGCACTCTATCCTCAAAAACCCCTATTTTTCACTTTCGGCTGCCAAGAGAGCAAAAAAGAAAAACGTCCAGCTTTTGCTGCCACAGCAAAGGTGCCAGCAGGGAAAAGTGATGCTGGTCCTCACTGCCTCCTGGAACCCCTTCAAATGCCCCAGACCAATTTGGCCCTCTCTGCTTTCCTGCGCACTCTATCCTCAAAAGCACCTTTTTTTATCTTTCGGCGGCCAACAGAGCAAAAAGGACAAACGTCCATCTTTTGGTGCCACAGTAAAGGTGCCAGCAGGGAAAAGTGATGCTGGTCCTCACTGCCTCCTGGAACCCCTTCAAATGCCCCAGACAATTTGGCCCTCTCTGCTTTCCTGCGCACTCTATCCTCAAAAGCCCCTATTTTTCACTTTCGGCGGCCAAGAGAGCAAAAAAGACCAACGTCCAGCTTTTGCAGCCACAGCAAAGGTGCCAGCGGGGAAAAGTGATGCTGGTCCTCACTGCCTCCTGGAACCCCTTCAAATGCCCCATACAATTTGGCCCTCTCTGCTTTCCTGCGCACTCTATCCTCAAAAGCACCTTTTTTCACTTTCGGTGGCCGACAGAGCAAAAAAGACAAACGTCCATCTTTTGGTGTCACAGCAATGGTGCCAGCAGGGAAAAGTGATGCTGGTCCTCACTGCCTCCTGGAACCCCTTTAAATGCACCACACACTTTAGCCCTCTCTGATTTCCTGAGGACTCTATCCTCAAAAGCCCCTATTTTTCACTTTCGGCGGCCAACAGAGCAAAGAAGTCAACGTACAGCTTTTGCTGACACAGCAAAGGTGCCAGCGGGGAAAAGTGATGCTGGTCCTCACTGCATCCTGGAACCCCTTCAAATGCCCCACACAATTTTGCCCTCTCTGCTTTCCTGCCCACTCTATCCTCAAAAGCACCTTTTTTCACTTTCGGCGCCCAACAGAGCAAAAAAGACAAACGTCCATCTTTTGGTGTCACAGCAAAGGTGCCAGCAGGGAAAAGTGATGCTGGTCCTCACTGCCTCCTGGAACCCCTTCAAATGCCCCATAAAATTTGGCCCTCTCTGCTTTCCTGCAAACTCTATCCTCAAAAGCAGCTTTTTTCACTTTCGGGGGCCAACAGAGCAAAGAAGTCAACGTCCATCGTTTGATGCCACAGCAAAGGTGCCAGCGGGGAAAAGTGATGCTGGTCCTCACTGCCTCCTGGAACCCCTTCAAATGCCACATACAATTTGGCCCTCTCTGCTTTCCTGCAAACTCTATCCTCAAAAGCACTTTTTTTCTCTCTCGGCGTTGTTTGTAGGAAATAACACAATCGTCCAACTTTTGCTGCCACAGCAAATGTGCCAGCGGGGAAAAGTGATGCTGGTCCTCACTGCCTCCTGGAACCCCTTCAAATGCCCCATACAATTTGGCCCTCTCTGCTTTCCTGCGCACTCTATCCACAAAAGCACCTTATTTAACTTTCGGCGGCCAACAGAGCAAAAAAAACAAATGTCCATCTTTTGGTGCCACAGCAAAAGTGCCAGCGGGGAAAAGTGATGCTGGTCCTCACTGCCTCCTGGAACCCCTTCAAATGCACCAGACAATTTGGCCCTCTCTGCTTTCCTGCGCACTCTATCCTCCAAAGCCCCTATTTTTCACTTTCGGCGGCCAACAGAGCAAAGAAGTCAACGTCCATCTTTTGCTGCCACAGCAAAGGTGCCAGCGGGGAAAAGTGATGCTGGTCCTCACTGCCTCCTGGAACTCCTTCAGATGCCCCAGACAATTTGGCCCCCTCTGCTTTTCATGGCAATCTATCCTCAAAACACCAGCGGGGAAAACTTAGCCCCATACAATTTGGCCCTCTCTACTTTCCTGCCACTTATCCTCAAAAGCACCTTTTTTCACGAAAAAGACAAACGTCCAGCTTTTGCTGCCACAGCAAAGGTGCCAGCGGGAAAAAGTGTTGCTGGTCCTCACTGCCTCCTGGAACTCCTTCAGATGCCCCAGACCAATTTGGCCCCTCTCTGCTTTCCTGCAC